>NW_024037069.1:23542072-24742072 GCF_015706575.1 Patiria miniata
TTTTTGTTTATGGCCTTCCATAGTTTACAAAAGAAAGGTATATACTTGAAAACTCAAGTTTAAGGAATGTTCCAATTGTTTCCTTCAAAGGATGCTCCATTGGACGATTGTTAGAGGACTTGGGAAGACAAATGTTTCAAGGGAGTCAGAAGTTTCTAGATTTTTTTTATGACCGATTGAGACAAAAGTGAACTGTTTGTATCAAAATCTTTGGGAAATGTGGTGAAAATTTTTGAGAATTAAAATTCCAAAACAACTAAGACAAGAATAGTGACTCCTTCTTTGTGGGGTGGGGGAGGCTGCATCACGCCAATGGTTTTTTATGAGAAAAACAAAATTATAGATTACTCTGATTTTGATTATTGTTTTCTTTTTCTTTACCCAGAACACCGGCAATCCCACTTTGGACTTCATGGCAGTTCCTCCGGGGATCTTAGCTTTAGACTGTATGTACTACTTTGCCACCTCACACAACGAGAGCTACACCAAGGTAAATAAGCCACAGTGCTTATTTTGAACACCTTTAAAGATATAGTCCATCATTTGTAATTTGTGCATTTTGTTCATTTGAAGTAACAAAAGTGTTCAAAATTTAATGAAGGATACTGATGAAGTTTCAGCTCAGCTTCAGCTGTACGGTACATTCCGAGAAAAAACAGCATTCTAGGATCTCAATTTCAAATCTAAAGTTGCTGAATCATGTTTTGAATTGTTTTGAATTGCAGCTGTACACGATGTCGCGCACTGATCCGAAGAATTATAGAGGGCGCGCACGTGTGGGTCGTGCCAATGCTTGCGCGTGCTTCGCCGAATAACAAAACGAACTACTAATTTAAATTTCCTACGGTGCGTCTTAAGACGCACCGTTGGAAAGGCCTTCTTTCGTTATTTACTTCAAAATGACAGCTTGCCAGAAAGAATAATTTCACAGGGAGTTTAGTCCACTTACTATCTTTCAACCAGGTATGTTTTCCAACAATAATTACGCCAGTTACTTTTCGGATGGCTGCAAATGATGGACTATAGCTTTAAGATGAGTTGAAACCTTTTAGATCTGTTTGCATGGGGTAATGTCATCACAAATTGCCAATAGAGGGCTCTCTCACTGACCCACGTGACCCAGGCTACATCCGGGTACTGGAAACTCAGCGTCGCCATTGTAGTAGGCAAAGATCGTGTGTAGCGCCGCTGCAGTAGGTAGTAGGCAAGCCTTCAAAGCTGTGATGGGTGGCAAAAACTGTGAGAAAACAAAACACGGAGCCAGCACCCAGTGCTAGCACCCAGTGCTGGGTTGGCACAATTAAGACAACCGTACTAGGCAAAGGTAGTGACCATTATGTCATTTGATAACAAAGTTGTTGTAATTTTACGTGAATAAACCCTACTGTCTAGTGCTAGCCAAATGCTGGCCGATCATGTGGAAACGGGATGGTCACGTGGTACCTTGTGACGTCATACCATTGGAACCTTTGGTTTATTACAAGGGGCACTGAAATAGCCAGATATTTCTCAAGAACAAGTTAAGGGGGGATTTGCGTTGAACATCACCGGACACCAGGTTGTGCTGTTCATAGTGGTCTTTTCGCTGACACGATTTGGCAACAAAGATGATAATGGAGGACATCACCCAATCACACAGTAGCAGTGCTCTGTAGGACAAATACATATACTAAATTTCAGTAGTTGTGACTGGTTCAGATTTTACTTATACAGCTGACCCTGGCAAAACAGATTATGGAGCGTGGATAGGTCATCTGTACTTGAAAAGAACAGGTCTGGGGTTAGAATCCCAACCGGAAAAAAAACAAAAGGCTCAGAGATTGTGCCCCACATTAGTGAAGGGCAGTAATTAAAATTAAGACTAACATTAGAAATTGTTTTCTTTGTTTATTAGGTGGTCTTGGAGAATTCTTGCCGGGCTGATGAGCACGAGTGTCCGTTTGCTAGAACCAGCATTGCACTGACTAGGATCCTGTGTGAGATCTTGAAAGTTGGCGAAGCACGTAAGCAAAAAAGAAAAATCCATTTCGAAATCTTCCTTATCGTAGATTGACTCTACTTGCGTGAATGATGAATGATTCGATGGTAGCGTGTTTCTGAGATTTTTCTTGATGGTCGTTTTCAGCAATAGGTCCCGATCACCAAAACACCATTTTCTATTACTTTTTGAATTTTGATTTATTTTCGCTTCAATATTGTTTGGGTTGTAAGAAATGTGCATTGTTGTTAAGCCAGCTGCAATTCTCATACATTTGAATAAACATATGACTGTGAGAAATCAGTGAATTAAAAAGTTATAAGCCACTGATAACAGTGAGCTATATAAAAAGACTTAAGTTTAAAAAAGAATGTTTAACCCAAACTCACTTTTTAAATGTTCTCAGGAGCCTAATCGCACATTTTTTGTACTCTCATAGGGGCATTGCGGCTTGACTCTACCATCCTAAATCCTACAAATTCCTCCCAAACGTCATGATGGAGTTTGAAGGATCTTGAGACACTAGGGTTCATCCTATAATCAAACATTTTCATCTCATTTTGTAATAAAATTTTTCTCTCTGTTTTTCTTTCCTAATAGCTACTGAGACTGGACAAGACTACTTTCCAATGTTCTTCTCCTGCGACAACGCCTTCAAGGAGTTCTTCTGCCAGTGCATCCGACTCTTCAACAGAACTTGGAAGGAGATGAGAGCTGAGCTTGAGGACTTCCCTAAGGTACGGACTTAGTAAATGAACATTAGAGGGCGCTTTATGACCCCTCACCAGAGCTCCGTAATAATAACAACAACAGTCTTGTAGAACGTTGAAAGAGTGCCGAAAGCGCTCATGGCGCTTGCTCAAAACATTACTTGCTGCTTCAACTGACCAGATGAACTCAACAATGTCAAAATGTCGCAGAGCGCACACTACGTGTGGTCTGCACACAAATGTTACAAGTATGCTCATCTATTTTGTGCTTGACTCAGAGGGCCGGCCTACTGTCTTTAGTAGTGGAGTGCTGTGGCCTCGTGGTCTGGAGCATTGAATTCGTGGTTTACAGGTTATTCTGCAGGTTGTGGGTTCGAGTCCAGCCTGGGGTTGTGGTGCGTGTGCCCTTAGGCAAGACACTTTGTCACTCGTTGAATGTCTGAATACTATCTAAATTTGGCCGTGTCTGAATTACTTGGCTACGGCTTAGATACACTTGTATCTATGGTAGCGGCTGACATGGCTATATTAAGGCAGTGTTCAGACATTCAGATTTACCCGTTGGCTTTTCTCGATTGTAGGTCATGAGCGTGGTCAAGGAGCAGATAGAGAGATCGCTCTTGGCCCGTCCTCCTTCCATGGATCAGTTCTGGTCCAAGCTGCAGTACTTTGACTACCAGATGATCATGAAATTACGGCAGCAGGAACGCTCTGATAAGGAGGAATGGAACTCACAGGCCACGCCCGTTGTGTCAGTATATGTTTATTCGTATGATTGTTTTCGGGATTGTTGATTCATATGGTTACGTCAGTCTCACTTACCGAATGCTGATTGTGGAAGGGGCGGATCATGAAGGGTGAGGGGGGGGGGGCTGTTATGCACAAAGAAAATATTTCCAATTTTTTAAAAAAATTTTCCCTTGGATTTGGTTAGCTATTATTCATTTCTGGAGGACACTGTTTACTGAGCATTCGTTCCCCCCCCCCCCCAAAAAAATTAAAAAAACACACACAAAGCTCAGTTCGTACTCCATGGAAATTTCAGATTGAAAACAATTTGTTAGAGTAATGATGAACAGAGAGACGTAAATTTATGACATGAAATGTTCTTCACGGTCACTTTTACCTTGAAGTATTAAAGGCATATAGGATCGTTTGCTGTTCATGCATTTTGTTTATTTCCTATAATAACACCACTCAAAATCCAAAGAAAAATGTTCAAAACCTAACCTGTTGGAGTTTCAGCTCAGAAGAGAAAATAGTGAAACATTTGCACAACCGTTTATTAATCACGAAACACGATTTCCCCAATGGCACTCTTCATTTCCAAAAATCAGTCAAGTGACTGATTGTTGGAAATCACCTACATTTCTTGATTTCTTCTAAATGACAGCAAGCCAGACGGCATATTTTCAAGGGGTGTTTAGTAGTACCAGTACTATCTTTAATCCAAGTAAAGTATTTGATAATAATTTGGTAGGTGACGTTTGGGATAAATGCAAATGGGCTTTTTGCGGCAAAAATAAATATTTGATTTTTAAATTTTTTGGTCACATTTCAGGGAACTGCGTGAAGAGATCAAGCCCGAGATTGTGGATCTGATCAAGCAACAGAGACTGAACTTTCTCATCAAGGGGACGCAGTACAACAAGTACAACAAAGCGGGAAGGGCAAAAGGTACAAGAATCTTTGGAACCGACTCCAGAGGGATTCGAACCTACAACCTGCAGAACCTGTCATACCTGTTATCAACTAATCAAGATATTTAGCTTTATGTTAGCTTGGCCCTGTCCATTTCATTTAGCTTTTTGAAGTTTAAAGTTTCTCCTTTTTAAAATTTTTATATTTCTTTAAACAGAACTAGAAAGGATCCTTTTTTTGCTGCGGCATAGCAGCTCAACAAATATCATGTCTGTCCGTTAGTCTGTTAGTAACATTGACATTGTCTATTGGCCCTACATATTTTGACTGATTTCAACCAAACTTTGTCAAAAGTATCAGTAGCCCAGCCCCAACATGTCACATGACCAAACTGGGGTCAAAGGTCTTCATGGGGTCACTGGGGTCAAAAACCTGATTGTTTTGAAACTAAAAACACAACTCCTTCCGGAAATTACATGGCACAATCATGTGAATCATGCATGAACACGAATTCGTTGGCCCGCAGCTTCCGAGATATTTCTGATCGAGCTTGTTCTCTATTGTGGACATTTGGACCCTCGGATTATATGCTTTTGTTTTTGGTTGCATTTGCGCCCATTATGCAAACAAGATTTCCTGGATTATTGTTGGACCACAAATAATTCAAAATTGTACAGTAAATATTCCGTAACAAAACGGGGGCGGATGTTTGATGTCGCAATCAAAAGTGAATAACTATTGCATTGCTGGAAAAATAGCACTTTAAAAACAAAATCTGTTTTTCGTGGTGAAATAGCATGTAGAAAGCAACTTTAATATAAACGTAATTAATAATCAATGGAAATTCTGTGCATTTTAAATATGGATTACAAATTTCTGTTTTTTCCTCGTAGACAAGTTTTGGTATTGTCGTCTGTCTCCCAATCATAAGATGCTTCACTATGGGGACATTGATGAGAACACGGTGCCGGCTACGGAGTCACTCCAAAACAAACGTAAGATATCAAAACCATTCCAAACCTTGCAACATACAAGACTTACTGATTTCATAAGAAAATGTGGCTTCACTCAGAAATAGAAATGCGCATAGGGATTGTGGACGTTGTCAAAGTTATAACCAAAGCAAATTGTCTTCTTCTTTTTTCTTCTTTAGTTCCAGTTGCGGAAATCCAAGATGTGTTGGTTGGGAAGGACTGTGTTCATGTCAAGCAGATCAGGGTAGGTCAAATGTTGATAGAACGTTACGATTGACCGAAGGAGTTTTGAACCTGCAACCCCTGTTTCAAATTGCGCTCCAATCACTGCTTTTGTTCAACTGAAAATTAAATATTACTGATTGTCAGGTTTTTCCACTATTGTGCATATCTTTATTGATGAAGCCATTTTCCAACTAAGAAACACTGATTAAAGATTTTGATAAAAAAATTTAAACATTTTTTAAAGTTCAGTTGTGTTTATTTTTGATTATTTCCCGACTGTGAGCAGTTTGACTACAAATTGAGTCCTTTCAATTCTTATCGTTTGTTCCACTGAAGAATACGTCTTTAAGAAATACTGTCATTTAAAACTATTATTTTCTAATAATCACATAGTAGCATTCAATAAAGTGTTCAGTTTAGCATTTTGTAACATCAGTCAAACCATTCTATGATTTCGCAAAAAAAAAAAACAACTAACACGGTTAGTTATGTTCTTATGGTTTATTGAATTATTTGTTGCAAGGACATGTGATGGTGTAATTTTAACCTCCTCCCTTTACCCTTTGACATTCTTTCTCGCTAGGGCAATGTCACGTTAGCCTTCTCCATCCATCATCATGTGGATCAACATCTGGACTTCGTGGCGCCAGATCAGGAAGCAGTAAGTAGTTCAGACAATTTAGAATATGAAAGAGAAGAGGGCTTTAAGTGACTTTTTCAAAGCTCGGTTTTGCCTTTCTCTGACACACTCATGGCTTTCTGAGAGCTTGTTAAAGAAAACCCAAAAATGCTTGGACAGGACTCAAACCCATATATCAGATATTGTAAGCAAGTTACCTTGTAGAACACTACAGATTCTGAAATAACTCAACTGTACCTCAAACTTGAAAAGTATACTTCCAAAATTCAAAAATTGCCATTTTGTTACCTTTTAGAATCCTGCTCTTCTCTGGCTGCCCTTGTCAGTTTCATAGCTGATATCTGGTTAAACTCATTTGGAGAATACAACAAACCAAAAACTGGATGTATAGAAACAGATATTATATTGTTTTTATCCTTTGAAGTTTCAAAAACCGGCAAATTTGTTCACTTCTTTCAAACAGGTATATCGCATTTTTGAAACTAAACTCTTCAATTGCCATGTTGCATTTAGGTGAAGTGAAGTGAACAATTTGCTTATATACATGTACACCACCCTACCCAAGGGGGCTGGTAATGGCAGATCTCTCGGAGCTGTCATCGGATGGATAATTGTTTAAACCGTGACCTCAGGTCAACGCGTGCATTCTTATAAATTACCCACAATGCTTTACATGTCCTGTGAAATCATCATCATTCGGCTGCATTGCAGGCGACCACATTTTAAAAATCAAAATTTAAAAAGCCAAAATATACTTATGGACACGTAAGATGTGAAGCAAATAAAGTTACGGGAACATAAGATCGAAGCTGGATGGCTGCCATCTTATTCCATAAGCTGTGATCACTGGCTTGGTGGATTATCAAATTGTGCTGTGTAATGCGTCTTATATCTTTTAGTCTCTCTGGACTGTCAGTACCATTCATTCTATCTTCTTTTTTTTCTTCTTGACAGTTTGACATGTGGTACGACGGCATCAACGCGTTACTCGGCAAACCCATGATCAGTAAGCAGTTAGACAAGGATCTCGAGATGCTACTGAGTATGGAAATTAAGATGCGTCTGTTAGACACGGCCAACGTTCCCATCCCATCTGAACCCCCACCCATCCCCCCACCACCCCCAGATTACAACTTCTACTACGACTCGCTCTGAAATCAAAGTGTGACTTGAGTCCAAATTCCAGCGTTATGTAATGTCCGTGACAGACTTTCTAAGAGCTCAGTGACTAAACCTGAAATTTTTTTTTCTTCAAATCTTATACATGTATCCATCATCAAGTAATGGTCAAGGAGATTATAGGGCTTTGGGATTATTTTTCTGAATCATTAATTAGATATGGTTAATTGGTCCAGTCACGGACATTACACTTCCTTTCGTAACAATGAAATTGCCCATAAGTTCTTACCACAAAGACCAGAGTTGAGGGCCGGCCTGCGATTTTTTTTCCCCAAATGACATCCGCATGTGTTGTACGCTATGACGTTTTGGACTTGACTTCTCTTAAAGGGAATATACAACATTTGCAAGAATCGAAAAACAAAACTACCACCTTTTTACAAAATACCTTACTATGATGTTGGTAAATGACAATCTAAAGCATCCTGTAAAATTATGGCACCTGGTGTGAAGTCATTTTCAAGAAAAGTGGTATTTTGTATAAATTTCCAACAGTGGTCGGCCGACCACCATTGGAAAATCCCAACTATTTTTCAACTATTGCTTCAAATTAACCATTTTTTTTCCTGTCCAAATTTTGTTTGCTATTGGTTACATGTTCATGAACAGGTGCAGGCCAGCTAGACTGGTTCCCATACCTTACATTTCCGGCATCTATAAATTGATCCATATCATCTGTAGTGGAGTCAGGCAACCAGACTACTTGAACATTTTTGGTTTTCTTGGTTTTTCCAGCATTTTCGAACACAAAACTTCAAACATGTCAGTGTAGCAATATTTGATCTATTATACTAACCCCTCAAATAGTTCATTTCTGAAAAATTACAGCAAAAGCCAATGATGTACATTCCCTTTAAAACCATTAGAAAAAAATATAAAATTAGAAAAAAAAAAAATCTAATCAAATGTAATGAAATTCAGACTTTTCTTTCCCTTTTAAAAACAATCCTCCAAAGCCTCAGATTAGAAAAGAAAACAACAAATCGGCTAAAAATGGTGATTTGCGCATGAAAAGACTTCCAGCGAATAGCCTCTCTGAATCAATGGAATACAATTTTGGTTATGACTATGGCTTGAAATTACACACGAGTCTATGAGAAGTGGATGTAGCCGCTACCATAGACATGTGTAATTCATAGCCCAGTAATTCAGATATGGCCTTAGACTGGTCTCGGACCAGCGCTGCTCGGCTTGCCTTGTTTTATGTAAACAATGGGAGAGAGAATAAGAAAGTCTTAAAATAAGATATGTAATAGCTATTATCCAGGATTACTACGAGGATTCAGTTACTTTCGATTGCCAACATAAACAACCTCGAGATATGGTTTCTTAAATAAAATGCATTATTCAGTTTTTATTGTAACCAGGGAGTTTGTATTTCTCAGTGACATGGTATATATTTTGGTTCATACTTTGTACTTAATTACGGGAATACCCACCAGCCTTTGGTGCTTGGCACTTAACTTAAATCAGGTGTATTTTGTACATAGTTTTTTTTAAACAATATGCAGTCTTTTGTTTTGGAATGCAACTGGAATGAGTCGTAAGAAATGTTTGGGTAACTTTTGTAGATCCTTTTTCTATTTTCGTGTTCTTTGATACATCACATTAGTCTTTTTGAAGCAATATTTTTTTAACTAAGTCTGCATTTTTTTGTTATTTTCTTTTGACCACGAAGGGCTAGGACTCAATGTAAATTTTGGGTGCCGCATGCCGAATTTTTTTTTGTTAGTAGCTTTAATCAGCACGGAACTGACAACAGGGATTGTATTTCACACGGTAATACAAAAAGAAGTCAATATACTCAGATGCACATCAGTTTTTATTGAAATTGTATATTTACACAGTACATGTCTATCTAGTGTCAGTTGCCGCTTACTTTGTATGAAATTTCTCATGTAGGGGTGAGATTTGTCCGAATTTTTTCCTGATTTCAAAATTTTCTAAATCTGGAGTTTGTGAGGTTTTACCATAAAGGTCTCCACATCTTTAAGGTTTATATAGAAAAAGAGGATGCCTTTAGGTAAATACAAACATGTATCATTGACGCTGCATTGCTTTGTGACCCTCAAAATTTCTTCTGATTATTTTGTGGATTGTTCATTTTCCGCCAATCTTGCGCCTGCTCATTTGATAAAGGAGCACTTTGTAATGTGCAGGCCTGTTAGAAATACCACAAAGTGACACTCATTTGGGAATCACTGGCTCAAGTGTTTTTCGAAATGTGCAGAAGTTCCACTTTCAAACAGTTTTGGATAAGGGGTAGGAAGTTTCTGCGACTATAATATATTATTACTGATATTGTATCATGTAAAGACATGTCTGTGTAAAAAAGAAAACAGCATGCCAAAAACAGGAGAGAATAAACAGTGAAAAGTAACAACAAAACACAAATTTAGTATTATGGTTGTCAGTTTGTTTGATGTGTTCAGTTCGTGTCTGTTTTGAAAGTGGATAGTTGGCTTCTATTGGTTGCAAAATGAGATACGAGTCAAAATTGATGGGAAAATGTAGGATTTCACTGATCTTTTTTTTTTTTTTATGCAAATCGCCCATCACAAGGCCAAAGGCCACTCGAGGTGTGGGCTACAGAGGAAAGTATGGAGGAGCCAGCCCCTCACACTGAAACTAAGACAACACTTAAACTGAAATGGACTACCCTCGTTAAAAATTACAATAAATAAAAAAAAATTTAAAAAAGACAAGATAATCTAATCTCTTCACAGTATGAGTAGGGTTGGGATGGGTAACTAGTCCATTGCAAGGCTGAGAAGTGTCATAGCCAGGTTGGGCTCGAACCCTCAACCTGCAGAATTACCCATGGACTAGTTTGAGTAACTAGGACTCTGAAATCGCCTTTTTTAACATTTGGACATGGTCGGCCCAAATGTTATTCGCAGACCACAAATTTAATGCCCCAGACCATACGTACCGTCCACTATAGGCCTAGCCCTAAATGAATAGGTGCTTATTAATTATGTAAAATAAACTTCACATCTCCTTTCTACGTCTGTGTAAAATATTCCCTCCCCCGGCCCCGGCCGCTAGTCTATGGAATATCCCCTTGCATATAGCTAGGAGACAGACAAGTGCTCCGTTCATAACGGGTTATACTCGAGACTACCCTGCCCCCGACCACAGCAACAAAATAATTGGGGAATCCCCCTTTGGATTTTAATAACACCGTGTGGACCCTGCCACTAATTGGAGAGGGGAAGGTACAAGTTGAGGGATAATTATTCCCCTCTACTACCTGCGACGTAATGGACCCGTCCATGTATCATTTGACAATCTTGGAAATGCCGCAGACAGATCATGATCGGGTAAGAGCAGATTTTCATTATTTATTTCTTCATTTTTCTCGACTGTGCAAGATCCGATTTGTGCGAAGAGTGTTTAATAAAAGGGTTTACAGTTGATGGAGCTTTCAATGCATTAAAATTGATAGTTTTTGATGGAAATAAAATGCTTTCATGTTCAGTTGGTGACTAGACTGCATCTTGCGGGTGTTGCATTTACCGTACACAGGCGCGGCAGCTCCAGCAGCATGTGTAAAACACCATACCTCCATTGTAACACTAACACAGGGTATGGATGGGTGCGTTCGTGTTTCTGTCTGTTGAATTTTTTAAGATGGAAAATTGTAATCAAACTTTGTATGATCATGATGTACATGGTCATGGATATGATATCTGACTCTTATTTTCGCATTGGCAGCAACTGTTTTACTTTACTTTCTCTTTTTGCAATGCGGGCGACTCACAAGACAGTGCGCCACCGATAGTTTGCCGCGGAGAGTTCATTTTTCCCAGTGCATTGTGGGAGATAGTCGACGAATTCGCAGCGTGGGACAGTTGAAATTGTTAGTTTTCCGGTCACTACTATAGCTTCGTAAGCGTTTGATTCGAGGATCTGTTTGCCCTTTTCTTTTCTTTTTATCAATTTTTTTTATACGTGTTTTTTGGGGAAAATGTTGCAACCTGACGCCACTTTTTTCTTCATATATCATCTCAATGAAGGTCATTCATTGCAAAAATGATGATAAGACATGACTCTGGGACTGATTTCCAATTTTGTTAGGAAATACTTTTTGTACACAATCGCGGAAGTGGCGTCATCGGGTTGCAAAATGTTGGCAGAACGCTATGCCCCAATCTACATGTATGTATCACTATTAGCTCAAGTAATCCACTGACACTCATTCAAATGGGTCATGTTTTGCGACCGAAAACTTGAAAAATTGACTCTCCATGGCAAACTCTTGGTGGCGCACTGCATTGTGAATCGCCCATATTGCCAATACTCCTCGATAGATCGAGTATACCTAGCTTGAGAAACTCCAGCTCCAATGCTTGAATGTCGAATTCCCGATGAGCATTGCCATTGGAGCTGGAGTTTAGTTAAAGGGAATGTACATCATTGGCTTTTGCTGTAATTTTCAGAAATGAACTATTTGAGGGGTTAGTATAATAGATCAAATATTGTTACACTGACATGTTTGAAGTTTTGTGTTCGAAAATGCTGGAAAAACTAAGAAAAACAAAATTTTCAAGTAGTCTGCTTCCTTGACTCCACTAAAGATAAAATGGATCAATTTATAAATGCCGAAAAATTGTAAGGTAAGGGAACCAGTCTAGCTGGCCTGCACCCGTTCATGAACATGTAACCAATAGTAAACAAAATTTGGACTGAAAAAAAGTGTAAAGTTGGAGCAGTAGTTGAAAAATAGTTAGGTTATCCAACGGTGGTCGGCCGACCACCGTTGGAAATGTATACAAAAATCCAATTTTCTTGAAAATGACATCACACCAGGTGCCATAATTTTACAGGATGCTTTAGACTGTCATTTACCAACATCCTAGTCAGGTATTTCGTAAAAACTTGGTAGTTTTACATGTATTTTTCGATGTTTGCAAATGTTGTATATTCCCTTTAACCCTACCCTCAACTTGAGTACATGCATAATTTGTATACAGGTGTACATGTATGTATGATATTGTATCCAAATGATTCAGTGTTCCATTTTTAAAATGTGTAATTTGTAAACAGGCTGTTTTGTCAATATTTTTTGCACAGCTTATGAAGGAAACGGTGAATTAATGCTCCAATTTTGGTATAAAAATTAAAAATGGGACATCATTTTCTGAATTGGACATCAGTTCTCTGAGTGCCGAGGGAGAAGGTTTACACGTTTTTCTTAGGAACACATTTTTTCGCAATTTTCTACTTCTCTTACATATGAAAAATGTTTGAAATCCCTTTTTGGGGAAATTTGATTGAAAAGTGCACTTCTGTAAACATAAGTTTAACAACATTTTCAATGTGTTTCCCAACGCGGCAGACAGTTGAGGGCTCTGTTACTGTGATGTCATCTCAAGAAGACACTGTTCAGTTTTTTGTTGAAATTGTGAACTCAAAAATGTGCTTATTGACAATTTGTGAGAAAAATTTGATATTGGCTTATTGCCATGTACTGACGCAACAATGAATCACCAAAGAAAGAAACTATTCAACAGCGAAATATCCAAAATTCGGGTATCTTTTTGTGCAGAAATTGCTGAATACATTTTGTATAATGTGGCATTGAGGAAATGCCTGAAATGACATCACACTTTTGCTCATGAATATGGAAATATGCATTAGCATAAAAGCCAAAAAGGCACCAAAATACCCTTGAAAATGTCAAAACAAAAATTAAAAATATTTATGGGACACAAAGGTGCATTTCCAAGGATTGCATTAAAAAATAATGTTGCATGGGCCCTAATTTTTAAGGTGACACCCAAAACGTTTCCAAATTCGTACACGGTACACCTTCAGTTGCCGTGCTAAAACCCTGCATCAATTTCACTCAGAAACCAATATATTATCCTTGACTGGTTCCTGTGAGTGGCTCATTCCGTTATTAAATGGACGCCAATCCATAAAGTCAAATGGATTTCACGCTTGACCGCATCTAATATGACAATTGACTTTTATTGAGCTGTAACCGATCAAGTATGAACATTGGGTGAAATTTGCTGGTCATCCATGATACAATGTATTGTATCAGATATAATTTGTTATAATACAATAGGCTGAAAACAAAATAATTTATGATAACCTGACGTACCTCAATTTTTTGTGGCCAAATTGTCACCTCAAACTTTTTATTGCCACATTGGCCTCAAATTTAAAATAATATATATTTCGAAAATTACAATTTTTTCCTGATGCCAGTTTTGTATGCTTGTGGTTTTTAACCAGGTTTATTATAAAGAATACCAATAAAGGTACACAGTTACATGTACATGTACATGTACGTGTACTTAAAAGTAAACAAAGTAAGGATAAAAGACTGATAGCGAAACATTAAAAAGTTACAACCTACCTACATGTACATATATACGTGTACTTAATTTTTAGGACGTTACCGTAATCACACAATTTTCATCATACATGTACCGTAGGTTGCATCATCTTCAACCATGGAAAAACTGAGAGCGTGTGTTGCATTAATTCATAAATACCTGAGACAATTTACCAATTTCTATTGGTGGAGAGCCCGTCACGTGTATGGTTTTTACACCACTGGTTAAACACCGCTGCGTTCTGCGCCACATCGCGCAGTACAAGCTGCGCACGCGGGCGAGGCACATACCATACACATGACCAGAGGGGTGTTTCATTCAACATGAGGTAAAACTGTTGAACAAAAATGTTGGATGTTTGTGAATGTTTCACTTGTTTTGGACTTTTTTACCGAAAGGTTTATGAATGGGAATAAATATGTGCTTGGCCAGTAAGTTTAAATCTGGCTAGGGACCTGGACATGGATAATGACCGAGGCAAAATCTGCATCCCGGCCCCTAGCTGGTTTTAAACAGACTTGTGTGTCCCCTGCATGTTTGTTTCGTGTGCCTCGGTCTTTTACCGAACTGAAAAAGTCCTGGCTAAGGATGAAATATTTAATAGACCACTCTAATTCGTTTTATTTAAACAGACTTGTTTAAACCGTATTAAAATGAATTTATTCCCTTATGAAAATAGCACAGAACAATTTTTTTAAAGGGAAAATACAACATTTGCAAACATCAAAAAATAAAACTACCAAATCATTTTGAAATACCTTGCTGGACTGTTAGTGAATGACAGTGTAAAGCATCCTGTAAAATCATGGCACCTGGTATACTGTCATTTTCAAGAAAAGTGGTATTTTTTTATCAATTTCCAACGCTGATCGGCTGATCAGCGTTGGAAAAAACTGGCTTTTTTTTTCAAATACTGGCCCCAATTGACCATCGCACTTGTTTGCAATCGATTACAAACCTACATGTATGAACGGGTACGAGCCAGCTAGACTGGTTCCCTGACCTTACAATTCCCCAATGTATGTAAACTGATCTGTTTCTTCTTATATGGAGTCAGGGAACCAGACTACTGGAAAATGATTGTTTTTCTTGGTTTTTATAGCATTTTCGAACCCAAAACCTCAAAAACGTCAGTGTAACTATATATGCTATAAATTTCCAACCCCCCAATTCCATCCATTTCTGAAAATTACAGTAAAAGCAAATGATGTATATTCCCTTTAATAGTACTAATTATATATCTTCAGCCAGGGTTTTCCTTTATTCATTAGTGACAATAACATAAACGCTTATATCAACCCCATTTGAACAACAGAATAACAATGTAGAATTTTCTTTATCTTCGACGCAATTTTGTTTTCACCGATTTTGCCATTTACCGTACATGTACATGTGTGTAAACTATGCATAACGATGGACAAGAATTTCCAGTACTTACAAAAGTTGACTTTAATTTTTTTTTTCAGTGAGCTACCATTCTGTGTTTTTCCCCATTTCTTTGCTGTGGCAGAAATAAAACTGTTGCCATTTTTATTTTTTGTGATTTACTAGCTGTGTTCAGTGTTCAAGCAAAAGGAGACAGTCGTGTTCACACTGTCGATCGTGGACATCCTATTGTCCCTCTTTTGTTTGTACTTAAACATTTTAGAAAGACTCCCATAGGTTTTGTACACGACCCAAATCGCAGATGTACATGTATGCTGGGAGTTGTGGAGGATAATGTTCTTCTTTTGTTCTCTGGTATTTTTCCTCCACGGTTTGAATAGATGAACATGCCCATACTTACATACATGTACACATGTGTGCATGCTTTTGCTTGCGTCACAATACCATCAGAGCGCTTATTCCAAAATGTCTGTGAGACATGTCTGAATGCGAAGATATAGATGGGTCCATTAAGGAGCTATGTTCAATATAAATCAACATAACCGTCCTGTCAACACTCGTAGTGAGCTGATAATATATTGGCTTTTAAAGTTGTTTACATATGTCACAGGAGAATCAGTGAAATGCAAAAAAAAATGCTTATATAAATGTAGTACATATGAGTTTGTTTATGGTGTAAATCGAGGACACACACGTGCAACATCATCGGTGAGGACAGAAATGTGTACAAAACCAATGAGAGCTGTTGCGAAAAAGTACAAAGGAAAAGGGAAGAGGAACAATAGAAAATCCTCGATTTACACCATATAAACAAATGTGCCTACACATGTGTACGGGAAAAAAACATGAAAATCCAATTATCCTGCTCTACTAAAAAAAATTAACAGACAGGCCCTACAACTAAAGAAAACTGTCTGTTTAAATATTTAACACATGTATACTTCACTCTGGATGGTATTTACATTCTAAAAAAATATACTAGGTTTAGTAAGCAGTCCTGCATGGGACGCGTCTACAGTTTCCGTAATTTAAAATTTAAATTTGATATCCCGCATCAGAGGAGACAGAATTTCTGGAAATTTATTTTTGGGAGGAACTAATTTTCATATAAATACCACCGTGCGTGTGCAAATCCTGTTAATAATTAAAGTGTGTTTTTATTGGTGAATGCTACATGTAATAGAAGTGCTGTGCGCTATACACTCCATGAATATAAACAACTTGCCATTAATCCAAAAAACATAATTTATCAGAGAAAGTGATAAACAATTTCCACGGGGCTTCAAACGCTGCAGGTGTTTTTTTTACTCCATGGTTCAAATTCTGACAAGTTACTATCATGCATGGGTGAGATTGACACATGTTTGCGATGATTGTGCAAATTGTTCACGTTTTTGTACACGTGTCCCTTTTGTGATCATATTTTGGAAAATAGTTTTTTTCCAATGTTGCATAACTGTTTTTTTTTTATGAATTTGCTGAAACAACAAATTGAAGTGTGTGATTGTGATACATCTTTATAAAATTCATGAATTTACCGTACAAGCCAAAATTCCTCCCAGGAAATTTGATGTGTAGGATGTTGTGGGCATATACTACCGGTACATTGTACATGAAACATGCAAGCAGTACCCGTCAGTAGCTTGGGTTTTGGAAGAAGGTGAACAAATCTAAAGGGCCTGTGTAATTTAATTTTTGTTTAATTCAGTCCTTGTAAGTGCACCTTAAAGTTTGTGAGTTTGTGTCCCATTTCACCTTACTTTCAATTTTTTTTGCCATTTTAAAAGGATTTTGGTGCCTTTTTAGTTTTTATGCTGAACAATGCAATTTACATATTATACATTCATGAGCAAAATTGTGATGTCATTTCAGGCAGAAAACTCAATGTTACTGCTATTGCAGCACAAAAATTCGCCAGAATTTTGGATATTTTGCTCTCCTCAATTTTCTTTTCTTTGGTGATTTGTTGGTGATTCTGACACTGACGGTAGGCCAATGAGCATGGTTTTCTCACAAAATGTTTACAAAGAGCAAATTTTGGGTTCACATTTAAACTGAAAACCCCTAAACTGAATCGTGTCTTCCTGAAATGACATCACAGCAATAGCGCCTTCATTTGTTAGGAAAAACATGATCATTTTAAATGTTTAAAGAAAGGCACTTTTCAATTTAAGATTAACCAAAAAGGGATGTCAAACAGTTTTGTATACATTTAAGAGGAGTAATAGGTTAAATAGTGTGTTCCTAAGAAAAATTCATCGCATGGAGTCTTTAAATTATCAAATAGGTTGACCAAATTGTAGGCATACTCTACTTATTCTTTGTGCGCCGAAACATGTATACAAACAATGTATGTAGACCAATTGGCACGTGCTGTCACTAAAATATCACATACATTTGTACATGGAGGCCCCCTTTAATGGCGAAAGCATTGTGCTAGCTTTTGTTCAGATAATCCATTATGGGGCATTGGCTTTGCACAATAGCACGCACAATGTTTCTGCCATTGAAGGGGGCCTCGTGATCACCAAATGGGGACTACATGTAGTTTGTTTGCAAAGTGGGCAACAGGCCCTCAAGGGCGACTTTTCCTTAAGCAGGTGACTTTTTCAAGATGCAGGTGACAGAGGATGATGCCATCTCACCTGAGTAGTAGGCGAGATGAAGCCTCATAAAACTAGCTTTTGTGCATGATACATGTACATCTAACTTCCTGCCAAACAAAATGATGCAGATTTTGTCTCTAAAGTCATCAGAAATATTGACAATTGTTGGTTTCAAACACGTGCAAGAGTCATTCACCTTGAAGTTGTTCCAACGTCCGTTTCATCACCTTCTCCTCTTTCATACTAAAAAAAGGAAAAACTTGGAAAATAAGGTCTTACATCCCTCAGGGAACCATAGACAGGGAGGCAGGTGAAAAACAAGCTGTGAAATACGACAACTTGCGAGAAGCCACAGGGGAGGGGGGGGGGGACACACTTCACTCCGACACCTGCTTCACCTGAGGTGATCAAGATCCAGGACAACACTCCTCGTGTGTCTTCATCATTGGGTCATCAGCAGGAGATAGCCAACAAGGATCAGCAAGTTTTGCATTAATTGTGCATGTACCGGTATAGTGCCTTCACGGCCGTGTTTTATTTTTTTCTTTGATCGTCACGGATCATCACGGAACGTTCTAGGTTGTCAGATGTCTTAATTTAACTCAGGAGGTACATTGTACGTATGTATACTTATGTACTGCTTACATCGACTCTGCTACATGTATTTTACTAGACATGTCCAACGACTGTTATGATTGTTACCATTGTTAAGCAAGTTACTTGTACAAGAATGTTTTTATGATTCAATCATGTACATGTACATGTGCAGCTACACATTGCACATGTCATTAACATACCTTTTGCTTTTATTTTACAATAATTTTCCCCAAAATTTGTAAGTTACAATTTGGGTGAAAAGCACAATATGTACCGGTATGTAGAGAAATTCGTTCACAATTGTCTTCACATCGGCGGTTTTTATCTGTCGGTGATATTTTCAAAAGATTTATTTAATTTGTGCTAAAGAATTCCCAAATTTTGAAAAGGTCCTCCATGATAAATAATAAGTGATTCGTACACCAACGCAGTCTCCTTGGAAAATACATTGTAATTTGTCATAAAAATACAGTCCTTAAAACTTTCTGATTTCAGGCGTAGGCCTACGGTATTTGTACAGTGACAATTTCTAATTATGCAAAGCGGCTGTCTCATCAATCTAGATTTACAACAGCCTGCAATCTCATTTACTTCCGACAAACATGTATGTCTGTTTCCGTTTCCATCGTGTCACCTGCGGAACTATCAAATTAAAAAAAAAACTCTGGAAATTATTTGCCGTTGTTCGAGAAGGGATGAACAATTGCCTGCTTTGTAACATTAATCATTAAAATGGACACATGCTGGCGTGCCGTCTTCATGAAACGAGCTTTAAATATTACCAAATGCTCGAGTCATTGTAATATTGGAGGTTGTAAAATTCTCAATGGCTCTCTTCCTGATGTGCATAATACATGAAGTAGTACACGCACACGCCGGTGTGCATTTACTCTTCACTCAAGAGATGCTATTGTTACCGGTGTAGATATATTCATATTTATGTAGGGTTTTAGTAATCTAGTTGGAGCGATTACATCGTGTAGTCATTACCGGATGCAATTTTGATATTCAGCAACGTGCTTGCAGCGTGCACATGCTGTGTCCATCAAACGAGAGCCTGGCGCTTTTGACCGCTCGGAGGGACTGTCAGTGGAATGCATATATGACGGTCTGGCTGGTTTGCTGCACGGGTACATGCACATGGGACTTTAGCACGACGTCACTCTATTAGGTTTGCTTATGGCCACATATGAGATCGTACGGTGACTAGTGCCGCTGTGAAATTTCAGGTACATATGTACATATCATTCGAAGTGTGAGCCACACAGTAACCCGTGTTCAGATTTAGCTGTTGTAAATTTAAATTGCCTGCAGTTTTCTGCAATAGTGCACGTACGTGGTCAACATGTGCGTAGAGAAGTGCGTGTCACTTTTATCTCACTGCTTTCATATGTGTATTCATTTCCAGACTGTGTGAGTTGTGTACTCAGTTTGTATTCATATGTTTGAATTGATTCGATACGGGTAGCCTGGCACTGGATTGGGTGTGTATGTGTGTGTGGGAAGAGGCTCGTGACAGGCTAACGTATACGATAGTGTTTACACCATACTTGCGTACATGCAGGTGAGTAGATGTGGCAGTTTCTCGGATCTAACAGTGGAATATTTTATGTACTGATAAGATTGTGTTTTCCTTTGCGCAGATGATGTTGGACAGCCGCAACTTGCATCCGTCGTCAATGGGCTGATCACTTGGACCAATCACAACACCCGATGGTGTAACGGCACGACCCCCGGGCTGACCGCGGCAAAGGAGCGCGTAACGGCGCCCTCGGGGCCCACAACAACTGGTACCCAATGAACGGCGGGCGTTTTGATTTTGACGATGGGGGTTCCTACTGCGGCGGTTGGGAAGAAGGCAAGGCCCACGGCCACGGGGTCTGCACGGGGCCGAAGGGTAAAGGGGAGTATAACGGATCCTGGCACTACGGCTTCGAGGTGACAGGAGTCTACACGTGGCCGAGCGGGAACACCTACGAGGGGCATTGGGAGCACGGCCGACGTCATGGGTTAGGGGTGGAGAACAAAGGTCGCTGGGTGTACCGCGGGGAGTGGACGCAGGGATACAAGGGGAAATATGGCGTGATACAGAGCCTGGCTAGTGGGGCCCGGTATGAAGGCACGTGGAGTAGCGGGCTACAAGACGGATACGGACAGGAAACGTACGCCGATGGAGGTAAGCAATGAAATTAATCATTTGCAGCACGGACCGACAGTCTCATGACATATTACCAACTTGCATATTTGGATTGTAGGCCTACACGAAATACGTCACTTCTTAATTAATGCGCTCCACATATGCTGTACATGTATACATTTGTATGTCACTTCATAGTACAACAGGTAAAATATTGCATAGCATTCACGGCAAAATGTCATTTGCTCTGAGTGCTAATAGTACGTGACTGCATAATATTAATACATAAAACATTACACCAAACTTGGTTTATTACATGTACGTGTATGAGTATAAACGCTGAACAAAGCAGCCACATGTTGTACACACATTGATTGAAACTGTTGTGTGTTGACATGGCATTGTGTAATGTACCATTTCATCTTTCAGTTACCAGTACAACAGTGAAAAAAATTCTAGAATTGCTTAACAAATGTACCGTTGTATTTTCTAAGCACAAAACCGCAGAGAACCAGTGAAAGTACACAGAAAAAGGTGGCATTTTAGCTAGTCACTTGCTTCTGCTTAGCAAAACTCCTCTCTGCCGAGCAAATTTTAGTTAAAGACTACATGTAAACTGATTATTGCTACACCGTAGTACATGTACATGTATGACCAAAGCGTAACAAGTACCAGCAAATTATTCTAGTTTTCATATTGAGAGCCTTTGTCAAAGACTATAAATTTCCAGTAAAAAAAGATGAAAAGTACACAGTTGAGTTTAAGTTTAGGATGCTGGTATCTAGAGCTTCACTCGTAACATATAGTGCAATTGACTGAGCTTTTCAAGCAATAAATGTTGTGCTACATGTAGGTGCTCACGTACACGGCACAAGTGGATAAAAAACAATAAGCCGTCACTGAAATTTTTGGCTGACTAAATACAGTGGCAAGCGGGAGTGTGGCCTGATGGTTAGAATTTGTGACTCATGATCAGAGAGCCAGGGGTTCCAAACCAGCTGCTGGCCATATGTTGTGTCCTTGGGCAAGCCGCTTCACCCCCATTTGCCTCTCTCCACTCAGGAGTACAAATGGGTACCGGCAGTAGCTGGGGAGTTACATGTACCTTCTAGGGACTGGCAGAAATATTCTCAGTTATTTCATGCCACTGAATCCCGAGATACACGTAAACACCAGCCTGATGGGCCATATATTACTTCAAAATGTGGGAAATTATTTTGAATATTCAGAGACCATTGTGATTTGAATTTGTTTCGACAAAAACAAGAAACCATACATGTTATATAGTCATCGTTATAGGCATACATGGAAAGTTCAAACATCTGTTGGACAGTGTCAATTAAAAGGTTTCGCGTTGAATCGGACACAGTTCATTGTTTCACACAGGTTTCATCTTGATAATGGTATCAGTGTACAAAATAAATACTCTAAACACCGGTACATTGAGTGTATGTTGGAATATTGTGGAGTGCAGTCCAAACCCAATATTACACTTTTAGAAAGATTTATGAATTTAAAAAACAATTTGAGTTTACAATCTCGAGATTTCTCAATTTCTTGCTGTAATGTTACAAAAATATTTCCTCACAGAAGCAAATTGGCTTTTCTATTTTTTTCCAGAACTCCCTCATTAAAAAAAAAGAATACACGGTATCAACATCATGCATGCAACCAACACCACACTGTAGACACGTCCGAGCCAATTACACTCATGAATACAATGTACATGTACATTAGGCCTACTGGTACATATGTACGTACCACGGATGAAAGATTTCACATGTTGCAATTACATGTAAATATCCCTATTGGTTATTGTATGGTTCTCGTACTTTTTGCACCTGAAGCAGTCAGTCAGTGAAAAAAAGAAATCAGAATTTTTTTGGGCATTTGCGACCGTACAAATTTGCGACCGTATAGATGGCTAAATTAAATTATGCCCAGTGTGAATTGTCTCCAGTTTTTTTTTTCAATGAGTTTTTCATTGGGTTTATCATGAGTTGATATCACTGAATAAGATAATAAAACCATATTTGGAAAGATGTGTACAGGTACATGTACATGTAGTTGACTGTACATTATATGTGCACCAAGCAGCTCACGAACGTGTAACGTTTTGGCTGTATAGTGACAGCCATGAGTTGACATACCAGTAAAGGTACATGTTTACTCTAGACATAATGATGAAAGCTGGCAACATCCTCTCATCTTCTTGGCAAGGAAAAACCATCTGGTATTCGTTTTGAATAGTTTTTCAAATAACACATTTGTTATTTTTGTACATACATGTAAGGCCAAAAACGCTGTGTTTTTCGTGACCCGACTGACTCTAAAATTTTAGGGGCTTAAAAACGGCATATCCCACATCACAGCAGTCAACAATTGTTTTGTTATATCATACCAATAACTCAAAAAGATAAATTCTTGTAACTTGCTGTTTGAGAAATAAATGAAATCACTGCGATGTAACCTTTGATAACTGAAAGTTTGGATGTCCTGCCGGACATTGCAGTTCTCATTGCACAAGTTGTGTGCTGGTAGGTTCCATAGGTGCGCGCAACGCATGCAATGAACACAGTGTACTTGTGATATATCACTTATCTCCACCTAAAAATGGATATATACAAGTGTGTGACATGCGTTTTTAGACCTGACGTGTACGCGACCTTTCTAGACCGTTGAAATTACAGTAGGCCTATCCAAGCACATGATATACATGTACAATACCAATGTTCAAGTACCCGGCATGTACAAAAATATGTTAATAAAAAAAACAGGGGGAAAAACACCTCCTAACCCATTCTTATTTTGCCAGTGTTACCAGAAAGACAACATTTTATTTATGTGGCCTAATGATGACGTATAAACCATGCAACTGGTGTAGTATTGATGGCTTTCATTTATTGATTGTCCTCCCCTTCTGTGTCAGCCGCTAATTAGTTCTCCTATTGTTGTATGAACGGGTCAATTATCACCCGGCAATAAACGGCTCAAGAGGTTGGTACTTGATCACTTGGAACCAGGCAAGTTATATTTCGTAGTTTGTACGTGTACATTGTACATGTTCATGTACTGCACACATGTACACGAACACTTTGTGCTGCGTTTGTTTATGGTGTAAATTGAGGACACACACGTGCAACATCATCAATGAATCAAGGACAGGGACCAAATCGAGGACTCCTTGGTTAGAAAACGTGAGAGCTGTTGCAAAAAAGTTAAGAGTATACATGTACATGTATTTATAAACAAAGGAAAAGGGTAGAGGAACAATAGAAAATCCTCGATTTACACCACAAACAAATGTGTGTGAGTATGTATGTGTACATGCTGACAATTTAATGCATGTATGTTACAATTTATGCATCATATGAAATATTGAAAACATCTTTTTGTATTCAATTTTTATTTAATTTTTGTTGTTATTACATGGTAAAAGTGAAATTACCAGACAGTTACAAAAATAAGTCAAAATGTCTCTCTACATAAAATACTTGCACAGCAGTCTCATTTTATCATTATTTGTGCATAAAAATTAAAATATAGAATTTGTAAAATTGAAAAATTGATCTGGCAGTGAGATATTTCTTATAACATGTACATGTATAGAAGCTTGCAATGAAATGGCAAAATTAAGAAAAGAATTTTCCACTTTCATAAATTTAGGAAAATGTATATGTTCGGTCAAAAAATAAAACAAATAAAAACAGGCCTCACTTTTATTGGACACCTCAACAGTCAAACAATTTATAAGGAGCTCTGCAGATGTCAAGAAATTCATTCCAATTCAGTTACGTCCCTGTGCTTGATGCTTGACTGCTCATGAATTACATCCCGTGTCTCATGTACAAGTCATTAATAATGGACTTGTAAAGAAAGAAAAAAATGTACACCATTGCCCGGACGTCAGAAGAAAAAAAAAGGTTCTAAATGAACATGTTGACAATTTACCAGGAATTCCTTCTGAAAAATGCAAGCCAACAAATGATTCATATATTACACGTGTGCGGAATGCACAGCAGCACATTTGACATCCACAGAGTGATAAGTGAGGCAGACAAATGAAAGTTGAATGTTTTTGTCACGGACGTTTGACGTTGGCCTGTTTGTAATCCACATTTTTTTTTTTTGGACTTGGGGATGAGCTGCATTTTTTTAATGAGTGGTCTACGTGACACGCAGGATGGAAGCAATCCTGTGACGCGGTGTGGATGGCTCGAAGTCGTCCAAACAACTGCTTCTTATTTCTCCTTGTTGATTGGAGATCAGTCGGTAGCAGAGCAGACATTGCGAGAAAAGTAAATAAATACCGGTAGTGTTGGAGATGGTGCAGGAAAATAGACATCCCTTTTGCCTTTGAGAAATTATGTCTTGCTTTGGACCAAACGTTAGGCCAGCTAATTTTGTTGATTGAAATGTATATTTCACTTTCAGGTCAATCCAGTCAGTAGTTTGTAGCAGTTTAATTCATTCATGAATATAACTATTGTTGAAGACATTGCAAGAAATATACACAAATATTGTTGGAAGCCTAAATAAATGCAGCAACGGGTTTAATTATAATGTCAATTATCATTATAATTGTCATTTGTGTTGTGTCTTTGGCGCTTTGTCAATGTTGTCATTGTGATTGTCACCATCATTCATCATTGTCCTTTTTATTGTCAAAGGACATTGACAATTTATGACCATAACATTTAGAAAGCCATGTTCTTTCTCAACAACTTATGCCCAGTCCCAGAATCTAGTCAAATGTCTTTTTAAAAAATGTTAACAGGTTTTGAAATTCTAAGATTCATATTGTTTAAATAGTGAGACACACTGTTCGAGAAAAAGAAATCCCACAATTTACCATTGATGGATACATGTGCATGCATGTAGTAAAAAAAATCACTTACAATTTGTTACCATGGTTACAGAGGAAACATCACGAAGAGAAATTTGTAAGCGAGAATAGAATTTATAATTTGCAAGCCCCTTTAAAGGCAAACCTCTCATCCGACTGCAAACATACCATTCATTGATCAGTCAGTTGCCGTGGTGACAATGATGCCTGATGGTCTGGACAGCCAGGAGCAGAGACAACCCAAGTGTAGATCCTGGTACTAGGATGGACATTGAGGCATCGTGGGAAGGCTATACCGACTGGCTGAGGGGGGGGGGGGGGGAGGGAGGGGGTGGGCATGTACAGGGCCAATTAAGAAAGCCTGATCTGAGCTGAAGGACACCGGAATTGAAATCAGGTGGAATCACACACTATCGATTGATGGCTTTAAAGGGTTGCCTCCAACTAGTGCTATTTTCTGAATGGACCCTTTTCATAGACATTATAGATGTGATAGCCTCTTTTGTGTTTTTAGGTATTACTCCGGTGGTGTATTTTGGGGCAGAAATTATGAAACAGAAATTGTAGGACTTGATTTTTTTGTACATGTCAACGCTCTATATTGGATATTGTGTGTAATCCATGTGTTGCAAGACAGGCTTAAAGTTAAACTGCATGATTGAGGCGTATCTACTCAAATTACAGAGACCGTGATGTGTCAAAAACTGAAGAATATTGAGGCACAGTTCTGCCGCTTGGAGGGGAGTTTATAACGTTGTAGTCCACACAAACAAGTGCATGCGTATCCATTGCACTCTCCTTCCCTGCCCCAAGAATATTGTTTTTCAAATTAAAAAAAAGAAAAGTGGGTTGGTGGGAATTTTTTTGTTTACCCTCTTAATGTTTATAATTTTCATAACAGTTACAGATTGCATACAACTGTTCGCACTTCCGACCACCTTGCAAAAAAATGCAAATAAAAAAGGTCAAAAAAATGCAGGATGATGTCTGCAAAAACTACCGGTAGGGTGGGGGCGGCACCATAATTTTTTTTAGTAAAAATATAAATTTACATGTAGGTTCTGTATGATTTTCTATGTTCGGTGAGGTAACCAAAAACTCAGATATCTTTTTTTCTTGGCCTTTAAATCATAATCTGGGGTGCTTGTTAGTACAGTAAATATTATACTGCCAGATGAGTACTTGTACCCGTACGAAGCTTGTAATGTGAGATGCACACATGTTGGGAATGAGTTACATGGTAATTAGTGATGATAACCAATCCTAATAACTTGCAGAGAATAATTTTTTGTTAGAAAAGAAAGTATTCTGACCTCAGAACGAGAAGCTACCGGTAGCGTGGCATTCCTGGCACTTGCATCAAGGAATGAAATCAGCAATTTGTGCCATATACTAACTGGAATACTTCACATGTGTACTTTTCCTTGTAATTTTCACTTTGCTACTTTATTTGATGATTTGTAATGTACAAAGTATATGTAGTATGCAAAGCAGAGCCCCAGTGGAAACCAGTTTTAAACTGTTTGAGCATAGCCCGGGTAAAGAAATGTAATAAATAAATAACTGAAGACACAACTTTAGGCGAAGTAAAAAATAAAACATGTTTCTCGTCCCCGCCCGCTTCCTTTTTGGAGGCCGCCTGGATTTTTTTTTATTATATTTTATTTTTAAAAAATGCAGAAAAAAACACCGAAGAAGTCCACGGTTAAAGCAAATGCATCTAAAACTGTTCATTGTAGACCAATACAACTCTAAATGACACTGTAAATATGTTCAGTTCTCATGTCCAACTTGTCTTTCATTTTAAAAGTGTCTTTGAACAGTGGAAACACCAACGGTTGCAGGAAATTTTTAAATGGCAGCAATCTTGAAAAAAATAAAAAATAAAAATAAAAAGCCCCTCTTCCTCCTTTTTTTCAAAAACCTGGACGAGAAACATGTTTTGTTTTGTTTTTATTCTGCCTTATACCGGTACATAGTTTGATGTCATTGTATAGACCCCTAACAGGAAAATTTACCATGGTACATGCATTCCACCGACACTGAGGCTGAACAGGTCGGCAAAAGAAAGACTCTTCACAACTATCCAGAGGTGCATTGAGTTGACTTGTCTGTGGTGCATGTTTGTTGGTTGGCTTGTCTGTTTGTTTCTGTTTAATATGCATTATTAACTGTTATGTTCTAGTGATTTTACAATGTGGTGCTTATATCTAGCGCTTTATATCGCTTCACAATTTACATACTATGTACTCCTCCCCAGTTCATCAGGCAATAAGACCAGTTTTTGTAGTAGCTCGAGATCAGCGCATTCTTTTCTCTACCCTCACAGATACCCATTTATACTCCGGAGAGAGGCAATTGTAGTACATGTACATGTAAGTGTCTTGCCCAAGAACATGTTCTTTTCTTTCCTGTTTTGCTACAGACTACAGAACCTTTCTTCATGTGTTTTGTTTGTTTCTTTGAAGTGATGAGTCTTTCTGTTCTCACTTCATCCTCACATTGGCTTCACTGCACCTTCCTTCCTTTTTTTTACAAGGGAGGGGGGGTGGATGATTGAACTACGGTAGAAATGATTGAAGGAATTATCATTCACATGGAATGTTTTGGTTACATGTACATGGAATATACATTGAATATCTGACAATCATGCTTTAGATGAAAGTACCGGTACATGTAAAGGCCAGTTTATGCTTCACATGAATGCGAATGCAAATTGCGAAGTGAATTGGATGTCAGGACTCATTCGCTGTGAAATTCACCAGGTTTGAAATGTGTTAAACTTTTGCGAATTCGCAGGTCGAATACGATGTAGTTGCTGTTACCGGTACATCACAAATTTGTGTTCGTGTTCAGTTTCGTGCCGACAATGAACCGGTCATCATGCCAACATTCAATGTACATTTGTAGATTGTAGTACACTTAATGTACTAACAAAATGCCAAAACGTGTTTGTCCACAAACATAAGTCTAGTTTTACATGTATCCTGATTTTGTCTTCCAAAGTCCTACTTTTGTCCAGTTTTTTTTTTTTTTTTTTTTTTTTAATTTTGATCTAACTTAATTCTCCTTCTTCTTCACCTGGGTCTGCTTGAAAGCCTGACATGGACAAATATTTTCACCGTCTGTTTTTACAAATCATCCTCAGCATCCTCTAATCATCTTCTTCAGAGCTCTCAAGTCAGACGTGATTGTGTCTCATCATCCCTAGCTAGACATGTTCTAATCCTGCTATGATGACTTGGTCTCAGCCTCATGGCAGGAGGTCCAACGATGACGTCGTTTCATCAGCTGTGGTAGGAGCGAGTCAGACCCATTGCCATTGCGATGCCATTGCTCCCCGTCTGTGCACGGTCAACCCAACGTTCCTAGCATTGTTTGCATTTTGTGAATGGTCAGGGCGTCAGGGATAATGTCAGAAATTCATGCTTTGGATCATGAGGTTTTGGAATGGAATTATCAATAAATTATGGTATACGTGTATATACACTGTATGGAACATAGCATGTTGATAACTTATTCATTCATATCGATGTGTTCTACATACGTGTACTTGTTCATGTCATTGTAAATGTGAACAAACGTGTACTCGTAATTAATTTCATACTGCAGTCACTACATTGTGTGTGTGTGTCAGTGTGTGCATCTGTGTCAACAGATTACATTGTTGGTGGCAATTCATTTTATTGTATACATGTATATGAATACAATGTACCGTATGTGATATTCCGGTAAGTAATATTATGGTACATATTTTATGTACATTAGTAATGTGAAATGCTCCTAATGGGCCACATGTGGTATTTTTGTGAATTTCATCGCATTAAAACGTACGTGCTATGCATCATTCACAACTTACAATTAATATTTTAAAAATTGAATTACTTAAACGTACATGTTTGTGTACATGTACACATACTGGTAGTACACTTACATTGACTTCGGACATTGAAACGTTCTGGGGGAAAATGGGAAATATTTAATAAACTTGGTTTTACCTTTCATGTACATGAATTAAAAAACTAAAAACGGAATACATTTAATTAAACTCATTGAATTGAAATGAAAAGTGCCAATTCATGTTCCTTTCTGCATCTTTATGAAGATTGAATAGCACATAAAACAAGCAACATAATGACACTATTGATGGATGTTTTCCGGAGTTTTTTTCTTCATCTGATCCTGTTCCAAAGTCCAAGGTACACTACTGCACATAGTAGGGCAATGTGCTCATGTACCTTGTACATGTACATACATTGAACATCATACCTGTACTAGTGCAACATCTTACAAAATTGCTGCATCATGAATGAGAGTACCGCTACATACAGTAGGCCAGGATAGACCATGGAGGAAGGAATAGACTAAAGTGATCACCAATGTAGGAAGAGGGGCAGTGTTGCGCAGTGGTTCGAGTTGGTGACTCATGATCAGAGGGTCAGGGGTTCAAATCCAGCTGCTGGCCGTATGTGTCCTTGGGCAAGCCACTTTAACCCCACTTGCCTCTCTGCGCCCAGGAGTTATGGGTACCAACATCAGCCTTTTGGCTGTATGGCAGACATAGGAGGTTGCTCGTTGAGGGGGAAAACTCTTTCATATTCACTCAAGTTTACCCACTTAATAATGCCCTCCTATCGTTTCTGCCACCTCTGAAAAAACGCTGATTAGCTGGAGGGTAGCTTGCAATGGACTGGCATCTCATCCAGGGGGTCATAGAGTTGCAGACCAGTAAATAGACTTCCATAGACCTCCATGATAATTACACGCACTTAAATAAAATGCAACTCTCCAAGGTCTTTGAGACACACATCAAATTAAAGCTGATTTCATCATCTTTCTCTTTCTGTTAAATTATTTGGGGAATATAGTTAGCCAATGACTTTTGGGAGAAAATTCCATCCAAAGATGATCACCCCGAAAGTGATCCTGAAGCCCATCACCATTTTGAAAAGGGATACACGCTCCACTTGGGCAAAATAGCGCAATTTTAGGGCCTAATTTCATCCCAGTTTCACAGAAATACAAGCTGGTAATCCTCTGCACAGCTTCCACCCTTCTTTTTTTACCAATCCTCAAGTTCCTGGCCCTCAAAAGGCTCTAACTTACTAATACCAGAGAATTTGAGGGCATGCAAATCGTGACTTGGCCGGCGTAGACAATTTGGGGCCTACAGTGTATGTACATGTACTGGCCTACTTCCATAGAAATATTCTCAGCGTTTTATGCCAAAAAAAAACAGAGAACAGACTTGACTTGCATCGCAGTTGGAGTTCCTTGAGTGCCCTTCCAGCATGCCTGATATGACATGCTCTGTAGTCACACCTCGTCACCTGCTGGGGAAATCTCGTTGACATTTGTGACTTACAGGGGTAATTTCTGCCACAAAGGACATGGGGAAGAGTAACGGCTAATTCGCTTGATGTTGTTTCACGTTGCCAACATTTTACAGGAAGGTTGCATTTTAAATGTCAGGGGATTGTTGATTGTCTGAACATCCTAAAATCATTTATGTTAGTCAAGTTCTATATTTAAAGGGAGTTTACAACATTTGCAAACATCAAAAAACAAATCTACCATATTATTATGAAATACCGGTACCTTACTGGACTGTTAGTGAATGATAGTCTAAAGCTTCCTGTAAAATCATGGCACCTGGTGTGATGTCATTTTCAACAAAAGTGGTATTTTTGTATCAATTTCCAACGCTGGTCGGCCGACCAGCGTTGGAAAAAACTGATTTTTTTTTCTTCAAATACTGCCCCCAATTTACCATATTTAGTTAGTCCGCATTTTGTTTGCAACCGATTACACACCTACATGTATGAACGGGTACAAGCCAGCTAGACTGGTTCCCTGACCGTACAATTCCCCATGAGAATTGTAAGTGGGTTCAGGGAACCAGACTACAGCAGTGGCGCACCCCGGATTTGGCTTTGGAGGGCGCTCACCAAAAAAAAAAAAATTTTGCCCAAATTTTTGTACTATTTTGACATTGGTGGCGCCACTTACACCCATATTATACTACTCGAAAATATGCCACATACATATCACCAAAGTCAAATTGTGGGACTAAGCCCCCCCCCCCCCCCCCCCCCCCCCATCATTTTTCAAACTTTGGCTTCATGTTCAGCTTTGGCCCTTTGCATGAAACAAATGTACGTCAGCATTTGCCAAATCTGTACCAAAAATGAAGAAGCCAGGAGCTGAAAGCCTGAGCTGCAGATAGAGTCTAGTTTTGACAAATGGCCAATGATAAGCCAGCTCTGCAGCAAGTCATTTGTGTGCGTCCAATTTCACTGATTCACAGCTCAGTGCAGTTGATGATGTCTCTATCATCCAGCTTGATAAATAATGGAGAAAACATCAAATACACGTATGTTTTCATCAATTTTGCACCTGAAATACATGTAGTTTGTTTAATAAGACTTTTCACAAAGTTATTATTTTTGGTTAAATATTTTTTAGTTGGGAAAATGTACAGGCCACCTGTACGAACATGTACAAGATGAATGCAACATTGGAATTAAAGATATTCCAAGTTCAGAAATCCAAGCAGAATATTGGATCACAAAGCCAGTACAATTGATATTTAATTTTGTCAATTTATTTTTCCTGAAAGAAATTCAATAGTTAAACTTGCAAATATATGTAAAATTCTAAAGACCAGTATTACTAAACACGACATATGGCCAGAATTTTAACAATTTACAAAAACACATGTATATGTATGGGCCTGTTAAAATGAGGATTTTTGATGCCATTCATACTGTACATGCTACAATTCCATAGGGATATACACATAAAAACTGGAGCATAAACGTGATTTACATGTAGTTTGCATAAATTGTAATATTTCTGCAGCATTAATGCTACGTTATAGCATGCCATACACGTATGTTCATGTACAGTACATGTACATGTATGAAGAAATAACAAATTCTAGATTTTATTGTTGGACGCAATGGACGCAAATTTTGTGACACTGTATCAGGTGTTGATGAAAAGCCTTTGAAAAGTTGGACTGGAGCATGCTTCGGCATTTCACACAAGGTGCTAATGTGCTGTACAAGAGTCATTATTACCCCTGCTCATTAGGCCAGTGAAACATTCCAAAGACCATTCCAAATTTTCAGTGCCCTGGGGAGTATACAGCTTGATGCTGCCATTTAACCGCAAAGCAGCTAGAATCAACCACGGTATACCATCTCTGCCCTCACAGGTACCCAATTTACTCCCGGTTGGGGAGAAGCAATGAGTGACAAAGTGCCTTGCCCAAAGGGCACACGCAACATAGCCCCAGGCTGGACTTGAACCCACAACCTGCAGAATTACACACAGATCACAAATTCAATATGCTCCAGACCTTGAGGCCACGGCACTCCACATAATGTGTTTTATTTTAATACTATACATGTAGTGGGTCATTCTATAAATTTGGGGTCCACTTTTTCCTGTCCCTGATGTTACGGAATATATGATTTGTAAAAAAAATGTATGCACTCCTTTAAAATTTAAAAGCAGTCGTCCTCCAAAAGTGATTACAAGTGAATAGCAAACTTTCTACACGTTTAATGGCATTCTTAATGATATTAAATGGCAAATTACACAGTTCTGAGGTAAAAAGGGACAGGAAAAATGTCACACTTTGGATGAAAAATTTATAATGACCCATGTTTACAAAAAATACTCAAGTTTTGGTTATTTTTATATTAATTATCAAGAAGTAGACTGGTGAGGTTTGCTTTTGGGATGGCTAAAAAAGAGAGAAATGATTGGTAAGAATTAGATTTTCAAACAGTTTATGAACAATTCTCACCAAAGTTATAAAACATATTTATAAGCAGGCATTCAATCACAATTTGTTTTTCTTTTCAATTTTTCTTTGGGAGGGGGGGGGGGGAATTGGTTGAGCTGGGGGCTTTAAGTTTTAGGAGCAGCAGCAGTAATCCCATACCCTTATCCACTGAATTGGTGATTATTGAAATTCCAAAGATACTCATCAGTACATTTAAAATTGAAACAAATCTATTAAACATGTGCTACATACATACATGTACACAGATTAATCGCAATACAAGAGATTAGGCGATAAGCATGCACTTAACCTACAATGTCGAAGTACCTCCACGACATTAGGTTATCATGATATTGAGATTAAGTACAAGGGTTCAATTTATACTCCGTGCATCGTATTGTTGAAAAGAACTTGGTTTTTAAAAAAAATGGTTGGGAATCAAACAATTCAAGGCACGCTTAAAAGACATAGACACCGGACAGCATTTGAAAAGAACGGGTGTTTTTGCAGATTGAATACAATAAATCTGAAGCAGGTTTTTAAAAAACTAACCTGACAAAATATCAGCTCAGTAGATATACTTTTTATAGAAACTGTGAAAATATGTCTTCATTTTTCTCGATGCAAAGCATAGTTTTCCATTGACAGCGTGATGCTTTAGTCCTAACCATCGCGAGGAGATGATGACATTTCTCTTTTCTCAAAAATGATGGCATGCTAGGTGCAAAGATTTCACAGCATGCTTGATACTATTATTTGCTAAAAATCAAATACATGTAGAATATTGCATTATATTTTGGGAGTTTAAGTTTTGAATGTTTGAAAATGGTGTCCATTATCTTTCATGTCTTTAGGCCAAACAGAAAAAGGCTCCGGTTTCTGGTCTGCGCGCACATTTGCAGACGGTGTTGTCTGTCATTTTGTAATTGTGCGTCTGGAAGCCAGACTGAGGGAGTGATAGTCGTGTATCTGGAACCTGTAAGCGCTTTTTAATTAGCGCAATATGTAAGGGAGCAAACTTATGACCAGCCCGGCAGCACATGCACAATGTCGATGTCGCTGTATGGTCTGACGTTACCGTTTCCTCTGATTTTTATCTTGACTATCAAAATTTCCCAAAGAAGGTTTGTGTCGGTCAAGATCGTAAGTGGCAGCATTCTCAAGCCTTATGGCCTTACTGAGGTCACCTCAAGCTCCACTCTGAAGGATATTTTTGAGAGTTTTAAGGGGATCGAAGCATGATCTGCAACATCAGCCGACATTTGAAGAAAAAAAAAAAATTAGGAGAAAAAAAAAGCTGCGTCGCCGCACCACTTTTGGGACAAGCTCCATACCAAAAACCAAAGACTTTTTTTTGCCTTAACCCAAAACCCAAGGTTTTTTTTCCTTAAGTATGTTGTTCACCAACTTGTACATAGTATATTCTAATTTATATTTCGAACTTGCCTGGTAAGCTACATTAAACCCCTATCCAATCCCCATCCAGTCAAACTCCAATACCAGGGTTTGTTGGAATCTGTTAGGATGAGAACTGCACTAGTAATCTGATTATGCTTTACATTAATGATGTGCAAACTCGACCCGAAATCGACCCGACCCGACCCGAAACTGACTTCGGGTTGGGTCGGTTTGTCCATCTTTTCAGTCAGGTCGGGTCGGTTTTGGTTTTGCATTTACATTTTCGGGTCGGGTCGGGTCGGTTTAGCCATCTTTTGCCAAAAAAAAGAAATAAACCGAAAAAAACCCGAAACAGTTGAGATATTTAGGTGATGCGATATTGTTGACAGTCACTGTGACCGCAGCCCATTGTGGTGTGGCCAACGTGTGTACTATCAAGTTCCCACGGTATTAATTTCTTTAGTCGGATCGGCTGAAATAGATAGATTGTAAGTTTTCATGATACCGCGTGGTGATACCATCATTGTTCAATAAGCGGAGTTATACCGGTACTCTCGATCAACCCACTGAGTATGAGAGAGAGAGACTATGGTTTTGCAAAAGAATTCATATGCCACGTGGATAAGGGCAGACACAAAAAGGGATCACTTTGTCCCAGCCAGACATTCAGGGTTTTTTTCGGGTCGGGTCGGTTCGGGTCAGCTTTACCTTATTTTTTGTAGGGTCGGGTCGGGTTGGTCGGATTCGGTTCGGATTCGGTTTGGATTCGGTTTATATCTCTAATGTTTCGGGTCGGGTTAGCCTGGTCAACCCGACACGATGCACAACATTAATTTACATCTATACCACCATAATCAGAGTCCAACAGTTTGGGTGTAAACAGAGAGGTGTTGGAATTGCAAGAGTGAGGAAGTTCCTAGTACCGGTAAATCAGTGGGGGGGGGGGAGTTGTGGTTTTAACAGCACACAAGTTAATGATGAACATATGACCAATGATGGGCTAAAGAGTTGTCATCAGGCATGTGTCAGGTGAATCATGTGGAATTGTACTTTGGTAGGCAATGATACGGTACCTGTACTGACATCAGTAACATTTGTAGAAAGACCAAATTTAGGATAAACCACAGAATGATGAGAATGTACTAATAGCAACGTGCAGTTCAGCCAAGCAAATGTAAGGCATTCTGGCAAAATGAAACAGAACTAGACAGAGGTCAAAATGAGGGTTTCCGGGTATTTGGATTGAGAAGAATATGCTCCTTACGTTACTGTTTGTTGCAGTTCAATCAGACACTCCGGTGACACGTTATGGTTGTTTGAAAGTTTGCATTTATCGACATATGTCCAATAGGCAAAATACTGTTTCAAGTTGTGTATTCATGGAGGTGAAAGATTGCAATTGTTTTTCATATAAAACACAGGTATTCCACGATTTTTTATTAAAAACATGCATAGTAGACACATCAAAAATAACAAATATCCATGAATCTGAAAATTAAAAACAAATCACCCCATTCATTTTTTTTTTATTGGCCTGTGCCTAGTTCTGTCTCATTTTGCTGCAACGTCTCACAAATAACATTGCAAAATTAATCCATTCATTACTGGACCTAAGTGTGGGCTATCAGTCTCCTTCCTCTATGGTGACAGTGGCACATAAACAGTTTTATCAAAATGTGTATTTGTTTTTAATCTCAATTACATGTATCCTGCACAGCAACGTACGGTACGTGTACATACATTTTTGTACATGCACATAAGTACATGTCCAGTTTACGTGTTTCAACAAAAATGCGTCTCTAACTTTGCCAGATTTTTTCCTTGCGCCATTCCCTCTCCAAATTCACTCTCTTTACTGCGTAATCTTCCTGGTATTATGAGGATATATTTCTGAGAGTAAGAGAAGAACATTAAAACCACTCCGACGCAAATCTTGAATTGTAGCTCATCATCCCAGCCCATCCCCCACAGGGCCACTTTTGACATTTTCCCATTCAAAGGTCTCAAACTCCTTGGAGGAATTGCGGAGCAATTTTCGTCGCTCTGCGTGCATTTTTTCCCGCGCAGTCACCAGATCAACGAGATCAAGGAATCTGGGTTTGAGAACTCGTAATTGTGTCACGGGGATTTTGGTTTGCAAATTGGAAAGAAATACCAAAAAGTCAAATAAAATTGCCCCACTGTTGCAATGGAATTACCCAGTGCTTTTAACGTGGATGTTTGCCAGTCAGAGATCTATGTTACATGTATCCCTGGCCAATTTAGTGTCTTTATTTGCATCATGTAAAAGTTCAGTTAAATACGTATACATGTACATGTACATGACATGTACATATGTACATACTGCTATAATTTGTCTTTGAAAAACAGTGGTTGTTTTTTAAACATCCTGTGCTGTGAAATCCTAGTCTCTAACTTAATATGGATAAAAAGATTACCAATTGAACTTGTGAAATTTTTTGTGGCTTTTATTTTTATACCTGCAGTACCAAAAAAGTCCTTATTTTACAAAGAGATGGTTCAAAGCTTGACTCAAAAAAACAAAAAAATGGAAAGAATAAACTCTCAAAATAGTTGCCAAAATAAATGTACTGAACATTCTCAAATTCAATTAAGTCCGTGATTTTCCAAATGAAAGTTTTAATTCATGGTATTACACATACATATTCATTGTACGTCCTCATACATGTAGCTCATTTTTTAAAGATGTTTGCTAAAGAAAAATGTTTTGTGTTGTTTTCTTGTCAGGTATCTATCAGGGTCAGTGGGTCGGTGGAATGCGTCACGGCTGTGGGATCCGCAACAGTGTGCCTTATGGAATGGCGTCCATCGTACGCCCGTCACTCCGTACATCCCTTACATCCCTGCGTAGCGAACACGAGAATGGATCCATCGCGTCCGTCCCGGATAACTTCGGTCAGCGAGGAGGCTTCGTCCTGGATGTCTCGGACGATGGCACGACGGACACAGAGAGCAGAAGTGGGACGATGAAACGTGGGGATGCCACCCGTGTGAGCAAAGCCCTTATTGGGCTCAGAACCAAACGGGGGAAACGGGACAAAAACGGGTCAGGGGGTCACAGGGAAAGCTCCGACAGTACCGGAGGTAGTGTAGCCTCCTTCCGGCCGAAGCTGAACCACCAAGACTCCTTGAAGAGCACTGAAAGCGAGAGTCGTATGAGTTCAAGCTCCTTGCAATCCTCGGTCATGGACAGTGACTTCAGTCACCCGAGTCACTTGATGGACGATGAGGCGACCGGGGACATCACCGAAGTTTTCCTCGGAGAATGGAAACAGGATAAGCGATCCGGTGTCGGAATCAGCCAACGTTCGGACAGCTTCCAGTACGCCGGGGAGTGGCATCAGAACAAACGCCATGGCTACGGATGTCTGACCTACCCGGATGGGCACAAAGAGGAAGGCAAGTGGAAGAACAATATACTCGTGGCCTCGGGAAAGAAGAAACTGTTTGTGATTGGATCCAAACGGATCAGCGATCGAGTGGAACGAGCTGTGGAAGCCGCTAATCAAGCTGCCAATATCGCCAGACAGAAGGCAGATCTTGCTATATCTAGGTAAGAGCCAATCACTTCAAATTAATTGATCAACTCAAATCTTGTTTCACCCAAATTTCTTTTGTATGTTTGCAAAGTTTAGTTTTTTATGCACAAACAACGTTCTTGGCCAAAGATTTGTTTCCCTTGTAGGAATCTAAGCAACCAAATGTAATCATGCTCCAAAATTGGATTCAGATTTTGTTTCCAACAGATACGCAGCTGGTCCTGATCACTAGCAAGCGCGGTCAACCCCCTGTGGCGGTAGAGGGCAATATTCAACAAGATACTTCAAATCCACTCTTGGAAACTTTGGCACTTGGGACTCACCAAATTCTGAGAATGTACCTCACTCATGCACATTAGCTTGAATACTAAACTCATGACTTATGCTCTGAATTTTCCAGGTCTGAGTACCAAAGTTGCCGAGACAGGATTAGTTTCATCTTGTTGATAGTGCCCCCACGGTGAACCGGAGACTTGACGTCATAACACACGTGTTATTATTATTGTTATTATTTATTTCTGGTAATGAAACCAAGGATTCCTCAAAAGGGCCCCAGGCACTGTAGCTCGCAAGCCTGAAGAAACCTGTAGAGAGGAGACAATGAGAAGAAAGTACAGTTTTAGAGGTGGGAGGAAAACCCCAGAAGATATAATCTGGGGGAGACCCACGGAATCAGGTGGGGACTGAAAATCTCATCCACATGTGGACCAGGGCAGGAATCGAACCCGGGCCCTAGAGGTGGAAGGCGAGGAAAGTAACCCCTGCACCAACCTGACTCCCGTCAGGCATACACACAAGCGCGTTCACACCGTCGATCGTGGACACGTGTCCTATTGTCCCTTTCTTGTTTGTACTTAAACTTTTTAGGAAGACTCCCACAGGTTTTGTACACGACCCCAATCGCGGATGTATGCTGGGAATCGTGGACGATATTGTTCTCTTTTGTTCTCTGGTATTTTTCATCCATGGTTTGAATAGATGAACACGCCCAGGTGTACATGTAGCCCAGGTTGGACTCCTCTGTTGTGTACGCGCGACGGAGTCCAGGGTATGAATGTCTTCTGCCATAGCAGAAAAAAATATGACACATTTTTTCATATTTTTACCTGATGGAGGAAGTTTATATTCCTTGTGTCCAGAATTATTCATACGCTGGGTTTAGAAAAGGTTATCCGTGGGCGACGTGTTTACCGAAAACAACCGCAGATCCACGCTTTCGTTGAAAACATCCTTAGTACGAACATGTCGTGTGAAGACTTACGCGCATGCATGCGTGCATGTGCATGCACACAGCGCAACATGGCATAGTAACTGTGTTGCATGCGCAAAGGCGTGCGATAGTCTTCACACGGGGAGTTCGTACTAAGAATGTTTTCGACAGAAGTTTAGATAGATCTGCGGTTTATTTTCGGTAAACACGTCGCCCATGAACATATTTACCTTTTGCATAAACAAAATTTCAGCTTCCTCCATCAGGTAAATACATGTATATGAAAATAATGTGTTATATTTTTTGTTGCTATGGTACGGTAGTAGAATTAATATCCTGGACGTCAGTCGTAATACAATGAAGACATCGTCCAACCTGGGCTAGTATACTGGTACTATATGAGGACAGGCAACGGCCTCGTGCTTCCATTATCTTATTGGTTACTAAACGTCTTGGATGTGACGCCTCCCCTATAGTTTGATTGGCCTACTTCTCCTGCATCACACTTAACAAAGCATCCTATTGGTACGCACGAATATATTTCAAATTAGGCTGACCTCTCCGTCTTAGGTCAATCTGACAACCAACGCATGGCCGGCATCAGACTGCAGACTACCCTACGGCGAACTCGAAGACACACTTGTCAGGGATACTGGCTGCATTAGTGGACAGAATTCAAATCCAGTTTCGGACCAAGCCCACACTATCAAAATGCTGTCCATCCGCTGTCTCTCAGACAGATTCTTAATCAATCTGCTAGTCGCCGACCAACCCACAGTAACCTCACAGCCAGGCAAACTTGGGTAACAATTACGACGGGGCCGGCCTCGTACTAGCTTGTCCTGTCAGAGGCTTTCGTCCCCGGGGGAAAACATCAAGGGACCAGACTGGAAATTGGATTTTGAGTGGCAAAGGAAGATGTGGGTTTAACCGATCCAAGTTGATTAGATCCAAGATGGGATGTAGGTCCACAATATGGTTTGCCGTGGCTGGCTTTTTCATAATTTATCGCTCTCTGAAGTATTCAGATGAAGTGCTTTTAAAATTAGTTTTTTCCAATCATTATCTGCATGGAGTAAATATCGTTGTATACATTGGATAAAATCCAAACTTATTTGATTTTTTGTTCAGAGTTGACTTGGGATGGCATGCTGTACAGAACATTACAGTACCGGTACAGGTACAAGAACAATGCATTTGAAAATATATTTCATTATTTTGCATTTACGTACATATACATGTACTTATTAATTTGATTTATAAATTCAGGCTGTGCAGCCTAACCACCAATACTATGGAAATGACTTGACATTGAACTTACATCATTGACATTGAGTTAATGCAAAAGTAAGAAGATATCACTGGCGGTCAGGAGAAATATAAATGAGCAAGGAATTCAAGCATGCAAATTTGTGACAGCGCAGTGAGAATTTGTGATGCAAAGTGGCAAAACTGGAACCCATTTCAACTCTGGTGAATTCGAAAATTCAATCGTTCCCCAAATATTTCATGACATTAAATTAATGTAATATTGTTTCCATTGTTTTCGTTAATATGACTCCAAGCAAGAACCAATATCAATCCGAGGCTGTTTCAAATACGACACTGGTTTCCTGTTTAATATGGTAACAGATGTTTACATACATCCTTAATAAAGTTGTCTTTTCATTGCCCAGTCAAGCCGTGATTATCCCCATTTCATCGTCAGTTATTCTCCTTCAGTAGATAATTGATTGATCAGTGTCACAGCAAATTAATGTACCGGCCGCTGTACGATGATTGCCTCATCAAACATTGGCCAGTTGCCTTATCGCTTCATCACGTCGCGACAAAAATCGTGCATCATGTCCGTGACTCTCTCAAGGGAGAGGTTGTTACCCTCGCCCTCTCCTTCTTTTTTTTATTCTTCTAGGGACGGGGGAAATGATCCAGCTTTGTTGTTAGCGTGCCGGCAGGGTCAAAAATGCGCCGTACACACCATCGCCATGGTAACCCGGCCTTACATTCTTTGCAAAACGGAGCCCGATTTGTGTGTGTGTGCGCGCATCCGACTTGCCCGGCGTACAGAGTCTTGTGTCTAAAGTCATTGTTCCTGTAAGAATATGCCTCTAGGTTAGGTTGCCATGGCAACCAGACTGATTTGCATCTTTCCAAGTCCTCTTGTGTATGTGTGTGGATGTGTGTTTTGCAGGAGCGAACCTAAATGCCGTAGGGCTTCAGCAGTGGTGCTAGTGTCATGCCCCAAATGGAAAATGACAAACATGCTGATCTGAACCTTACGTATGTTTTATACTCCGGTATTTTCCAAGCTGTTCTGAGCGGCCATATTGGAATATCTCCCAGGGCCCGCATTTTTGTTTTCCCTTTTCCTTTGTGTCAATATGTATTTGGTCACCTTATTGGCATTTGATCCATGAAAGCACTGCCCAATCATGAGCCTGGTCTGGTCGTGTTATTCAATCCTCATGAACGGTTGGTTACCCCGCTGTTTTTTCACCTCGCATAATGATCTTGCTCTTTAAGCAACGGTCGCCAGTGAATATTTTGTTCTGTGTTCCCTCATCGACATTTGCCCAGGACCTATTTATTGTTACTTCCAGCTGATTTCTTACGAAGGAATGAACTTGCAGTTGACGTCATACAAATTATGAATTTTACAAAGTCTGTTTCCTTTTCTTTTTAATTGAGGTTTTTTAGAAATGTAAGTATTTTAAAATGACGGAACATTTTCATTCTGAAAGTAATGTTATCTCCCAAACATTTTACTGGTATATCACATTTGATGTACCTTGTTTTCTTTATATAAAAAAATATTTCTGACATTTCAAGTAAAATATCATTTGTAGCAAATCTCTCCAAGAGGTCTACTGGGCAAAAAAAATCCACACCCGAACCATGACCATACTGAATTTTTTTTTCAAGTTACAAACGAAAATAATAAGAACCAGTATAGACAGCAACTGCTTTACATACAAGTTCCTGAAGCAATTTATGCATAACGTATACATCGCACGTGTGCATACCGGTGCCTCAGGCAGACACACACAATTAGCGATTATTTTTTCATATAGAAATTGTGAGGTTTTAATTGGATTGTCGTTTACAAATTGCATTTCCAAGGTCGCCCCTTGGAGGTTTAAATAGGATTTTTGTACATGTAGAAGTGAGTGCATAATTACAGAGCATACCGGGACATTGTATACGCACTGTTCATACATTTGTGCTGTACATTTGCATTCAACACTGTAAGGTTGTAAATATAAAAGACCCTAATCCAAACTATTCACACGTGTACACAATGTACATTGTATTTAATTCAATTGATTGATAAATTTTGCCACCACACATTATTACCGGTACATGCAACTGATACTAAAGTATACTGTAAAGTATGTTCTGTAAACCGGTTTTTGAAGACGAAATAATCATGATTACCACTCTGAAAGGTAATGTTTGTACAACATTTGCAAACTTAAAAAAAACTACCAAGTTGTTATGAAATACCTTACTGGACTAAGTGAATGATAGTCTCAAGCATCCAGTGAAATCATGGCACCTGGTGTGCTGTCAATTTTTAACGATGGTCTACCGACCATCATTTGAAAAAAACTGACTTCTTTCAAATACTGCCCCAATTTACCAAATTTAGTTAGTCTGCATTTTGTTTGCAATCGGCGTGATCGGTTACACATCCCTGAACGAGTGCAAGCCAGCTAGTCTGGTTCCCTGACCTGACAATTCCCCGACGTCTATAAATTACTCTGTTTCTTCTGAAGTAGGGTCAGGGAACCATGCAGAATACAATAACAACATTTTTTTCTTGGTTTTTCCAGCATCTACCGTTTCAGCACAAATCTTTAAACAGGACAGTGTCACAATTCTTGTTATGAAATACTAACTCCCAAATCCATCCATTTTTGAAAATTACAGCAAAAGTAAATGCTGCATCTTACGGTACCTGCAAATTTAATGGCAGGCAAATCACAAAAAAATGGCAGAAAATAAAACCTCAAAAATGAGACTCAAATTGAGTCAAAGCGAAACACGGACGACCCATTTTTACTGTTGAGGTATTTTAATACAGGATTGATAAATGGGAAGACTTGGAAGATGCACATGTACCTGGTAAGGAAAATAAACCAAAACTGTACGTAAATCAAGAAAAAAATGTGAAAAGAAACAGAAATAGTGCTGATGCCTCAGGCTAAGGAAAAATAAACAATCAAAAAATGCCGCGGAACTTCAAAACAAACAATGTTGGGTCTCGGCTTGTTTTTCCCTCTACCTTTATAAGGTCAAACGTCGCAGGCACAGTGGTGCGGCTGAAGAACTAGTAGTTGTGTAGATTATATCACTGCAGTGCGTCACAATGGGAAAGAAATTAGGGTACATGTAGTCGTGTACGTCAGTAGTTTATTTTTTCCAAGTTCCGTTCAAAAATGACTTTTGCAAATATGACAGTCAATTCCAAAATGACTTTTGCAGCCTCAAGCAGTTTTTTCCTTCAGATTAACTCATGTTTTTGTAATGTTTTGTAAGTACATTTACCGTATGTACTCTTGACCTTTTTTGCACTCGGAAACATTGTGGTCATCTTGGGGGTTTTTGGTGGGGGGGGGGGGGGTCATGCAGGTTGTCTTCGTCCCCATTTTACCCCATCATTTCCCTCATAAATCAAAACCCTGCCCTCTTTCCGCAAAATTAAGCTTGCTGATTTTCGTCATGGTATCTTAGGCCAAAAAAAAAAAGTCTCCGGTTTCTGGTATACGCGCGCATCGCCGTAGCCATGCGCGTCGGCAAAATGAAAAAGTTTTTTTTTCAATACAGGATGATGTTTCAAAACCGCCAAACTCACTGGTTTGACTGGAATTCTGCTGCTGCACAATTTTAACGTGTTTTTAGAAGGAGTTATGATCGAGAATAAGATTTATGTGGCCTCTCTGGACTCCCATATATTTGCACTAAGTTTAGTCGGGCACCATTTGCAGTCATCAGCCGACATTTGAAGCCAAAAAAAAAAAAAACAGGTAAAAAAAAAAAAAGCTGCGTCGCCGCACCACTTTTGGGGCAAGCTCCATACCAGAAACCGGAGACTTTTTTTTTTGGCCTTAGCGAACTTTTTTGATGCTTCCAAACACATAAAGTGACTTTTCCTGTATCACTGCCAAAATGTTTAGGTACATGTACATGTACTGTAAGGCCAAGAAAAAAATGAGGGAAGAAAACGAAAACCATCCATTTCTACCTTTTATCCTTGACAACGCGCAGACGCCTCCATATGATCGTGCACACAAAAAATTCCCTACCTACATGTACCTACCCTATTTTCAAATGCCATGTAATCAGAAGCAGAGCTATTTTTTTGTTTGGCCTAAGTCCCAAAACATGAAAGTGTTGTTTTTGTTCTAAACTACACAATTACCAATATTAGTCTTTTAATAAGATGTCTCACTTTCTCACAGATTGCAGTTGACACGTTTTTACAGTTATTTTTGTGTGACATAGTTTCAAAAATTGCAATAAAAGAAACCAAAAAAAATAGGGGCAATGCCATGAGAAGGCGGACATGGCCGAAAAATGGAAAATTTATGAAATCTTTAAAACTGCAAGCATCACAACCTCTAATGTGGTATCAAATCAAAGGGGACGACCAGACCAATCATTGGAGCAATGCTGGCTAGGTACGGTAGTCATTTTGGCACCGTGTTTTCACATGTAAACTGCAAATGTGATTGTGAGATTGTGTTTTTAAGGCAGAGAGAAAGGTTCATTTATGAGTTTTTTGTTTGACGTTTAGTTTCTTACATGTATATGTTTTAACTTGTACCAAAGACGGGCAGACAAACTGTAACGTGAGTTACTGTAATGTGAGTTACCAAAATATATCCCTGTAGAGATTTTATGACTGATTATTTTAAAATAATTAAAATGATTCCTTTGCTACCCGCAGCTGATGGCCTGAACCCATCTGGCATCGAGGTTGGTGAAAAACAATCCCGCGCCTAGGTCCGGTCACAATGTCAAAATAATCCCAAGCGCAAACTGGTTAAGAAATCAATGTACCAAAAATAATTCTAAAAACTCCAACTTTTACACGCTAATGTTCCTATTCGAGGGGTCCGGAAGTGCGCCACCAGGGGTCAACTTTCAGGCTCTATTGCCCAGGGGCTTCATGAAAGTTTTGTGTTTTTAGAGCACTTTTAAAAGCAATGATTTCCTTGAAATTGTTTCCAATAAGTGTACATACTTTTGCACATATGTCTCTGAAGCCAGCAACAATTGTACACTGATAACCAGTCATGAAGTCATGATTCAAAAGAAAAGTGAAATTGACGTGATTTATACCTGGAAGATTAGTTGAAATATTGATGTATTTTACCGAGACACAATTTCTTCAGTGAGTTTTTTTTTTCAACCAAATGTACAATGTTTCAGTTACAATTTGCAGTCGTAATTTTCACAGCAAGCATCAAAACAATGTTTCCATCACGTCTCCACAGCCCAATAATATACAGAGGTGAATTCATTTGCGAATCATGAATTACGTTAGAAGAACACTCCAATATTGCTGTAATAAATTCAGCTGGTCAACATTGTCTGTTTACGCGTTAAAAATGGCTGTGTTTATTTGACACAAGCTGCCTGATTTGTTGACCCGGGCTCGGCAGAAAGAGTCATTACAAATATAATTACATATTTATATCTGTCTGGTTCGTCAGATGACCCCAAATACCATAGATTATCCGATAATATCGCATCGCCTCGGATGAAGACATTTGGACCCGGTGGTATGCCAGGAATGTAGCTACGTCCACGGATGTGTATTTTGGGACTATAAGCGGAGGCTGTTAGTCATGCGGATGAAACCTTCTGTGCATCTTTCCTTGAGTTAGCGGTGCACTTTAGGAGGCCGTTATGACTTAGTATTTATGGGGGAATTAGGCCATAGGGAGCAACGTTTCCTGACCTATTACCGGAGACGCCATTTTATGATGGCGGGATGCCCTGTCCTTTTCCTTCCTCCATGGTCCAAGTGGCCAGCCTTCCATCCTTTGTATGGGCCTTTGCAGTGTACCAGTTGGCAAGGGTACCAGATGAATGCCATTTTTGAACACTGTACATAAATAACTACTATTGGTCAGCATGAGTATAAACTTTATTCACGAGTCGGCCATATTGAATTGAAAGGGAGGTCAACTCTTCAATTTTGGAACTTGCAAGTAGAAATGAAAGCAATGAACTAAAAGTACATTTCAAATTAATGCCCATCTGCTCTGATGAATAATTTAAAATTGTGTGATTAAACATACCCTAATGTTTTAAGCCACATTTGCAAAAAAAAAGGAAAGTAAGGCTTGGAACGCCACTCCACACTCGCAAAATAGTCTGGCACCCTCCCATTCAACAGTTTACAATATATAAAGTAGATTCAAGGAACACGATCAAAATGGCTTCCTCATGAATAAGGTCTATTCAGGGCATTTTCAGACAGACGTGCAGAAAGGGAAATTAGACACGAAAAATTCATAAAGCAAAAGAAATGATTTTGTGCACTCAGTTTTGGAATGTTAAATGCATTTAGAATATGCACCTGCAGCATGTGCAGTAGAAAAGTTGTTTGGACAAGCACGGTAAATGGCCAGTGTTTAAATATCTGTGTCAGAAAATACATACTAGCTGGGCTGTGAAGTCTTGCAATAGAATCCATTAAATACTGCAAAACTAGGAGTAGGATTTTGGGCACAGATTTTGGTGGTTGAAGGTCAATGGCAGCAATAAGACACTGGATATCTGATGAACTCTTTTGTGCAATTGCTGATTTACATGAACTTGAGAGAGCTATCGATACATACATGTACATAATAATGTCTGTTGAATATCCAATCTAAAGCCTAGCAATCTCATTCACAGGTTTGTTCAGTTACGGTACAATCATGTTTAGCAGTTGGAAACAAAACTGAAATTTCACAACATGATAGCAAAATATATTTAATTACTGCAATAAAGATATTCACAATCACTGATTTAAAAAATAATGGCAAAGTGAAATTTCTCATATAAATCTCTGAAGCCATATCTGACACAAGGCCGTGGTTTAGAAAACCCCTCATGCATTTCCATGTATGGATTCATTCTTATGACATGCTACATGTTGAGGGCGGTATTCAACAATAGCAGTCTATAGTCCATTTTCCAAACCCTGGCTCTGTCTCCAGCTTCAGCTCCATTGCCAAACTGTATGCCTAAAGCCAAAGAAGAAGACAAGGGCCGGGGTTTGGAAAATGGCCATATATATACATGTATATTACCTTGATCATAGCAATGCTGAAGGTAGCAATCAGTGGAAAGCTCTTTGTTTGGGGGGGGCAAGTTGGCAAAGAGTAAACTTTTTTTTAGTAAAAGTAAGGTAATTTAATTTGTTTTCATTAGTTAATTGAGGTTTGGAAAAGGTAGAAGTTACATACATGTACTAGGGTGCGAATTTAGCGGTAGCCCGCTAGCCAAATGCTACTCAAAACAGCGGCGGGCTAGTCAAACTATTCCTTTCATTGTAAGTAGCTCAGCTGGCATGTCAAAAATTATGGCAAAGATGAATGGACAGGAAGAAATAAATCATTAAATTCAGGAAGCAAACCTCTATCAAGTTGTGTTTAATTTTATTAACTGTTTAGGGTTAAAGTATTAGATCTGTTTATTAATTAAAAACACTGACAAGATTGCCTCAGGATACACGTTTTACATGTATGCACATTGTTGTTTATGAGACACTCTATAAAAGAAAAACATGCAGGCCAGTGAAAATGCCTGCGGGCTAGTTTAGAGTCTGTTTCAGTAGCCCGGCTGGCTAATGAAAAAAAAAATTTAAGGTCGAACCCTGATGTTATACTAGTCTGGGGGTTGTGAGATGTTTGATAAAAGGAATGATATTTGTTTGTGTTTTACTGTATCGCAATAATTAGTATACCACATTTATTTGCTGTATTACAGGGCATCTTATGCCAGAGAGAAAGCCGAGATGGCGGAGACGGCAGCTTCAGAATCTAGAGAGGAAGCGTCCAAAGCACGACAACGCTCCAAGGAGCTTACTGCCTCTTTGCCTCCTAGAGGTAAGACTGTAAACACGTCATCATTCGCGCTAACAGTTGTCTCCAATTTTCTCTTGAAAAAAAGATGAAAGTTATTGTTGCTTAGATGTTCTGCTACAGCCATTCAGACAAAAGTTTGTCCCAAACAATTTAGAAAATGAACAGTTGGCATTGTTCTACATCCATCGGCTGACTTTAATTTGGGGGAAAAAAGTTCAATGTTCAACTTGCTGATGTGTATTACCCGTACCAATAATGCTTATAGTACTGTATTATTAAGAAATAATGTAAACAGGGGTAGGTCATTTTTGGGAGGGGAGGGGAGGGTTGGGGGAAGGGGCTGTTTTGTTCCACTTCAGACCCTTGGACCGTTTCATGGAGTGTTGGTGCATTTGTTATAGTCAATCCCCCAAAAAGGACATCATGCAAAGCACAACTTTCAATTCGCATTGCTTCTACATGTATGCTGAATATGAATTTGAGGCTCTATGAGTCTCATAAAAAATTGTTGCACAATATCTGTTAGACCTTCGTGGCCTTTTTCCAAGATGATGTTTTAAAGATATTTTTGTTCCAGATATGTTTACGATCTTCCCGGTTTGAAACAGTCATGGCCATCTGCTCGAAACATTCCATAAGCATGTACAAAATCCATTGTCATAAATTTCCTTTTTCAATAGCTAAGCCATTTGCATGTGTAACGAACACACAAAGTGATGCTATTCTATGCACCTATTTTGTTTTGTTTATTTGGTATTCCTGCAATTTTTGTCATCAGGAGATCATTCTGTGATTATTTACTGAACTCAAAAGTGGCAAGTTCCAATTAATAAGTCAAACATCGCAAGAACAAAGAAAACCAGTCAGCTTATTGTTACACCCACAATTATAAGTTTGTAGGGCTGTCCCCAATATTCAAATATTCCCTCATCAATCAAATATGTGACCTGTTCTGTCAAAAGCAGACGCTTCTGGGCAGAGGTTGAAATTGAGATAGGGCCAAAAAACGCTGTGGGGGTGATTTTTATCGATTTTCTAATTTTTGCATATTTGTAATCCTGAACATGTATAAAATATATTATAAAAGTTTGAAACCCTAATTTGAACTCTACATATACTATTTTTGATGATTTTGATAAGGTATATCAGTTAAACAAATAACTGTTTTGTGACATTCGACGATTTTCTCCGTTTTCTACTTTTCGACACAATGAACTTCAAAATAACATAACTCTGCCCAGGAATGACCGGTTTCAAAAATTAAACCACCCATTAAAAGGAAAAAGAACATATGTTAACAATATGTAAAAATATCATTTTCGACCTTATGCCAAGAAAAGTCTGATTTTGACAGAACAGGTCACATATTCAAATAGCCTTTTGCTGGTTCGAATCCTCAAAAGCTAAAAAACGGCAATGCGTGCAAATTTTGACAGCTGTTACATGCAGTTGTAATTGGCATATGCTAACTTGACCGCTGAGTTTTGAATATTTGAATATTCGGTCATTATGTAGTTTCAAGTAATCAAACATTTAATTATTCGAAAAGGTACTGCCCTATAATTTTGTTGCATCTGTATTTCTTGATCTGAACACTTGCATGATTCGGAACATTTCTTTTCTTTGAATGACTACATCTTTCATGAATGATTACTCCTGCATTGTGAATAAAGCATTTTTATTAAGTATGAAACATATGCACATTATCTTTAGCAGCATCTTTCTTAGTTGCACATACGTTAACTTCATCATTGCACAACAGTAATTATTTTCTCTTTATTAAGTTACCCTTTTTTGTTTTCATTTTTATTTTCAGAGTTCCTTTCATTTTTTTTTAAATCCCACAAATCCATTACATGTGCAATATATCATTATTGAAAAAAATTGAAATATTTTCAATGAGTTCATGATTAAATTTTGAATTTTGTTCTTTCTAAAAGGGTCGATTTCATCTCCATATATCTTTAAAGGCAAGTAATATTCTCATGGAGTAGAACAAGGAGAGTTTCAAAACTGTGGCCCCGAAAAGGAAAAAAATCACCACCTTGCGGGCGGGGGCAGGAGAAAAGAGGGAGGAGAAGGCCCAAAAGAATGAACAATCCTACCGAATCTGATTGTTTGAAAATGTTCATTATTTTTTTTTGCTCGTTAATGTTTTTGTTCATTTGCAGCAAGCTTTGAATGCATGTGTATGTGTACGTATATTTTTTTTGTTTTTATGTTCTTATTGCATTTTTCCGCTTTTTTTTCCTTCTTTTTTTCGACAAAACGTCGCTATCCTAATGTAGGTAATGTGTCACGGCTTGCTGGCTATGGGTGCAGGACTGCCAACGTTCGTTTTGCCAACTCCCTGTCGCCTGAGGGTATATATGGTGGGCCTACTCCTCCTTCTCTTTCCTGCTGATGCCCCGCCCCCTTTTGTTGTGTTCTCTTGCACTTCTTATCTCCCCTTAAAGTCCCCATGCCACGCCCCTTGTTATTTCCTGTTTTGGTTTTATCCCGATTCCAACAACATCTATGGCATTCTTAATCTATCCCAATTTTCTGACTACTCTCTGAGAAGTTTTCCATGGAAATTGGACCTTTTTTTCATATACAGCAGTTATATGTATTGATCCACCATGTTGATTAAAGGCACATATGAACATTTGCAATTACTTGAAAACATGCCTACCGATTTAATAAGCTCGAAGTGAAGATAAGACTCGTACCAAATACCCTGTGAAATTTGTCCGCCTGAAATGGTATCATTCAGAAGAAAAAAAACAACCATTGAAGGTGGTTTAAAAAATGTGCCTGTGGGCACAGTTTTTTAAGTGCATTAATAACGGAAGACATCAAACGTTTGTATTATAGTTTCTCTGTTTTCTCAAAATGAATAGTATCCACCGAGCTGAAACTTCAGCAAGTTAGTTGTTATGCACCCTTCTTAAGATTTTAAGCAATTTCGTTATTGCTTCAAACGAAAAACATGCACAAAAAGAAATGATCCTATGTGCCTTCAAAGGTGTTTATGTGACTTTAGTTAACAATGGGAGAGAGCAATACAAGATATTTTTAAAATGATTTCAACGGTGTCGGTTCTAGAATAGATTGTTTGGCTCTGCTGATCAGGTTCCAACAGATCTGTCCTATTAAAATGCAATTTCAGCACAAAACCAGACCAATGACCAAATTTTCCAAAACCAGAAGCAGGTTTTGGAAAATGTTTTAGTAAATTCAGAATATTGTCATTCTGAATCAAAATAAAATAAAAACTTGGAATTGGTTTACTGACTTTTCCATCCTTGTTGTACCACTTTCCCCCACCACGATTTTCCTTCTTTTCTGGAAAATGATCCCCCAAAAAACTTGTTTCATTTTCTCTCCTTCCAAGTGAGTGATATTTAAGTGTGGTATCCATGACTGCAATTTCAGATCTAAGATAATATTAAAGACTAAAAACAAAGCGTGTCGTATCAAATCATTTTAACATCAGACCCAGAGAAAACGGTTTTGATATGAAAGACTGATTAAAGTCATTTTCCTTTCCTCATCAGCTGTGGATTTTTCAGGTTATGTAGTGGAAAGTAAATGCATAATTCAATTTTCTTCTCCAGATCTGAGGTTTTGGTCATGGTTTCCATAAGTGACCATATTTGGTCATGATGTTCATTTATGTCCATATTTGCACAGGGGTTAATCAACCTGCATGGGTTCCTGTTGACTGGTTTAACTTTATAGATAGAGGGCGCTGTTTCAGTGACATAGAGTACAGAAAAAAACCTTTCATGTATACAAATAACTCTAAGGTTTAACCTTCCGATTTTAAAATGCAGGTTGTACATGTACATGTAAAACTGTGCCACAATATCCTTACAGTTTGGTAAATGAAGCAGGTGAATTTTTGTATTCTTAATCCTCAACTTTTATTGAATAGTGTCTCGTTGGATTGGGAATACCATCTGTTAGAATTACATGTAGGCTTGAGGCTATGCGTAGGTGTGTATCTGGCTACTGCAGAAACATGTAATTGGGGGCTTTTAGTCAAGTGCCTTAGATCAGATTTTTGACAAGACCCAGAGGGTCCAAAGCACCAAACTTTGCAAATATATTCTTAAAGCCCTGGAGAAGATATTTAGAAGGGTTGACACCTGAAATTCTTTTGGGAAGGGTTACTTTTTTCATAAATCGTAAATAGCTGTAGTGTAATATTCCCGTATTTTAGTATGTTTGTTATTTTTTTGAAAAGTCTATTTTGGGGGTTCTACTTACATATCCTTACTTAAATAACATTTTCAGAAGCATTTAAGTGACTGGATAATTATGGGGACATTTGAAAGATCCAAAATGGCTACCATTATACCCTAAAGTTGCCCGCATTTACCTTGTCTCCAGATATCATCACGTAGTCTTGCCATTGCAAACCTCAAAATTGATGAGCTTCAAATTTACAAAGTTGCTTACTGGCTCAGCTACCCCATATCTATATCATGCCAGAATGACAACATCATGATATTTAGCCCAGAAAACAAAATAGGGGAACAAAGGAGGTGTCAGTAAATTGGGCTAAAAATTAGGGGAAGGGTTGCATAACGTGGGAGACTTGAACAAGTTCAAGAAAATCCCCAAATTTACCTGTAAGAAAAATGTTGTCGTAGATGTATTATAAACAACCACAATCTCTTATTTTGGGGATTTCTAAGTATCTTCTCTGGGGCTATAAGAATCTATCTGCCAAGTTTGGTGCTTTGGACCAGTCGGTCGGGATTGCGACTATGAGCCACCTGACTATTTTAATGTATTTACCAATCGAGGTCAATTTAATATGTGGGGGAAAAAATCCCTCACTGCAGGAGGCAAATGCACAAGTAGCTTTCCATTGGAATTCATTTTACACTTTCATTCTTCTAGCAAGTTACATGCAGTATTTCTCCACTTTTTCATTCTTTTTATTTTATTTTGACACACAGTATTTGTTTTCACCAAGGGCCCACTTTTTGTTAGTTTAAACATTTAGAATATTCAAACCCAGAAATTACTGGAACTGAACTGCCCGTAGCGGCACTTCGGTGTAGAAAGATTCAAATTGAGTCAAAAAATGTAGGAATATACGTAGTCTAGAAAGTACTGTTTAAGAACCACTGTAACATACAGTGTACATCAACATTTTGTTACTAATTAAACTCACTGCTATTCACATGCATGGGTCATTCTATAAATTTGGGGTCCGCTTTTTTTCCTGTCCCAGCTACATCTGACATCTATGATTGTGTAAATCTGAAGTTCTTCTGCGGTCATCCAAGAATGATTATGAATAGCAAACAACCTACCCAACAGACCTAAAATTGTTTGAAGTCATTCTTAATGACACTTTGAATGGCAAATTACAAAGTTCCAAAGTAACAGGGACAGGAAAAATATCACTCTTTGGAACCTAACTTTATCGAATGACCCACATGTATTTCACCTGAAAAATGTTTTGCGTTGCTAATAAAACACTTGTGTGCAGTCAAACCTTTCAATAATTGGATCTGATTCAATAATTTGGATAAATGTAGCACCAGTGAATAAAAACTTAACCCATGTTCAAGCACTTTCAAAGATCTTTTTAGTGAACAATTTATGTAGCATTATTTACATGTATGATATTGTAAATTAAACTGAAGTGCAGAGTGTATCACACAATTTTTTGCATTCTGTAAGGATTTGTCTGTTTCATAACAACTGACAATATTTTTTTCGACATTTAAAAAAAAAAAAAATACCACTTTTGAGAAAGGTTTTACTGCAAACAAATCCCTTTTACTAACATCGTTCTTTTGAAGCCAGGAGGTTTTTACATCCTAATTTTCTCATTTATAATGAGTTTATTCTAATTCATTTTATGGTTTGATTAAAGCTGTGAAATTTTTCAACTGCAGCGTGGTATGTGGCCGACACCAAAGTTCCTAACACCAACTAATCCTACTTTCTACTTCCATGTGTCACATGAATGTGTGTATCTGTGCTGTACTAACAGACTTTGTTTGTCGCAGACTGACTGGGCTTGGGTCAGAACTTGCTACTGGGCAGTTTTACTAAAGTAGCAGTTATTCTCCATTTCATCTGTTTTGTTCACGTCATTCATTCTGTAATGGACAGTATATACTTACATTTGTACCACTTGACCTGCATCACCGGCAGGTGGTGCAGTGAATTACTTAGTTAAGAAGTGAAACCATATCCTTCGTACACTTCACAATCTTGCACAGAAAACCATGACAATTCTTGATAAGTGCATTGCCCGTAACCCTTTTGGTAATACTGTCAATTGGACATTTTCACAAAAGGTGGAGGTTTCCTTTAGTTAGAAAAAAAATGCCATAAATTCTAGTCCTCACACATTCTCACATTTTCACATTTTATAATGCACCAAACAGATCCTTGTCAAAAATGCCAGTCGTTATGGACTGGTTTAACCAGTTGCTGTTTGTTTATTGTGGTTGTCATATTTTCCCCTCGATTGCAGGTGGAACTGGGGATATAAAGCTTGATCGTAAGAAGAGTTTCTTCGGGCGACATCTCGGAGGCTTTGACCGCAAGAGTCACATGCGAGGCACCATCATTGAAGTCAAACAGGACCCCAGCTTTCAGACGCCAACTCACTCCCCAGATAGTAAGAACCACCCTAGTAGACTAGCTAACGAATGGGATGGGAGGGGGTCCAATCCGTCGTATGAGTCATCGGCAGTTAGAGAGGCTCGCTCGACGGGGAACCTGTTTGAAGGGAGTCCCGCGCCAAGACGTCGAGCCCAATCCTCTGAACATCCAAACAATGACAGTCAAGCCTCCTTCCATCCTAGGAACCATCATGGTGAGGTCGGGGTCCGGTTTAATGGGTACCAGGACAGTGAATACAGTGATGGTTACTATGAGGACCGTCACCACCGCACGTTACCCGACAGACGTTATGGCGGTGAACGAGGATCTGCCGAACTCACTCCAGATTCTGGTATCAGTACGACGTCGGATTCAGATCGGCTACGACGAGCGGTATCGGACAGAAAACGTACCCTTGCAAAGCGCCAGTTTTCCCGTCAAGAGGGAGTAGAGGAGGACAGTTACGATCGTCAACACAGCTCGAGTCATGGTCGCGGTCACGGTCAGTACGATGAGTACGATAGCTTTAACGTAGATGAATTAGAAGAAGAGTTATTGTCACAAGCTGCCTACGCACGGTTCGATGAGGAGGACGAACAGGAAAAACTCAAGCAACAGAGACAGAAACAGAAGAGTAAATTTGACAAGGAAGTGACTCTGTTATCGGACATGCCGCCGGGGCATGTACGTACATTTGACGGCAAGTTTCCTTCTCGCTGTAAAATCCGATACCTCCCAAAGTCCAACAGTCGCGACGAGGACTGGGCTGACCCTGATCTAGATGCTGAGGGCGCTCTTGCTATTCAAGCTGGAAAAGTGGTACGTATGCGCATCGTAGATTCAGAAGCTATGCAAAATCAATTCCTTTTTGACGTTTGTTATAGAAACGTCAATTTGTTTTTATTTTATTTCGTTGTGCAATGAAATTTGTTGGAGGGCAGTTGAACCTATGAACTTATTGGTCTACCAAGTGAGTTTAGTTAATGTATCACAGCTATTGTCCCTAGCAAGTAAAATAACAAGTCAATCACAAGTAATAGAGAAGAGCAGAGACAATGGAGTACCTTGGTCGCAGTTTATCTGAACAGCTTGTGACTTGACTTGGGACTGGAGGACTTGTGATGACTTGTAAAGACTTGTGACGACTAGACTACCACTGGGCAATCTCTAAGAGCATCAGTCAGTAGGGTCCGTGAAGTGAATTTTTCTTAGGATCATATTTTGTGCAACTTTCTACTCCACTCAAATGTATGAGAACTATTTGACATCCCTGTTTGGTTAAATTGTATTAAAAAAGTGCCCATCTTTAAGAATATAAACATTTTCCTTGCTTTTCTGGACAACTGAAGGCGCTGTTGCTGTGATGTCATTTCAGGAAGACACTGTTCAGTTTAGGGGGTTTCTGTTCAAATTGTGAACCCAAACATTTGCTCATTGAAAACTTTGTAAGGAAGGGTTGCTCATTGCCTTAATGCCATGTACTGACACAACAACGTATCACCAAAGAAAAGAAAATTTACAACAGCGAAATATCCAAAATTCTGGCAACTTTTAATTTGGTGCTGAAATAACTGTAAACATTGAGGTTTCTGCCTGAAATGACATCACACTTTGCTCATGAATATGGAAATTTTCATTAGCATACAATAAAAAAGGCACCAAAATATCCTTGAAAAATTGCAAAACGAAAATTGAAAATAAGGTTAAATGGGACACAAAGGTGCATTTCCAAGGATTCCATTAGCCCTTACCCTACTAGACCCTCCAACGCATGCCAATTGTGCCTCAAGAAAATCTCCTATGTTTTTTGCATGGCCCTCCAATATCTGCCATGTCATTTCAAGGGTAACTGGACAGGCACTCCAATACATGCCACAGAGAACAATGAGAGTCCTCTGATAACAAAGTGAGTGCCCCCAGCTGGTCAGTATCAGGCACCCTCCAGGGCCTCCAACTCCTGCCAATTGGAGCCTTCACTGCTACATCAAAGTATCCTCCAATAAACTGCAGCTGGAGGGCATTGGCATAACCAACTGACATGCAGTAAACTACCCTCAGAGAGTAAGGGTTAAAAAAAAATACATTGCTTGGCCCCTTTAAACCAGTCTTCGCCATATAGTTTCAACTTGTGGACTATTCTGTTAAAACTATTTTGCTTGGTTGATTGACTGCGTTTTTTCTGCTTTTCATATGATTTTATTGCTTTTAACAGAGCTGGTCTGCGAGTCGAAGCCTTGTCCTTCTGGTGCTAATTCTCAACATTGGTTTCGCCGTACTCTTCACTAATTTATTTCTCCAAATGGAGGAAGAAGAGGACAGCTGGGAAGGCTGGCCTTGACGGAAACAACCGAGCCCTCTGATTGGATGTTGTCAATGGCGACGCCAAGATCGAGAGACGCGATTGGTTGCTGACGAACCAAGCTGGAATCTGGTGGTTATGATTGGATGAAAGCTGAATGACATCATCAGCGTCTGTTCTGTGACTGGACACCACCATCTAGTGTCTTGCATCGTCGTTCATTTTATTTTGAAAAAAAAAAAATTAAAAAAAAGGTTGCTGTGTGAGTTTAAGGAGTTGTAGAATTGTTGGCATCTTGGGATGTGGTCTCAAGATGTCGACAGTTGAGTGTGTGATAAGGGTTTGGTGTAACGTCCATACAAACACCAAAACTATCCACAAATTAAACCAAGTTGGGGTTTACCAAGTACAGTGAGTGCCTAGACATGTAGAGTGTGACCACATTGTAGTGAGGGAACTTGGAATATAATATTTATTAATCCAATGAATTATTCATGAAGGTTCTTCATTCATGAATATTCATCATTCATCAATATTCATAAAGTCGAGGTCTGAGGTGCGTCAAATTGACTAACATATAAATAACGCAGACCTGAACTTGCTCTTAAAGTCCTTCTTAACTTCTGATCGACAGTATGCAATTATTTTGTCTTCTACAGATAATTGTGTGCACTTTGGTCGAGAAAGTTACTGAAAATAATCTTCATCCTGTCAATGATTTTTCAACAAAAGTGCTGAAAAAAAAGTAACAAAAAACTTAGAAGCCCAAAATATGCTTGAACGATTTTACTACTCGGCTGTTATGACATCTTTTCATTGACTTCTCACTCAAAATCTTCACATATTTGCATTAAATTATCTTTGAAAAAAATATTTAGTGAACTTCACTTGGTAGTAAGGTATGTGCCGAATGTGCTACACTTTTTGTTAGGTGCTTGTGTGGAAATGGTATGTTACATTAAATTTCTAATTTCTTTGGCTAGGGGCGATATTTATTTATCTAGTTTTAAGCAAACTTTTGTATAAGTTAAGAGTTATTTTACCTTTTTCTCTGAAATTGTATGTTTTTTTCCGTCCCACATTTCATTGCTAAGCTTTGCAACAGCCAATCACAGCGCAAAATTTTGATGGTTCTTTTTTTGCCAGTATGCTATTTGTCGAAAAATCTTTATTAAATAAAGTTAAACTACCCGGTGTGAATAAAACAAATCCTGCCATTCATTTTATCACAAATTATTTATTTTATTGAAAAATCAACTCATTTTAATTTGTCTAAGTCATTTTTGGCTTTATCTGTATTCATGAGATGTATTTAAATTTGCAATTTCTAAAAGTGCAATGTATGTTCTAGAACAAATGTCAATTACATACTTGTTGTCATAGTTACTTGCCAGCCATCGTTTTGTAGTCTGGTTCCGGATGGAAGACATGGTCATTGCAGAAGTGACTTTTCAGGTAAACGAAAAACACGAACACATTTCTTGTTTTCATCCAGGGAAACTTTTAAACCACATTTTCAGAGAAGGGAATCGAATTGAATAGTATGACCCCAGCTGAATTTGTATGTGACTGATTTAGTGATGATTGTGGGGAAATACTACCCTTTTTGATTAAAACAACCGATTTATCAATCAAAACACAAAAGAAAATCAATCAATCAAAACACAAAAGAAAATCATGAAATGTTCTATTTCAGTTGAAGATGTTTTTCATATTTTGTTTGTATTCTTAGTCGTATTTTAAAGTGGCCAGTGCAATATGTTTTACAATGCACAAATAAGCTTTAAAAATGTTAACATTTGTGTTATATATTAGCTAGGTCTTTGACAACCGGGGTACTTTAATAGAAAAGCCAGATTTCAACCAGTTTTGTGACCTTTGAACTGGCTTACATTGCTAACTACAGGCGTTTTTGAAATCCTGGCATTGTCTCCGGCTGTGGCTTTATCTCTGTCTGGCTTCATGATCATTTAAAAGCAAAAGAATAGAGAAATGTTCTAAACTCTGGCCTCGTATAATTGCAATTTTGGTTTCCCTGATTCAGGCAGAAAATGGACTCATTTTGTTCAGCCAGAGACGTACAAGTCAGGAGCCTCAAATCACCTTATGCTGAAGCCGCAACAAAACCGAGGTTTCGAAATCGCCTACAAGGCCGAGTAAAAAAAAAAAATGGTTTCTCATTCATTCATTCTGAAAAAAATGAAGGAGGCTGGCGCTTCACCCCCCTACTTTTTCCCCCAAGATAGCGGATGGATTCTTCAATTTTCTCGACTCTTTTACTGATATAAAGTTGTGTCTAAAGGAGCCATGACCCTTTCTGCATTGCTAAAATTTTGTTGGGAACAAATAAAAGAGACACTTATATTCACAATATATTTGCAAATTGTATTGCAAATTTATGATTTTTTTTTTAAAGGAGGTGGTCGGGAAAAAGGAAGCGGTGGAGGAGGGGGGAAGAGAGACCGAGAAACTGTTTTATTTTTTTTACCTGGCCTTAATGTAATGAGTGTGTAGGCCTACGGGTTTATTTCGGCTTGGTGTAATGTTTTGCACGGTCAACAGAAGGGTGTGTTTTGAGCATGATGCGAGTGCACATTTGAAGCACAAATTATTCGCTATTACACTCTCTTTAAAATTGTCATCGTTCTCTTCGCCAACATACTAACCACACAAGAATATTGTTAGCTTTAGTAACTTACCTTCACACCTGAAAAGTGTAACAACGTTTCTATGATCCGAGATCACAGGAATCTGAAAAGAGCACCTTATACTAAATAGTTTTATATTACTAATTATTAGAAGTCAGCTTCTTTACTAATACCGAACAAATTTCAGCGCTCTCCATTGAAAAAAATATATCCGGATGCGTTTGAAATTTCGAGATATTGCGGAATCACACAGTGTGGAACCAAAAAAAAAAGTGGAAAGAAATTTGGATTTTTCAACGAGACTAGAATTGCATTAAAACGAATGGAAATCTTTGTTGCAAGGAAAACATGGGAAATAGCACCTAAGCCAGTTGCATGTGCATGTAAATGTCCACACCTTAAGTTTGAGTTGGTTGTCTGTCTCATACTTACATCATATTCTTTCTCGGATGTCATCCAAAGTTGCGAAATTACAAACCTGTTGGATTCACCCATAGTAATACCCACTACTCCACCATATCTTCGTATTTTCATTTACCATTTACCTGAAAAAAAGTCGTGCTACTGCAGTACCAAAAATCCATCCCTTCAGTGTTGTGTTTGTTCATTATTTATTCCATCTTAGCTTTAATTCAAGTCGGTATTTTTATTTGCCAACATTATTCGTCTGTTGCACACAATAATGGTGAAGGATACTTGATTTTTGTTAAGACTTGAATCAAGGCTAAATCCATCCCATTGGATGGTCATTACTAAACTTTCAGCCAATAGGAATGTTTCATAGCGTGACGTAACGTGTTGTGCAGGCTGGTGGTGGTACGCGTGTTTTGTCTCGAGAAAAGCCATTGGAAAGTCCAGGTTCCACACCTGAAGTTATGATTGTCGATTTATTTTGTTTTGCAGTAAACAAAAAGAGGTATATTTTTAATAGAAAGCAAAGCAAGTTGAATTTTTAATGGCTTCACAGAGTTACGTTTCATCCTTGTACCAAACTGTTTTAACCTAGGGTGCAATGAAAATGTATTTCCGACTTATGGTACATAATATTTATTTGGGTGGTTTTATTTTTCAGTAATAAATGAGAAAAATGAAATTCACTCACAAAACGAATATAAAATTTAATTGGTTGATTGGGAAATGCCATTTCTTGGTTAGCACGGTCCTTTGAACGTGGGTCATGACAGTGAGTATATATAATCTAATAAAATCGGCTTTTCAAACAACTTTTTCCAAAAGCATTTTAAAACACAACTCGTACAAAAAAGGTACATGAAAATATCGTATTGTTATTGTATGTGTTGTCTGTCGTTGTTTATAAATAACTGTACATAAAAGTAAGACTATTTATAGCGCATCGGTAAAGCTTTTACACTGATGTATTTATACACCTTGTATTTTATGACGAATTATTTATTATTAAAAAGGGTACCGTACTGGCACACTTCAAACCCGCCACGATGAGTGTTAGAAAAGTAGCTTTAACTTCGCGTTGCTAAACTTTACTTCGTCGACAGGATTGGGCGATGGAGGAAAAACCCAAACTCTACATGTATGTATCAAGTTTAATTTTCAAAAAAACCTGCCCCAATTCTTAAATTGCTTTTTATTTTAAACAACATTGAAATACTTTCTCTTATGTTACAAAGCTGCTTGGCCCTCACATTCTTTGCTTTTTTCCTCATGACAGTTTCATCCTTGTGTCATTATAGACACCAAAACGACCCTTGGAATGTTTTTTTTGGGGGGGGGATGTTTGCAAACAGTGGTGCGTGTCCGCCATTTTAATTGGTGCGTTTCCCAAGATGCATAGCGTTATAGTCAGATACCGTTGTTTGAAATGTAACAATGTTTAAGAGTTCAGATGCTCGCGGAACCAGACTTGAGTAGTTTCAGCCATTATATGTTATTATTATTCTTTTTGCGTGTGCTTTTTTACTGCGATGAAGAATAATTTGAAGACATCTATAAATGATTGTTCAGAGCTCATCCCAAAGTTTACTTTCGTATAAAGAAGGTAACGATTTACTGTTAAATTCGAGCCAAAAGAGAGATTGTACATGTATTTGTACTAAATTAACATTTTTTGTTTGTACAGTTGTCTCAAATGCTATTAGTGGTGTTAATAACATTATGGCTTGAATTTAATCATTGATAACAATAATGCTGGTCATGAATGTGCCTTTCACCAATGAACCAAAAATGTGAAAATTAAAATGGTTGCAAAAATAAGTCAATTTTATTTTCTATCATTGGGGTCGAGGTGTGCAAAGTCACTTACATTGAGGCGTAATCATTGGCTGTATGGTGAACGATAATGAACGACACAGGGGCTCGCTGTGTTTAACAAATTATTTTTACCCCCGACCGCTATGCCAATAAGTGTTTAGGGTTTTTCCTCAACTCTTTGTGAATATATTTGTACACTTCTTTGTAACATTTTGCCACCGTTCATAGCTGTTCCATTAGCTGGTACAAATACAAGTGAGGAATTATTACAGTCGAGTCGCCTGCCCAGGGACATACGCCACAATCTCCTTCCTTTCTACATCCACACTCACGAGCACGTCTAGTCTCCATTTCAAGCCGTTGATTGTAGTAACACAGTAGGCCTACATAATGGAACATTTTGTGTATTAAAGTACCCTTTCTATCCTGGCCTTAATAGTTTGTATGAAAACCACATTTTCGGCGGAAAAACCCTAAATTATTAGGTCTGCCATCGAAATGAAACGGCCCTAACCCGGCCAGTAAAAACCTAAGCGGGCTGTCAATATTTCACACTGCATTTTAATGCGAGATTGTTATAATGAAATAATAATGTTCACATTACATGGATTGTTTACTATAGAGATAACACGCTTCGCTTGTTCGATCATTAAAACTTTTTGTGTCGGATTTCGAATGAAAGAGATTGAATCATTTTCATAATTCATCAGTGTCTCGTCTCCTTTTACTTAAGGCCATTGTTTGATCCGAAATTATCTTTAAAAATTAGGGGGTTTTCTCACTCGTAATAATTCTTGAGTGGGATTGATATGTTGGGCACTCAGGTCTTGAAAGCCTAATTTTCTGGGTATTGTGGTTGTTTGGACAGTTCCAGTTCTCGCTCTCAGATTTCGAAACCACCGGGTACCCAGATACCCGCCTGTGATGATTTTCGGGTATTTGATTTACAAATTACACGTAAGCGCCTAGCCCTATCCATTTCGACCAATGGTGCGTTCGGTAACTGGCGTTGCTATAGGGCTAATGTATTGATGCCTTTGATAAAAAGCAAATAATGCATGAACGTTTATTGAATATCATGTTTGTATAGAGGCTATTGTTTGCAAAGAATTACCAACGCGTGTGATCGATAGCTGGTTTATACGGCCTTGACCGTACGCGTTCATGTGCAACGATTCTCTACATAGACTTAAACTCTTCCTCCATGATTAAAATGTACGTAGATCGTTTGCACTGCCCAATCTTTTGAGGCGTGTGCTTTTGTTGGAAAGAATGTTGCAACCAGACGCCACTTCCGGGGTTGTGTACAAAGTCTAAGGAGAGTCAAGACAAATTTGTAAGTATTTCCTATCAAAATTGGAGATATTTCTCAGTCCCAGATTCATGTCTTATCATCATTTTTTGCCATGACCGACCTTCGTTGAGATGATTTTTGAGGAAAACAGTGGTGTCAGGTTGCGACATTCTTTCCCTTTTGTTCAACAGGGATACGCATGAGCTAGTAGATGTTTTGTGCATTCATTGTTAATGAATTCACATAAAACACACCTCAACGATGGCAGCTGTATGTAATCGCTCTGTACTGTTGGATGGCCGTACAGGAGGGTGGGGGCATAAATATGACATGTTTGCAATTCTATACGAGTTCAATGTCATTTGAAAAGACCGGCCTAGTTTGTAGAACAGCTGTTGATATTCATTAGTTTCATACATCGTCAGATGGGAAATGAATCATAGTACACTCACACATATGGCTGTCTGGTGCCCACGTACAGAAGAAATGACTGGAACCTGCGTGTTTGTGTATCAGTGAGGGGTAGGTTTTTTCATAGAGTAAGGAACCTGCCCTATGGTGTTTTTTTTTTTAATTCCAGTGGTAAAAAGCTTATTTAGAAGTAGGTGTGTTCCCGGATATTGCGCGCATAAGTGACATTATTTTATTCACAATCAACGATGCATCCTTATCGCAATCAACGATGTCCAAATAAATAAAAGCATTTCAAAATATCTTGAAATACATTGAAGAGATATCTTGAAATACATTGAAGAGATATCTTTAAATAATTACAAGATATCTTAAAATCATTTAGAGATATCTTAAAAACATTTAGAGATATTTTGAAAACATTTAGAGATATCTAGAAAACATTTAGATATCTTGGAAACATATTTGAATTGGATTTCAAGATCTCAAAATAACCCTCAAGGGCTTACATAATTAAATTGTCTAAATGTTTTAAAGATATCTTGTAATAATTAGAAATGCTATCTTGAAATAATCAAAAGCTATATCCCGCATTAACTTGAATAAAACCACTTATGTGCGACATACCCAAGGAATATTGTGACATCTCAAAAGTGTGGATCACTGTTTACTTCAGTAGAGCAGTTGCACGAATTGGCGTTTATTAGCCTCAAGTTACCCAAAAGTGAGAGCCGTTGGTAAGTTTGTCATCCGCGGCAAGAACTTCCAGTTATCAGGAGTTTTGAAAGGCAGGTAAGGCCGATTAAAAAGCACAATAAGTAGTTTTTGTGGCGGCCTTTTTGAAAAAAAGGTAAGGAGATTCTTCAATTTTTTTCGAGTAGGCTATTGAGTTTGCTGATAAAAAATTATGTCCAAAGGAGCTACAACCCCTTTTATAAATGTATGAATGTTCAATTATGGTAATTTGATATTGGCCATCCTTCCTATTATTCCTCCGGATGCAGTGAATAATTTTAATGGCTTTGCAGCATCATGTGGGTTTATATTACTATTAGCGTGTATATAGCCGCTACTGAACAAAATGCAGCAACAATTTTGTCTATGATTCGCTGTTTGTAATATCCCGGTAAATGAAATAAATAAATAAATAAACCATAACGCCAAATATAAAGAGCCAAGCACAATTTTGCAGTACGAAACCTTTTTTTTCAGTAGGAACATTTTGGAGAATAATTGTTACCGAGCATTTGCGAGCAAAACTCATTCAGTCTCTCCTGTGGCCTTAATGTGCACCAATGATCATTTCCCCGTTACCGTTTTGTTGCAAGCTGGAGGCCATGATTCTGTGTATAATAATACATGTGCAAAATGACAAAAGGCACATGGAGTGCGCTGCCATGCGTAACTTTGCCATAATACGCGACCGAGGTATCGTACACTATACAATGGGAGACGAAATCCTTGTGGCGTGTATGTACCCGTCATCAGTACTACATGTATTTACACGAAGAGTTGTATGTGCCGGAATAAAACGCAAAAATGCTGCTGTGAAGTCGGTAAGAAAGAGAGTTCTTTGCTTTAATTCTGTGTGTTCTTGACAATATTATGTAGGTGGAGAGCTCCACCAGATAAGCTACCATACATGCCATAAGACAGTAGGACGTATATAATTGTAATTTATTTGCACGGTATTTTTAGTACCAAATGCGAGTACAACCATGCAGGTTTCGTTCGCCGGCTGGCGATGGAAACATCTCAGTGTTCGTCAACAGGTTTCATTCAGTACCCATGCAGTAGGCCTACTGCAAACTGAATCAACAGAAAGTATCCTGATGCTACTTTGGTTTGGTGGTTGTGATCTGCGAATAGTATATGCTTTTGGGGTAGTCGTGAAAATGCACAAGAAGTATATTCTAGCAAAATCAGAAATTTAGTCCGAAGTATACTGGTCGTGTTTTTAATGACTAGCTGACCACCATGATCGAGTGCATGGAGAAAGTATGGCGTCAGATAGCCCCATAAATGTGGCCTATACTGCCTCCGTAAACATAGGCCACACATCCACATGTACAAAAAACGTGTCGACTTTGCCAAATTCTGATTTTCACATTTAGGCTTACTTTGTAGATTTTTTTTTGCTTTAGAAGCATTCTCACCCTCTTTATAGGCTAATCAGGAAGTGCTGCCTTTTTCAGATGTTTATTTTTTGTGAAATTTCATGTTGAAATTTTGATACGCAAACGTGTGCAAATGTATCTGGAAATTTCACGAAAAATGGACATCTGAAAAAGGCAGCACTTTCTGATTAGCCTATATAGAGGGTGAAAATGCTTCTAAAGCAAAAAAACCGTAAAAAGTAAGCCTAAATGTGGATGTGTGGCCTATGTTTACGGAGGCAGTCCAGTAAATAGGCCACATTTATGGGGCTAGGCGTCAGACTACCGCATTCAACACCAACGAACCATTCACGTTGAGGAAAACAGAATTAGTTGATAACCTTTTACAGTAATAACACTCTCTTTTTTCTTCAAAATTTGACAAAACTTGAAGATTTCGACTGAAATAAAAAATTTCTAAAATAACCGTACAGTGCTGTTTTTGACCGAGTACAACTGAGTGGGCCTAATTCGATGGATTCAGTGGCGTAACTAGGGCGAAACTTCCAGGGGTACTCGGCGGATGCACAGTACTTGTTCAAGGGGGCACTAAAGGCAAGTTTTATATATTTCTGTTCAATTCAAGATTTGTACATGTTGGGCACCGTCCGGGTGCCATAGACATTCTTGTGGGGGCCCTGCCCCCCCCCCCCCCCCCCCCCCTAGGTACGCCACTGGGTGGATTGAAAGTGAGTATGTCTTCTTGTTTCAGATTTAACGCAACTACCGGCCCTTCACAAGCCTATAACAACCCAGGACTGGAAATGCCTATGTCACCCTCACCAGAGGGGACGCCCCTTCTCAAAGATGGCGTCAAAGGCAGACCTACTTGGGTCTCCATTGCGCTCTTCCTCGTCCTCCAAATTCTGGTCTTCATTGCCGATGAAACTGTCATGGCAACGCTGGGAGTCCAGTTTGCGCGCTCTGCGTTTGCCCGCCAGCGCAATTTCACCCTCCCTGTGGGAGGCAACGGGTGCGCGACTAGCAACGTGAGCCAGGAACTGAACGAAATCCAGTCAGAAACAGCTCTGTTTTCGACCTACCAAAGCTTCCTGACTGACCTGATTCCGGTTTTGACCGGTCTTCCTCTCGTGGCTGCCTCTGATTTCACCGGCCGCCGGCCCATATTAATCCTAAGATGTCTGGGTCCGCTAATCATGGCCCTTGGTTTCCTGGTGGTATCTTTCTTCGACCTCTCCGTTTACTACGCTCTCATTGGCTGTGCGGTGTTCGGCATCTCGGGCGGATTTGTTCTTCTGCATTCAGTCAGCATGCTGTATGTGACAGAAATAGTTTCTCCCAAACAAAGGGGCGTGGCAATAACAACAATCTACGGTATTCAGTACACGGTCGTGTATGTAGCCCCGCTGATCTTGAACAGTCTGCTGGGTGCTTTGGGTTCGTTCACCATCGTCTACCTGATCGTCACCTGCTTCGCACTGCTGGCTCTCCTCTGGATGTTACCGCCGAACATCATCCGTGAATCGGTGAAGAAACAACCGGTACATCCCGTCGATCTCATGAAGGGGATCACTCGAAGTGTCCGGGATCTATTCGTGGAAGCTACGGGAGGTCGCCGGTGGAGACTTATAGTCATTTTGGCCTGTTATGCCGTGGTCAGCTTCAACTTGCATGGGTTTCAGAACACGGTCACTCTCTACGGTCTAGGAGAGCCTTTCTGTTGGACGCCTACATTGGTCGGAGTGTTTGCATTCATATACGGAGGACCAAATGCAATATGTGAGTATTCTAATTTCAAACTCTTATCATCATTAAGAGAAGACCTAGGCCTGAATTGTTATATCAAATTAACGATGCATTTGAGTGAATCTGGGGTATTTTCCGATTTCGTTGGTATAGATATTGATATCACGTGATTCGAAACTTAATTAATCCAATATGCTTGTTTGTGTCCATGTGACCTTTGTCTTCAATTATCTGCAGATACATGTAATTCTTAATATGTGATTGCTGTTAGACCATTTCATTAAGTCCCGCTCACTGGTCACGTGGGTAACATCACATGCGCCTCTCCAATGACCCTGCGTGCTCCCACTGCACGCGTCAAGCCAGGTTCATACTTCATGCGAAAGCGAAAGCGAACGCGAATCTGTGACGTCATGGCAAGTATTCGCGCTGCAAATTCGCAAAAGTTGAACACATTTCAACTCGGGCGAATTTCGCAGCGAATGTTTCATGACGTCAAATTCGCTTCGCGTTCGCATTAGCATGAAGTATGAACCGGGCTTATGATGTCGGACTTCATGTCGTATAGTAATTGTGGTTGCTTAAAGCCCGGTTCATGCGAATGCGAAGCGAATTTGACGTCATGAAACGTTCGCTGCGACATTCGCCTGAGTTGAAATGTGTTCAACTTTTGCGAATTCGCAGCGCGAATACTTGCCATGACGTCACAGATTCGCGTTCGCTTTCGCTTTCGCATGAAGTATGAACCGGGCTAAATCCGGTTCGTTAGTGTGACGTCATCTCAATTCAACCATGCATACTTCACACGGTGTACCATTATGGAACCGGAAGTTAACGCACCTCGAGCGTTTATCCAATGGGCGCTAGTAATCAGTGGTGCGCGCGCGCGTATGGCGTCTCTTACGACAATGATTGGTCACAGCATTAAGGGGCGGGGCTTATAACGGACCGGTCGAGTTGTTTAATTATATTAGAGCATAGGGTAAATTGAAATGTTGACTAATCTGGGTTTTTTTCTCTCTCCCAAGTGGCCCCCATCATTGTTTGGTTCATGGAACTATTTGTTTCCGACTACTGGGTGATATATTTGAGTATCCTGTGCGGAATAGCGGAGTATCTACTTACGGCTGTGGCCGAGACTAATGCTATGCTGATATACGGAGGTAAGCGATGCGAAAGGGTGCAAATGTGTGCTTATAAAGGTATTCGGTGAGTCTTTTCAGGAAAGTAGTTTACTCGTTCAAAAGTATAGTTATGAAGACAGTTACTGCTGGCGTCGGATTAATACTCTACGGGTCGTTTATCCATGTAGGCCTATCAGGAAATGGCAAGAACCAAACATGTTAATACCAAAAAGTTTTCGGCCATTGTTTTTGGCCTTACGTTTTCATATCCTGTCCTTACCGAACTTCTTACGATAATTTTGCTTTACCAAAACTTTTGTTAGGCATATATATTTTACAGTTTTGTTTTTTGGGCCATGTACCAAAATGGTAATTATAGTTTTAGCGTAATAAAGCAGTTTTTCGGCTCAATGCATTGGCATTTAACGGTAACTTTCATGTACAAATCTTAAACTTCAATTTTGGTGTCGTTTATATATATTTTTAACTACCAAACCTAAAATTTTGTTGTGATACCAAAAACCTGCTAGTTCCTACCGAACAAAATAGCTTAAGCACCGGGTTATATTTCGATGTTCTGAATTTAAGATATTAAGATTCGTGACAAGAAAAATATCATTTAGATCCGCTTAGTTTTTGGTTGTCATTTTTTGTCAGAGTAATCATGATCTGTGTGGTTTTTGTTTCAGCCTCCTTTGCTGGTATTTTCTTTGGTATTTCTCAACCGGTGTATATCGCTCTACTTACGAGGCTCGTGGCTACGAAGAGTCACGGTAAGTAAAACATGAATTAAAGGCACGTAGGATTTGCAATTACCCGGAAACGGATATACATGTACCTACCGATTTAATTGAGAAAATCCTTGCTCAAAGTGAGCAGAGGATTTGTAACAGATACCCTGTGCAATTATTCCACCTGAAATGGTATCATTCGGAAGACAACAACCATTGAAAGTGGTTAAAGGAAGTGTACCGGCGGGCACTTTTTACGTGCGCAAACGGAATCCAGTTACGATATACCCGAAAAATTATTGTGTGTATGTACACTGCAAAAACTGTAGTGTTAATTTAACACCATTTGGTATCTATATAGGACAACACCAGTAAAATTTAACACCAGATGGTCCTATATAGATACCAATGGTGTAAATTTAACACTGCACTTTTTGCAGTGTACGTTTTCTCTGTTTTCCCAAAATGTATACATCCACTGAGCTGAAAATTGAACAAGTTAGTTTTAATGAATGCACTCTTCTAAATATAATGTGCAATTTTGTTTCGTCTAACTGCACCAAAAACAAATGATCTCTATGTACCTTTAAGAAGTAAAAGACAAACCACAACAGCATTTCTAAAAAAAAAACAAATGCAAAACTTGAGTTCTTTAATATTCGCGAAAAGAACAGCTTCATAAGATGCAATCTTGATTTGCGATTGACAATCGGGCTAGGGTTTATTGTCATTTCTGACGGACTATAAAGATAAGATTTTCCTGATCGTAACAAAATGCGGTATGTGTACTATTCACGGAATGAAGTTAGACCAGAGATTTTTGAAATCACTTCGTCGTTTATTCTTGACGATGTTATACCGAAAACAAAATGATTCGTCATGGAAGTGGATGTTTTGTCGTAGGTTTTGTTTTACACAGAAGGGGTCTGCAAATTGATGTTTGTCTATACGTTTATGTAACAATGATGTAGGTCTACCTAGCATAATTCAAGACGGCCCTACCTTGAACATTCTACCACGCGTGGCTTGTACAACAGATGTGCCTGTTCTATAAGCTCAATATAATTTGATTCTTCCGTTAATAGGGGCATTATTTTCAGTGCATACACTGGTCTTCGCCCTGACATCGGCCTCTTCGCTGATCGTTCAGAGCTACGTCTACTCCCTGGCCGTACGGTCCGGCCACGCTGTCGTCATGTTTTACGTCATGATGGTACTCAGCGGAAGTGTAATCATACCAACGATGTAAGTTCCATAAATTTTCTGAATTTTATTTTTATATTGGTGGGTTCCAAATATTTGTGATCAAAGATACTTATAAAGTAGTGTAGTTTATAGATACTTGATAAGGCAGAAGACAGTTAAATTCCAATGTTTTAGATGAAATGTGCAAAAGAGGATGAAATGTATTTTTAGATACCTCAAAACCATTAAGATGGCTCAAAATCTTATCAAGATCAGATTTTCAGAAAAACTTTGAGTCTTTTTTTAATTGTTATTATATAACCTTTCAGCGTTGTTAATTTCCCCCTTTTAAACTAATTTTGCTTTTTCTCACATATAGTGCATTCAACTTTTGATACACATTCAACTTTTGATACACCTTTTAACAAATCCGATGCGATCTTCTGGAATTGTTGAAATCGTTATTCAATTTACTTCAAATGCTATTTTTAAAAAACGAAAACGTCAATTTTAATGCCTGTGGAAAATACAGTTTAAGAGCAGGCACAAATTGTGGATTGAAGAATGTGTGTCGAAATTTTGGGCATAGGCCTTCAAATCGCAACTGTGAAGATTTGTTATGATTTTTTTTCTTCCATATCTTGATGTATTGAACTCAATGTGACATTTCGTGTATTTTTTTTTCATTTCAACCTCTTTCCCATTTATACAGAGTGGTGCACGTTGCGGAGCCCAAAGAGGGTTTTCACCCTGATGCTGCGATAGCTGAAAACGACCAAAGCCGAGACGATGCACAAACTCCGGGTAGCAAAGAAGACAATTTCAATTTAGTTGAATCTTCTGCAGATGACAAGAAATTAGACTGAAATATCCAAGTTTTTTTCTTTTTACGGTGAACAATCATTGGTATTCGATACTTTGGCTACCAAAAAAAAAAATCTTTTGGCTTTTCTAAACCTCTACAGAGAACCATCTGCAATAAATATGCTGTTGATATTTTACCAAACACCGACAATTTTTTAATAAACACTTGTCTTGACAATAAAATAACAGTTTTATTTCTGTTCCTTAGTCTTACCAATCCCAGTTTGAACTATTCCTTGACACAGAATGACTATTTCTAAGAGTCCAGATCACAGCAATATTTCCTCAAATATGTTTACTTTAATATCCAATAGGAAATTGGTTTTATAAATTTTCTTGGATTATGAAACAAAATTTGGTTGTTGCTATTTTCATTTGTAATTTACTGCACTAAAGTAAAGACAACCTACCAGTGTACAGTACTATTTGATGACTTAAAGGCTTACAGGAGAAAATTCAAGAAAAACATTTGGGGAAAAAGGGTATTTTAACAGTATGACTTGATACATATTAATACATTTATTGCTTGTATTTAAAATAGACATATATTATTCATTTATGTATAAGTTTCACTTATAACCTAATTAACAAGTATATTTTTAAACTGATTTAAATAACCTTCTCTACTCCTTAAAACTATTTTGGCAAGAAAACCTACAAATAAAAAAAAATCTACATTTCGTACAGTCTACTGGAAACCACAGTAAATCCATTCAAATATCTTAATATTGGTGTTTTCTTTGGAAACATAATTTATGAGAACAATAACTTCCTGATCTAAAAAGAAACACCTCTCCCCTACCCCCAATTCTACAACACAAGTAAAAAAAAAAAAGATTAATACACCTTACATCTACTAAATGTTTTTTCCCCACTTCCAGCTCTAAATGAAACTTCGGAAATTTAATTCAAATGAATAATTTAATTGTTTTCTACCCTGTGAACAGTAAGTGCAAATATATACATACAGAGCTGCATGCACATAGGATCATTTGCTTTTCATGCATTTTGTTCTTTTCCAATAATAATAATAATACCGCTAAAAATCCCCAAAAGAATGTTCAAAACCTAACCTGTTGAAGTTTCAGCTCGGTGGATATTACACTTTTGGAGAAAACTGTGAAAAATCACGCACAACCTTTCGATTACGAAACACGATTTTGTCAAAAGCACTCTTCATTTCCAAAATTCAGTCAATTGACTGATCATTTGATTTATAATTTGATTTATTTCACCCCGACACAAAAAATTCCATCTTATAATAGTTTATGCGGTACCCACTGCTATGTACATCAGATTCGAACCAGCCAACTGATCCTGTTAGCTCGGTGGTCGAGTGGTAAGACATCTGCACTAGAAAGCAGGAGGTTGTGGGTTCGAGTCCCACCCGAGTGATTTTTTTCCAACTTTCACTCGGGAAGTAACGCACTTGAGTATACAGTGTTTAAAAATGTCGGTGAAGGGCAAAACCTAATTTGATTTATATCACCCCGACGCCAAAAAAATGTTGAATCACCCACATTTATTGATTTCTTCTAAATGAGAGTAGGCCAGACACACTAATTTCAAGGGGTATTACGTACATGTGTAGGTTACTTTTTGGATAAATGCAAATGATCCTATATGCCATTAAATTAATAATACTATTGCTAGAAATCCTATTTCTGTCATGCACCTTTGCAAATTGCTGGAAGACGGTGTGTGACTATAGACTCAATGTACAAGAACTCCTTCAAAGGGAATACACAACATTTGCAAACATCAAAAAACAAAACTACCAAATTATTACGAAATACCTTACTGGACTATTAGTGAATGACAGTCAAAAGCATCCTGTAACATCATGGCACCTGGTGTGCTGACATTTTCAAGAAAAGAGGTATTTTTGTATCAATTTCCAACACTGGTTGGCTGACCAGCGTTGGGAAAAAAAACATGCTTTTTTCAAACACTGCTCCCAATTTACCATATTTAGTTAGTCCGCATTTTGTTTGCGATCGATTACACACCCATGAATGGGTACAAGCCAGCTAGACTGGTCCCATGACCTTATTTTCTCCCGACATCTATATATTGCTCTGTTTCATCTGAAGTAGGGTTAGGGAACCAGACTACAAGAACAGCATCTTTTTCTTGGTTTTTTCCAGCATCTTTGAACACAAAACTGCAAACAAGTCAGTGTAACAATATTTGCTATAAAATTCTAACCCCCAAATCCATCCATTCCTGAATATTACAGCAAAAGCAAATGTTGCATATTATTCCCTTTCATGATGACGAGAGAGAAATGATCACCGCTGTCGCTGAGCGCCCAGCACCACACAAAGACAGATTTTGCCTTCCACGCATTTTTGCTAAAGAGCATCTGCTTGCTTTAGACAATGTACGGCAGTAAAAACACACAGGAAGCGCATGTGGCTTGCATGGAGATGGCACTTGCTTGTGATTGGCTGATTTTTCTGAGACAACGGACCAATCATGTTAGTCCTCCACCTCCACCTCAATTCCAGCTTGGTCTAGCTGAACGCTGTGCACTGTGAAGTCTTCAACACCCTGCAAATCAAACCAACAAGTGAAATCCATCAACGCTACACCAATGTGCGTCATTCTATAAAGTTAGGGTCCAAAGTAAATTTGAATGACTTCAAATAATTTTTTTATTTGTTGGGTAGGTAGTTTGCTATTCATAATCACTCTTGGAGGACGACTGCATTGAGGAGTGCATCAGAATCATAAAATCATAGATGTCAGATGTAACAGAAACACAAAAAAGCAGGCCCCACATTTGTAGAATGACCCATATGCAATTTGTAAGTTACATTTGAATATCTGATTGGTAGCTTCCATTTCTGTAAAGCGGCTCTGAATCCTGGGTTTGATTATCTGAGATTTTCCTTTGGACAATTCCACGCAAAAGTGGACCAACTAAAATGTGCAATGTTTATGACATTTTTGGAACTACAAGCATAACAACTCAAATGTGGTATCGAATTAAAGGAGACAACAAGACCTTTCATGTGAATGATGCCAGTATGATTAAATACCGTCATTTTTTGGGGGGGGGATAAAAAAAAATGGGGTTTTTGGGGACCAAAATTACGGATTTTAAAATGCATGGATACAAAATACAAGTATTATGTTGAGTTTCTGTCTTAAATGCAGAGAGAAAGGTTCATATATATGTTAAAAAAAATTGTTTAATTAAATTTCTTATATTTTTAAACTTGTACCAAAGACAGGTGGAAAAACTGTAATGCGAGTTACCATAACGCGCGTTACCGATATATATCCCAATAGTCTAGAGATTTCATGATTAATTATTTTTTTGTAATAATTGTTTAGGTTGCATATGACTTACACCCTAATGATGTAAGAGCAATGAAAAGATGAATAATAATTACAGAGAAATTATTTTTATTATAAATTACCTCCTCCGAGCCCAGTATTTCCCTGACTTGACCGATAGCGTTGGGTTCCTTGGTCAGTACATACATGAATCCGCCCCCACCAGCCCCAGCCAGACACTGACCATGGACGTGCGGCCGCAGAGCGGTCATCATCCTCTGGACCATCACTGGCTCACAGCCAGGAGCCATGACTTTCTTCTGCGTCCAGTAGGCGTTCATGCAGACACCGACTTTCTCTAAATCACCTGCAAAAATCAAAGTAAATTTCATAAACTGGCAGCAAGGGCTGAATAGTCCATCGTTTGGGGCAAATAACGGCGCTGTAATGACACAAATTTCTGTAAATAAACACTAGAAGAATCCTGTTTATTAAAAATAATAGACACAATTTACAAACATCAAAAATGAAACTGCCAAAATATGAAATACCCTACTTTGCTGTAAGTAAATAATAGTATAATAGTATCAAGCATCCGGTGCAATCATTGTGCTAGAATGTTGCCATTTTCTGAGAAAAGAGGAGTTACCGTAATTTCTTGGGGATGGTTGAGACAAAACCATCGCGAGAAAAAAAAAGTATTTTTTTAGTTCAAAAACTGCCCCGAATGGATCGATTTTAGTTGAGTTTGCAATTGGTTACATAACCATGAATGAGAATTATTTTCCCGAGTGACAAACTGAGAATCATATCACAAGAGGGCGCTGCAAGACATAACATGTTAAAACAAATTTTGGAAATAGAGGGCTTTCAATGGAAACACAATGTGCTTTAAACTTTTTTTCTGCTGCTTTGTCAGTGCTGTGCAGGCTTCCAAAGTTTTACCTAAGAATTCATTCATGTGGCTGAAAATTGCTCGTGTCCTTTCTTTGGAACCAGTCAAGTTTGAATTCGGATGAAATTTATCTTGAATGTTTCTTAAAGTATTCAGTTGATGTGAATTTTGTGTTGGAATCTTGAAGAATACATCAAATGCTCCTGGTTTCTAACCCCATCCTAAAAAAAAAACGTGCATACCTTCTGCAAACGCCTTCTTGCATTCCCATGCATTCTTTGTCAGATTGTCGCAATTCTCCACGATATACGGCGACCTTGCATACCAGTTTCTGACGACATCTTGCAACAAGTTCCTGCATTGGTAAAAAAAAAAAAATTTACTTAACAGTCAAAACGGAAAGGACAATCTTTTGATTTCCTCAAATGACATTTTATTGGGCTCTGTGCATAAACTATAGATGGCGCTATTTGGCCATCTCTTGTGAGCTGAGTTAAAAACCACATCTTCTGTATTCATCCAAATCTTAAAACCAAAACTAAATACTGCACTCATGTACGTTGTGCCATATTCCAAAAAGCCGAATGGTTCTGCTCCAGTAAGAACAGATTTCTAGCAAACGATTAAGCACAAAAAACACAGGTTGGATCTCGGAAAGGACTGACCTGGCTAGTCTAGTCTTGCCGGTGTACACAAGCAAGAAGTGCTGGTCGAATTTGCATCGGGTCTCTTCATCGACTGGGATGGGGGTGATCTCCACTTTGAGGGGCAGCTTGGCCTCAGAGTGTCCGATATTGATACCAGGGGTCAAACCTACATGACGTTAACAAAATAAAATTTCTAAAATTTAACTACTAAAGTTCACACATTTTTCTTGAACTCAGTTACTGTTGTTAAGAAAAAGACACAGCAAAGCTTACTAGCAACTATAAGCAAGTAAGCAAGCGCATTCATCAAGATATGATCAGCTCTGCAACAATATCTTGCAGTCCAGGAACCAGACCAAGATGGCTCCCACATACAAGTGTTATAATCACTTACCTCCAACCTGGTCCTGCCATCCGCCACCTGTGGTTAACATCTGCTCGACAAGTAGCACCTGCCAACGCCCAAGAGGGAATTTAGAAAGATTTATAGCAAAGCACAGAGGAAACTAAAGGAAGTTGAATGCAGCATTTAAATTATGAATTAGCTTCTTTTTTTTTTTAAATTACATGATATACAAATGGACGCGGAACCCGCAAAATCTGAGACAAACAAAATTTAGTGTACACCAACTCCATAGGGCTGTCTAAGGGGCGTGGCTAACTCGCAAACGGCGATAGGTCAATTAGGGTATAGTCTACACAAATGTTATTCTGGAGTAATCATGTTTCAGTCGCAGCGCAAATATACTACTCGTAGCTTCTCCATGTAATTACTGAGCCTGCTTATATTTAAGTGTAACCAAGTGGTAATATAAAAAAATAAAAAAGAATTTTCCAGCATAAGATGAAGGGAAATATGCTAGAGATGAATAAGGATAACAGCAGTGTATAATGCAAAGACCTTAGAGCAATGTGTCAGATACAGAAGTTTACTGACAATTCAAAGTTTTAATTGTGACTGTAAAACAATAAGCAAAAATTGAGACGACCAGTTAAAAATCAATTTACAATCAATTTTAAATGACAATTTTAAATTACAATTTTAAACTACCAATTTAAACAACAGTCAAATGAGGCAGATAGGCCAACACTTTGTGATGTAAAGAACCTTGTTCCAGGTCAAGATGGTGGATGATATATGTACTCTCAAGACTGAATATGGTTCAAAACGCAGCCTTCCACGATCTGTGCCACACCAGTTCCCAGCACTCCACACCCGAGTGTGAGAGAATGCATATAACGAAAGTGTCGCTGAATTTGATGTGTTCTAGACAAAGTTTGGAGCTGTTTTGCCTAATAGTTGTGCGTTCATGCACAGGAAACTATCTAGCTTGGCCCACTCCCAATGATACGTAAGAGGGCTCCAAGAACAGATGTGCAAAACAATATAAAAATTTGGGGCCATGAAGACTATGAAAGGGTAGCTGGACGTTCGCAAAGCTGACTGTTCAACATGTGGGTATCAATTTGCATATCGCTGCACGGAATTTATTTGCATTAAGCGTCATCCTAGAGGGCGTACTACCACAAAGGTAAAGTTTTGTTCAATGGGAATATAGAGCTACAGAAATTGTTACATGAAGTATGTGGTACGATTCGTAAGAGATCTAGTAGGATTATGTCGAGGGACCTGTTGACCGTATTATTAATAGGTGGACTGGTCACACTATAGTGAACCTTCAACAGTGCCTTCACACGGAGAAGTGAGACTGACTGACCGATAGCGAAACTGCCAAGATGTAAAACTTACCGCATGAATAAGAGAGGAGTGGTCGTACGCCTGTCCTGACACACGCCACAGGACAGCAATGGCCGCCCCTGCCAGAATACTACTTGTGCCGAGACCTGCAGAGAAAGAATCACAATAACATTCATCACTTGTATTATTTCGTTTCGGCCAGTTGTAAATTTTTAATGATTTCGAGTTTTGCCCTTGACCAACATGACCAATGTAAATTTCTAAGTATTGTATACTCAATGCTATCCACAAGAAAGATATCACTGGCCTGCTTAGTGGGACTCGAACCCACGACCTCCTGCTTACAAGTGCAGACGTCTTACCACTCGACCATGCTGGGATCAGTTGGTCAGTTAAAATCTGACATCAGATTTAAACGAAGGTCATGGTTGTGCGAAGATCCAACAACCAAGTTCAAACCATAGCAAGGGGTAACTGGAGGTTGAACCTCGAGGTAACCTGTAAAACCCAGTAAACCTTGTAAAACTTCCAGGTTAACCTTGAGTTACCGTCTGTTTTCACAATTAAGCAAGGGGTAACTGGAGGTTGAACCTCAAGGTAACCTGTAAAACCCAGTAAAATCTTGTAAAACTTCCAGGTAAACCTTAAGTTACCCTCTGTTTTCACAATTAAGCAAGCGGTAACTGGAGGTTAAACTTCGAGGTAACCTGTAAAACCCAGTAAAAAGTCATAAACCCCAAGGAAAACTGTGAGTTACCGCCTGTTGAACTTTGCATCCTCCCCTTAGTAAAACCTTTTCCCCTCAGCATCCAGCAAACCAGTCAATTCTCCTAAGGACAAGTAGGTATACTCTCCAAAAATGTTGAGAAAAATTATCTCCACAGATTCTCTATAGAACCGCACTTCTTCAAAGCAGAGATTAATTCCATGGTGAACCCGCGAAACTAACTGACCTGAACCTTGTGGGAGATCAGACCATGTATTCAGCTCGATTCCTCCTCCGTATTTACTCATCAGTTGCTCCTGTAAAGACTGGGATGACGGTAGACTGATCACCTCTGCGCAATGAACCACTGCTTTCAACAAGGCACCTGTAGATTGTACAGAATTGCAAAAAAATTGTAACAAATGCAGAGGGTAACAGTCCTGTATGCAGTCATGTATCTTACGTAATGTTGCAGATTTAATTCAGGAACAGAGGTAAATGACAATTTTTTCAATTTGAATTTCATTTAAATTTTTTTTCAAATTTACTAATCTCTATTATGGTCCAATGTTGGAGTACTCGTACTCGTACTCGAGTGCAACTCCAGTACACGCAAGTATACTCGGCCCGTACTCGGCTATCAGTACTCCAAAATTATTTGGACTCGACCCATACTCAATTCTTTGTACTCGAAGTTTTAGCACGGATTCATTGGTTTGGACTCGGTAATCGAATCCGGTACTCGGAAGTACAAATCGAGTACTTTTTTTGAAGATCGATTCTATAGCTCATCCTGGACGCAACGGGAGCCCGGTGGCGCAGTTGCAGTCTTAATTACGGCCATAGATATAGAATAAAAAGACTAGATTGGCAGTGCGTGCACACGCCCCAATTATCTGTGCGATAAATGTGTGCCATGGACGCGCAAAAAAATAACATTAATTAACCTAGCTCAACGTGCGCGAAGCTGGAAATGCGCACCAAGTATGTACGCGCTGCGAACACACATGCCGCTTTCCATTTCGGTTGCGATAATTTTATTTTCAGCAAACTTATACACCTGTAAACCTTTACATTGTGCAGGCCGTTTACTCAAGAGCAAAATTCAGTATAAGTGTTTGCTTATTTTAAATTTATTTATTCAGATGCGAGTAAAATGCTTAAAAATTGGCAGTATTAAAATGCAAATGCCAGTTTTTTATTAGTACGAACTATGGTATTATTTGTTTTTCGCGATCAACATTAATAAATGCAGTAATTTTTGCGGAAATTTATGTGCTTGAATATTTTCAAGGTAGCAACAACCCAGCCTTGAAATAATTATGACAAGTAAATTTTAGAAATCTGAAGCATTTAATCCTTTTTTTTTCCATACAAAACGAAGTAAACGATTATTGTGTAGCAAAAGCTAAAAGGTGAAAAGTAATAATTTTCCGATTTTAGCAAATGGTTTTCAGTAAAAGCGTTTGCTTTTCATTCATACAGATGCATGTAAATACTTAAAAATTGGTAGTAAAGGCAAATGGCATGTTTTATTCATACGAATATGGTATCTATGAATATGGTATCATTTGTACTTTATGAATTTGGTTAATATTATTTTGGGGGGATTAACATTAATAAATGCAGTACTTTTTGTGCAGAATTATTTACTTTATAATTTCAAGGTTGCCCCAACCCAGCCTTGAAAAAATACAAGTGCATATTTGAAATCTGAAGCATTTAATCCTTTTTTTTTTCATACGAAACGAAGTACACAATTACTAAATTATTTATTTATTTCTGGTAATGAAACCAAGGATTCCTCAAAAAGTGCATGCCCAAGGCCCTAGTAGCTCGAAAGCCTGAAGAAACCTGTAGAGAGAAGACAATAAGAAGAAATGACAATTTTAGAGGCGGGAGGAAAACCTCAGAAGAATATTCTGGGGGAAACCCACAAAATCAGGTAGGGACTGAAAACCCAATCCACTTGTAGACCAGGGTGCCGATGCACACTGTCTGGTTCCCTGACCTGACAATTTCCCCCGACCTCAAGATGTCTAAATTGTAGGGTTAAATGGCGTTCTTGTGAGGCTATCTGTACGCTATCCAGTCTTTATATAGAGATCAGTGCACGTGACCCTCCAGGTAAGGCCGCGCGCATGCACGCGCTGCCGATATAGTCTATTTATTCTATATCTTTGATTCCGGCCTAATTTAGTTCCCTTCCTCCCAATGTTACTATCATTCAAAGTCATAGTACTGAGGATTCGTGAATCGTGAGCCTGCCAAGCCCATGCTTTTTGTGTTCGCTCGCTGCATCACGGTTACAATTTCGGGATTTTTCCCAAGCATAATCCTAGAAGCGACATGTATTGTCTGTTGCCTGGGGAAATCTCGAGAATTTTACAGCAATTTAATTTAGAGAGACCACAAAGCCTTTCCACGTACATGTACATGTGGACTAGAATTGGGTATATCACATGTTCTACATCACTGCAATTTTTTTCTTAGCTTAATGGCTGTATGAATGATTGAATCAGTTTCGGATATAATTGGGTTGGGTTGGGTTCAATTATCTATCTATATATTTTTATTTATTTATTTATTATTTATTTATTTCTGTACTTTTTTGGTATTGTACTCGTACTCGAACTTGGACTAAGGTACTCAGCCTTGGCCCAGTACTCAGCCTTGAATGTACTCGTACTCAGTGCTTTGCCTGGACTCGGACTTGTCACAGTGTACTTGGACTCGGCCCTGGACTCGGCCCCTAAAGTACTCAGAGTACTCTGTACTCAGATTTGAGGTCTCAACTCCAACACTGTTATGGTCAGAGTATGACTAGCAAAGAAAGAACGTGAAAAATATAAACATTGCTTGAATGAAAACAGCTTTTTTATCCCCAGTATTATCAACATCCCTTCCTTTGGCACATTCTTTGTTCTTCAAAGTCATACGGGATCATTTGCTTTTCGTGCAGTTTGTTCGTTTCCACTCAAACTCCAAAAGAGATTGCTCCAAACCTAACCTGTTGAAGTTCCAGCTCAGTGGATGTTACACTTTTCGAGTAAACAGCGAAAAACCATGCAAAACCTTTTGATCATTTTGGCCAAAGTGCTCTTAATTTCCAAAAATAACAGCGTTGCTGTTGAAACCCCTCAGCCAGAGTCAAGTTATCATCTGGAAACCATTAACTCAACACGGTGACCTTGACCTTTGGCCTTTGACCCCAGAACCAGTCCCAACATGCCTGTACCAATGGGAAACCCCCTAATGAAGATAGACCCCAAAATTTCATGTCTAACTCAAGTTATCATTCGGAACCATTTACATTTAACTCACCACGGTGACCTTGACCTTTGACCTTTTGACCCCAAAACCAATCCCAACCTGCCTGTACCCAAGGGCAACCCCCTACCTAAGTCAAACACCAAAGTCTCATTTCTAACTCAAGTTATCATTCAACAACCATTTACATTTAACTCACCACGGTGACCTTGACCTTTGACCTTTTGACCCCAAAACCAACCCCAACTTGCCTACTCCCAAGGGCAACCCCCTACCAAAGTTAGACATCAAAATCTCATTTCTAACTCAAGTTATCATCCGGAAACCATTTACCTTTAACTCACCATGGTGACCTTGACCTTTAACCTTTTGACCCCAAAACCAATCCCAACTTGCCTACTCCCAAGGGCAACCCTCTACCAAAGTTAGACACCGAAATCTCATTTCTAACTCAAGTTATCATCCGGAAACCATTTACATTTAACTCACCGCAGTGACCTTGACCTTTGACCTTTTGACCCCCAAACCAATCCCAACTTGCCTACTCCCAAGGGCAACCCCCTACCAAAGTTAGACATCAAAATCTCATTTCTAACTCAAGTTATCATCCGGAAACCATTTACCTTTAACTCACCATGGTGACCTTGACCTTTAACCTTTTGACCCCAAAACCAATCCCAACTTGCCTACTCCTAAGGGCAACCCCCTACCGAAGTTACAACCCCAAACAACATTTCTAACTCAAGTTATCATCCGGAAACTAAGCTACCCGGACGGACGGATGGACATTCCAGCCAGACGGAATTGTGGGGTGATAGCATTGTGTTCCCATTATCCCTTTTTCTAAAGATTCTCTTCTGGGGTGATGTTTTTCTATTGTGAAAATAGTGGGGTGATGTGTCCTGAAAGGAACATCACCCCACAAGGGTGGTATGGTCAGAACGGACGGACAGACGGACGTCCGTTCCAGGCAGATGACAATACCCCTCGAGCCTCTCGGCTGAGGGATAAAAATCAGTCAACTGGCTGATCGTTGAAAATCACCTACATTTTTTAATTTCTCCTAAATGACAGCAATCCACACAGAATAATTTCATGGGGTGATTAGTACCAGTACATTCCTGACTCTCAAGCTTTTTGATAATAATTTGGTAGGTTACTTTTAGGGTAAATGCAAAATGATCCTATATCCCTTGATCTTACCAAGATGTACAATGGCTGCGCTCTACCGCCCTCAATCCTGCAAAATCTTCCAAAACCTCCAAGTGGATCTTGAAGGCTCTGGAAGGACTAGGATTAATGATAATGATTCGTTACTTAAAAAATAAAATCCTAAGAAAGTAAGTTACCTGAAGACTGTGGGTTATTGTAATCAGCGACGTCAGACAGCTCCTTACAGACAATCTGAACACTGTGTTCCTGATCGCTGCCTAAGACAAGAACAAGGTGGGGTCTGCAAGTGAGGAAAAAAAAACAATTTCTTGGCCAAAGTTTTTGGAAAGTCTTGAGACGTTTTGATGTCATAGTTTAAATGTTGGCAGATTGATGTCATATTCATAAGAAAGTTTGCATAATTAACATGATACTTTGGGTAAATCTCCCTTTATGCCTAGTCACAGATTACTATTTACCTGTATTTGCATTCATAATGTAAGTTAAAAGGTCTTTGCAGAAATATTAGAACAAATTACAAACTCTCATACAAAATATCACTGATTTCTTTACTTATGAAAAAGTTTCAGACTTACAGAAAGTATTTGACTTGTGATAAGAAAACTCTGCACATTGACAAATTCCGGAAAATTTTAGGACATGTCCAGAAACTGGGCGATTCACAATGCAGTGCGCCACCAAGAGTTTGCCATGGAGAGTCCATTTTTCAAGTTTACGGTCAACAAAACATGGCCCATTTTAATGAGTGTCAGTAGACAACTTGAGCTAATTTGTTTGGGGCACTACCTTACTAAAAAAATACCATACTGACAAACACTGAAACAGAAAAGAAAGGGAAAACAGATACTCGAATCATACGTTTACGAAACTACTGACCAGAAAAATGAACAATTTCAAATGTCCTGCGCTGCCAATTTGATGACTCTCTCCCACAATGCACTGGGAAAATGAACTCTCCCTGGCAAACTCTTGGTGGCGCACTGCATTGTGAATCGCCCGAATTGTCAGCATGTTCTCACTTGGTTGCACTATATGGTCTAGACATAGCCCCAGCCAAGAGATAGAGGCTGCATCTGATTTACATGGCTATGTCTAACGCATGGGTCTATGGGAAGTGGCTGCAGCCGCTTCCATAGGCGCGTGTGTACATTCAAGCCACAGCCAAGTAATTCAGACACAGCCACAGATGTGGTCTTACTCTGTAATCTTCCTAGCTCGGGCTCCTATTGGTTTCTTGCCGTCCAATCGGATTGCGGCATCCACCACGGCGCCGCCATGCTCGTACGTGATTGGTGGAGTGTCGGACCATCCCCCGGCTACGTCCATTCTCCCTGGGCAGGTGGCCGTCACCCATTTGTTCATTGGCGGAGATTCCCCAGGACTTGTGAAAATATACTGCGGAAAAAAAGGAATATCAAATCAACATTTTTCAATGAGCTGGTTTCAACAACTTTATTGCACATTTTTAACAGTTTTACTTTAATTCTCAGATCTTTAAAAAAATTAAGCAGGAAATTTCGAAGGATTACGCAGGATTGATCGAGATGGGATCCACTTATTTTTTAATTTTCATAAACCCCTCAGCGTCAAATCAAATATTTTGATGTACTAGCTGTGAGAGATTCCATACGAATTCTGATTGTTCTTAACCCTAACCCTCTCAGCTCCTCCAAAGATTTTTTGGAAAATTGTTCAGGTTTGCGGAGGGTAGACCCAGGTTGTAACTATTTGGTATTTGGTGCCCCTTGAAGACTACAAAGAATGTTGCCAATGTTGGCATCCCGTTAGGTGGGGGATTCTGAGGATTCCAAACAGTTCCTAACAACAATGACTAGGAATAAGGGTTCCGGAATACCTAGCATTGTTATGCATGTGACAAAATTATAAGAACAATAATAGTAAGTATTTCAAAATAGAAGTTAAAAGAGCGTTGTTAACTATTTCTAAAAATAGCTAGCCAAACCCACATGTTAACACATATTTAACACATGTTTTCTTGGCAAATTTATCAAACAAGTAATACAAGATGTGAATCCAAGGTAAATATAAGTGATAAATACTGGGGAAAAAAAATGATTTCTGAATGCAAAAAAAATACAACCCAAATCAGCATGACCACCTTACCTCTCTGGCCGACATGACAGCAAGTCTGATAAATATCTGATCGGCTCCTTCGTAGTGCCTGGCTGCCCTGACGAGTCTGTCTGGTCGATTCAACCACTGCTGACGTTCCCTTGCTAGAGCCTTCACGCCTTCGTGTAGCTTACCCTCCTGGCCAAAAAGAAAAATGAACAAATAAATGATTTACGACTTCGGCCCGAATTTCACATCAATGGGGGGGGGGGGGGGTAAACAGTCAAGTATAATATGCTGATGCAAGATTTGATAAAAAAACATCGACTGTGGCATCACTGCTATATCAGATAGGAAGCAGCCAGCCGACCCCGGTAAGCTCGATGGTCGAGTGGTAAGACGTCTGCTGCACTACTAAGCAGGAGATTGTGGGTTAAAGTCCCACCCGAGTAAGCTTACATTTTTTTCTCAAAAGCTCTGAGTATAAAGTAATTCATAATGTCAGTTAAAGGGCAAATTAAAGTTTCAAAATATGACATGTTTAGGCCTTTGAATATGGCCTTTTGGAAAGTTCAGAAACTCATGAATTAGAATGGTTTAATTTATTCACCCTTTATATTTAGTTTGCCTATGGCTACGGAGCAGTTTAGCACAAAATACAAATGTAGTACTTTTTATTCCTCAAAAACTGTATTCCTGTGATTGAGATCGTGCATATTCTTTACTGAAATGGCTCCATTGTTTTCTTGTATACGGGTCATGAAACGGCTGTATATTTTATGATTTTTTTACAGATTTATAGAGATCAGGATTTGTAAGGATCCTTGTTAGGATTTTTACCTCTAGAAGCTTGAAGGCACTTTGCCAGGCAGCGTTAGCGGCCGGTCCGCTTCGCAAGCCTCCCTTCCCACCAGCCATTGCTCCTAGGATGTTAGCGATGAAAGCTAAGCCGCGGGCTGCTATGCTAGGCGAGTTACTGTCACATATTCCTGGCAATAACATCAAAGAAAAGGAATAGTCAAAAACATTGCTCTTGAAAATCTTTATGCATAATTTTGAACCACGTATGGATGTTTTCAGTTGCTTTTCTTTTGTGATACAACCGTTTATGGATCTCTTTTCCTTTGTTCCTCTTGCATTGCTGAAACATTTTAAACTAAATGTGATTCAAATGAATCAAATCCTACAGTTAACTTTAAAATCATTTTCATCAATACCCTCCAATACTAAATCAATGGATCCGATCAAGAACTGATCAATATTTTCAATAACTAATCTCAGATCTCCACTTCTTACAAAAAAAATAGTGCCACATGTATAAAGTGTGGAAATATAGTATTTAGTTATCATATCCAAATGATACATTTTTGATATCAATATTTATTGTAATTACTCAAAATATATAATCAATACCCTGTGATATACTTTCTCAACAAATTCCTGATAATCGATACCTTGATCAATGTTCTCCAATAGCTGTTGAGCGTAGCCCTCCACAGTAGCACTCTTGAAGAACGGCATCAAGACTTGATTGCCTCCTCGCAGTAAGACATCTCTGACCCTACGCTGGCCTCCGCTGTAGAACAGATCCCTGGGAATAAAAGGGTGACCCTGGATCATGAATATGTATGAATTGTAACTCATACATATCTTCATGATTGACAGTCTTGGGTTCATAATGGACTCTTCCTGCCTGTCATTCAAACAGTGCACATTCATCAATGAACAGATCCCTGGGAATTAAAGAGTGACCCTGGATGATGAATATGCATGACTTGTACTTCATACATATTCATGATTGACAGTCTTGGGATCACAATGGACTCTTCCTGCCTGTCAATCAAACAGTGCACATTCACCAATGAACAGATCCCTGGGAATTAAAGAGTGACCCTGGATGATGAATATGTATGAATTGTAACTCATACATATTCATGTTTGACAAACTGGGGTTCATAATGGACTTTTCCTGCCTGTCAATCAAACAGTGCACATTCACCAATGAGATCATGACTTTTGGTCAGGTGATCCCTGAGAGAAATTGACATAAACCAAAGGTGGGCGGCGGCGTCTGACCAACTCTGGAATGTTCCATTTTCAGGGACATTGGATGCAAGCATCTCTCCTTATTCATTACCTTCGACGAGATAACTCTGCAGAGAGGTCAATACACGACAAAATGTCCTCAAAGGACAGTCGCCACGAGGAGCGCCATCGTGTGAGCATATCCATGTCTTGTTCCCCACCTTCTAGCCATAGGGTCTCTGCAATGCCTATGTCCTGCTGAAGGTTCCAGACTGGAAAGAGTTTGGCATTGAAGAGAGTGCGATCGTAGTCTGTCTGTGAGGTTTAAGAGAGTTAAGAAAACACATTGAGATATTAAACAAATGACAGAAAAATTCATGGATGAAAAATTGTGTGGAAAACCAAATTTTTTAAGCAAGAAATGTTCTTGCTCATTATGAATGCCAGGTTATATATCAAAATGTAAGAACCAATACACCTTTATGCAAAGTATAAAATTTTCCTTATAAAATATCATGTTTGCAGGATCTAGCTGAACGTGAATCAGCTATTTTGAGCAATAGAATCAAATGTAAACCACAATTGTTTATTCGGGGACGAAAATAGTTGGGGGTGGAAAGAAATATTTGTTCATATTTATTGCTTATCTTTAAAGTAGGACACCGTATCTTGCCAAACTAGCTGGTTCAACAACCAGCTAAAGATATTGCACCTAAGGGAATTTTACAAGAACTAAATTTTTCATAGGATTTATTAAGACTGGTGTTTATTGCAAAGTAAGAAAAATTAACAATTTCAGGGAAAGTCTTCAACAAACTTTATAAAATTCTCAGGGGTTTTGACAATCAATTTTCTTAAGAGATTTGTTCTCTTACCTGATTGGTCGGCCAGAGATCTTCTCTATCGATTCCTGTGCGCGTCAGGAAGACTATCCACGGTGAGTTACAGAATGTGCTTGTTCCTTTCACGTAGGCCGTCTACAAATCAGAATACAGTCGTCAAGTAAATCTCAAGTTAAAAAGTATCCACAACGATTTGAAATAACTCTATGCTCATTTAAATATCATTTTCTGGCATGACACATCATCATTGTCGTAATCCACCATGGGGGACATTGAGCCGCCCAAGCGATCGAATGCAGACTGCCACAGCTGTTGTGCATGACACGACTAAGAATATGTAAAAAATAATAATAATTACTATCTTCAAGCTAACTTGAATCCTCTATCCTGATTGGTCGATCCATGTCAACAACAGTGTGATATTATACCGTATCGCACGGTCCGTGTCGCACCCTGTGTATTGCGCTATTCCAAGATGCGAGCGACATTCCAGCTGCATGCACTAAACCACTAAAAGGTTTGCATATTAATAAAAGCGTGCTAGTTTCAACTTAGTAAAGTGTCTAGCCCAAGAACACAAGCACCATGTTCCCCGTCAGGATTCGGCATCTGAGTCGCACACCATAACCATTGGACCACGGCGCTCCCCAAGTTAGAAAGCCAGCCCATCGCAGGTTGCTCATCGGCTAATAGACTACGTGCATGCAGAGTAGATGGCCTGCTTTCCCAGGGATGTTGGGAACTCACCTCCAACTGATCAAATCTGCCCATCACTGTGTAGACTTCGCATTTAAGTTTCTGACTTCCACCGAGTCTGAGGCGAAATGCTTGCAGGAAAATACCAGGTGACAGTGAGTGTTGTTGCAATGCCTGAAATAAACAAATTAAGCAAAACACAAAATAGAATTAGTTGCAGACTTTTAGTTGGTCTAAAAAAAAGCTCAACCTTGCCGCAATTCAGTATTTTCAGGGTTCCCAGCACTTTATGAAAACACAAAATTACCTGAGTTTTCCCGGAGATATTTCCAAAATTCAATGAGAAGTATTTTCACCTTAACAAGGTTGCTGGGAAGTCCAGAGGTGGTTAAGTGCACATAGCACAGCCGATTGTTATTGTCTAGACAGGTATATAATATTCACACTTCAATAAACACTAAAAAAACCACCATAGCCAGTCAGTCAATGGACACAACTTGGGACACATGGCACAAGACGCACATACACCAAACTGGTGAAGACCTTTCCCTTCTGGATCGCTGTCAAATTCCCAGCATTTTCCCTGCTTTTTGGAATTTTTCCCCAAATTCCCTGATTTTATACATTCCAAATATTTACCTTGGAAGCTTTGCAGTCGATATTGACGAGGATGGACTCCTTTGGAATTTGTATTTCTCCCTGTCAAAGAGAAATCAATGGAAATTATTGGTAAATAAAGAAAAAAAACAATAAATGTTACTCCACTTGGAATTTGAATTCCAAAACAAAGTCAAAGTTTGACCAACTTCCATAGTTTCCTTTTAGGAAAAGAGTTTCTTCAAAATCAAGGCTTTACTGGAAGAAAACAGGCTTTAAAAACATGTACAAAAAGCCTTTAGATTTATAGCCACATCCAAATCGCCTGGCTATGGCTTGCAATCGTGCATGCGCCTGTGGAAGCCACTTCCCATAGCTGTGTGTATTACTGCTAGCCATAGTCGTGTAATTCGGAGGCGCCCGAAGAGTAAGTACGGGCAGATAGCTAACCTGTAGGTGAGAGTGTGAGATTGCGCATTGTGCTCCGATGGTCACATCACCCTCTAAGATAGCATTTGTTACTACTGCTGATTCCTCGACACTGCACGTCTCCTGCAAGTCAACACGTTAAAGGGAATGTACATCATTGGCTTTTGCTGTAATTTTAAGAAATGAACTACTTGAGGGGTTAGTATAACAGATCAAATATTGTTACACTGACATGTTTGAAGTTTTGTGCTCGAAAATGCTGGAAAAACCAAGAAAAACGAAAATGTTCAAGTAGTCTGGTTCCCTGACTCCACTTAAGATGAAATGGATCAATTTATAGATGCCGGAAAATTGTAAGGTAAGGGAATCAGTGTAGCTGGCCTGCACCCGTTCATGAACATGTTACCAATAGCAAACAAAATTTGGACTGAAAAAATGGTAAATTTGAAGCAGAGGTTGAAAAATAGTTAGGTTTTTCCAATGGTGATCGGCCGACCACTGTTTACAAAAATGCCAATTTCTTGAAAATGACTTCACACCAGGAGCCATAATTTTACAGGATGCTTTTGACTGTCATTTACCAACATCCAAGTAAGGTATTTCGTAAAAACTTGATAGTTTTATTTTTCGATGTTTGCAAATGTTGTATATTCCCTTTAAGAAACTTGAAATACTTAGGAAGTGTATTAACAGCGAGGTTCTGGAATGTCACAATAAAGACAACATTTTGCAAGGGGTCCACAATACATGAAGCTATTTCATTTTGAAATTATGTAAGTTTCACTAACATCGTCTTTTCAGAAATGCGACTCTATTGAACAAAAAAATTATTTAACAAATCTGACTGAATAAAGGTCAAACAAAGACATTTACTAGAGCGGGGTTTGAACTTGCGACCTCCGGATTACCGTACCGGTGTAGCGTGAATATCCGACTCCATGAAATGTGGACTCATTGGTAGTATTGCGCACGCGTGGGTACGATACTATGCTATTTTTAGGATCGTTTCGGGAGAGTGACCTGTCACGTGCGAGGGATTAACCAATAAAAGGGAAAATGGAATCCGATTTTCATAGGAGTCGGATTTTCATGTGACACCGGCACTCTACCAACTCAGCTATCCAGCCCTACGCTGGAGATCTCCCAATTAATGTCTTTATGTGAGGTCGCTAGTCAGAAGCTATAAACCAGTACAAGACATGTAGCCATCAGGGATCAGGCCCAAAGTAACGATGCCAGCAACAGTAGCTGCAAACCTGGGAAATAGCAAACAGAGATCACTCAGAGAGGATACGGCTTTTTATTTGCGATCATCACACTACACCTGAATGAATGCATGTGTGATGTTGGCCCAGTTGAAATGTTCATCTTCATCGCTGTATAGTGGGCAGGATATTGCACGCTTCAGATGTTCCCTGGGAGAAGTCGTAAGGTATTGATGGTTGCCATCTGGAACCAACACTACATCAGAAAGAAAAAAGAAAAGGTTTTATGAATCTGTAAATATCTTCCACTTAATTAGTTGCAGGAAACCACTGGCAAATATTTGGCCCTTGTATAGTAACAGTAGCTGGGATCTACCCTCCTTAATCCTGCATTTCCTCTAAAAACAGCAAGTTAGATTTTGAAGGATTAGGGATTTCTCATTCATCACTTATGTGAAAAAAAATATTATAAGATACAATTTTCACCTCCCCACTTCAACCTTCCCAAGCCCCTCCCCACCCCAATCTTCCCCACCTTCCCCCCCCCTCCACTCCAACCGTCTCCCTCCCCAGCCCCTCCCCCTCCTAGCACCCTCTCCATCCCAACTTTTCGCCTCCCCAAGCCAACCTTCCCCCACCCTCCCTCTAGTCAAAATCTCCCCACCCCCACAAATGCCATGCCCCCCAAACCTGTGATCACAAGAAGTGTATACCTACTTGCTTTCATTGGTATTCCCCGTAGTTTCTCCCACATTTGTGCTCTCGCGTTGCGTACGATTCCTTGCTCGCACGCTCTTTTGTGACGCATCTTATCGTAAGGTATCCCCTTCTCACCAGACACAAATTCTTCTTTAGTTACGTCCTTGGCAAGACACAGGAGCACGTCAAAGAACAACGAAAGCTGGAAAGGGAAAAAAGGGGTAACAAACATTCCATGAAAGTGAGCAAACCAGGAAACTATAGGGTTTTTTAAAAGTTGAACAAAGAAATTGACTGGAGCGGGGTTTGAACCTGTGACCTCCGGATTGCTGTTCCGGTGCTCTACCAACTGAGCTATCCAGCCCTATGCTGGCAGTTCCCCAATTAGTCAATATCTTTGTTCAATGGGCGAAATTCAGAAGCAGTAAACCTGTATATGCCATACAGCCAGGGATCACACTCAAAGTCAAGATACAGACCTGCGAAATAGCAAATGGGGATCACTCAAAGAGAATACAGCTTAGTCGGTACAGCACCGGGCAAACAAACAAACAAACTGAGCCAAACAGATGGAGCATAGTGAGCACACCAAAAAAACATTTTTTTTTTAATATTTTGTTGATCTTACCTCTAAAGGTTTAACACCACTATCCAAACCCATATAGGTGCAAGCATCCAAGCCAGGTAGTACATGAAGGAATAAAAACTTCTCTGCAGCTCTGGGGGAAAAAAAAAAAAAAAAAAGCCCCCAAAATGTTCATCAGAGGCAATAAAAAAATACAATCTCTCGCTCCCAGTAAAAGCCTGAAGAATTTTGTTTTTAACGAGCAATGTGTATTTTTTAATTTTTTAAAAGCAATGATTTCAAACTTGTCAAATTTTTGGCAATGATACAATTGATAGCAAAGCCAAAGAAACACTATTTAAAAGATTCAAAGAGAGTGCTTGTTGTTAGAATGACTGGTAAGTGGAATACACATTGAACTGGAAATGAAAATGGATGTCATCACTAAATGCTTCTACCATAAAGGGGTTCCCCGAACTCAACCAATTTTTCATTTGTGTAAGAATTGCATGTAAGCATAATAATAACAATGATATTAATAATGTGGCGCTCATAAAGCACTTCATACCAAAAGTCGCAAAGCTCTGCACAATTATTACCCCTACAATTTATTAGGCCATGCAAACATATTTTTTTCTGCAGCAGCTCGAGATCAGCGCAATGTGGTCTCTACCTTCATCACAGGTACCCATTTACACTCCAGGGTGGAGAGAGGCAATTGTAGTAAAGTGTCTTGCCCAAGAACACAAGCACCGTGTTCCCTGTCAGGGTTTGAACCCACGTACCACCGCACAAGATGTCGAACACTGTAATGATTGGACCAGTACACTCCATTAATGGCCGATAATTACGGTTGTTGGATTATTACATCATAATTTCTTAATTTTTACCTTGAGCTGAGGAACACTATGCCAGCTACTAGAGACACCATCCCGTCTGAGGCATCTCCTGTGCCGTCATGCAAGGAGCACATCTTCATTGCTGTCGGACCTCCACGGAAGAAAATATCCAGAACATAACCCTTTGAAATCAAGTAATTGAAGCAAGTAAATGGTTGGGAATCGGAGGTCCGGCAAGAAGCGAAGGGATTGGAATATATGTGAGCCTTTCACTGTCTAGAGATTTTATCAGCACGAATCCACTTTGAAAACAAACATGCTTCATTATAATAATAATCGGCATTTAAGAACGCTCTTATTAGTAAACTAAATCACAGCGCTTACAGTATTATTATTGCCCCTGATCATTGGGCCAATTAAACATTCCAAATATCATCTCAGCTCCCTCGGGAGTATACAGCTGGCTGGATGCTGCCTATTAGGCCCAAGCTTATTCAATCACAATAACCATCTCTGCCCTCACAGGCATCAATTTACTCCTAGGTGGAGAGAAGCAATGAGTGACAAAGTGCCTTGCTCAAGGGCACAAGCACCATGACCCCCGCTGGACTCGAACCCACAACCCGCAGCTTTACCCACAGACCACGAATCCAGTGCCCTTAACCACGAGGCCACAGGCTTCATTGCCCACCAACACACTATACAGAACACCCTTATCCCTATTAACAACCTCAGCCCCCGGTCCACCCCCCCCCCCCCTCCCCCCACCAAAAAAAATTGTTTCCAATTCAGCCCCCATACCCAACCTCAATCCCCCCTCCCCCAAACGCCCCACACCACCCCAACCACCCCCACCCCTAAAAAAAGCTCAAATTCTTATAGGGTTTTAAAAATACATATTTATACATTATTTTTTCGGGGGGGGGGATTTGGAAAATGGCAGCAAGCAGGACACATCATGCAGAACATTGTGTAAATAAAGTGCAATGCTCACAATTATACTCAATAATCATATTCATTATCAACACATCTGATGTCATTTGGAAATTCTACAACTTTATGCCTAAATAAAGAATTCTCCATAACCTTGGAATACTTTCATTTGGGTTTAAATAGCACCAGAGATTCGCCACTTACTTCTTGATTGATTCTGTAGATGCCATTGTTGCGAGCATACTCCTGGGTGGCGGGAACCGAGACGACGCAAGCACCATCAAAACCCGTCCAGTCCATCTTGGGCGTGGTCGGTACGGTGAGAAACATGTCTGTGCTGCAGACCCAAACACCGGGCGGACAACCAGCGGAAAGCTGCAGTATCGCAAACAAATAAATACAGACATTAATAAATGAATCATTTAAATAAATAGATTCAAAATGAACACTGTGACTATTTCAACAAACAACTGCTCAATCATTTCTCCAAGGTCTAAAGTTTCCACACAGGTCTCGCGTGCCTCTTAGAAATTACGGACAATTTCCTGAGGCAAGTGCCCTCTACAGGAGAGAAACAACCTCGTCCATTCAAGAATATAATTCCAGGCTTGTAACACACACATTAATCTTTTTATGAGATTTGCCAAACATAAGGCCAAGGGTGAAGAAATCTGTTGTTATTTTTGCTTGAACTGTGATAGGGCCGTGCATCGGAACCGGGTACCTGAGTTCCAGACTGTCAATGTCAGGAACCGGTTTCAGATTTAGGGATCAGGTATCCGTAACCATTGCAACTTTACAAATTATGTAGTAACTTCTCAGACAATGAAAAAGAAAGGTTTTAAATGGCAAATTTTCAAACTGAAAACCAGGCTACATGGGAAAACAAAACCATAGCTGCCAACATTTCAAAATCCCAATTAGTAATCAACCCGCGCGGTCATTTTCAACTTCTCGTTTTATCGAAAGCTTTACCAACATCGAGTACAGGTACATGGTTTACATGTACACATACATGTGCATACCCTTCTTGTTGTGAATAATAATGTACTGTAGGCCAAAAGATAATTTAAAAAAAAAAATTTTTTTTTTTTTTGTTTTTTGTTTTTTTAAAAATTAATTTTGTTTTAATGTCTGTATTTGTTTGTTGAAGTCAAATAAATAATAACATCAATAACATGTGCGCATATTTTTTTGGAGATGCAATCATGCATGCTATCGATGTTGAGTTTCGAGTTCGTATCATGTTTTTACACACAATGATCTATGGCCACCGTTAGCTGGAGTTACCCAGCCCTGAGTTTTATCATTGGGTTGTCTATTAGGGCTGGAGCGCATTTTTCTCAAAACTTGTAGTATTTGCAAAAAAAATTTGGAAAATGTTCAATTTTGTCCCTGTTACACACTAATTGCAACTGCAACTCACCCCAAACTTGCCTGGAATAACCATTACACAGGTCCTTGAAGTAAAAAACGATCCACGATGAAGATTCAGCCTACAATTGCAGTGAAAACAGGAGGAATAACCGCTAACTTGACAATCTCGCTGGATTGGCCAGGACCGCTATTGGTTTGTGCACAAAAAAATTGTGTACAATGAATGGCGGTCGATTAACAGGCACAGAGAGCGATCGCTGTCAACTACTCGTTTTGCCGGCTGCGCTGGCTGTTGGCGCATGACGTCACGCGGAAGCGTAACACCCGATGACTGTTTCATGCACTATTGGTTGCGGTTCCAGTACCAAAGCTGTGATGCGAGTGGTAAACCTTATACTAGTGCATGAAACAGTCATCGGGTGTTACGCTTCCGCGTGACGTCATGCGCCAACAGCCAGCGCAGCCGGCAAAACGAGTAGTTGACAGCGATCGCTCTCTGTGCCTGTTAATCGACCGCCATTCATTGTACACAATTTTTTTTGTGCACAAACCAATAGCGGTCCTGGCCAATCCAGCAAGGTTGTCAAGTTAGCGGTTATTCCTCCTGTTTTCACTGCAATTGTAGGCTGAATCTTCATCGTGGATCGTTTTTTACTTCAAGGACCTGTGTAATGGTTATTCCAGGCAAGTTTGGGGTGAGTTGCAGTTGCAATTAGTGTGTAACGGGGACAAAATTGAACATTTTCCAAATTTTTTTTGCAAATACTACAAGTTTTGAGAAAAATGCGCTCCAGCCCTAATAGACAACCCAATGATAAAACTCAGGGCTGGGTAACTCCAGCTAGGCCACCGTATGCAATAGAAATATCCCGCCAACATACCTTGCAAACGCATGCTGATTTATCTTTTCTGTCCGTTGTGACAAACTCAAACTCTATTACCAATTATTCCAACCATACTCTTATTAAATTCCATGATTAAAATCTCGCACTGATGGGTCTCATCCCGGCAATAAGCGACTAAATGTGCTCACGATCGTCACTGAAAAGTACTCACATACAGTAAACACAGTCACACATCCACGAGATGCACACATATGACACACCATTGAAAAATATTTTTAGTCTGGTCCTCAAGTACTCCACTGCGCACACTGCATTGATGTCTATCAGGTGCTTGACTGCATTCTTATTAGACTTGTCACCAGTCCATCCATTATCGCGACATTTCGCCAGAATTTTTTTGGTCAAAAACGATACTTTAAATTTTTTTTTTTTTCGTTAGGTAGAAAATGGGAAATTCGTAATGTTTTAGTGGCAAATCGTATTTTCGTAATTTAACAAACAATTCGTAATAATTACGAAAAAATCGTACTAGTTGGCAGCTATGCAAAACATATTTCACGTTTATGGCACTCGCAAAAGTTGCAGTGTACACCGTAAAGCTATGAAGCTCACTGTACACACTTATATTTTGCTGTATTGACGCAATGATGTGGTACTATTATCATGCGAACATTTATGAACAATCTGAACAGCAACTTCCGAGATTTTAATTTTGGGGTTAGGTTTCTTTAACAGGTGACCGGGTCCCCATGGTTTTTTTCCATCGGGTACCTGGTTCCCATACTTCCCGTCAATTCACACCTCTTAAGGCCAAAAAAAAGTCTCCGGTTTCTGGTATGGAGCTTGCCCAAAAAGTGGGGCGGCGACGCGGCGCTTTTTTTTTTTTTTTTACTTGATTTTTTTGCTTCAAATGTCAGCTGATGGCTGCAAATGGTGCCCGACTAAACTTAGTGCAAATATGTGGGAGTCCAGAGAGGCCACATAAAGCTTATTCTCGACCATAACCCAATCTAAAAACACGTTAAAATTGTGCAGCAGCAGGATTCCAGTCAAACCAGTGAGTTTGGCGGTTTTGAGACATCATCTTTCATTGAAAAAAAAACTTTTTCATTTTGCCGACGCGCATGGCTACGGCGACGCGCGCGCATACCAGAAACCAGAGACTTTTTTTTTTGGGCCTAAAGGGAATATACAACATTTGCAAACATCAAAAAAACAAAATTATCAAATTATCACGAAAAAGCTTACTTGACTGGTAGCGAATGACAGTTTAAAGCACCCTGTAAAATCTTGGCACCATGGTGTTCTGTCATTTTCAAGAAAAGTGGTATTTTTGTATCGATTTCCAACGCTGGTCGGTGGACCAGCGTTGGAAAAAAACTGGCTTTTTTCTAAATACTGCTCCCAATTTATCATATTTATTTAGTTCGCATTTTCTTTGCAATCGATTACACACCTGTGAACGGGTACAAGCCAGCTAGACTGATTCCCTGACCTGACAATTCCCTGAAGTCTATAAATTGCTCCGTTTCAGGTTAAGTGGGGTCAGGGAAGTTTTCTTGATTTTCCAGCATCTACGAACCCAAAACGTCAGTTTAACAATATCTGCTATAAAATAACAACCTCCCAAATCCATCAAATTCTGAAAATTACAGCAAAAGCAAATGTTGTTTAACTGTGAAAAGTTACAAGACTGGGGAAGAAAGATCTTGGCAAGGATTTGAGAGCACCTTGTACGTGACGGTGTGAATCAGATGGTCCATGTTCGTCACTACTCCTTCATACCCAGCCTTTGTCCCAGACTCATGCTTGGCAGGAAGGCTGACAAAGGCACGGCCACAGGAATCAAAGAGAAAAGAACGCCCCTATGGTATTAAGAGGAAAGAAAGCAAGTCAGTTATCATCTTTGAAATATGATATTCATGTACTGATTTTGATGGCACTGTTAATAGTCACGTAGGAACAACTGCAATTACATGTACATGTACCTGGAAATGTACTGACACAATTTTAACAGGTAAATGCGTGCTCAAAGTGAAGATAGGACGGGTACCAAATAACCCCGAGAAATTATTCCGCCTGAAATGGTTTCGTTCAGAAGAAAACAATCATTGAAGGTGGTTCAAGAAAATGTGCCTGTGTGCCTAGTTTTTTTCGTCTGCATTAGCAACGGAATCCAGTTACAATGTATAGTATCCGCTTCAGCTGAAAACTTCAATAAATTAATTGTCATGATCCCTTCTTAAGATTTTGAGCTGCACCATTCTTAAGATTTTAGATTACATAACCTCATTTAAGAATAAATGAAAGGGAACATTACTTTAACTTACCACATGGAGAATCAAGATGTAGGAATCAAGAAGAACATCCGAGTTCACAACCTATAAAACGAAAAAAAATACCATAAATTTTTGTTTAAATAATAAAAACTGCATTCTTCTACGCATTCTTCAGGGGACTTTATATTATTTTTGTGCACAGTCAACTGTTCATCCAAAGCAAACAAAAAATTGAAAAAGGGTAGGGGTTCACATGTCCCTTTCCTCTCCCATTGACAACAGCCAAACTTACAATTTTAATAGCCAACAAGCTTTGTACCCAAAGGTGTTAGTGACAGCTTATTTCTTTCACAAAATGTTATAACTGAAACACAAAGCACTGTGGTTAGCCTGTTTGAATGATTGATGAAACTGTTGGTGTTGAACAGGATTCAAACTCCCACTCTGGACTCTCCCTTAGAACAACAAGGCTACAGTGCTCCACACACTTACAATGCAACCATGTTTTGGGCTCAGAAGTTCCAAAACCACTAGCAGAGCATTCAGAGTAGCCCCTCCTGAACCAAGCCTGACCTGTGGGTCATCAGCAGGATTCGAACCTGCACTCTAGAATCTCCCTTAGAACCAAGAGGCTGTGCTCCTCACACTTATAATGTTAACACGTTTTGGGCTCAGAAGTTCCGAAACCACTAGCAGCTAGAGAAATCATAGTAACCTATCCTGAACCAACCCTGACCTATGGGTCTTCAGCGGGATTTGAACTTCCACTCTGGAATAGAGGCTACAGTGTTCCACCCACTTACAATGTAACCAAGTCATGAGCTCAAAAGTTCCGAAACCACTAGCAGAGCATTCAGAGTAGCCCCTCCTGACCCAACCCTGGCCTGAGGATCTTCAGCAGGATTCGAACCCACACCCTCAGTCTGCTAATCATGAGTCCACCGTGTTCTATTCACTTATCGTGTAACCATGTCGCTGACTTAGATGTTCCGACACCACCAGCAAAGCATTCAGAGTAGCCCCTCCTGAACCACCCCTGACTTGTGGGTCTTCAGCAGGATTTGAACCCACACCCTCAGTCTGCTACTCATAAGGCCACAGTGTTCTACACACGTACCGTGTAACCATGTCGCTGACTCAGATGTTCCGACACCACCAGCAAAGCATTCAGAGTAGCCCCTCCTGACCCAACCCTCACCTGAGGATCTTCAACGGTAAGCAGCAGGACGTCCTTGTCGATGTAACCTTTCTTTTGCCGCACTTCAAGTTCTGTGAGAGTCAGAATACGAAGAGATTGTGCACTGAGTTGTTCAATTATTTACATAATAACCAAGATTGCATTCAAAAAAGTGGTCCTACTTAACTGAGCTAAGGTTCAAAGTAAATTTATTTGGTCCCACTTGGGGGGGCGGGGAAAGGGAGGATAGGAAAGGGGTGGTCAAATAAATTATAACCACAAGTGCTGTTCAAAGTAAGAAGACAATTCCTACAATTTATTAACTGAAACATATGGCATAATTGGAAAACATTGTCAGAAATCAGAAAAACTTGTGAAATTTGCTTGATCTAAAGACCTTCTTATATATACACATGGGAGATTCCATCATTATGTAATGTCTGTGATGGAGCTTTTAAGAGCTCAGTGAATAAACCGAGAACAAGTATTTTTTTTCAAAATTTACACGTCCATTGTCTAGTAATGGTCAAGGAGATAACAGACTAAAAGCTTTGGATTGTTTCTGTGAATCATAAATTAGATATCATGGTTAATTGGCTCTGTGAAGGACATAACACTTCCTTTCGTCACGCTGGAATTATGCATTGAATCCCATTAGTTTAAGGCTGGACATGCGTACCGTACTGCAGTGGCTGAACAGAAGCCTCATCTGTACACGTCACAATGATGGCCGTCCATTTGGTCCTCTGCTTACCCATCATGCACTTGGTGATCTACCTTCAATTCCGAGTGCGAGAATGGTCTTGCTCTGTGGTCGATGATAAATTGGTAATCGTGTAGTTTAGGACACCTCTTTTGTTTTACACGTTCCGTTCATAATTCAAAACAAAACCCTGCCCTACCCGCTATGTCCACACAATTAAGCTAGCTGATATTCAACATGGTATCTAAATTTCTTAGCGAACTATTTAGATGATTTCAAACACATAAAGTGACGTTTCCTGATTTTATCATAGCCAAAAGTTAAGGTATTAAGTCCCAAAATATGAAAGTGACTTTTCGTTCTCTTATATGGAATTGGGTCCTAAACTACATGATTTATAGTTTACCAATACTGTACATAAACGATTATTTAAAGGGAAAATACAACATTTGCAAACATCAAAAAATAAAACTACCAAATCATTTTGAAATACCTTGCTGGACTGTAAGTGAATGACAGTGTAAAACATCCTGTAAAATCATGGCACCTGGTATACTGTCATTTTCAAGAAAGTGGTATTTTTGTATCAATTTCCAACGCTGATCGGCCGATCAGCGTTGGAAAAAACTGGATTTTTTTCCAAATACTGGCCCCAATTGACCATCGCACTTGTTTGCAATCGATTACAAACCTATGAACGGGTACGAGCCAGCTAGACTGGTTCCCTGACCTTACAATTCCCCAATGTATGTAAACTGCTCTGTTTCTTCTTATATGGAGTCAGGGAACCAGACTACAGGAAAATGATTGTTTTTCTTGGTTTTTACAGCATTTTCGAACCCAAAACCTCAAAAAGTCAGTGTAACTATATTTGCTATATATATTTCCAACCCCCCAATTCCATCCATTTCTGAAAATTACAGTAAAAGCAAATGATGTATATATTCCCTTTAAAACTCATTAAAAACCCGTTTATTTAGGCTCTCCCCTGCTCTTACTTACTTACAATTCTCTTTTTTTTATAAAAAAAAATGCATGCAAGCTACTGTTGTTATTCATTTTTTCAAGACGTGGGTACATAATATGAAGCCTAACATTGCGAAGCCTATTTTTTATTACAAGAACATACATGACATATGCCATATTTGTTTTCCATGTGTCCCCCCCCCCCCTCCTCTCTGCAACGCCACCCTCCCCCTCCCATCATCAACACTCCCCCCCCCCCCCCCCACCAGCACACTGATGGAGTTAATAATGTCTATGTGTAGTAAAAAGTACTGCGTGTAAGAAACAGAGTCCAAAATGGCAAATCAGAGAGTGCTGCCTTTTTCAGATGTCTAATTTTTGTGAAATTTCATGTTGAAATTTTGATACACAAACGTGTGCAAATGAATATGGAAATTTCACGGAAAATAAACATCTGAAAAAGGCAGCCTATAATAAAGAGGGTGAGTATGCTTCTAAGCAAAAAACCCTACAAACTAAGGTCGCTATTCCCTGTATTATTTATGAGAACGAAGCACCCATATATATCCATGTTGGCACACGCGTGTGGTTTTAATTTTGGTTGAGCATCCAAGCGTGACTCCGTATCCGCGTATCCAGATACGAGGAGGGATAGGTGAGTGGCGGGGTATTCTGCAATTGTGCCCACCTTTTACCTATTAAATGTAGTCTGAGGATCAGACATTGGAGCAACTATAGAATGCAGGGCCACGCCGAAGCAAGGTTTTTTATTTTGCCTGGAGGCGTGGATGGAATAGGAGTAATAGATATGCAAACCTGCAAAAAAGTGCTAAGTACAGCGAAGGAATGCACTGCACTTGTCTTCAAAGCTTCTCATGAAGGATCGGAAGGGAGGGCGTGCTTGTAAATGTGTTGGGGGCACTGTCTGGAGCGGCGGAGGCGCGGAGTCTTGGAGTCGCAGAATCGCGGAGACGCGGGGCACTGGAGTGGCGGAGGCGCGGAGTCGCGGAGTCGCAGAGACGCGTACCGATAGAGGGCGCAATTCTCGGCGGAATCTTTTTGAGAACGAAGCATCCATATCCATTTTAAATGGGCGGGCCAATTAGGAAGGGGGGGAGGGCGACGGGGCACTGTCTGGAGTCGCGGAGGCGCGGAGTCGGGGAGTCGCAGAGTCACTTTAATTGGGCGGGCCAATTAGGAAGGGGGGGGAGGGCGACGGGGCACTGTCTGGAGTCGCGGAGGCGCGGAGTCGCGGAGTCGCAGAGTCGCTTTAATTGGGCGCGCAAATTAGGAAGGGGGGAGGGCGACGGGGCACTGTCTCTCAGTGGTGGAGGCGCGGAGTCGCGGAGTCGCAGAGACGCGCACCGATAGAGGGCGCAATTTTCTGCGGCTCCACGACTCCACGATCGATTTTCAGAGGTAGGTCGACTGCGGTTCCACGCCTCCACGCAGCCGTACGGAGGCGCGGATGTAGAGTAAAGTGGCCCTGCATTCTATAGTTGTACCCAGACATTCACGTGTACAAGTACAATCACGTTTGTTGTACAAAGGGATATTCCACAATTCAAAAATAGCCTACCTTTTATATCCAGATATGGGCAAAACATTTCTGCAGGGATACTGGGAGCGCCCTCTATAGATTGGAGTGAGCAGGTTCTGCTCCAGGGTTTGGTTCGTCTCTCTTTAAAATATATACTTCAAGAGAGTATAGTAGAGCTATCTCAAACCAAAATTTAAAAAAGGACCTGCAGACCAGCCATGTGGTTGCGAAGGGCGATTTCTAAAGGTTACGTAACACTTTATTTTGAATGCCGAAACCTACATGTACACACACATGTTCACGTTGGCGGGGAAAATCTTATTAATTTCTCCCATTTGGAAGACCGTATCTTCATTCAACTTGCAGGGTTTATTTCCCTTATAATGATCCAAGTATGTGCTACAAATCGTTGTGATATGTTCTTTACTTTTCGTTGAAATTGGAAAAATAGGCCTGGCTACGTGCATTTTGAAAGCTGTAACACTGGCGTTAGCGATGTAGCCTCACAAATAAGGTTCCTATCCATTATGGTGTGCAGTAAAATGTGCATAAAAGCCTTCTTCACGAGTTATTAATTGATAAATATCACCCTTTTTGCCGGCTTCCATTGGTCGATACCGAGACCCACGCCAAGTCACGCCAAGTGACGCTAAATGAATTTGCTAATATACCCCGATTGTGCTGGCCAAGCGCTATGAAAACCATGCAAGTGGGTTGGGTCGGAAAAATCCTCGTCGAGTTTCCTTAGAGATAGTTCGAGCCATAACACAAGCGTTAGCAACAACAGATTAAGCCGAAATTCGGAATATACTTAAGATGATATAAGTGTTCAACTACTCGTGAAATAACACATTTCGTAAATTCCTAGAAATTGATATAAATACATAGATTTTGGGACGTTTTCGCTGAACGATTTCTTCCAGACTTGAAGGTCTGCTTTACCAGTAACCATGCAGTATTGAGGTTTCGGCATCGATGACGGCGATTTTTTTCACTGACATGAAGTTTAGAATTTCCTCTTCCGTTGTAATTTAACATTTCAATCATACTGAGCATATTTTCTGAGAAACACAACGTTCAAAAGTCCATGTGTTTTTTTTTTTTTTGGGGGGGGGGGGGGTTCACGAATGTCACCGCTCTGTTACAGAGCTTCACCCTCGCAACCAGGGTCATAATGGCGGAGTAAGTGAAATTTCATCAAGCTCTAAACATTCACGTCATAAATCTTGAGTTTACCTATACCCGTTACAAAGTTAGCAGATTATGGCTTGATTTTTCCGATTTTATTTTTGAAGTGCACATTGAACCCTATAAAAATAAGAATTTTTTTGACCAACATCTAGTTGGGAAGCTGAGTAAAGATAACAATGGTTGATCAGAATTTTTCAACTTTAAAGAAATTGGGATTTTCCGAGATTTTTTCAAGTGCGCCACGTTTAAGGGACCGGGAACACTCGGCTGATTTTCTGCTCAATTTCCGGACGCCACCGTTTTTTTAAATTGTTTTAATTCGGACTTTAATTTCATGACACTGAAATTGTTACGTTCGACAACAAGTATTATTAAGATAAAAGTATCAGTATTTAACTGACTGAATTAGAAGTTTGTCAAGAATGAAGTTTGGCAACACTGCATGAGGAAAGTCGGGGGAAACGTCGAAGTACGCCACGTTCGGAAGCATAAAATTTGAAGCTCGCTATATAAAAAGAGGTTAGGCAAGTGAAGACAGTCATGCGTTAATAAAGGCAGTACCAAGACATTGAGGACAAGTACGGTAACGTTACACATTAAGCAAGGAATAGTATACAGGCCTATTTGCAGGCCTCCTTTTTAGTCGATCGATACCTTTTTTAAAAGATATATAGTGCCATATATTGCCAGTCCCGAGAACAGGTAAATTGATGTTTGATGAGTTTTCTGCAAGTATATTACAGGCTACAATACATGTAGTGTTGTAAACAGTGTTTGGTAAAAACGGTATAGCGTGAAAATTGGACTCCATATCCTACGCAAAATCATCGGGCGAGCTGCAAATTATTGCGCAGTAAAAGAATGAACAGAGGTGGATATAGCCAGGTAACGGGGGGGGGGGGGGGGGGGGGGGGTGATATGCACTGAAAAATGCCTTGGTTAAGTTTACCCGAAGAAGGGTGAAAACTGCAACTACCCAAAATTGGGTTGTCCTTTACGCAATTGTTTGGGTTAGAATTTCTGTTAAATTCAACCAAAACTTGTGGTCATACAAGACCAAATTGAATTTAGTCTGGTATGACCACCCGTTTGGGTTGGATTTAACAGAAAATCTAACCCAAACAATTGAGTAAAGGACAACCCAATTTTGGGTAGTTGCAGTTTTCACCCTTTCTTGTGTAAAATTAACCCAGGCAATTTTTCAGTGTGTGTGTGTGGGGGGGGGGGGGTGGTGAGTGAAGGCGTGCTATTCATATTGCTCGTTGTACGAAAAACATCAGGAAAAAATTATGAGAATTTAAGAATTTATCGAGGTAAGCATGATAAATTATTTCCATGTTTAATAATTTAATACCAGGAATTCAACACAAACACAAAAAATATATACAACAAATTCCACAAAACCATGCATTTTTGTTCGTCTCCTAAAAAAAACCAACGACTACATAGAATTTTTTTATTAGCTGCCCTAAAAATTGGCTTGCGGTAAATTTTGATCGTTAAAAAAAATTCTTACGAAAATGTACCCATCAACAATTAACAGGCGATTTTTGAGGAGCTAGATCATGTTAGATAAAAAAAAAAGCTAGACGATACCAGTCAAACTTGAAAAAAATTTCTACAGCAAAACATTCACACATTTTACTCTTTTAGGCTATAATTTTTCTTTTCATTTTATAACAAGTAAAATAACATTAAGTGAAATGGTAAGAGGGACAACAATCCTAACTAATTCGCGTTTGTTGAGTTACAAGCGCACAGAGTGATCGGGATTTCATTAGATATTTCCCAGTTAAGTACTGAATATTTTTGTCAGAGCAGAAATAGGATCATCGAAATTTTCTGGTACAAAATTTCGAAACTATATTGAATGTTAAGTGTTTGTGTTTGATGACGTCATAGCATTTGCCAGCCTTAGGTCAACATTGTACCGGATATCGTTATTTGTGCTACGAAAATAGTCATTAGACAGGGATGTAATGATGGATTTCAATTTAAAAAACTTTCTTGTCATATTCTGCCGCTTGTACTTTGATACCCGGTGACGCCATCATGACGTCATAGTAATACGTACCACTCGGGATCAGGGTTGATTACGTCGAACTAAATCAATATTTAATTTGCACATCGTAATGGATGATGTTAGCAAACCGAAAATAAGGTATGTAGACTACGTATAAAATGTGTACTGAAACTTATCAAACCCGAAATATGCTTTATATTTTCAAATTGAAAGAAACGGTTGAACTTGAAAGGCTGAATTTCGTGATTCTTATTATTTCTCTTCTGACATTAAAATATTCACAACTTAACTGGAAAATGTCACATGAATAGTTAATTGCGAGCCCGGGCCGATCACCCTGCGTTTGTATAACTCGACAAACGCAAATGTCTAGTTTGACATGTTTTCTAACTTTGTCATTTTCTTTTTGACTCACCCTGTGTAGAACGTTTTACATTCAAACTGTCATGCAATACAATGTACACATGTTCACGTTACTTTATCTTTACTACTTTAGCATGATTACAATATACACACTGCACACAATTTAATATCCAATAAAAATTTCACACAAAAAACCTCATAGTGAATTAATTAAAGTCACGTCTTCAACCTCGCCCCCTTCGCTCTGGCATCTTATACATGAACCACTCAGCGCTCCCTGGCCACGCAGTCTTACTCTTTTGGAGAGGAAGGAATTTAGAGAGAGAAAGGAATCTTCTTGAAATGGCGGAAGATGTTTTGAATAAACAATGACAACAACAAAAGGGTGTAAAAGAACTTTAATAGTTGCTATGTGTTTCATACTCAACTTAATTCATAAGCGTTCGATGCGGATCTTTCCGACAGTTAAATCAGACATATTATGTAAAGCAACGTTTAGAAACGTTTAGAAACGTTAAAAGGAGTTGGCAATCTTACCTTTACAACCAAGCGGCTCAAAGCGGATGCAGATATACCTTGCCCAAGACTGAGGTTCAATTTGGATGAAGCGAGTGTGCAATGGCGCCTGGAAATAGACAGTTAATGAGAGTTATCATCCGTGTTTCCTGGAAACTATATAATAATCGGGTACGCCAGAAAGAAGGGGGAATGGGTCAAATTATTGCTAAAGTTACAGCTTTTGACTCCAAATTTACCCTGTCAGAACTATTTTAATAACGCTGTAGAGAAAGTCATTCTGGAGCATTCTGGAGCACTAGAAGAAAATAAACCTCGCATGAAAATCAAAAGCGATCACTTTGATTTCAAAAAGGGTGGTATGAATAAGTTCCCACAGCTTACCACTTTTGGGTTGTCGGTTTTGTCAGTGACATAGGTCCAGATCACATTATCTGAGCTGTACTTGACTTTGTATGTCTTGGTCCAGACATTACTGTTGAACCTTCCTTGTGTGATGAGTCCTGTCACCGTAGTTGATTTGCCTAAGTCGACACGGATCCATTGGTTTGTATCTATGGGCCTTGCACACCAGGCAGCTAATAGGCAAAAGGGAGGCTAATTATTTGCTAAATTTGGGTTGTGTTGGGATGTGTTGGGTTGGGTTGCGTTGGCATGTGTTGAGTTGTGTTTGGTTGTGTTGTGGTGGCGGGACAGTGGGCTGGGCCGGGCCGGGTTGGGCTGCATGGGCTGGGCTGGGCTGGGTTGGGTTGGGTTGGGTTGGGTTGGGTTGGGACGGGCTGCATGGGTTGGGTTGGGCCGGGCTGGGCCGGGCTGGGCTGGGCTGGACTGGATTCAGTGGATTGTGCTGGGTGGATTGTATGGGCTGGGTTAGTCTTGTTTTGCTGGGTTGTGTTGGAATACTATAGCTTAGCAGTGATTTGATTACGTCAAAGATTTAAGTTTACCCGGATAATTCAGCCGAGCCTTCCAGTCGTGACAAGGGTGCATTTGTAGTTAATTCAGTGTGCCTGATTGTAGGATTTTATTGGCGCTCCCCATTGAAAATATGGCACGAGCCCCCCCCCCCCCCTTCCCCACCCCACCCCCACCTCCTATTGATTTTCGAAGGCCTAAGTGTCTGGAGAAAATAACCGGTCTACATTTCAGCACGCCTCCCTGAAAAAAATTCTGGATCCGCCCTGCTAGCCCCCTCTCCCCCCAAAAAATATATTGGCTCTAGAACCGCGCCTGCCGCTCTGTTACAGCGTCGAAGTACGTAATCTGATTAGCTTTACTTGACAACCAGCCAAGCTTCACCCTCGCAACCAGGGCCATGATATGGCTGAGTAAGTGAAATTTCATCAAGCTCTAAACATTCACGTCATAAATCTTGAGTTTACCTATACCCGTTACAAAGTTAGCAGATTATGGCCTGATTTTCCGATTTTATTTTTGAAGTGCACATTGTACCCTATAAAAATAAAATATTTTTTTTGACCAACATCTAGTTGGGAATCTGAGTAGAGATAATCAGAATTTTTCAACTTTGGGACTACAAATTGGGATTTTCCAAGAATTTTTCAAGTGCGCCACGTTTAAGGGACCGGGAACACTCGGCTGATTTTCTGCCCAATTTCCGGACGCCACTGGTTTTTTTTATTTTTTATAATTCGGACTTTAATTTCATGACACTGAAATTGTTACGTTCAACAGCAAGTATTATTAAGATTAAAGTATCAGTATTTAACCGACTGAATTAGAAGTTTGTCAAGAATGAAGTTTGGCAACACTGCATGAGGAAAGTCGGGGGAAACGTCGAAGTACGCCACGTTAGGAAGCATACAATTTGAAGCTCGCTATATAAAAAGAGGTTAGGCAAGTGAAGAAGGTCATGCGTTAATAAAGGCAGTACCCAGACATTGAGTACACGTACGGTAACGTTACACATGAAGCAAGGAATATTATACGGGCCTATTTGCAGGCCTCCTTTTTAGACGATCGATACCTTTTTTAAAAGATATATAGTGCCAGATATTGCCAGTCCCGAGAACAGGTAAATTGATGTTTGATGAGTTTTCTGCAAGTGTATTACAGGCTACAATACATGTAGTGTTGTAAACAGTGTTTGGTAAAAACGGTATAGCGTGAAAATTGGACTCCATATCCTACGCAAAATCATCGGGCGAGCTGCAAATTATTGCGCAGTAAAAGAATGAACAGGGGCGGATATAGCCAGGTAAAGGGGGGGGGGTGATATGCACTGAAAAATTGCCTGGGTTAGGCCACAAAAAAAGTCTCCGGTTTCTGGTATGGAGTTTGCCCCAAAAGTGGTGCGGCGACGCGGCTTTTTTTTTTTTTTTACCTGGTTTTTTTTTTTTTTGGCTTCAAAATTATGTCGGCTGATGACTGCAAATGGTGCCCGACTAAACTTAGTGCAAATATATGGGAGTCCAGAGAGGCCACATAAATCTTATTCTCGATCATAACCCCTTCTAAAAACACGTTAAAATTGTGCAGCAGCAGAATTCCAGTCAAACCAGTGAGTTTGGCGGTTTTGAAACATCATCTTGTATTGAAAAAAAAAACTTTTTCATTTTGCCGACGCGCATGGCTACAGCGACGCGCGCGCATACCAGAAAACGGAGACTTTTTTTTTTTTTGGCCTTAAGTTTACCCAAGGAAGGGTGAAAACTGCAACTACCCAAAATTGGGTTGTCCTTTACCCAATTGTTTGGGTTAGAATTTCTGTTAAATTCAACCAAAACGTGTGGTCATACAAGACCAAATTAAATTTAGTCTGGTATGACCACCCGTTTGGGTTGGATTTAACAGAAATTCTAACCCAAACGATTGAGTAAAGGACAACCCAATTTTGGGTAGTTGCAGTTTTCACCCTTATTTGGGTACAATTAACCCAGGCAATTGTTCAGTGTGGGGGGTGGTGAGTGAAGGCGTGCCGAATGCGCGCTCCGCTTGGGGAAAGGAGTCTGGTGCCATGCCCCGGAACCGAATCTACGATGCTTTAACTTCTCCTTCATTCTAAGGCAATTGAGACTAAAACTTTAGCATTCCATTCATGTCGACCTATTAAACTAGTATATCATAATATGAACGGGGGGGGGGGGCTGCTACCCCCGTAACACCCCCCCCCCTCCCCAATCAGGCGTGTTAGGCCGAGCTTAGACCTTAGGCAATTTCAATGCAATGGCACAAGAATGCCAATATTTCCCACTCGCCTTCAGTGGCAATATGGCATAGTATTATGAAGAAGAAAAAAAATAAAGACTGTGTCTATGGCGGACTCTCAGAACAGATCCGTTCTGAAGATATGCAATGGTCGGATTTGTGCACTATATACAAATCAAAAGCATAAAGAGAGAACTTTATGCCAATAAGTGAGACCGACTCTTGGCACATAAACACGGGCCCTCGTTTTGAATGATTTTAGCCCACAACAATTTTGTTTATTTTATTAAGATTAAAAATATCAGTGAATATGACTTTCCTTTACTTTTCTACTTGAAGTATTCTTTTCCGCACCATATAGTGTAAGGCCAAAAAAAAAATATGTCGGTCTCTGGTCAGCACGCGCGTCGATTTTAATCATGCGCGTCAATCTTTTTTTTTCCAAAATGTTCCGCGGTAGCTCCAACAGCGCCCTCTATTGCCGCACCTCCTCATTTTTTTTTAACAAAGAGCACCAAGGAATGGGGAATTGCACCAAGGCAAATGATCGAGAGCACCAAGGCAAATTATGGAGGACACCAATGTACATGAGGACACCAAAAAAAGCAAAATAGTACCCCACTTTGTCTGAACAATCCAAGCTTGAAGAAAAAAAAAAAGGAAAAAAAAAAAAGCCGCGTTCCCACGTCAATTCCAGAACTTTGGTCTGACCAGAGACCGAATTTTTTTTTTTTTGTGGCCTAACCAGGAAAAAAATCAGGGTGACCGTAAGGTCAGAGCCAAATTCTGCTAAATGCGCATAAAAAATCTGTCAGATTTATCAAAAATCTGCCAAATTCCCCAGAATTACTCGAAATACACTACAAACACTTATAATCACATGCAGATTGGTTTTATTGCCTTAATTAAGGTTCAAATTACATTATAAACAATCTATAGTCACATAAAAATGTTATGAAATTATTCGGTAAATTTCGGGCAAAACGCAGATCCGGCCACGACGAAGTCCGTTTTCGAGTGAACCCCAGCACCTAGACCAGCCAACCTGTCCCTTTATGCAAGGGTTTGTTGAAAGGATTGAGGCTTTTTTAAACAAAATGTACCATTTTCTGTTCAAATTTGCTGTTTTTCTGTCAAATTACCATTTTTTGCAGAATTCTGCCAGAAACCTGCCAAAAAATCCATTCTGTCAAATTTTCTGTCAAATTCATTTTTTAACAACAATTCCGTCAAAGTTAGCCAAAAATCGGCTAAAACGGTCACCCTGTGCATTGTGTTCATATTCAATAATAACACCACACAACATCCAAAGAAGAGTATTCAAAGCCTATATAACTTGCTATATAATAAGTTTCAGTTCAGTGGATATGACACTTTTCAGTTAAAAACCTTGCAGAGCCTTTTGATCACGAAACACGTATACGATTTCGTCAACACCACTCTTCATCGTTGGAAATCACCTACGTTTCTTGATTCCTTCTAAATGACAGCAAGCCAGACGGAATGATTTCACATTACGATGTTTAATCCAAGTAGGCCTTTTGAAAAGTATGTGACTTTTGGGATAAATGCAAATGATCATATATAATTATACGCCCAGTCACCCAAGTTAAGTTGATGTGCTATTTATATTGCTCGTTGTGATGTACGGCAATAATAGCGTACAATAATACCTGGAACAGTGTTATGACCCTCTAAGGTATTATCACTGGCAATAATGATAAGTGCAAGAAAAACATCATGAAAAATTTATGAGAATTTAAGAATTTATCGAGGTATAAGCATGATAAATTATTTCCATGTTTAATTATTTAATACAAGGAATTCAACACAAACACAAAAATTATATACAACAAATTCCACAAAACCATGCATTTTTGTTCGTCTCCTAAAAAAAAACTAACGACTACATAGAAATCTTTTATCAGATGCCCCCAAAATTGGGTTGCGGTAAATTTTGATCACTTAAAAAAAAATCTTACCAAAATGTACCAATCAACAATTAACAGGCGAACCTTTGAGGAGCTAGATCATGTTAGATAAAAAAAAAAAAAGCTAGACGATACCAGTCAAACTTGAAAAAAAATTCTACAGCAAAACATTCACACATTTTACTCTATTAGGCTATAATTTTTCTTTTCATTTTATAACAAGTAAAATAACATTAAGTGAAATGGTAAGAGGGACAACAATCCTAACTAATTCGCGTTTGTTGAGTTACAAACGCACAGAGTGATCGGGAAGACAACTATTTCATTAGACATTTCCCAGTTAGGCCTAAGTACTGAATATTTTTGTCAGAGCAGAAATAGGATCATCGAAATTTTCCGGTACAACCATTGTTTTGTTTTCAACAAAATGCATTTTTGGGGTAATGATAAATGTCAGGATACACTTTTTTGTACACGTACACATATTTTCGGTTTGATGACGTCATCAGTTAAAATGTGCTAATTGAATACTGATTTAGTTCAGAGAGGATACATGGTCATCAGCCTGAAAAAAGAATCTTTTGAAAATTTCGAAATTATAATGAATGTTAAGTGTATTTGTTAATAACACCGAGCTTCCGATTTGATGACGTCATGGCATTTGACAGCCCAAGGTCAACATTGTGGTATCATTATTTGTGCTACGAAAATAGTCATTAGACAGGGATCTAATGATGGTGCAAAACTGCAAATTCATTTGCGGTTGTCTAGGGGCAATAATTTTGTAAAATGTTTATACAACATTCAACAAGTTTAACTGATGTGCCTCGAGAGCGCGCCCTTTTGGGTGATGGCGTCATTATGGTGTTTTTATGTGTTTTGCATTCCTCACTAAACACTTCCATAATTTATATGTCTGTGGTAAAATGCTTCTGGTTTCGAGTAATATTCAGTTTTGATGGCACTTCCGGTAACACCGGAATTGCAGGCCGTCAAGCCACGGTTTTTATGCCTAGAAATTAGAAATGTTGCTCAAGGCACCGCATAACACTTCACGAAAAATACGATAAATATGCGAACACGATACTCTACTTAATTCAGAAGATATAGGCCTAGTTCAAACTATCTTGTCAAATTCTGCCGCTAGTGGCTAGTGGTGACGCCATCATGACGTCATAGTAATATGCACCACTCGGAATCAGGGTTGATTATGTTGAACTAAATCAATATTTAATTTGCACATCGTAACGGATGATGTTTGCAAACCGGAAATAAGGTGTAGACTGTAAACTGTGTACTGAAATTTTTCAAATCCGAAATATGCATTACATTTTCAAATTACAAGAAATGGTTCAACTGGAAAGGCTGAATTTCGTGATTCTTATTATTTCTGTTCTGACATTAAAATATTCACAACTTAACTGGAAAATGTCACATGAATAGTTAACTGCGTGAGCCCGGGCCGATCACCCTGCGTTTGTAACTCGACAAACGCAAATGTGTAGTTTGACATGTTTTCTAACTTTGACATTTTCTTTTTGACTCACCCTGTGTAGAACGTTTTACATTCAAACTGTCATGCAATACAATGTACACATGTTCACGTTACTTTATCTTTACTACTTTAGCATGATTACAATATACACACTGCACACAATTTAATATCCAATAAAATTTTCACACAAAAAACTCATAGTGAATTAATTAAGGTCACGTCTTCAACCTCACCCCCTTCGCTCTGGCATCTTATACATGAACCACTCAGCGCTCCCTGGCCACGCAGTCTTACTCTTTTGGAGAGGAAGAAATTTAGAAAGAGAAAGGAATCTTCTTGAAATGGCGGAAGATGTTTTGAATAAACAATGACAACAACAAAAGGGTGCAAAAGAACTTTAATAGTTGCTATATGACTGTGTTTCATACTAAACTTAATTCATAAGCGTTCGATGCGGATCTTTCCGACAGTTAAATCAGACATATAAGCAACGTTTAGAAACGTTTAGAATTGTTAAGAAACGTTTAAAAAAACGTTTAGAAACGTTAAAAGGAGTTGACAATCTTACCTTTACAACCAAGCAGCTCAAAGCGAATGCAGATATACCTTGCCCAAGACTGCGGTTCAATTTGGATGAAGCGAGTGTGCAGAGGCGCCGGGAAATAGACAGTTACTTGAGATTCATCATCCGTGTTTCCCGGAAACTATATAATAATCGGGTTCACCAAAAAGAAAGTCAGAATTGGACCCTGAGAAAGAAGGGGGAATGGGTCAAATTATTGCTAAAGTTACAGCTTTTGACTCCAAATTTACCCTGTCAGAACTATTTTAATAACGCTGTTGAGAAAGTCATTATGGAGCATTCTGGAGCACTAGAAGAAAATAAACCTCGCATAAAAATCAAAAGCGATCACTTTGATTACAAAAAGGGTGGTATAAATAAATTCCCACAGCTTACCACTTTTGGGTTGCCGGTTTTGTCAGTGACATAGGCCCAGGCCGCCTTATCTGAGCTGTACTTGACTTTGTATGTCTTGGTCCAGACATCACTGGAGTGCCTTCCTTGTGTGATGAGTCCTGTCACTGTAGTTGATTTGCTTAAGTCGACACGGATCCATTGGTGCGTATCTATGGGCCTTGCACACCAGGCAGCTAATAGGCAAAAGGGTGGCTAATTATTGGCTAAATTTGGGTTGTGTTGGGATGTGTTGGGTTGGATTGCGTTTGTGTGTGTTGGGTTGTGTTTGGTTTGGTTGTGTTGTGTTGTGTTGTGTTGTGTTGTGTTGTGTTGTGTTGTGTTGTGTTGTGTTGTGTTGTGTTGTGTGTGGTGGCGGTTTGGGCTGGGCTGGGCTGGGTTGGGTTGGGTTGGGTTGGGTTGGGTTGGGTTGGGTTGGGATGGGTTGGGTAGGGTTGGGTTGGGCTGCATGGGTTGGGCCGGGCTGGGCCGGGCCGGGCTGGGCTGGAATACTATAGCTTAGCAGTGATTTGATTACGTCAGAGATTTAAGTTTACCCTGATAATTCAGCCGAGCCTTCCATTTGTCATAATCGTAATGACCTGCATCAGAGACAAACAGATTTTCCGTAGGAATGTCTCCATTCTCCATTCCTAATGGATCGGCACAAGCTGTGGAGCAAAACAAAATAAATGATCTGAGATAAAATCGGAAATCATGGAGACAAACTTCTCAACCCAAACAATTAAAGATGGGTCGAGTCAACGCTGTCAAGTAAAAAAAAATCCAATGCAAAGAAGATAAGGTTGCATGGTTTGAAAACAAAAGACCTCATTTTCAACATGAAAATAGTGTTAGTGTTTAGGCCTATTTCCTTGATTTCATTTTTGTTGGTTCCAGGAGGGCCGCGAATTGTTTTTCTCAAACGACTTCCGCATATTATGGATGTACGCTATGGCGTTTTGGACTTCACTTCTCTAAAAACATGGAGAAGAAAATATAAATTTAGTAAAAAAAGAAATGAATTCGAACGTAATGAAATTCGGACTCTAATTCTCTTTAAAAAAATCCTCCGAATTAAGCCTCAGATTAGAAAAGAAAAAAAATTGGGGGAACAGTTACGGTGACTCGAACCAACAACCCTGCGGTGCAAAATCACGACTCTATCGACTGAGCTAGCTATCGCATTACACGTCAAATCCTAGGGGGGGGGGGCTTTTTTTTTATATACCTGCCTACGTATCATAAAAGTATCGTAGAGGGCGCTAAACTACCATGTATGTGGATGGAGTTTGGGAAAAGAAAATTCGCAAGCCGGCCAGCCTAAAGTCCTCTTTGTTTTTCTCACTGACACACTTACTGAGTAGCATTTTTGACTTAGGCCAAAAAAAAAAACCCGGGATCTACTTGCATTTCTCCATAATTATAAAGCTTGAGGACAGTTGATCAGTCTTCTGTTTTGGCTTCTTATATAGCATATAGACTTGGCCTAAGTCGGTGTTTTAGTAGGCCCTATACACACAACACTTGATACTGGTGATGAAATTAGGGCTGGTTGTGATGGCAACCGGTGTTGTGGATATCGAAATAAATCCGACTTGAGTGAAGTCTATTTACAGCAGAAATCAAATACCTTTTGTATCTGTTTTCCAAGGTGGTTTGTAGAAATCCTCGGGATAGGACGAGTCAGCTGGTATCCTCTGCAAGAGATGTAATTGTGGACATTCACTGCAGGAGGAATCGTTCACTTGCGGGAACCAGCGGGTCTCCATCGGGTAGCGCGGATCTGGCCTCTTACGAAAGGTGCAACAGCTGGCTGAGAAACTGCCCGAGGCACCTAATGAAAGACGAACGTGTGGAGCATGTACACCGACTTGTTATCAAGACTATTCATAAAAAAAACCACGCGCGTAAAGAAGTAAATCGGACGTTTACCGAGTAATATTTATGATAACTCCATGACATTTACCTTTCTTTTGTTTGATATTATGAGCACCATTTTGCATGGGCTGCCACACGGTGGGTCCACATGGGTAATAATTTAAGCCGCGTTTTGCAACACTTGCCAAACCTGAATATTAACACCCTCATTATGTAGAAAAGAGGTATTTTAGTACTAGGTTTTTTGTCGCACTTGTTATTTTGTATATATTTCAATAAACTTGCTTCATGTTTTCTTCATCGAATGTGATCGTGCAAATAAATTGCAAAACGTTCAGGCTCACCGTGATTTGAACGAATACAAAAAGCTGCGAAATGAAAAGTCATGACTATAGGCCTACTGACAAAAAAAAATTGCAGCAAGAAAAGCGAACATTTTAAAAGCGCGGAGGCCACATGAGACTATAGGGGCGCTGTTCAAGATACAAATATGTATCTTATAAGTGGTATGCTAACTTCCCTTATCACCAAAACGGTGCATTCAATGCTTTTGTATATACGGTAATGTTTGTTCTCCGTTTTTGATAACTATAAAAGAAAACCTCACAAATCGGCAGTTTTGGTTCCTTAACATTAAAATCTGGGGGATCACGGCAATGATCCAATGGTCCATCCCCCCTGGTATACATTTATTTTTTTGCGGGGGGGGGGGGACGGGGGATTAATATCCCCCCCCCCCAAGCCATGTGGTTGCGAAGGGCGATTTCTAAAGGTTACGTAACACTTTATTTTGAATGAAACTACATGTACACACACATGTTCACGTTGGCGGGCGAAATCTTTGAAAACTAATTTCTCCCGTTTGGAAGACCGTATCTTCATGCAACTTTCAGGGTTTATTTCCCTTATAATGAGACAAGCATGTGCTAAAAAACGTTGTGATATGTTCTTTACTTTTCGTTGAAATTGGAAAACTAGGCCTGGCTACGTGCGTATTTGAAAGCTGTAACACTTGCGTTAGCAATGTCTTTTAATCTTTTGAAGCCTCACAAATATTAATAAGGTTACTACTCACTATGGTGTGCAGTAAAAATTTGCATAAAAGCCTCCTTCACGAGTTATTAATTGATAAATATCACCCTTTTTGCCGGCTTCCGTTTGTCGATACCGAGACCCACGCCAAGTCACGCCGAGTGACACTAATGAATATGCTAATATACCCGCCGTTATTGTGCCGTGGCAGGCCGGATTTTGGTCAGCCGTAGCGCCTACGGCGCTATGAAAACCATGCATGTGGGTTGGGTCGAAAAAATCCTCGTCGAGATTATCCTTAGATATATTTTGAGCTGTAAAACAAGCGTTAGCACCAACAGATTAAGCTGAAATTCGGAATATACTGAGATGATATAAGTTTCAACTACTCGTGATATAATAACTTTCGTAAATTCCTAGAAATTGATATAAATACATAGATTTGGGGACGTTTTCAAACGATTTCTTCCAGACTTGAAGGTCTGCTTTACCAGTTACCAGTATTGAGGTTTCGGCATCGATGACGGCGATTTTTTTTCACTGACATGAAGTTTAGAATTTCTTCTTCGGTTATAATTTAACATTTTAATTATACTGAGCATATTTTCTGAGAAACACAACGTTCAAAAGGTCATGTTTTTGAGGGTACACGAATTTCACTGCACTGTTACAGCGTCTAAGTACGTTATCGGATTAGCTCAACTTGACAACCAGCCAAGCTTCACCCTCGCAACCATATGGGTGCACCCAAACCCAAAATCCAGGATTTATGCCCGCGACAGGAACGAATTTGAATCTTTGTCAATCGATCAAATTGAGTTCTTGATCAACCTCTTGTACAATTAACTTTTTGTCGAGAGAACGACGATTGAATGAAGATGAAGTCAGCGTTCAAATTCACTTGAAATGGAACGGGCATGGCATTGAATCGAACGACTTTATGTTGAGATTGACCGGGAAAATTTGTAATTTCATCTTCGACTTCCGCTGAAAAAAAATTAAGAGATTTCTTTTTATGATTTTAATTGATTTACCCAACCGCGCATATTATTGTTAAGCTGAAAATACGGCCGAAATAGTTCATTCTTTTTGCTAATGTTGCTGGCAACGTAACTTTGAGCGTGATCTTTATGGCTAAATAGCATAGATGGGCTTTAACTATCGCCCCTGATAACAAAGATATTGACGAAGGAAATATTGGAAACCGCCAACATAGTAATGGATACCTCAGGTGTGTGTTAAACCGGAAGTGTTTATGCTTCTGTTTCTTTCGGGGGGTTTTCCTTTTAGTTTCTAAATCATCGTATTCCTTGTTCATCTTATTCATCAACCTAGTCTTCAAGAGACCGTGAATACCCTAGTTCAGTGGTCACAAAACAGCAATATGTCTCTCAACCCTACAAAATGCACCACTATGGAAATCAATTTCATGAAGGAGCCCCCAGCAACGCCTGTTATTTACATCAATGATGACGTCCTGGGACAATCACAAACTGTCCAACTGCTAGGGTTACACATCCTGCAAGACCTTAAATGGGACACTCATATGAATCAAAAACTTCAACGCGCCAATGGCCGTTTTCACAGTGCGTGCCTTAAAAGGCCACGGTCTGCCAATTGAAGATTTAATTACTATAAATTGTCTATAAAGGGTATCTCCGCCCCTTACTTAAATATCAGTTCCTTCCTGTAATGGTGCAATTTCAAATCACCAACAAAACCAACTGGACAAAAAATACAAAAGCGTGTCCTCAAATTAACTCTAGGTGCAGAATACAATGATTACATAAGTGCATTAGATTCAGTTAAATTAGAAACATTGACTGACCGTCGTAGATCACTGTGCCTTGGATTTGCTAGAAACTTGATGTGTAATGAGAACATGGCGCATCTTATCCCACAACCTCAAACGAGTAAAGTGTTACGCCGGTCCAAGCTAGTGTCTGAACCAAGATGCAAAACAAATAGATTAAGAAATAGTGCAATCCCGTACTTAATCCGATTAATTAATTCCGTGACTTGTGCATGGGTTAAAGGTAACTTTTGACAGCAGCTCACCTACATTGTATATTTTGAGATTTTTATTCATTGTTCACTGTGTCTGACATTTTTAAATGTTAAAGGATAAGTTTGATTTTTACCCTTGCTTATCCTAATATCCCAAATTATATTCCAAACATTACTGTGGATTCCCATTCCCTTCCCGAATAATGTAGCCTTTCCCTTCCCACCATAATTTATGTCGATGTCCTTTCACCCAATTTCTTACTGCATTTTAATGTGTTAGATATGTAATTGTTGATTTGCTATTATCAATTTTGGGGTCCTTGAATTTTAGCTTCATCATTTCTTAATAGTATAATTGTAATGATTACTTTTTAGTATATTTAAATTAATGCATTCTTTATATATATTATTATTCTATATATCAGTTCTTCATATTGCTACAGCTTCACACAATTTATTCCGCTACAGGTGGCGAGAAAGCTGATTTAATAAACCATTTAACTATCTATCTATCTATCTATCTATCTATCTATCTATCTATCTATCTATGGACATTATAATATATGTCAAAACTGAAAGCGTTTCTGATATTGAGACGTTTTCCAAAATTAAAGCTGCGTTCCCTGTGCTCGTTCTTCAACAAATTCGATTTTGTTGTTATGGATACATTTTCAACTTATTCCAACAATCAAAACAGTTTTTCCACTTTTATTGGACGCCTGCAAACATCTGAAAAAAGGGTTACTGTTTTGGGCACAAACAGATGATCCGCTTTCCGAGTAGTAGACTGGATCCCGCTCCGTACATTATTGATACTGATTGTGGGGCGGGAGCAAGCCTACGAACGGGAATCAGCCAACCATTCGAACTTGTAAAGTAATAATTGAATAACTCTTTATGGGCCGATTTGTTCTGTCTTGTCAATGTCTCATAAAAGTATGATAACCTTCGTACTGCTAAAAGAAGAGGAATTTTGAAAAGGTATCTGCTTTTCGGGATATAAAACCTCAACACGGGAATGTATGTTCATGAATCAATCCGGTGTCAGTATATAGCCACAAGAAGAACCACGTCCATATGTCCATAATTTGGCATCGCTTGTTATATTCTCATGCCATTGTTGCACAATTACCTTCCTATTTATTCCGATACGTTGTCTTGCCAACCATCCAGAAATAAACACATGTAGGCCATACAGTATGGTTATAACTTTTTACAAAGATACGTATATACGATATTGTCTGTATCTCCACTCCCTGCCAAATGGCTGTTGTCATGTATAGCTATACTTGTAAACATCTTACAGCACTGAGTCCCAAAGTCGCATATTTCAGTCGACTTAGACTGATTTATTATGTGAAATGTCCTTCAGCAATGGATTGAGAACTACCGTGGTTTATGTGCGGCTCGTGCATCATATTAAGACGTACTTGCTTTATGAAGATCCTGCGCCTAACTTGATAAACGTATTTGAATCCCCTCCGCACCAGAGCAATACGTGCTGAGCAAAAAGTAATTCGAAATCATTTGCTCAGCACGTAGCTCACAAGATATCCCCGTGTGCGGTCATTTTTTGATGTAGATGTATTCTTGTTTATCGGTCGCTTGATAACAAAAATGGGGACAAACGCCAGCAGACTTTAGAAGGATTGCACAACAATAATAATGTGATTTATCTGCTTGGCCCCCAGCCAGTTTTAAACGTACTTGCTTAAAACCAGCCAAGCACATAATTTATTCCCATGCATAAATACCTTTCGGTCAAAAAGTCAAAAATTCACAAATTTCTAACGATTTTCTTCGACGATTTTACTTCATGTTTTGAGAATCACCCTTGGCCATTACAGTGTGTGCCTCGCGCGCGCGCGTTATGCTCAAAATCTCCTAATAATAATTGGCGCAGAACGCAGCGGTGTTTTCCCGGCGGTTTAAAACCACCCACGTGACGGCCTATCGACCAATAGGAATTGGTAATCTGCCTCAAGTAGTTATAAATGAACATTTAACTGGATTTAAAAAAAAACATTCTTCTAGTATAGTCATGTAAAAATTGATTCTTGAAGTCGTTTGCTATTTTTTTCACCTCTTCTTTCTTTTTTTTTTCATTAAAAATTGTTTAATGAAGCAAATAATTTTACCAGTCTGTGGTTTGTTTTGATAGTTTGTATCCTATGTTTCTTACGAAGCTGGTTGTCGTTGATTAACCTAAACTGCGTATTTTTACTATGCAGTGATAAACAAAATTGTAAAAAAAGACGCAGATGTCATCATCCAAATAATTACATTATCAGGTTTTTTTTGTTACGCTGTTAAAATATGCTAACCACCTACAGCAAAAAAATACATTACAGGGGAAAGTTTGGAATTTTTTTTTATTATAACGTACCCTTACAACCAAATCCACCCCAAATCCAAAGAAGATTGTTCAAAACCTAACCTGCTGAAGTTTCCGGTTAGTGAATATTACACTTTCAGGAAATCGGCGAAAAACACGCACAATCTTTTGATCGCGAAACACGATTTCGTCACATTTCCATAAACCATTCCATTGACTGATCGTTGGAAATAATAATAATAATAATAATAGCAAACATTTATACCGCGCTTAATACTACGTTTCTAAGCGCTATATGACTACGTTTCTAAGCGCTATATGATGCTGTTGTCCTTGTAGACTATTAGGTGAAACATGGGCAACCGCACCAAATACAAAGAACAGAATTACAGGTAGAAAACACTAACTGACATGGAGTGTACAAACATAAAGTTGCATCAATTTTGTGTGGACCAAGCATCAGATTGGGGTAAGACATATTACAGAGATTTGTATAAGTGAGTTTTTGACATAGATTTAAATGTTTCTAAGGACGAGGCATTTTGAATTTTAGGAGGGAGACTGTTCCATAATTTGGAAGCGGCGACGGAGAGAGCTCTGTCACCATAGCGTGTTTTCACTCGAGGGCCAGGCATAAGTTGAAGATGAGAGGATGTGGAAGAGCGTAGACGGGCTGATGGAACTTTGGGTTTAATTAGTTCTAAGATATAAGTTGGACACTGACCATTACGAGTTTTGAAAGTAAGCAGAAGAATGTTAAACTGTATGCGTTGAATAATTGGAAGCCAGTGGAGATGACGAAGAATTGGGGTGATATCACCTATATTTCTTGATTTCTTCTAAATGACAGCAAGCCAGACGGAATAAATCACGATGGTATTTAGTACCCGGCGAGCTTAAGCTTTTTGATAATAATTAGGTAGGTTACTTTTGAGATAAATGCGGTGACCCTATATGCCTTTTAACCGTTGTTTACAGATATGCCTCCTATTTTTTTATCGGATGCAGATAGAATAGAGAATATTGTGGGGGAAAATAAAACAACAAAAAAATGATGGAATGACAAAAACAGACGATTGGGAAACAAGGGCCGCACAACAGAATGAAACTTGGGGGGGGGGGGGTTAAGAAAAGAAAAGAAAAGAATCGGAAAACAAAACATACCCGTGATTGCTGTAGCTGCAACGACAATACAAAAACCCATCAGCGAATACAAGAGTGCATCCATGGCCCTTGATGAAGAAGCAACTGCCAAAGTTGAAGATTTTCTTCTTATTTGAAGTACTGAAAAGATCAGTCGGCAACAGCGCGTGTGTGGTAATGTCGTCGTTGCCAATGTTTGTCGGCAATAAGTTTATAATTACGTTTTGGATATCAAAAGCACTCAGACGCCAACTTTCGAATCTTATGGTTTCGCGTCAAATTTCAAAATGACAAAAGTCAAACTGAGGAATGGCGAGATGCAATACGTAAACACCTTTTTCAGCCACGCGAATACTGGTGTCCGGTTTTGATATATGACACAATTTGTATTGTCCTCCAACTCCTCAGGCATGCGCAATAATTCAGCAGTCAATGCCACCAAGACTTCGTGGAAGTAATTACCATGACGGTCTACATATCAACGAAACGCCCCACGTACAATCAGCCATACCAATCAAGGATTCCTTGTATGCTATGATAATACAGCGTATTAATATGTAACAGTTTACGGTATATCTATCTTGTTAATATATATCAAATGAAAAAAAGGATGGACAAAAGGTGAAACTATTCCTTGCAAAATTCTAGAAAAGAGGATATTCATTACAACAAATGTTGGTATCTAAAGAAAACTCTACACAACTTCGCACATTATTTACATTGCCACACAATAAATTATTCATAACTGAAAATTGCTTAAAATTCTTTTGACACTCTATATTTTATGAAGGAGGATAAACATTACAACAAAGTGGGATTAAAAACAACTATATACAGCAGCTTACACATTATATTACATCACTGCCATCAATTCAAAACTACAAAGTATCTGAACATTTCTTAATTAATGTTATTTGACATTCTATAAGTATCCAATGACGCCACTCATCACTAACCTAGGGATGCACCCTTGTATCAAAATTCCCATAGACACAGTGTTAAATGTAGTCTACGTGATAGAATGCCTATGATGTGAGCAGATTCGCTGATTAATTAGGCAAGACAACCGCCTCTTGACCTCTATATTTTGACCAATCAGCGGGCCCTTTCTACATTGGGTCTTCGGTCATTCATCTGTTATATAAGCGTCAAAGATAATGGGGAAAAAAACTTGTGTCACGCGCTCTGTATATCATGTTACGCGATAATGCGCCCGGCCGTTGTTGTATTTAATTACAAAACACTGCATTGGAATATTGACCAATCAAACCCTTCAGTCCTGGGGCCAATTTCATAGAGCTGCTTAAGCACAAAATTTGCTTAAGCACAAAAACGTCTTGCTTAATAAAATCAGGTTACCGGCCAAAACTCCATGCGATTGTTATGCTAAGTAAACAACAGCTAAATACCAGTCACAGGAGTTTTGGCCGGTAACCTAATTTTACTAAGCAATGTTTTTTCGTGCTTAAGCAAGTTTCTGCTTAAGCAGCTCTATGAAATTACTGATTGGGAATGAAACGACGTCATAATTTAGTAAAGTCGACTCCGATCGGTCTCTGGTCAGCGCGCGCGTGAATTTTAATCATGCGCGTCGATCTTTTTTTTCCAAAATGTTCTGCGGTAGCTCCAACAGCGCCCTCTATTTCCGCACCTCCCCAATTTTGTTTTACCAAAGAGCACCAAGGAATGGGAAATTGCACCAAGGCAAATGATCGAAAGCACCAAGGCAAATTATGGAGGACACCAATGTACATGAGGACACCAAAAAAGCAAAATAGTACCCACCTTGTCTGTACAATCCAAGCTTGAAGAAGAAAAAAAAAGCCAAAAAAAAAAAAACCGCGTGGCCGCGTCAATTCCGGAACTTTGGTCTGACCAGAGACCGATTTTTTTTTTTGGCCTAAAGCTTATTCTCGATCGTAACCCCATGTAAAATTGTGCAGCAGCAGGATATTCCAGTCAAACCAGTACATTTGGCGGTTTTGAAACATCATCTTTCATTAAAAAAGAAAATTAGACTCCCATATATTTGCACTAAGCTTAGTCGGGCACCATGCAGTCATCAGCCGACATTTGAAGAAAAAAAACGTTTAAAAAAAAAAAGCCGCGTCGCCCAACCACTTTTTTGGGCAAGCTCCATACCAGAAACCGGAGACTTTTTTGGCCTTACTTTATGGAGATCAATGCCTAGAATAGTCTGGTTCCCTGACCAAAATATTCTGACTATTCCTGATGAATCTTAGGTCCGGTAGCCTCCGGCATGGAGCTATAATTTGGAGCGGTAATACATTGAATTACAATTTACATCACGTGACTAAACCGGGAGGAATTCCTCCTTTTTCCGAAAATATCCGAAGTTTCCCGAATTCATTTCGTCGACAATCTGATATCACCCGAGTATTTCCGAGTATAATATAGGTTTAATTAACTGCTAATTCTTTTTAAAAAATTTTAAAATGAGTTGATAATAAATATTCTTTGCTTTCATTTAGAAAACTTGAAATTCAACGCCGATTTTGTGCATCGAGTAAGCTCGGATCGTACGGGCGAACTTTTTGCAGCGTCATGTATTGTTTTGAATTTGACGACCGTTACTGAGATTTTCCAAAACTCGGTCTTCATTCGGCTCTGCCTGCTAACAGTGCTATCTGGGTGCCAATTTTGAGATTCCAGATCAACATTAGTTTTAACTCTAAGATATTACGAATTTAAATATTTGATAAGAACATTAAAAGCTATAAGTGATAAAGCGAAATCGGAAACGAAGCCGAGCTTTGAAAAAGGGCCATCAATGTCGTCATGTTTATTTTTAGCCACGGAGGCTGACTGACCTACAATTTAAATGCGTTCGATTACTTCCCCAGCTTACTCGCGCCTGGCTCCTCGCGTAATGACAGACATGCGCAGTGGATCTAAATAAACGAACGTTTTCGGTTAGCCTTGGTACGGAAGCTTGAATTGCCTTCCGAGATACCGCGTTACCGCGATAATTTATCGCAGAAATCAGGAAATCAGAGATAATTCCTTCCACGATACCGCGTTACTGCGATAATTTATCACAGAAATCGTGAAATCAAAGATAAATCATTCAACGATACCGCGTTACTGTGATAATTTATCACAGAAATCCAGAAATCAGAGATAATTTCTTCCGCGATACCGCGTTACTGTGATAATTTATCACAGAAATCCAGAAATCAAAGATAAATCATTCAACGATACCGCGTTACTGCGATAATTTATCACAGAAATCCAGAAATCAGAGATAATTCCTTCCGCGATACCGCGTTACTGTGATAATTTATCACAGAAATCAGAGATAATTCCTTCCGCGATACCGCGTTACTGTGATAATTTATCACAGAAATCCAGAAATGCGATAATTTATCGCAGTAACGCGGTATCGCGGAAGGAATTATCTCTGAATTCAGGATTTCTGTGATAAATTATCATGGTAACGCGGTATCGCGGAATAGGTATCTTTGATTTCTGGATTTCTGTGATAAATTATCACAGTAACGCGGTATCGCGGAAGGAATTATCTCTGATTTCTGGATTTCTGTGATAAATTATCACAGTAACGCGGTATCGCGGAAGGAATTATCTCTGATTTCTGGATTTCTGTGATAAATTATCACAGTAACGCGGTATCGCGGAAGGAATTATCTCTGATTTCTGGATTTCTGTGATAAATTATCACGGTAACGCGGTATCGAGGAATACGTATCTCTGATTTCTGGATTTCTGTGATAAATTATCGCAGTAACGCGGTATCGTTGAATGATTTATCTTTGATTTCTGGATTTCTGTGATAAATTATCACAGTAACGCGGTATCGCGGAAGGAATTATCTCTGATTTCTGGATTTCTGTGATAAATTATCACGGTAACGCGGTATCGAGGAATACGTATCTCTGATTTCTGGATTTCTGTGATAAATTATCGCGGTAACGCGGTATCGCGGAAGGCAATTCAAGCTTCCGTACTACCTTGGTCATACGTCAAGGCGCTAAATGTTATTCATCCCGGCCTTGGCGCGTAAACGATATCCTCGCTAGGGCCATGCATTATGCAGTGCATTAAAAATACAGCGCGAACAGCGACCTCATGCGGCCACTATTTCTATGCAAATTAGTTGGACCCAATATCGCGCCTTGGTTCAATCGTCGGCAAAAGCTTATATTTTTCTTTATTTTGCGCTGGATTTCTAGCGCACGACCTCGTATGCGAATACAGATAAGTGTATGTAGGCGGGGCTAATATGTGTCCAATCACACCTTGGTAAATCCGGACGTCATCAAGACGAGTAACGGGAATTGTAAATTTACAACACAGATAAGTTTTACAGAATTTCCTACATTATTACGCTTTTTTCAACGAGAAAAAATATCTCTAAACTGGAATAAAAGATGAATTAGACTTAACGGCCGTTTCAAACCTTACAGAGTCATGACCTTGATGACGCGCAGATCACCGGTCACGCAAAATCCAACCAATCAGAGCGTGAATTCATCAGAGTATCCCAGCGTCCTGTTTGCAGGGCGGGGGGGGGGGGGGGGTACGAGCGAATGGAAACGTTTGATCTCCATATAGACCTTTCTTTTGTTTGTAAACATTGGCGAAATTTTGTATGGGCTGCCGTATAGGGTGCAGACCAGTAAATCGGTCCGAAATTGCCTGCGCCGGCCAAATCACGATTTGTATGCCCTCAAAATCTTCGGTATTTGGGCATGCTGTGGCCCATGAACTTGAGGGTTTGTAAAAAAATATGGGTGGAAGCCGTGCACAGGACTGGGAGCTTGCAGTTTTGTGTCATTTTGATGTAATTTGGACCCTAAAAGCGCTCTATTTTGCAATGGAGTGTAGGCATCGTTTTTCAAAATGGCGATGGGCTTCAGGACTATTTTCAGGGGTGATCATCTTCAGATGGAAATTTCTCCTAAAAGTCATCAGTTGACCCCCCAAAAATTGAAAAGAAAATGAAAGATGATGAAATAAGCTTTAATTTGATGTGCGTCTCGAACACCTTGGAGAGTTGTGAGTATTTTTCCCGAATTTTTGAAGTGGGAGCATTTACCATTGGGGTCTATGGAAGTTTATTTACTGGTCTGCTACCGTAAGCGCATAAATTGAAGCCGTGGTTGGCAACATATTTTTCCACAAAAAGTCCTCATAACGCCATCAACACAATAGTAAAAAGGCATATGTAGAAATTATTTTGTAGCTTTGTTGAAAATGTATTTTCAAGTATCAAAATTATTTAATAATATTTTGGTGATCTGTAACAACTCTTCTTCATTTTTGATTTTGCAACGTTGGACCTTTCATAGTTTGCAGGCCGTGGTTGGCAAAAATGCAGTTTGCGTGTACGTACGTATGGTATGTATGTTGTGCCCATTCTTGAAAATCACCGTGACGCATTCTCGAGAATGGGCAGGCACATTCTTGAGAATGTGCAACTGGATCCTTGCTCAATCTTGGCAAAAAATAACTCTTCCAGATTGAGCGCACATTCTTGAGAATGCGCGACAAGATAACGGTCTTGTCGATGCCGAGCACCGGCTGCGCTTGGCAAGTCTAGCTGAATCCTCGTTCACTGATTCTCAATAATTATACTTTTGCAACGCAAGGCGCTGAAAAGTAGAGTGGATATGATAAGTAACGTGCGTATTGATATGGGGGGGGGACCGGGAAAAAATAAGAGACATAATAATACTAGTGCAAAGAATTCTGAGTTTTGGGATAATAAAAGTGGGGGGGGGGGAACGTAAGAATGAAGAATGTGAAGAATGAGAATGAATACTGCGACATCCCATAGTGCTAATGCTATTTCCCATTTAAATTACCACCAATTTATTGTTCACACCCCACCATTACGCCGCAAAGCTGGATTCTATCTAGTCAAAAGAGCAATTTTGGCAGCTTCTGGACATCGGGGGTTTTTTTGTGGCACGCATATGATACATGCAGGGACTTGTAACTTGTCTAGCCTAAACAAAGCACTTCCCAGACTAGTTCCCAGTCCTCCGTTATTACAAAACTTCCCATAGTGGGAAGAAAAAAGCAATAATAACAGGTTTAATCTGATTCAAATTATCGTAGTTATACGAGTACAAAAGCAAAGAACATTTTTTTTCCTCTTTATATGAATTGTTTCCCTTTTAACCGCTATACAATTCATTTAACATAATTATGTCGTGCAATGTTTGTTAAGATTGGGCAAAATTCATAAATTGTGCACGTGATATTCCCACCCAATCTTAAGAATGAGCGCTCATTCTTAAGAACGCGTGCTCGTTCTTAAGAATGGGCGCTCATTCTTAAGAATGCGCGCCCATTCTCGAGAATGCGTGATTTTCAAGAATGGGCACAACATGGAGATCAATGGTATGGCTGCATCCGAATCAGTTGTCTAGAGCTAGGGTCTTGGTCTGTGCCCATTGAAAATACGCGGGGACATGCTGACAATAGACGTAGCCGTAGCTCTGGAAGCCCGTTTCGGACACGGCCTTGAAACCGCGAGAGGGCTCGCGCAAGGGCAGCCATCTTGTAGGTCATCGCCAGGGTGACCGTTTTAGCCGATTTTAGGCTAACTTTGACAGATTTTTTGTTTTATAAAAAACGAGTTTGACAGAATATTTGACAGAATGGATTTTTTTTGGGCAGATATCCGGCAGAATTCTGCACAAATGGTTATTTGAGAGAAAACCATAGCAAATTTGAAAAACAAATTAAATGGAACATTTTTTGTTAATAAAGCTTCAGTCTTTTCAAACAAACCCTTGCATAATGGGACTAGGTTGGCTGGTTTACACACTGTAGGTGCTGAGTTTCACTGGGAACCGGACTTCGCTGTGACGCAACTGCGTTTTGCCTGAAATTTCAAATTTATGCAATAATTTCAATACATCATGTGACTACAGATTATTTATAATGTAATTTGGACCCAAATTAAGGCAGTACTACAACTCTGTATGTGTGTATTTCGAGCAATGCTGGGGAATTTGGCAGATTTTTGATAAATCTGACAGATTTTGATGTGCATTTAGCAGAATTTCGCAATGAGCTTACGGTCACCCGAGCCATAGCGCGCGCGCAAACACATCACGACGGTTATTCTGGTTTTCCCGTCCCACCATGTTGGTAGTACTTTTGTAGTAGTAGTAGTTAAACAGAATAATGCCTGCCGTTTGTGCAGTTTATGGTTGTGGATCACGTAGACATAGTGATGGGGTCAGGTTTTGTCGTATCCCTCAAATCAAACTGCATCGTGGTGACCACGAGAGAGAGCTCACGGAAAAACGTCGGCGATTGTGGATTGCAGCCATCGGCGGGCCTGTCAAAGACTTTGGCGAGAGCGCCAGTGTCTGTTCTCGCCATTTTGTCAGTGGTAAGGATCAATAGGGCCTACATTTATATAGGGGCCTAACTATAAGGCAGTGGATATTTTGCCGGAGACGGCAAACCTTTAGTAAACGTTAGTTTGCCGGATATGCACTGAATTGCGCAGTTAATGTTTTTTTGTTTTTTTCCGGTCAGATCATGCCGGTGACAAATTTTAGTCTGGCTCCATGGCTATGGCTAGTCCGAGTAACTTGGACCTAACTTATCGCCTTTTTTAACATTTGGACATGGTCTGGCGATAGCTGGAGTTACCCAGCCCTGAGTTTTATCATTGGGTTGTCTACTCCTAGAACTATCAGGCTCCACGTAGTGGAGCCTCATAGGTTCAGAACCCCGCAAAATTGTTGTCAGCACAAAACACTAATTCAGTACAAAAACGTCCATCCCAACCAAGCCGTTTCCCACAGAACCGCTGCACAGTTTGCCCCTAAACTCCGTACAATACCTCATGACATACTAACGCTATGTGCACCCAACAAACATCGGTGGATTCTGTCGTTTTTTTTGCAGAAATGATGGAAAATATGCCCTTTCCGCACTGAGCCAACCTGACACTTGAAATTTGCACACGCGCAGAATGATCGCAGTCATTTTCGGTCCGATCGCTCGGAGCGCGCCGCGGGGGGTATGGTGTAGGAGCGGAACGATAGTATGCGCATGCGTACAAGTGCGAGTACGTACCCCCCGCGGCGCGCTCCGAGCTAGCTAGCTATCGAACCCGAATATGACTGCGATCATTTTGCGCGCGTGCAAATTTCAAGTGTCAGGTTGGCTCAGTGCGGAAAGGGCATATTTTCCATCATTTTGCCGAAAAACCGACAGAATCCACCAATGTTTGTTGGGTGCACATAACGTGAGAATGTCATGAGGTATTGTACGGAGTTTAGGGGCAAACTGTGCAGCGGTTCTGTGGGAAACGGCTTGGTTGGGATGGACGTTTTTGTACTTAATTAGTGTTTTGTGCCGACAACAATTTTGCGGGGTTCTGAACCTATGAGGCTCCACTACGTGGAGCCTCATAGTTCTAGGAGTATGGGTTGTCATCTAGGGCTGGAGCGCATTTTTCTCAAAACTTGTAGTAGGCCTATTTGCAAAAAAAATTTGGAAAATGTTCAATTTTGTCCCCGTTACACACTAATTGCAACTGCAACTCACCCCAAACTTGCCTGGAATAACCATTACACATTATGATAATGAGTCACGTTTGTAAACACATACATGACATACATGTGCATTTCGAACTGTAAAAGGGAATCGGGAACCAGCTTGAACTGGTACCCGCCATAAAAGCTGCACTAGTTCCCAACTCCATTACCGTTTGAAATGCACATGTGTTTACAAACGTGATCCAGTCTACTCATTATCATAATCGATGCATCGCGCGCGCTCGGTGACGGAATCGCACTCGGGATACGGGGACCATCGAATGTACGCTGGGCATGTAGAAGAAATCGCGTCGTTCAAACATTAAACACGATCGGAAATTTAATGTGTTCAAGATCGCGAGGGGAGCTCTCCGAAATGAACGGAAAATTTCACTTTTTTCCGGATCGTAAGTAAACTTCAGTACAACCATCTTAATTATCGCTGTCTACTTGTACCTCAGGTGGCATATCTAGTAATTTGGAGGCCGTTTTGAAGGTGAAATCTTATGTTTTTTGTTGGAAAATGTTGGTTTTTGGGACTGTGTTGTCTAGGTCGCGGTGTTAGCTTGGACCTTACTATCGCCAGACCATGTCCAAATGTTAAAAAAGGTGATAAGTTGGGTCCAAGTTACTCGGACTAGGCTATGGCTATGCCAAGATTATCTCAGTCGTATTCACAAGATGGGAATTGGGATTCAGACCATTTTATAATTTAGGACTTTATTTCCCTTTTAAAAAAAATCCTCCAGAGCCACAAATATGAAAAAGAAAATGTAATACTAGCCTACTCTGCAATAAAATGTTTGAGACATGTTAAAATAATAAACATGATAAAAGAAGAATATTCTTATTTATTTGGGGATGGGAAAAAAAACCTTTAAAATTTGGCAGGGATCAGGATCGAACCCGAGTCATCCCACTCACCAAAGCCTTTGTTTAACCACTACACCAAACTCAACTTTTGATGAGAATTTAATACATCTTATATTAATTCAGCCCTATCTTAAAGATTACAGCGCCCTCTGTTGATATGGATTGCCGCCGGCCAAACCTTTAGTAAACGTTAGTTTGCCGTCATTACCTTCGGCAAAATATCCACTGTCTTTATATAATGCAGAAGGTGAATTCTATTTCTACACCGATAGGGGGAAGACAATTAAGATATTGCTGGCTCAGTGGTTGTCAAGGTCGTGGACTTGTGGTTAAGTTGTGTTGAGCCCAATTTGATTTGAGTCCCCCGCGCAAGTGAAAACTTGCGTGCACAGGTTAAAATTGCACGGGGGACTCAAATTGCGCTTGACTCAAATTGCGCTTGACACTGACAGTTATTTTGGTGGAACATGGACATGATGGAGGAATAAGAACGTGTGGAGGGGGATTCTTTTTGGAGCTACGATTCCGCAGTATGAAGTGTTTATTTAGCTGATTCATAATAAATCATGGTCTCTCTTGATTTTTCTGTTAGCTAGCGCCCTCTTGCAGATTATTTCATTTTTATTCTTCTGAGTCATTGCTCAGACTCTGAAGCAGTTTTCTTTAAAATAATTAAAGGGAAATAAAGGAAAGAAATTCCATATACGTACGCCACAAGTTTTTTCTTTCAATGACTTAATAACAGCCATCAGAAAGCGGTCTTAAAAATTGCAGTTTAGCAGGAAATATATTGAAGCATTTAGTGAGAACGTCAGGTTGCAACATTCTTTCCCATTCGAAATACGCAGTGGATGGACCAGGAACCAGTCTAGGTCTCCCCCAACTCTCCTTTTCTGGCCATTGAAGGAGTATTTGTGCACGGAGCCCATAGGAGAATGAAATTACTGTACTGCAACTTGCTAAAACAACTAGGTGACAAGTCACATTTTCTTGCCTTTTCGCATGGTGCATTGTTTGTTGAACTAGTGGAAATAAGAGTGTACTAAAGCAGACTGGGACCTTAAGTGCTAGTCAAAACGATGCAAAAGAAGATCAGGCCAACTTTACTCACTCTTTAGCCAGCAAATTTCTCCAAAACTTTCCATGGGCAAAGAAAAGGTTCTTAGTATTTCACCAACCAAGTTTGGAGACTCAAGTCAATTTTTAAAGGGGACTTTTCTTCAATATTTGGCAGTGGCTTGCAGGGGAGAGAGAAGTCAAGTGATATTAACATGAGGCTAAAGACTAGACTTGTACATGTCCATCCATGGTCCAACTGTTTGACAAGACTGACTTCTTCCTTCGTTGTCATTAGTCTGGTGCCCGACTATGGAGAAATGTGTAGAAATAGCGACCTAGTACCCGTCATCGTAGATATTTCTGTTGGCACAGTCAGCTGACAGTTGATTGATGCAGTGCTGAAGAGTTGTTGGACTGGTTGTTTCAGATGTCAGTCTCTTTTCTCATATTGCATGTTTTCAGTACCTCAAGTTTTGGGACTCTCATACACAGCATTGAGAATCCCAAATTTTCGGACTAGTACTAAACTACACTCTTACCAGAATATGTTCCCGAAAAAAAAAAACTCACTGCGCATGTTCATTGTAGCTCCGGGCATATAGCTAAAATTAATCTCATGTCTTAATCACAGTCAAATAACCACTGCATTAGAGCTAAAGTTAGCGCTAACGTAAAAAAACAAACCAGGAAAGAAAGTTGCATTCCTTTAGCGATTCACCCCTTATGCCACTTCTTCATATTTTTTTATCTCAATGGTCAGTCCGTGAAAAATTGTTGGGGAAAAAATGAATTTGGGAATGGGACCCAGAAATATTTGTAATTTTGCCTATGTCTGTCCCCATTAATTGTGGCTCAAATACTTGTCTTTCTCCATTATTATAGAGCCACTCAACAGTGTGCAAACTTTGCGGAAAAGTTGATTTTGACAAAAATTAAAATTGGGCCTTTTTTTTTTCAATTGAAATTCACCATGGAACTTGTACCGGTCACCTGGTAAATAACCAGGGAAAATAAAATTCAAAAGGTCAAGTGTACATGACCTGCGACCCAGAGAAAATTGCTGAAAATTTTGCAATCTTTTTTGGACAAACTCACTTTCAGAAATCACAGGATAACTGAACGCTTACAGAAACAGATTTAAATCTTGGTTTTTCAACAGGTAAATATCTTCCATGGTGAAAATCAAGTGAAGCACAGTCCTGAAGCCCACCCTTTTTTTGGCCCCATTTTATCAAAACAGTTGGGTACAGCAGTTCAAGTACCGGTACTGTATTTAATGAATATTTACTATTTTCATTTTCTTTTTCCTTTTGCGACGCAGGCAAAAGTGCTGGGAATTGGGAAACATCCAGCGTTGACTGGGTTCCAACCCTGTGTCTGGGTGCTGACGATGGACTTAGATTGCGATACGGGAGAGCAAAGAAGCGAGGAATAGTCCCACACGAGATTAATGCTGACGATGTAGCACAGAAGAGGAAGTGCAGCCAACCAGTAAAAACAGTACGGCATTTACTGCAGATTTTAAGAAACCAACCCAATGAAGTAAATGAACCCCACCACGATACTGGAAACGCGAGACCCAACTTCCAAGATGTGATGTCACAAACTCATCTAACTGGACAAGTTAGCCATATTGTGAACCAAGATGAACACATTTCTCGACTACGTGACCAGGCTGAGCTAACAAGGTCTGTGAGTCAAGCAAGTTTAGCAGGGAATGATGAACAAGTCAGATACTATACTGGGCTACCTACATACACTATTGTGGTGGCTATTTTTAATCTTGTATCCCCGAATATTGATGTAACCCACCGCTCAGCTATGTCCAAATTTCAACAAATGATGATTGTGCTTATGAGGCTCAAGTTAAATTTGTCAGAATGTGATTTGGCATACAGATTTGATGTTGCTCAGTCAACAATTTCCAGGGTTTTTAAATTAACCTTAGATGTTCTTTTTACAAGACTGAACCATTTCATCCTGTGGCCAGAGAGAGAAGAGCTCCGCTTAGCCATGCCAATGCAATTCCGAGAGCATTTTGGGAAGCGTGTGGCTGTCATTATCGACTGCTTTGAGATTTTCATCGACCGGCCTCCAAATCTATCTGCTGGAGCACAAACTTGTAGCAACTACAAGCATCACAGTACTATCAAATATTTGATCGGTATCACCCCCCAGGGAGCAATCTCCTATCTTTCCAATGCATGGGGAGGTAAAATATCGGACAAACATATCATTGAGGATTGTGGAGTTTTAATGAAGTTAGAACCAGGTGATTTAGTGCTTGCTGACTGTGGTTTTGACATTGCTGAAAGTGTGGGCATGCAGTGTGCCGAGGTAAAACCACCGGCATTTACTGGCGGCAAAAAGCAACTTGCACCTGCAGAAATAAAGGTAACAAGTAACATCGCCCATGTTAGGAGTCATGTGCAGAGGTGTATTGGCAATGTCCGTAAGAAATACGGGATTCTTGGTGGGCAAATTCCCGTTGACTACTTAGAAACAAAAGATAGTCAGGGTTGGACAACTATGGACAAAATTGCCAGACTCAGCTGTGCACTTACAAATTTGAGTAACTCTGTTGTTTCACTCAACTAAGCGAATGATAAGTGTAGTCCTGTCAAATATTCCAGAGGTGGGCATGAAATAAGTAGTAGTTTATTTTCAGTCCTGTTTCCGTATCGGAAAGAAATTACACAACCTCACAACTTTTGAGTCATGTCAAATTTCATGTCGAATATTCCAGAGGTGGGCTTGAAATAAGTTGTATATTTTCAGTCATGTTTGCTATCAGAAAGAAATTACACAACCTCGCAACTTTTGAGTCATTTCAAATTTCATGTCGAATATTCCAGAGGTGGGCTTGAAATAAGTTGTCGATTATTTTCAGTCATGTTTTCTATCGGAAAGAAATTAAACAACCTCGCAACTTTTGAGTCATGTCAAATTTCATGTCGAATATTCCAGAGGTGGGCATGAATTAAGTAGTAGTTTATTTTCAGTCATGTTTCCTATCAGAAAGAAATTACACAACCTCGCAACTTTTGATTCATGTCAAATTTCATGTCGAATATTCCAGAGGTGGGCTTGAATTAAGTTGTCGTTTATTTTCAGTCATGTTTCTATATCAGCAAGAAATTCCATAACCTCACAACTTTTGAGTCATTTCAAATGTTTAAGGACTGCAATAATAAAAGAATTGAAACAATTCCAAAGAGTAACTTAAACAAACAGATGTGTGTGTGTGTGTGATTTATTAGCTTACTGAAAATACTTTTTTAAATAATACACTTATTGCTAAAATACATTTTGGCATTGCATGTAAAATACATTTAAAGGGAATGTACAACATTTGCTTTTGCTGCAATTTTCAGAAAAAAAGTGATTTGGAGGATTAGAATGTTATAGCAAATATTGTTAAACTGACTTGTTTCACGTTTTTGGTTCGGAGATGCTGTAAAATTCAAGAAAACCAACCATGTTCTTGTAGTCTGGTTCCCTGACCCCACTTAAGATGAAATGGAGCAATGTATAGATGTCGATGAATTGTAAGGTAGAGGATCAGTCTAGCAGGCTTGTACCCCTTCACAGGTGTGTAATCAATTGCAAAGAAAATGCGGAGTAACTAAATATAAAAAATTAGAAGCAGTTTAAAAAAAAGCCAGTTTTCTCCAACACACGGGGTCCGACGCTTCATAAGTCCAACAGCCATTATTAATTAATACACCCCACGCCCCCATCCCCAATGTTGACAGGTATCTAACTGTCTAAATGCGAAGGCAGAGTCAAGCACGACACCAGGTTAAAGCCCAGGGAGCAGAGCAACCAGTATTAAGCTGCACACAAAATTGTAATTAGATATACTGTGCACCAGTGAAATAACTGACCGTCACTGTATCAGACATGCCCTTGCAACAGTTTTGATAAATACTCATCTATTCCACATGCTGACTTCATACTAAAATCCAGTGCAGTGCCGAAAGTGAAAGTTACGAAACCTTGTGCACTGGGGGGGGGGGGGTACTTTCCCCCAGTTGTTTCCTTGCCTCCCCCAGTTTGTCTGTCCCCCACCCCTCCCCCGAGTTAATAGATTAATTAGGTTAATTTTTTTCGCTGTTAAGATTCATAACAAGTTGAAGATGGCGAGTGAATAGACAATAGAGACAACACACGCCACACTTGCAGTCAAGTGTATATTTTCCTGCAATGGGGACCCCTATTGTCCCTTTTTTTGTACTTAAACTTTTTAGGAAAACCTTCCACGTATCGCCAAATTGGGGACATTCGAAAGTTGTGGACCCTATTGTCCTCTATTGTTCAACGTCCCCTATTGAATGCAGAAAACAAACTCATTTAAAAAGGCGAATATGCAGCCAACATCTTTGTACATTAATTTTGTTCTACATTTAATTTGTTACACACAATTTTGCGGTTGTATGCATTTCTCATTCATAACAACGACTGCACTTCTAAGTTGCTCTATATATAATCGCCTACGGGGCTCTCGAAAGTGATTTTTTAAAAAGCGTCCTCTCTTGTTGTTGGAAAATAATTTTAAATACCTAAATACCTATACCAAGAAAAGATGATTTTTTTTTTGAAAATTTTACATGCAAATTTCAATTTGAAAGACGATATTTAATTACAATAAGGCAAAAAAAAAAAAATAGTCGGTCTCTGGTCAGACCGAAGTTCCGGAATGGATGCGGCGACGCGTTTATTGGGGTTTTTTTTGTGGCTTTTTTTCAAGCTTGTATTGTACAGACAAGGTGGGTACTATTTTGCTTTTTGGGGCCTCATTATACATTGGTGTCCTCCATAATTTGCCTTGGTGCCCTTTATCATTTGCCTTGGTGCAATTTCCCCATTCCTTGGTGCTCCTTGGTACAAAAATTTGAGGAGGCGCGGCAATAGAGGGCACTGTTGTAGCTTCCGTGTTAATTTGAAGAAGAAAAAGGTTGACGCGCATGATTAAAATCGACGCGCGCGCTGACCAGAGCCCGAGTATTTATTTTTTTTTTTGGCCTAAACTGGGATCCAAAACAACGATGCAGCACTTCGCGCTATATTACAACACTGCTGCCACAAAATTCAACACTACAAAATCTGAAAATATGAAAATTTCTTTAAATTGTTATGACATTCTAAGTGGGATTTAAAACAACAATACACCACTGCACTTCGCACATTATATTTAATATAATTCAAAAATACAAAGTATCTGAACATTTCTTAAAATTGTTATGACATTCTAAAGAGGATATTTAAAGCAATAAAGGGATTCAAACTTCCTCAATACATTAGAGACACCACCTCACTGCATACATTCTACACACTCCTGAAAGTTCACCTGTTTCAGGAGGCGTACCGTCAATAATTATTCTGCATTTTGGTGCCCCATCAGCGCCTACGAGATTTGGGCGCTTTATAAACTTCTTTTTGATTGATTGATTGGTTGATTGATTGGTTGATTGATACAGTACTTCGCACATAATTTTACAACACTGCCACAAAATTCAAAACTGCAAACTACAAAGTATCTGACCATATATTTATTGTTAGACATTAAAACTTGGGTCAGGTCATCCACCTCGTTCCCTTCTTTTTGACGGACATTATTGCCACTCAGCGCTCCCTGGGCACGCAATCAGTAGACTGTTGGACAGGGAAAAAATCAGAAAGAGAAGGAATATATTTGAATTCACGGGAAATCTACAAACATCATTCATTTGTCATTTGTCATAAGTCAAAATGATCTAATTTGGAGGAGTAGCCATAAAGACTACGGGTTACAGGGGGTGTCCGTGCATGCACTCAGCGGGATCTACCCGATGTTCCCCAATACCTGTTCTCCAATACTTATGTGCCCCAAAATCCTTAGATAGGGGTACATGAATAGGGTTATGGTTAGGGTTAGATGGTTAGGGTTGGGGTTAGGAACATAGGTATTGGGGAACATAAGTATGCAGCCGCGCTCAGCATGCATCACATGCACAACCAGTGGTTTGGGGCTGGCTAGCCCAATTGGGGTGAAAAGCGATAGGCTTAAGCGGTATAGGCCTACCCTGGAAGCTTACATCTTAATAATAATAATAATAAGACAGTCTTATATAGCGCAAAACATAACCGGGGGAAATCTCAATGCGCTTAACAAAGCAAACATAGGTAAGCAAAAATTACAGTGAATGAGAGTAGGCCAATTGAAACAGATGGGATTTGAGGTTAGATTTGAAGTTGTCTATGGTTGGAGCTGTTCGAAGTGGGGATGGAAGGGCATTCCACGACTTGGGAGAGACGTGTGAGAATGCCTTTGAGCCGTATGATTTGGTCCTTGGTATAGTTGTTGTGAGGAATCCCTGGGAAGATGAACGGAGAGATCTGGGAGGATGGTGTGGTTGTAGCAGCTCAGTAATGTAGCTTGGAGCAGTTCCGTTTAGGGCCTTGAAAGTAAGCAGAAGGGTTTTGTAGCGAATGCGCTGCCGGATGGGCAGCCAGTGGAGGGATTTGAGGGTTGGAGTGATGTGGTTGCATTTCTTGGAAAGGGATACCAGACGGGCAGCTGAGTTTTGGATGCGTTGGAGTTTGTCAATTTCTTTGTCTGGGAGGCCAGTAAGTAGGCAGTTGCAGTTGTCCAGGAGAGATGTAACTAAGGCGTGGACCAGGATTTCGGTGGAGCGTTTATCGAGAGATCTGCGAATTTTGCCAATTCGCTTCAAAGCAAAGGATGCCTTTCGACATACAGCGTTGACCTGTGGACGCATAGTAAGGTGGCAGTCGAAAATAACACCTAGATCGCGGACTGATTCGGAGGGTGTAGCTTGGAAGTCGCCAGCAGTCAGATAATCTTGCGGTATTAGGCCAACGAGGCTCTGGCTGAGGGAAGGAAAACCCCGAGTAATAAACGTATTTCGGACCGAGGGCCAACAACCCTCCCAGTTCAATCAACTGTTGTGGAAACTGCAAGTGAAACTCGAAAGCGGGTCTAGGGAGGCGACGGTCCAAATACCTTTGGAAGGTTAAAACACTATACACCATTAGGAAATCAGCTTAACGTGCCAAGAGATGGATGGATACGACATTGATGTCTTGGTATTAGTGAATGCAGATGGACAGGGTTTGGAAAAGTCAAGCTGAGCACTGGAAAAAAACGTAGTGTTTCAGGCAGAGAAGATATTACCTACATCATCACGGATTTGCCATAATGATAAAGACAGCAGAGCAATCTCTACTGGAATGGAAATAATTATATATGCCAGATTTTTTTAAAGATATGTGAAACTTTTTATTATATATTGATGCACTCACTTATGAAGCTAGTGAGGATGATAAAGTAACTTTGTGATGGGAGACCTCACTTCAAAGTGTTTCTAATCCGTACAGTCGATTAGCAAACTAAGTTTTATCTTTCAAGACGTTGCCAGCCAAAACATACTCCCCGTATCGTCGACAATTACGTTGTCAAAGACTATTGCACATGTTTTAGAAGTATGCACCAATATCCGAAAAGAAAAAAAAGGGAAGGAGAAAAATATCAGTTAAAAACATCTTACCTCTACAACCAAGCAGCTCCAAGCGAAGACAGATACCTTCTTCCCAAGTCACAGGTTCGATTTGGATGAAGCGAGTTAGCAGAGGCGCCGGGAAATAGACGGAGACATGAATTTCATTATTCGTGTTTCCCTGAAACTATAATCACATAAAAATGTGGAAGTATTTTAAAGTTTTTTCTGGTATTTTTTTTTAGCTAGGTAGATATCCTGTTCTGATGCGACCTTTTATCTATGCCGTTGATGACAAGTTCTGTGACTAAACACCACGTACTGGAATTAAAAATGTAATCGCACGAGCACGTCCGAGGGCGCTTTTTAACTCAGCTTTGTTTCCCGTACCGGCCATAGACATGGTACCGACCATAGCCATGGGTACCGACAGCCATATCAAAGGCACTGTGAAAGGCTGACAGCTAAACTTTTTGTGACAGAAACGTAGACTTTGCAATGCATTGTGGGTTGTATGCCGCAATGATAAACGCATGTGACATGTATACCCGGAAGTGCTGACCTCGGTCACTGGTTACAAAAAAACACCGTCCAAAGAGAGCTCAGACAAAGGGTGATGGTGGGGGGGGGGGGCTAATGGCTTGTACAAAAATCTGTGCGGAAACATAATGCTTTCTGGGTAGCCTACTATTGGATAGGGCGGTGGAGTACGAGCAAAGCCATTTACAATGCACATACATCTTGCGTGAAAGGGTACATGCACACACAATTCAAAGCTCACCTCAATATGATTGCCATCGTTGTCGGTGACATAGCTCCAGACCACGTTATCTGTGCTGTACTTGATCTTGTACGTCTTGGTCCACATATTACTGTAGGCCCTTCCTTGTGTGGTGAGTCCAATTACTTTGGCTATATTACCCAAGTCAACACGGATCCATTGGTTGGTGTCCGCGATACTGGGACACCAGCCAGCTTAAGATAAATAAGTCCAATAGGTTGGGTTGAGTTGGGTTGGAACAGTAGTTTGGGTGAGGCTGGTGTTCGGGAAGTTATGATAAGTTGGCTTGGGCATAGAATTTAGTTGGGCCGGGTTGGGTTGGGTTGGGTCGGATTGGGTCGGGTTGGGTTGGGTTGAGTAGGGTCGGGTTGGGATGGATGGGGTTGGGTCGGGTCGGGTTGAGTTGGGTTGGGGTGGGGTGGGGTGGGGTGGGTTGGGATGGGTGGGATTGGCTTAGGTCGGGTGGGGTTGGGGTGGGTTAGGATGGGTGGGAAGGGTTGACTGGGTTGATGTGGTGTGGGATGTGATGGGTTGGGTCGGGTTGGGTTCGGTTGGGGTGGGTAGGGTTGGATGGGTTGGGTTGAGATGGGGTTGGGTTGAGATGGGGTGGGGTGGGTGGGTTGCCTTGAGTTGGGTTGGGTATGGATGGGTTTTGGGTGGGTTGATTGGGATGGATTGGGCTGGGATCATCCCAGCTGGGATGGGATTGGTTTGGGTGGGGTGGATTGGGTTGGGGTAGGCTGGGTTGGGTTGGGTTGGGTTGGGTTGGGTTGGGTTGGGTTGGGTTGGGTTGGGTTGGGGTGGGATGGATCAGGGTGAGATGGGTTCATAAATGGGATGCATGTGTCGGTTGGGTTGCCAGGATTGGTGGTAATGTCGTATGGGTTAGGTTGTGTTGGATTTTATGGTGTTTGCTTGGTTTAATAGGCTGAGTTAAGTTGGAATGTGTTTGGGCGCAGGTGAGCGGTTATGGTCAGGTTTGATGTTATCAGATCATTAAGAATTTGAGGCTTTGCATGGTTGAGACACTGATGTTTGTGGGAAAAAACATGCGGGAATAATTTCTCAAAATATAAAAGAATGTTTCTGAAAAGAACCATGTAAACTCATTGATTATCAAATCAAAAATATCAATTTACCAAGACTGTTCAAGCGTGAATCCTCATTTCGGAACCCCCAATGTCCAATATTGGATACAGCAATTTGGCTCCAGAGAATGGTTCCATCCTCCATTCCTAATCCGACGTCGCAATCTTCCTCTACCGTGTCTACCAAGCAAACCCAAAGAGTAGTAAAGAAATACAGGACATGGAAGTATTGACTTTGAGGTACAGGTTAAATAAACTCTCTCAGTGGAGAGCTCAATGCAAGAGGTCACCAGCGCCATTCGAAAAGGCGAGTTGGTAATTAGAGCGAATATTCGCTCGTACCCCCGCCCTGCAAACAGGGCGCTGGTAAGGGCTGATGAGCTTCACAGAATCTTATGAAGGAAGTACAGATTGACCTTCGCATGCAGCTAGCGCGCGCTACGCATGATGGGCACCGGAAGCTAGTTTGTGTGACGCGTTCTACGTCACAGGTCACGCAAATCTATCAAATGAGAGCTCAAATGACGTCAGCCCTGACCAGCGTCCTGTTTGCAGGGCGGGGGGGTACGAGCGAAGAGCGAATATTGCCTTATTGATATTCTCGCGCAAGCGCAAGGTGCCAGGCTAGTCTGGTTCCCTGACCTGACAATCCCCCGACGTGAAAACTAGCGCACGTGGATAGTACGCACACGCGAGCATCGCCCTGATGCGAATAACCATAGAGCAAGGAATAGTTATGAATGATGAATAGGGACGTACATCAGATGTATGATATTAAAACAAATTGTAATTCGGGTGGAAAAGAAATCTTCATCTAAGAATGGATTTGGATTGAGATAAATCAATTCCAGTCTTGGCAATTTGGGTAATATTGGCAACGATACCCAGGAAACTCCGAACATAAGGAAATTCCGAGCATAAAAATTCCGAGCATACGGTAATCGGAAGTTGACAATATTGTCAACTTCAGACACCTCGGGGATATAATACCGATAAAACCATGTTTTATTTGCAAAATATTACCCTTTTTAGGCGTTTGCCACGGCGGTTTGTAGAAATTCTCCCCGTACGACGGTTCGTTTCCAATCTTCTTCATGATGTTCAAGTGTTGACATTCGCAGGAGGGATCGTCAAATTGCGGGAACCAGCGGGTCTCCATCGAATTCTGTGGATCTGGCTGTTTACGAAAAGTGCAACAGCCAACAGGAAACTTGGCTGAGGCCCCTGGGAAAAATAGAACACACTACCGACTTGAAAATCCCACACAAACACTATCCAAAGGTGAGTACCGGTATACTTTACTTATTTTCTTGCGCATTTTATGTGTTTTATAAAACTTGTCTCCATCCAAATTTAAAATGATTGCTTCAACTCGATATATGCAACATGTTTGTTCAAATTCAATTTGAGGAAATTGAGCTTTCATTTTATTAGATTTCTCATTGAATGTGTCATCGTTTTCACGAAGGGACAGCGGGCATGTAAACAAGCATAAGGTTTATTCCATTTTCGAGTTTTTGGGATGTCTTTTTGCGCTTGAAGCCCGGTTCATACTCGGCGCGAAAGCGAAAGCGAACGCGAATTTGTGACGACATGGCAAGTATTCGCGCTGCGAATTCGCAAAAGTTGAACACATTACAACTCGGACGAATTTCGCAGCGAATGTTTCATGACGTCAACTTCGCTTCGCATTCGCTTTCGCATGAAGTATGAACCGGGCTCTAAAATATCGCTCACAAGTAACATTCTGACTTGCTTCTAGAAGCAAAACATTGCGTAAGGGGCAGCCATCTCCGTAACTGCATTTTTGCGTGTTCACGAAGAGACACTATTGCCTGTTATGCACAAAACGAACTGATCGGAGTAGCAAGGGCGTAAAAACAGAACAAGTGAGATTTCTGTTTCTACGAAGAGACAGAAATCTTTAGTACATTTCAGATGCGCGCCCTCTCCCTGTGGAAAAACACACTGCACAACTTGTAAAAGTAGCTAACTGGAGTTTTGGTTTTCACGGAGAGACGGGAAAATTTACTGATAATTTACGCTAATTATTAACCACAACTTCAATGATTATGACTAGTAACTAGTAAATTAAGCTCTCTAAGAATCGTTTGGGCGTTTTGTGTACTGCATATAGAGTAGATGCATTGTGGTATATTTTGCAATTTTAAAACAAGGAACCTTCTCTTGCGATTATCGCCAAACTTGTTCTTCATCCGAACTGACATGCCCGGGCGTCGCTTCTTGAAAGTGGTGACGAATCACGGCACGGATATTCATGTCCTTACATTTTGCTTACTCGGAGAAGATCTTCGAGTATTTTGAAAACCATCTGAAGTTGGGTATGTTTAAAAAGATAAGAAAAGAAACTCAACATACCTTTCATTGATGCAGCTGCGAACACAAAACTCATCAGCAAAAAGCTACGGGAATCCATTGCTTTTTTTAAAGAACAAAATGAAGAAAAACTTCCAAATCTTGAACGACTGTGATGACAAAAGCGAATAAATCTCTTCTTCTTTGGTAGCCTCAAAAAGATAAAAGATAAGTAAGCAAGTCGCGTATGGCTACAATAAGGTCCTTGCTTACTCAGCAATTCTATAATTTCGTTTTTGAAGGCAAAATATATTTTTTTATGAATACCGCGATGTTAGTTTAGGCGGCCTGCAGCATTTAGGTACGAAAAAAGGTTACAGTGATGGCAAATACTTGTGGCACCAACAAGACCATTGGATAAAATGACTTCTAGGCGGCTCCCTTCGTGTGTTTTGAGCATTATTGGCGATCCTCGCAAAGTTAAATCAAGCGTCATCATAATGCCTAGTTCTCAGCAACTGCTGATTACAAAGTCCCTTGCCCGTGTTCACAACCGGCAATCGAACGCGGCTTCCACGGTCAACGGCACAGGTATTTCTGCTCATTACCGATGGAATCATCAGTATAGAACAATATGAATGTTTATCGGGTTTGTTTATCCCCCCCCCCCCCAAAAAAAGCTTATCCATGCCAGATAATTAAGGTAAAACAAGAATGGATTCGAGTCCTTCACGAACTTGATTGAGGTACAAAATAATATACTGCGCACCAGTGAGCATTTGCCTCTAATTTACGGTAGACGTGCAGGATAATTATTCCGTATCTGTCCGTCATTATAATGTCCAGTATACCATACAGATATAACCATACCATTCAGACGTGCAGTTTGTGACTAGCATTATACAGTCCGTATAAAAAAGCACAAAATATAACGGAATGCCAAACGTAGAATGTGTAACCAACATAGATGATATAGGTATGGTTTAAAAGATTCACCTTTCCACTTTAAAATGATACATCAAACGTCCCAATCTGATAATGTTTGACAGAGTTATGAGTAATTTTCCAAGAGAGGTCAAATTGACCATGGGACCAAGTTTCTTATTTTCGGTATTGGGAGGAAGGTAGACAAGAAATGTCTTCAGTGAGTAAACACAATTCTAAACACTTTCTTAGAAAATTACTAACAACTCTGTCAAATATTATCAGATTTTGACGTTTGATGTCTCGATTTAGAGTGGAAAGGCTATCTTTTAAACCATACCTATATCATAAAGCAGGGAACAGTATATTAGCCATAATAGTTGGTTTCACATTCTACGTCTGGCATTCCGTTATATTTTGCTTGCATTATACACACTGTATATATAGCTGGATTAGCTGCCGTCTGTGGTAAAGCTTCTACAGGGGGTGCCCCCCAGCGGATGTTCGTGCCCCCCTCCCCCCGCCCCATTTAAAACTTGAATAAGAAAGAAATTACACTGATAATGATGATGCGAGGGATATTGTCTTCGCCTTCCACGCATCCCGGTCTAGCATCAGTGTCCTCAGCTCAGCGGTATCTTGTTGCGCTGCATTCTCTCTCTTCTTCAGCTGGTGGACGTGCGAGAGTCTCCTCCTGCAGGAGTGCCCCTGCTCCTAGCTCCATCGACTGAACTGTTGAAAGACGCCTTTAGTTTCCCCCATGAGTAATGTGTGCACTCCAGGTGCCCCCTCACAAGTTTACCCTATGGGCTCCTTGCGCCAAGAAAAGAGGGCGCCCTTTTCGCTGGTGGACGCGCACCGTTCCTTGTGTGTGACACATGTCCACCAAGGGATTTGTAATATGTATGTACACGACACGCAGTGGCAGCGCTTCGCGGCAAAATATTGCAGTCAGGCAAGATGGCGTCGTTCTGTCACCCCCAACTGTACTTTATTTGCCGATGAGGGGGAACTTGTGAACAGAGTGGGTACATCAAAGTTTTGTCAAACCACTGCTTGTAAATAAACTCATCATTTTCAATGTTAAAACAATTTCAAACTTAATTCAGGCGCAGCGCCGAAAGTGAAAGTTGGGAGGCCTTGCCAGGCGCGGATCCAGAGAGAGGGGGGTCACCCCCCCCCCCCCAGCTCTGTCCCAAAAAAATCATACAAATTCCTAAAAAATAAGTCGAACCCCCCCCCCCCCCCCCCCCCCCCCCCCCCCCCCCCCCCCCCCCCCCCCCCCCCCCCCTGTGACACCCCACAAAAAAATTATACTGGTATAATGTCCGCCTGTTCAAAATACGGTACACCATTCAGTAATCTAGTGTTAATAATCGTCGAATTTGAACAGCGCCCCCTATTGAAATAAGTCCCCAGGACTTACTTTATTTCCAACCTCGTTTACAATAGTAAGCCCTTGATAGAAAGCGCTCTTCATGTATCCTGATTCGATACCGCAATACAGCGCAATTGGCTAGTAGTGGTTTTATATCGTGTACTTGGTGTTGTTAACGTGCAGTACGTGTTTTCACGTTAATTGTAATTATAATAAATAAACAATAATAACTGTATTTATATAGCGCCTTTTGCCAGAGGATACAAAGCGCTGGGGGAGAATGCAACCAAAGACGGGTACATGAAGTTAATGAACATATTATGAGACCCATTATGTAGCACCGTTATGCTATAGGTGCTGCGGCGCATAATTGCTGCCACTGCCAGAAACACCGGGGCAAACATGCTTTAACCACATAACACAACACACGGGACCTACGACTTTACGTCGAGGACGAAGCTCAAGAGCACAAGCACCATGTTCCCACGGTCAGGATTCGAACCCTTGTACCTCGGCACACGAGTCGAACACCGTAACCATTGGACCACAGCGCCCCACGCCTGTCTCAAAACACTGTTTCCTTTCCAATTTTCTCTATATTAATATGAAATATGATACTGCATATTGGTGGGATAAGATTGTAAATTTTTTATTTCAAAAACAATCGTGTTTTCGTAACTCACAGCTCGACGAATTGATTTTGTTTATACCCCAGACACCGCATACAAAAACAAACGTTAATGTAACGTGCAGGCAGGCACTAGACTATTCCTCATTTGCATACTTGTTCAAAAATTGTGCACATGCAAATAATCCAATACCAGGGTGAGAGAGCACTGAGGACGAGGTTGTCGCGGCGTGACTTTTTATAATTGGAGTGATCTCCAAGCCTGCACTTTCATTTTTTGTATTGATATGTGGCTTAAAAACATTAGGGTCTTCACAAATTTTGAATTGTTCATCACAGCAGACTGGTATTACTTTGGAATAACTTGTATTTTATTGCTTTCGTTTCTATACTCGCAAGTTTTAAAAATGAAACGTTTGCCTCGCTTTCACTTTAATATGGCCGTTTGTGAAGAAAATCTAATCTTTACGTTCATTAACTGCTGCGCTTTTGTAGCCTATCCCAGTTGCAAATTTCCCTTACAAAAACTCAACTGTAAACATATCAACACCTGAATCAATGTTGAATACCGTAACAAAAGGCCTTTAAAAAAAACCTCAGTTATTTCCTGGGAAATTAGATAATCAATTCCTTCGAACGAGAGACTATTTTTGACGCGTCGCACAGTTGCCCCGTATAGATACGGTGTAGTCGCTATAAGCTGTTCAAGCCAAAATCCAAATCAATATGACATCAACGTGATCAAGTGAACCTTGGGAATTACGTAACACTTCTGACGTCACCATCATTGATGCGGACCACTGCACCCCATTGCCCCATGGAGCTACATGTATATGAGCCATGGTGTTTATAGCTCCATGATTGCCCCCACACAATGCCCATGCACAGCAGAGACGTCCATTGATCCACATTGAAATATTCCTTTTGCCATTTCTTTTTGAAGCAACCAGATTCATAGTGTCACAGTCCATCCCGCTCAGAGGCTTTGGCAGAACTGCTTTTGTCTTATTCTTGCCTGCTGCTTGAAGATCTGTTTCAATATTTCAGAGAAAGATTTCAAGGCCGTCTTGTCTCAGAATGTTCAAGGAATTAAGTCGTGGAAGCGCCGATGTGGATTGGTGCGAGGACAATTATTCCATCTCTCCATTCATCGCGGAATTCTACAACACGGTATGTAAACAGCTACAGGTCACCCTGTATACTGAAACAAGTGGACAGGATTTCTGTGATTGAGTTTGTTTTATTTTCTTTAAAAGAAAAGAAGAGGAACGCCTTTTTAAGTAAATTGAAGTGAGAAAATTAGCCTCATGTGCGTGTCGTTACGCGTTGGATCAATGGGAAGAAGTATTTGTTTTTCCCGCCAGCACATAATGCCGAGATGCTGTGACCGTGACAACCATGCAGCAAGCAAACATGTGCGTCATTGAATGTCGGGCTGCCTAATTCAGTAATTCAATTGTGTTCAAAACCGAATTTGACTCTTAATAATTATTTTAGAATATATGTGTATGCCTAGGCCTAACTGATTTTTTTTTGTTATTTTTTACTCGGGGAAAGTTGGGATACTGTGGACATTTTCAGTAACATTATTATTGGAAAATTCTCGGGACTTCTCATTGCAGTAGGCCTAAAAGCGGGAGGGGATATTGTGAGATTTGTTTTTGTTTCGATTTTTTTAAAATATAATGTACATGCATATCTTTTCAGGGTCTACAGCCCATGCATTATAGTTCTTTCCTGGCTGGTGATTGGTTTCACAATTCCTGCCATTCATGTAACTTCTTCATCATCCTTTGAGACCGCACCAGTTTAAAATTAAATTCAATTTGAAATATTCTTTAGAATTCTTACAAAAACTGGTGATGCCTCTAGTCGAAGCCTATAGATAGACACTAGCTGACATCGTAAAACAATAACCACAGTTTCTCAACCTAATCACGGATCCTACACACAAGGATTAACGACTCGGCCCAACTCCTGGTTAGACGCGTGATGACGGCCTGTACTGGTGGCAAATACCATGAATATTTTTCAACAAAGACCACTGCGCGCGGAGGCTTTCAGATTTGCAAGGCTCTTCGCCCGATCTGGCCTCGAAGTCTGTCATACCAGCGAATTATATTTTTGAATATTCATGAGTCTACGTTTTTGGTCTTTATTATTGAATTCTGATAAGTGATAACTACATAACCATGGTAATGCCGAACACAATATCTTTAGCTTTAAGATGAACAATGAAATGTCGCTTTTGTTTCATCGGTTCGGCATCCTATCTCTCTAAAACTTTTTAATAAAAGCCTAATTAAAAACGAAATTTGGGTAAACGGTGTTCTTCTCGAAATTTGACGTTTATTCCCGAGTAAATACTTCATCTATGACGACAAAAACTGCACAATACCATCTGTTATATCCTGAAGTATTTATTTTTAAAAATAATTTGGAACAATTATATCTTAAATAAGAAGTACTTTTACTTACTAGTTTTATGAATATTTCCGTTTTAGATGTCGTGCAAAAACCCAACACAATGGCACATTATGGAAAAGTCGCGATTACGCGCCAACGGGTATTAATGCCCGTTATCACGCGTCTAACCAATAAAGGCAAGTCCACTGAGTGCATTTTGTACTAGAGCTCAGAAAAGTCGTTTATCCTGGTGTCTATGATCCGTGACCTAATGATCTCCTTGTCTATCCTCTAGATCAGCAACGCCTTCTTCTTCGTGTTCCCGCCCATGATGTGGGCACTCTTCAAGGATTACGCCCATCGCATCAACCCCTCCATCAACCTAATGTGGGTGTTAATGATGCTGGTAGGGGCGTGCTCCGCCTACTTTCACTGTACCCTGAGTCTTGTGGGGCAGTTGCTTGACGAGGTCTCCATCTTGTGGGCTTTCTCCCTGGGGGCGGGACTCTGGTTTCCAAGGAGATATTATCCAAGAATTTTGAAGGGAGATAGGTATACGATAACTATTTCATGTGGTGGATTTTTTGTTTTTAGTCGGGGAGATGCAATGCGATACATTCAATCGTTTTATAAGTGTCCTTTATTGGTCTATTGGCTTTAAATCGTAAGGTCTCGTTGATAATCCCAGACCGATTTAATGGAATCGTCAGGTGTCGCAGATAATCTCAGACTGCAAATAATGCTATGTCCATGGATCTTTCCTTGAATGCCACATAATATTATGTTCTGTTGGGGGGGGGGGGTTGATTGTCAGTCGTATGAGTATCACCTGTTATCCACTGAGCCAAGTGCCCTATGTCTAACTCATGCAGATACATGCATGCAAGCCGCGCGCCAGCCAATTGGAGTCGACTTTACTAAATCGTGACGTCATATCATTCCCAAATCAGGACTAATGGTTTGATTGGTCAATTCCAATGCAGTGTTTTATAATACAAAAACAGCCGGGCGCATATCGCATAACATGATACAGAGTGCGTGACAGTTTTTTTTATCCAAGTCTATGACGCGCAACGGGTGAATGAGACTCGATATAGAAAGTGCCCGCTGATTGGTCGAAATTTAATGGTCAAGATGCGGTTATCTTGCATAATTAATCAGCGAATCTGCTCAAATGTAATAGAGACCATAGCGAAAGACTCGATTGTCAGAGGCCATTTCAGAAAACCTGAACCGAAGGGCAAGCAATGTAATGGCATTCCAAAAAGTCATAATTATAAGAGCCGGGGAATTACTTAGGCCCTATAACTTTGAAAGATATTTGACTCGCCACATTCATCGTTCTTTTCTTTCAGGAGGCGTTTCCGTATCTTTGTCTTCATATTGATGTTGTGTGGGACGATGCTTGCCTTCATCAAACCCTGGCTTAACTCGTTCCTCCTATTGGCGTTTGTAGTACCTGGTTTCTGGACAGCTTATCTGGAACTCAGAAGGCAAGTTGAGGGACAAGACATTAAAAAACGATTCAAAGATGAAAAGGGTACAATATTCCGTTTTAGAATCTGTAACTGAGTCTATCATGGACAAACTGTCTTGAACGAATTCGGCGATCGCGCGTGTCGCACGTGTTCTCGCCTCGCCCCGCCCTTTGGTGTTCTGACCAATCACAGCCAATATTTATGCCCGACAAAGTGTTCGCAAAAGTTCGATAAGAATGCACGCGCGCGCGTATGACTCACCCTGCCATGTGGTAATTGGATGCAGTTATTGCCACGTGCATAGTGGGCGGGGCTTACTGGGCGCGCGTGTTGAAAACTATAGATAATCACTCGACGCATGCTTTAAATTTGTTTCCAGGGTGCAGAGTCATCAGCGAGTTACCACTCTATTTCGCACGGCTTCTGTCCTGTGGATTGTCTCCATCTCCTGCTGGGTAGCTGACCGTACTCTCTGCGACTTCTGGCTCTTCGTGTCGTTCCCCTACCTCCACAGTTTCTGGCACGTGTTTATCCTTCTTGCTTGCTACTATTCCGTGGTTCTTTATGCCTACTTCGATGCGACCAGTGAATGGGCGGAGATGGGGCCTGTCTTGCGATACTGGCCCAATGACTCTCACACCAAGTTTGGCGTGCCGTATGTTGCTCTTAAGAGCAACCCGTACAGTGATGAGAATATGAACAAGATCTTTTAGCAGGCCTTTTTGAGAAGCCATCTCGAGCAACCCATTGTTGGCTTCGAATATATGATTCTTTTCTTCTACGAAGAAACCTGAAAATTTAAAATACATCATTTGAACCAAGAAATCAGGGCACATCAAATGCAACAATTGAAGTTCCGGAGAATTTTTTAATGCAAACTTCTGAAAACTTACAATTTCAACAGTTTTCAAATTCTTCATTTACTCTCAAAACAAACATGTTCATAAACTACTTGTAGTCAAACCATTAACGTGTAACATTTATGCAAAAAAATTGATTTAATTTCAAAGGCAAGCAGAAACTTATATTTATATAAGTGAGACTTAGGGCAGGGCGGGGCAGCGTGGTGGGCCAGGGGGTGGGGCAGGGGCTGGGAGGGGGCTGGGCGGGGCAGGGGCTGGGCGGGGCAGGGACAATTTATACAAAACTGCACCAGTCTAGCTTTGTGTTGGAATACAAAATGATATTAAAGGTAGTTATCTTGAGTTGATTATAATTTCTCATTGCATCTTTCAGTATATAAATTGTAAATATAATTTTTTTTTACTATTTGTCACATCTTTGTCAAGGACCTAGAAAAATGATTTCCTTAACACTGCCACTCTATTTGGCGTACTAATTTGTTTCATATGGTGCTGTTTATGTTACACATTCTTCAAAACCAATGTGCTCCAACAAATCGTTTCAAACGTTTAGCAGACTGAAATTGTTTCAGCAAAAACAACATTGCATTGAATAAAATTGTAGAAACATATTTTTTTGCCCGGAGTTTTTCCTCACTTTTGTTTGTCTTGTTGTAAAATCACCATTCTTTTATCTTAAAATAGGTAACCATAGCCACGCCCTTCGCATTGCCACTGAAGTCATTGTCGGTGACCTGCAGGTCACGGCAGGTCAGGGTGCAAAGGTCGCTGAGGTCGATAGCCTTGGCCTCCTGTTGTTTGTCAGTCGAGTAAATCTTGAGGAGTACCCCCGGCCCAGCGTTGCTTTGTATCTTGCAGTTGCTGATCTTCACTAAAGTTTTGCTTTTCGGAACGTTTCGCTCTAGCTGTTGTGGGGACTGTAGTGAAATAATAATTTTAAAAAAATTAAGAAACATAAACAGGTCCAGTTTTATAAAAGGGAGTAAAAAGTGGGAGGGGTTAAAGAAAATTGGGTGGGGGAACTTAATTTTAGAAATGTTTGCGGGCATAAAGGGCTTCTCTATATAACTACAATCGTCTTGAGTTGGAATCGAACCACCTTTCTGCCCTTGCAAGTGCATAAAAGAGGCAATAATTACATCAATGCGGACTCCGCACGTATCCTCGGCAAGTGCTGCTTCGTCTGTCTTTCCACAGTCGTGGATATAGCAGGAGTGCATGTTGAGCATTGAGCCTTGGTGTGCACTTACGCCAGGAGCCTGCTTTGATAATGGGATTGAAATCACAGACCAAGCCGAAATATGTGCACTCTCACTAAAACCTACTGAATACAATCAAGCATTTGTTTAAAGGTAAAGTCCATCATTTGTAATTTGTGCATTTTGTTTGTTTGAAGCAACAAAAATGCTCAATATCTGAAGAAGGATGCGGAACAACCAATCTGATAAAGTTTCAGCTCAGCTTCAGCTGCATTTTTCGAGAAAAACAACATTCTAGGATCTCAATTCAAATCAAATGGTGCTGAATCATGTTTTGAATTGGGCCTGAATCCAGCGTCCGAGACACGTTCTCACTGAGTCGATTGCAGCTATGCGATGTCGCGCGCTGATCCGACGAATTATAGCAACCTGAACATTTTGGCTGAATACTGATGGGTCTACCATGGGAAAAACAGAGGAGCTCAAATTTGTACTATTTTCAAGGCTGATTTTCAGAAAATGTTGTATATTGTGGAGTGTTTGAATAATAAATTTTGTGAGATTTTTTGAAAAACCGGAATTCCGGTTAAAACTGGAAAAGTAGCATCTCTGCGCTACTTAAAAGACAATTTTTTATGAACATAAAAACACTTCCAATTTTTAGACATGAATTAACTTTGAATTTTACCTGTGCACCGGAGATTTCACAGCCTTGAATATCCAGTTTGGAGAAGTTCACCATCACCCCTGTCGAACTGCAGAGAAAGCGGCAGTTCACGAGCCGGGTTGAACTTGACGGCCCACCGACCTCTAAGACTCCCCTAAAGTGGGCGGAGTCACTCTCATCAATAAAGGTGAGATTGCTGATGGTCACATGGTCACCGTAGCAACGGACAAACAGGTCATCTTCAGGATCTCGGCATTTGCTGATGATGATGACGTTTTCTGGACCACCAACACCTACAAATAAAACAAACATGAAATCTTCAGTATAACGAGAAATATCGACTTAAGAGGGATTCTAACCTTTAACCTACAGAGCACAGTACAGTGTATAGGGACATGCAAAACAAATACAGGTTGAGTAAAAAAAAAAAAAAAAAAAAAAAAAAGGTTGGGACCAATGTTTTAGTGAAGTTCTACATGTAGCACTTTCAAAATCTAGGATAAGAAAGCCCAATTCATAAGCTTTCTTTTTGAATCATTCAAATCACTTATGTACTTTTCAAATTAACACAACCAACCAAAAAGTAAGTGTTCTTTTAGCAAAACGAAAACAAATCACATAGAGATGTGTGTGAATTGTTTTGCTGAAAGAACGCACACCTTTTTGTGATCCGTGGGCAGAACTGTAAAACGGTGGTTGTGTTTAAAATTCCGTAACTTGAAAAGTACAAGAGTGATTTGAATGATTCTTGACTAAAAGAAAGCTCATGAATTCAATTGGGCTTTCATATCCTAGATTTTGAAAGGGCTGCATGATTAAATGCAAAACTTCACTAAAACAACAGTCCTGACATTTGGGTTTGGTTTTTTTACTCACCCTGTATAAAAGTAAAAGAATTTGGACAATTTGCTGATGACTACTGCCATAGATCTAACTCCTCCCACAGCCATCACCAAATTAAAACACCGACAAGAATGACCAAACTAAATGGTGAATTTTGCCTGTTTCGATTGCACAAATGAAAATTTGACTTCATATATGGAATGAGATGAGGTGCAGCATACAGAACACTAAAGGCAGGCGTGCAACTGGAAATTTAGGAAAAACGAGGCAACTCTAAACCACAGAAGACTTCGTACAGTGTTTTTCAATTTCAATGGCATTCACGAGAAGTAAAACACGAGGAACTCAGCAGATCCGAGGAAAAGTTGCATGCCTGTAAAGGTTACAAAAGATGAAAATGTTTTGAAAAGAAACAAGCCAAGAATGAAAAGGAATTCAGAAAAAAGAATGTTGTGGCACCTCGTATTGTGACTGAATGCTCGATATTAGTCAAGCCCTCTCCAGGGTACGTGCCAGGTAGGATGAGGATGATGTCGTTGTCATAGCAACAAGCCACAGCTGATGCGGGCGTGGAATGGGTCTGCAAGACAGTTTCCTCAGGCAGCCGAAGGTTCTAAGATAAATGAAATTTACTTTTTATTCCACAAAATGTTTGACAAGAATGGAAGTCAGATTATAAAAAAAAAAAAAAAAATTTGTTACCCAACTGTAAACAGGGTGGATAAAAAAAAAAACGAAATCGAGATATTATTGCTAATTGGAACAGAAGCAGGGCACATGTGAATCAAAGGGAGATATCCTCTGTTAGGGTTGAATCTCCTCTTTAAAATGACACCCTGATCATGTCATTACAATCACGGTTGACTGAGCAGTGACCAATTTTATGAAAGGGTCTATTTAGAGAGTTGCGCCAGTTTTCAATTGTGGTTAGTGGTGTCATTAATGTCACAGAGTGAAAGGCTATGGTTGCCAATCAAGGCAGGTGGGGGAAAAAAGAGATTTCACCATGAAAAGTGGTGTAACTCTCTAAATCTGGTCTCTAAACTTGGTCACTGCTCAGTCAACCGTGAATGTAATGACATGATCAGGGTGTCATTTTCAAGAGGAGATTCAACCCTAACAGAGGATATCTCCCTTTGATTCACATGTGCCCTACTTCTGTTCCAATAAGCAATAATATCTCGGTTTAGTTTTTTTTTTATCCACCCGGTAAAGCACAAAAACCTCAATTAAAACTTAAAAATATTAAAATGCACTTGCATATTTTTTTTTAATCCAGAAAGGTTTGCAATACCGACCTGTATCATTCTAAGAGTAATTTTCTCAGCGACAATGTGTGTGACAGGTTCATTATGACGTCGCGGTTGTCGGATCGCTAAGGCCGTGCTTTTCTTATGTCCAAGCCTCTTCCTCGGGATCTCCATCAGGTGCCTGGAATTTGTCAACAAAATTGGTCAGTCTCTTCAAGGTGTTCCAGTGTACCAACACCACCACCCACCCTCAAAAAAAAAGGAGAAAACTTTCTACCCGGCAGGCCAAAATGAATGCCATGGTCCGTGTTAACTGTGTTTGACTCATGTACAATGGTACGTGGGTTTGAACCCTGCCAGGAACATGGTGTCTGTGTCCTTGGGCAAGACACTTCACTACAATTGCCTCTCTCCACCCAGGAGTATGAATAGGTACCTATGAGGGAAGGGGACGGAATGTGTGCTGAAATCGGCTGCCACATAGTCTCTTGGGCCTGATGCATGGGGTTAATAATCGTAAAGCACTTTGAGATTGTTGATACAATGGAAACCGCTACATAAGCATTACAATTTATTTTATTTCAGTGTGAAGCGTATTTGTTAAAAGGGTTACAGCAAACTTCACAATGAAACTTCAATTGATGACATTATGAAAGTTCCTTCGTTTTTACTTTCGCTTGAAGTATGGAACAGCCTTTAGGCAAAAAAAAAAAAACCATTGACCATCTTCCTTACCTCATTACAGGGTTCTCCATCATTTCCAAAGTGTCTTCAAGAAGCTCGAGATCTTTCCACAATCTTGAGATCTCAAACACTTCCAATTCAGGAAACCTCTTCTCCAGAGCGTCACTGTCCTCCTTGTCATTGATCTTGGACACTTTATCACCTTGATTTTTGTCACTCGTCTGGTCTTCATCTTTGGAACTATATTGCTCCCCGTTACAAAACTTGTCATGGTCATTGTCTTTATCTTTGTCACTGTCCACATCCACATTGACAACGTTAGTGTCACTGTCCATGGGAATGTCCTGGTCTTGTACCTTGGCACCATTGTCTTGAGTGTCCCTGACCTTATCTTTGTCACTGTCTTTATCTTTGTCACTGTCTGCGACCACATTGACAAGGTTTGTGTCACTGTCCATGGGAATGTCCTGCTCTTGTGCCAGGGCCTCACTGTCTTCAATGTCACTGTCCTTAACTTTATCAAGGTGACATTTCTTGTCATCATCCTCCTGATTGTCACAACGGTCTTTGCCAATGTCCTTGTCATTGTTTTCACCTGTTTCTTTGTCTTTGTCACAGCCGTTGTCAATGTCCCCGTCACTGTCTGTATCAGTGTAATCGTACTCGTCATATTTTTCGATGTAGTCCTGTTTCTTGCGGAGTTGTCGGTACTTTGTCTGGTAATCGGTTATGATATTCTGGTACTTCAGAGCTAATCCCGGTGAGACATTTTTCTCCATGACGTCAAAATATCTGAAAAGAGTCAAAATTGAATCACCCTTCAGAAATACAACTAGAAACTGCACCGAACATTTGCCTAACTCAGAAGTATTTGTATCCATTAATGATAACCCTGCACAATCATGTTTAGGTTTTTTAGTTTTTGTAAAAACTTTTAGCAATCCATGTTTTCATAAATATCATAATCTCACAAGGACTGCATCTGTGAGGGGCCAATGTTTCATGAACAAGAACTCCGGTTTGAAATTTGGTTCGAATAAACAGTGTTGTAATAAGGAACTTACAGTTTCAATCTGGGTTCAAGGTGACGGTTGGCGAACTTGTCCACTGCATACATGAAGTTGCTGACGTCACTCAGACGCCATATGTAGTTGAAGAAAAACCTATAACAGGTGAGAAGGCATCAATCAAAAAAATCAAAAGCAAATCTTCACCAGATCTGATTTTAAAATCCTGGCAACAAATGACAAAGCTTTATGTTATACAACTTTTTCTCTTCAACGTGTGCAACTCCAAGGGTTTCTCAAAAATATTTAAGTGGGGATTTCCCCCTCCTCGTAAACTGTAATTTCTTGATTGCCTTTTCTTGACGTGTTTCTTCGGGATATGAGCCATGCATTAATTTTTTTTTTTTTTGTAGGAATCAATGGATTCTGAAAACAATTCGCAATAGTGAAAAACTGGGATGGTTTTGATTGATGACCAAGTTGAGATTGTCAAGTTATGTAAAGTGAATGTTCAGTACCTCGTATGCTCAATAACCAAAGCTGCCTCATCTATGTCGCCAGAGTCATCATGGACTGGGAACAACTCTATTACATTCACCTTGTAGTCATTGTCCTGTGAAGGAAATCCTCTTCATTAACGGTTCAAATTACAACTTTATAATTTTAGCGTTTTAATCACTGTAAGTCAAACTTTGCAATATGACGTTTTTCATTTACATAAAAGGGAAGAATGGTTTAAAGGGAAAATACAACATTTGCAAACATTAAAAAATAAAACAACCAAATCATTTTGAAATACCTTGCTGGACTGTTAGTGAATGACAGTGTAAAGCATCCTGTAAAATCATGGCACCTGGTATACTGTCATTTTCAAGAAAAGTGGTATTTTTGTATCAATTTCCAACGCTGATCGGCCGATCAGCGTTGGAAACAACTGGCTTTTTTTTCAAATACTGGCCTCAATTGACCATCGCACTTGTTTGCAATCGATTACAAACCTATGAACGGGTACGAGCCAGGTAGACTGGTTCCCTGACCTTACAATTCCCCAATGTATGTAAACTGCTCTGTTTCTTCTTATTATGGAGTCAGGGAACCAGACTACAGGAAAATGATCGTTTTTCTTGGTTTTTATAGCATTTTCGAACCCAAAATCTCAAAAAAGTCAGTGTAACTATATTTGCTATATATTTCCAACCCCCCAATTCCATCCATTTCTGAAAATTGCATCAAAAGCAAATGATGTATATTCCCTTTAAGTTGCCATGAGTATGCAGGCAAAATGGTCTGTTTGTTTGTTTCTTTCTTTATCTGTTTATTAGTTATCACCTTGAGGTAAGAGATGACTTGTTCTTCAGTTGCCGTACTGCATGAAGGTCCTGGGAGACAACAGAATGGCTCGACCATCTCAACTGTCATCATGATGGGAAAGGACTCACGATATAATTCATGCATCTGAATAGGAACAAAAAAAATATTAAAAATCGTACACCAATTATATGTAGGGGCCTACATGTTTTGAATACTGTTTTGAACAGGTGTATATCCAGTTAGCAGAAGTCGGAAAGCACAATTCTGAAACTTTTTTGGGGGGGGCGAGAACCTTATCTCAGAAAAAGTTTTGACCCCTTTATGTTTTTTAAGAGAGAATATTATTTTTGGAATTAGGGAAATTAAAAAAATAAGGGGGGGGGGGGCAATTTTGGAAATTGTTCTGGGGAAAGTCAGACAAATAAATTTTTATTTACAGCCACATTCCAGGTAAGACTGTTAACAAAAATATAGCAAATTATGGATAAGGCCAATCAACATTGATCTTTAGGTTTTCATCACCGCCCACCTCAATTTTCACTCCTGCCCCCATTTTTTTTATATTTTATATTTTTTCTGGAAGTGTGTTTTTCCCTTAAAAAAAGGTGTATTTTCCAGGCAAGTTCACCAAATCCACAGGCATTGTCGCACTGACTTGCACGGACATTGTGCACGACAAACTGAACATATCGCGAATTCATAGTGCTAATGCATACGTCATCGTATAGTCGGGAAACATGACAAGTCGATGTGGTATTGATACAACACTCTAGCATCATACAGTTAGCGTGTGTTGTACAGTATGAACTCTTGAGTCGTGGTCGTAAAGTTTATAAAGTTCAAAGTTTGACATCTAGCTGGCAAGGCTAGGCCAATTGTTGCATTGTTTGTTTGAACACTCAGTCAGCTGTTAACCTAGTCTGCTATAAACTGTGAGGTTCATTAACCTATCTCAGTAAATTCTAGACACAGACCCTAGGTCAAACAGCGGAGTGGTAGGGGCCTACTTAATATTAAGTAGTTTTCATGTTTGTTGGGTCTTCTTTTAGGTTTATCTGACGTTGTCCCCTCAATCACTTTGAATGGGAATAGGCCGAAAAAAGTTCTGCTTAAGTTGCCCTACCTACCCTATTTCTGACAGCCCCTACCCTAAATTTTTTTATGAGAAAAATGAGAAGAAAAAAAAACAAAACCATCAATTTCTACCTTTTACCCTTGACTACACGCAGACGTCAGTCGTCTCCATATTATCGTACACAAAAAAATTGGCAAAAAAAAATTCCCTACCTACCTACCCCAGTTTCAAATGCCATGCAGGCCTAATTGTAAGTGCAGCAGAACTATGTTTTTTTTGCCTTAATGTGAAGTAGTGGAAATTCCCCTCCAGACTGATTTGTTTCAATCTTGAGTGACGGATGAAAACCTAAAAATCAATATTGAATGACCTAGCCTAACTAGAAATTGCATTCCTCTATCCTTTCCCCTCTGCTTACTAATTTAATCATCATTTAAACATATAATAATATTATATCCATGGGAAATGCTACCTGCACCAGTACATCACAAGCCAGATCAACGGATCGCCATACAGCCTGATGCCCCTTCAACTCCGATGTCTCTTCTTCAACATAGTAAGCGAAGGTTCGCTGGATTTCATACTGGAACTCTCTGCCAGACTGTACAATCTTCAAGATGCCGTCACGTCGATCTTCGTAGCTCAGACTTGCGAAATCAAAGACTTGGGGCATCCTCAAGGCTGGAAGTTTGAAGTCGTCGTCCATGCCACTCGGGTCATCTTCGTTTACACGGGGAGCTTGTGGAGAATTCTTACCAACATTGTCCACGACACGAGGATCTTGCACCACGTCGAATGTGTTGACACTTTGAAGTTCCCGCGGTATGCTTGACGGTGTTTCAACCGTTTCTTTACCATTCTTCGTGTCTAGAGAATCATCAGAACACGACGCATCTGAGCTGTGATGGATCTTCTGTTTCTTCGCTGGAATGTCATCCAGATCTTTGCCGTCATTTGAGGTCAAAATTTCAGACATGTCGGAGGACATTTTTGACAGTTTTATAAAAATCAACAACCGCGCGCCGTATATGACAGCGCACCACGTGGTATTGTCATATCGTTCGAGGGACGAAAGAGGGCGCCCTATCAAATTAACGGTGGGGAAAAATAAAAATGCAAAATTGATTACTAGTGTGGAATACGATTAGGCCTACATAAATTATACATGTACTTGCATGTGGTCTACAAAGAGGCAGCAAGTTGTACCGAACAGGTTTTTTAGGTCCACAGAGAGATAGCAATTTTGGGATTCTTGCAGTTTAGGACCCCGTTCCATAAAAGAAAGAAAATACACTGTTTTGGGACGGCTATACCAACATAACAGGAAAAGTAACTTTATATTTTTAGTTCGCTAATATACCATATTGAATATCAGCATACTTAATTTTGTAGAAAAAGGTCAGGTTTTAATCGATGAGGAAATGGGTAAAATGATGACAGCGCCTGAAACTGCTGTGACTCGCACGTATCTAATTGCTAAAACAGGTAAGAAAGTCGCATTTTTACAAAAGAGTTCAAAAACCTAGAGTTACCCTAAGTAAAAACGACTGTTTGAGGCTGCAACAGTCATTTTTTGGAAAATTTGACAGTCCTTTACCAAAGTCATTTTTGAACGGAGCAAGTAAAAAAGGGAGGTGTCCTAAATTACACGACTTCCGCAATTTTAAAGTTCATTAGACGGGTAGCATTAATTATATTGCGTCGGCCAAGTTGAAAACGCCTGCAATCGCCGGTACGACCACACCCACCTTCCATAAAATATATACTTATAAAAAAGACATTAATCGATTCACTGTGTGTTAAGTTGTCTCATTAATTTTTAAGAAACACGTAAAGCTAAGATATGTGCTTTAGTAGCGCAGCTCGATAACTGCACGACATGCACCTGCAAAAATTGCGACCACGCCTTCAAAACGTGTGTCCGTTCTGTCGACAGGGCGCACTCTCTCTATGTACGCACGTGAAAAATGACGTAAAGCAGCATCCGGGAATTTTACACGAATCCAAGATGGCGCCGATCGGCGAAAAAAGTACAGCTCGATCAGCGGGCATGGAAAACGGTGAATCTGAGCCGCAAAACTTATGGTAAGCTCATTTCCTAGAGTATAAACCTTAAACACGTAGGTAAGGCTTTGTTTGGATCTAACTCCTGGCGTTTTTCACCTTTCAGGTCTTCAATTTTAGGCGAGGTTTCATCGCATTCTGGTTCGAAGTTGCCGTCATGCAAAAACATCCTGGTTCTCGGTAAGTCGTCTGCGGTCTGCCAAAGTGCCATTGACCGTCACACATGCCCTGCCCATTAAAAACCAGTCTGTCCAGCGTCTTTTTAACGTGATGAATACAATGTGGTTTTATTTTAGGATAAAATGTGGTGATAGTGTAGTATAGGGCCCCTGTATTGTTTCGATCAAATTAGAATTAAGATTTTTTTATTACTAAAATTAGCAAAAAAAAACGAAGTGGCTATCGTTGCGGCAGCCGTTGTTTAGCGACCTCTACGATACTTTTTTAATACGCACGCAGGTATATAATTATTTGTTTTCCCACGTTTTAGCGAGCAGTGCGACAGCTCAGTCGATAGAGGGTAGGATTTTGCACTGCGAGATTGCGGGTTCGCATCTCAGTTTTGCACTCGAATTTGTTTCCTTTTCTAACCTGAGGCTTTGGAGGATTTTTTTTAAAAGGGAAATAAAGTCCGAGTTTCATAACGTTCAAAATCACTTTTTTCCTTCTAATTTTATATTTTCTTCTCATGTTTTATAAAAGTTGCCTACTACCGTAACGATAGAAAATGGGAAATGCGTTACGGCTGCCGTAACGATAGCCACTGCGGGAAAAAAAATCCGGATTTTTTTAAAGGGAAATAAATTTCGAAATTGCAATGGGTCTTATTCCGAAGTAACAACAATATGTATGTTTTGTAAGCATGGTAAGTGAAGCACCAGACAAAGATTGTTTACCATAAAAATTTCTAAGTCCCAAAAACATCCACTACGCTTGTCCAGTCATGCCAGTGCACTGCTGTGCTGGTAACAAGAACAAAAACATCGGGGACTTGTTCACATGTTCATGGTCAAGTAAACACTGCCTTTTTTTAAAAACTGATAACCCTGATTGACCTTTATTTGTTATTTGGCAACACCCAATGTAATAGATTGACGTCTCCCTGATGCAAAATTACATTACATATTGATCACTGTGTGTCAAATTCCCTTTGGCGTTCAGGTGAAGACGAATGTGGGAAGACAACTCTTATATCAAGGCTACAAGGCACAGATGACCCCAAGAAAGGTCATGGACTGGAGTATTTATATCTGGACGTCCAAGATGAAGATCAAGACGGTCAGTAGTACTAACATTGTAGTCGTGTCCGTTACAAGTCCAGTCAAAAGTTAATCATAGGTCCGGTCCTACTAAACTGCGTCAACAAGCGTCAACAAGCATCAACAAATTTTGTATCTATAAGTTTTGGAACATCAAAAGACACTTTTTTTATGGTAGAAATGGTGACCAAGGACACATTCAGCATATATAAAATAAAGTTAAAATTATTTTAAAGCTTGGTTTTTGAACGCGAAATGTACGACGAGTTTGTCGAGTTTAGGGTGGTCGCCATTTTGTTTACGTGAAGCTAGTCGTACTACGCATGCATGAAGTGTACAGAGCCATACTACGCATGCGCAAAGTGTATAGTGCCATCCAAACAAGATGGCGGCCAACACTAATCGACGAACTCGTACATTTCGCGTTCAAAAAAACAAGTTTTTAAATAATTTTAACTTTATTTTGTATGCTGAATATGTCCTTTGTCACTGTTGTGCCCATTCTTGAAAATCACGCATTCTCGAGAATGGGCTTGCATTCTTAAGAATGAGCGCCCATTCTTAAGAACGAGCACGCGTTCTTAAGAATGAGCGCTCATTCTTAAGATTGGGTGGGAATATCACGTGCACAATTTATGAATTTTGCCCAATCTTAACAAACATTGCACGACATAATTATGTTAAATGAATTGTATAGCGGTTAAAAGGGAAACAGTTCATATAAAGAGAAAAGAAAATGTGCTATGCTTCTGTACTCGTATAACTACGATAATTTGAATCAAATTAAACCTGTTATTATTGCTTTTTTCTGCCCACTATGGGAAGTTTTGTAATAACGGAGGACTGGGAACTAGTCTGGGAAGTGCTTTATTTAGGCTAGACAAGTTACAAGTCCCTGCATGTATCATATGTGTGCCACGAAAAAAAAACGATGTCCAGAAGCTGCCAAAATTGCTCTTTTGACTAGATAGAATCCAGCTCTGCGACGTTATGGTGGGATGTGAACAATAAATTGGTGGCAATTTAAATGGGAAATAGCATTAGCACTATGGGATGTCGCAGTATTCATTCTCATTCTTCACATTCTTCATTCTTACGTCCCCCCCCCCCCCCCCCCCCCCCCGCTTTTATTATCCCAAAAATCAGAATTCTTTGCACTAGTATTATTATGTCTCTTATATTTTCCCGGTCCCCCCCCCCCATATTAATACGCCTTTACTTATCATATCCACTCTACTTTTCAGCGCCTTGCGTTGCAACAGTATAATTATTGAGAATCAGTGAACGAGGATTCAGCTAGACTTGCCAAGCGCAGCCGGTGCTCGGCATCGACAAGACCGTTATCTTGTCGCGCATTCTCGAGAATGTGCGCTCAATCTGGAAGAGTTATTTTTTGCCAAGATTGAGCAAGGATCCAGTTGCACATTCTCAAGAATGTGCATGCCCATTCTCGAGAATGCGTGATTTTCAAGAATGGGCACAACATCACTATTTCTACCATAAAAAACGTCATTATGATGTTCCAAAACTTATACAAAATTTGTTGATGCTTGTTGACGACCGTTGACGCTTGTTGACGCTTGTTGACGCAGTGTAGTAGGACCCTACAGGTCAACTCATGGATGGATATGGAATATTTGACTATTTGTTTCAATCCAGTGTCTGTGCAAGGGGTCTATTCCATTGACCTGTCAAAAAGGGGGAAATGATTAGTAAATCTGTTACGCTGCGGATAGTTTTTTTCTCGTGATAGTTTAGCTGGTAGTGTTAAGCTGTTATTCACTATCGAAGTGTTACATAATAGCGAGCGATGCCACACACTAAGCAACTGATCCAGCTTTTGGTACTGCACGTGTATTCGAAGCAAAGTAAAATTATTGGAAAATTGATCATCAAATGATCATCAGTTAACCATTTTGAGTTTGGAGTCATTGAATCAGCTATCCTGAGCTATAAAATCAAACTGAAGGCTACAGTTTATAATCGGGGACAAAAAAAGGGGGGTGGAGGGACAAACGATATGATACCCCCACTTAAAAACGTGGGGGAGGGGAAAAATGTCCCCCCCCCCCCCCCCCAGAGGGGTCTGGGTGCATTTTCCTGTAATCTACTGCTTATTTTACAGCATAAATCTCCTCGCTCGTCGCCTTTTTGGTCTCGTCACGCACGCCCTCTCTATCTCGTCGCATGCGCCCTCTGTCTTGTCGCGCGTGCTGTCTCGTTGCAGTTCTTGGTCCTGTCGCTTTTTAATTTTAGTAAAAGAATGACAGACTCCCAATAATTATTGTTGTCTTACACATGTATGTGCAACTAATCCTAGCAGACTACGGTCTGACGTGAACTGCCCTATAATTTTGTTTCGCCCTCTTTTTTCTTCTCTTTTTGAGTCTCTCTCCCTCTATATCTTGCTTTTCCTTTCTTTTTCTGAATTCCGCCCTTGGGCGTGATCCCGTTGCTGTGCCAACGACCGGTTTTGGCATATCTTCTGTAATCACTTCGGTAGTGAATAGCAAAGGGACATTTTCTGTTGTGTTCTCTTACACATGTCAATAAACCTTTCCCACGAAATTGGGCCCAGAAATAATTGGACAGGAGCTCAGAATGATATTTTAGGGTCTGTTTGGTTCCTGAATAAACTTAGGCTTGGCATTCTTAGCATAGATGATGACATTCATTATCCGTAGTTGCACAGAAGATTGGACTGAAGGCTTTGACAAAATACAAAAACTTTGCTGTTCCTTTTCTGGCCTTCCTTCATCCAGCCCAGAGTCCACGAAGTTTGTGGGATTTTGTACACCATTGTGCAAAAAACGATAAATTTTGGATGTCTTTATTTTTTATGAGGAGTTTCATCTTTTACTTACATCTTGCCTTGCCTTTTAACCCTGCTACTGTTTGAACAGTTTCAGACAGTCAAAAAGTCCATCCACTTCCCCTGCCATGCTTTTTACCCATGTATGCTAGTCACAAACAGTCAGATCATAGTTTAAGCAAGCACTCTGACAAGTCAAATTCAGTTGACAGACAAAAGCAGGAAATTGGTGGCACAGCTGTCATATCAATCACCTACAGTCAAAGCATAATTATATCAAGTTACGTAAACAGTCACAGCCAGTCAATCCTGCTTTATGAAGGCTGGGAGCTCTTCTGGGAGAAAACAGTCACTTGATTGATTTTGACCAAAAGGACAACTTGGCACAGAATGTTTGTTTGCATAGGATGGTTAAGTTTTAATATAATGAAGTAGGTGTGTACTGCCCTATTATGCTGCAGCAGCAAGCTCACTGCTTCTTTTGAGAACAAAAGCACTCCACTCCCTTTTACTAGAAACCTGACCTTATATCTGAGGACAGGCGATGCCCTCAACGTTTCTAGAATTGCAATATTTGCTACCGCCCATGTCCAATTGACCAAGTTCACAAATATGTGCAGAATGCAGAATGCAACATTTTGCCTGTATACAATTGTGCCTGTTTAATATTGAAATCAAGTTAACCCAGTGTCGAAGTTCATTAGGAATAAAGGTGCTTTGTTTCAACTGAATACCAAGCCTATTCATAACGGAAATATGTGTGTGTCAAAAGTGTCCTCAACAATTTCATTTTGTGTGATTCAAGGGTAATTGCACAAATTTACCGGTACTGGTGGATTTAGTCTTTAGATGATATTTCAATAAAAGTGCAGTTAACATGTCCATTGTTTATGCATGATTTTCAAAGTCCAACGGAATTAATCAACCATTCACAGCCAGAAACAGTGAAGGATTGCATAGCCAGCCTAACAGTAATTAAAGTCACTGCTGTAGACCCTTGCCCACAGCAGACTATAGATAAACACTCGCGTCAGTCATCAATATAATATTAATATACAAATTTGCGTACACAAACAGCCTACCAGCACATTAGAATGAAGTCACATGTACATGTAATAATTCTGATGGCTAACACATGTCAATGTTTGCTTAATTTTTATATGCCGTTTAAAGGCAAACATAAACATGTTTCATGTGTTGAATTGGCCGTATCTCGAGCTGAGAGCTGCATTTTGAATAAAAATGACATTGACACTGGTTAACCAAGGATCACTTTTCATTTCTTCAAGAATTCAATTTGTCTAGGCTCAGACAGTCAAAAAGATGAAAATGCCAATTTCATATTCAGGTGTGTCCCCTGACTTTCAGTTCAAGCCCATCATTTATCACATGTCTAATCCCAGCAGACATCAACACCGCATGTTTATTTTCGAACTTGAAAAAAGAATGATCAATAGATTAACTGCACTCCACATGTGATGCGTGAAAACGATGATAAGGCCACCGTTTAAATAAAAACACGATGCGTATGTAATCAGCAGATCCAAGGGTTACTGTGACTAGGGATCGATGCTGCCAATGTCTGTCATTGATTCCCATATGTTGTCTGGGCGAGACACTTGTCGGGTGATAAGTATGCGACCTTTAAGTGTGCCAGACCAAAACAAAAGAACAGGCTTGTATAAGCCTTGTAGTGAGTAGGCGTAGGCCTGTATTATGCAGCAGTACATGCCTTAAAGGTAATATATTGGCAGACATCAAAAAACAAAACTATCAAATCATTATGATTTATGAATACCTTATATTGTTCTTGACTGTAATAATATAGTATCAAGCATCCTGTGAAATTGTGTCACCTGGTGCACTGTCATTTTCAAGAAAAGTGGAATTTTTATATCTTATTTCCAAGAAAAAAAATTCCAACGATGGTTGGCTGGCTGTCGTTGGGAAAAAAACTGACTTTTTTTCAAATACTGCCCCCGTTTTACCAAATTTAGTTAGTCCAAGTTTTGTTTGCAATCAGTTACACATCTGTTAACGGTCGCAAGCTAGCTAGTCTGGTTTCCTGACCTGACATCCCCGACGGCTATAAATTGCTCCATTTCGTATGAAGTAGGGTCAGGGAACCAGACTACAAATTTTTTTTCTTGGGTTTTCCCACATCCATGATCACAAAACATTAAACAGGTTAAGTTTAACAATGTTTTCTTTAAAATACATCCATTTCTGAAATTACAGCAAATGCAAATGTTGTATTTTACCTTGAAATGTACATGTACATGTACATATCACTTGCGTTTTATTGTTTGTTTTTTCCATTGTGTTAAATAGACATTGCTTTGACCTGTAATATAATACTTTCTCATTGATAATTATCATGGAATATTTTATGATAGAGTAGATTTTCTAGTTAATTTCTTCCTGTTCCCTTTTTAACAGAAATTCTGAGTGTGCACCTTTGTTTTAAATCAGTAAATTTGCCCATCGTTTAAAGGGGCACTAGGTCCTGAAATCCCCAAAAATTCCATGTTTTGGATTGTTTACTACATTGTAAGCCTATTTCAAACATCTGGTTGAAAGGAAACCAACCTAATGTCTTACCGTTCCCGAGAAAAGATGAAAATTGTGTGGATGTTTATTCCTACTTTTAAATGATTATTTCCGATTATGTTTTTCATGTCGTTCTCAGTGTATGATAATGTGTCTCGGGAACAGCGGTGACCAATCACCAATGCAAACAAATATGGTTTCTTCAATGTCTGCAAAAGGCGAACACTTTACGAATGAAATCACAACTAGCATCCAAACAGCTCAAATTTATGGGGTTGCAAAAGTGGACCCTGAAATTCGTTTTCACACGCATAATACAGGAATAACAGAAAACCGCCCAGTTTTTAAAGGATAGTTGTGTGGATGTTTATATCCGACTTTTAAATGTTTATTTCCGATTAACATCATCTCGTTTAAAGCGCGTTTTGTAGCCCAATTTGGCTGTTCCAGGACCTAGTGTCCCTTTAATATTTTGTAATCCGTACATATAATCAGTGCATTGCAGTACCAAGACCATTTACTCATTCAATATTATACAAAATGAAATGATTGACTACATGTTGTGATAAACTGTCAGTCAGTCTTATGAACATGATGTGTACATGTACAAATGTACATACATGACCATTCAAGGCCAATATACGTATTTGGCCCACATTGTGGACGTACATGTAAGTACATACATGTGCATATTGTAATGAACATGTGTGGTACATGTACATGTAGGTCAGCACCACCCACACATAATAAACTAGCCTGCAAACCAGACTGCACTACACATCACGTGTTGTTATAATATGGTACACATTTTGCTCATATTCTACATTTTGCTCATATTCATGTCTAGTGTACATGTACATGTACGTACCGTACCGGTAGTCTATTTCCTGTGTTCTTCACAGAAAATTGGCTGTTGTGGTTGACATTACAAATACGATTGAGAGGAATTATCCACATGTTCTTCTTTTATCTGCATAAATTTGCAATAAGTGTAAACAGGTGTTTTCTTCTATTTCTTTCCCCTCCCCCCCCCCTCATAAATTTACATATAGGCCTAAAATACAATACATGTAAAATGTATAGTCTAGGTTTCAGTTTCCGTATTTGATTATGTATTAGTGACCAGTTGCCTGCAGAATGTGTACAAAGTTTGACATTGTATTAACAGCGTTCCCAGCCGCTCTGTTAACCATCATGATCATGGAAAACCTTAAAAATGAGTTTCCACTTTTAGTCCATTAGGGAATTAAGAAAAACACGGGGAAATTGACATGACCCAGATCGGAAAGGTGTGTCTAAGTTGTGTCCATTGACTTTAATGCAGTGTGAGTATTAACCTATCGCGGTAGAATCACATCAATGCAGCTTGTGACATATTGTCCAGTTACATGATACTCAAATGGACGCAGAACGAGCAAAATCTGAGAAAAACTAAACTTAACGTACACACTTTCCATAGGGTTATCTAAGTATTCAGTAACATTTACAGTCAATTTACATTTTCCCTTAGTCGGTTTCCCTTTGCGGTTTATTTGAAAATGTGAAATTGAAAACCATATCCTCTCTGGGTGATCCCCGCTTGCTGCATGTATTTCCCAGGTTCGCAGCATTGCTGATGTTGCTAGCATTGTGAATTTGGGGCGTGATCCCTGGCTACCTAGCATTTGAGTTTATGGCTTCTGAGTAGCTCCCCATTGAACAAAATGGGGAACCGCCAACATAGGGCTGGATAGCTCAGTTGGTAGAGCTCGCAGGTTCAAACTCCAGTCAATTTCTCTGCTAAAATTAAAGTTACATTTTGAATGTCTGACTACATGTGCAGGCTATCCGCTCTGTTCACAAGTACCCCCTCACCGGCAAAGAAAGTACAGTTGGGGGTGACCGAACGATGCCATCTTGCCTGACTGCAATATTTCGCCGCGAAGCGCGGCCACTGCGTGTACATAGTACAAATCCCCTGGTGTACTTGCGTCACACACAAGGAACAGTGCGTGCGTGTCAACCAGCGAAATGTATGTGTTCCGCCCATGGGACGCCGTTGCTAGGTAAAAGTACGCCCTCTTTTGTTGGCACACGGAGCCCATACTTTCATTTGTAGTCCGCAGTTTAAAATATGTGAAATGAAGGACAAAAACAGGACTTGATCTTTTTCTTAAATTAGTCACATCATGGTTCCATGGTTACGTGTACATGTATAGCACTTCAGAAAAACCAGTCATCACTTATGTGGTGGCAAATTACCCGGGGATTAATATTACCCCATCATTACCACAGTAGTTTCCCCGTGGAGCTATACAGAATCGGAATCAGGTGGCAGTAATATCTTTGCTGTTACTCTCTAGGCAGTAATCAACTATTACTAACCTTCACGTGCTTGAGAGATATCAAGTGTGTGCTCTTGGATGCTACAGATTGTACATTATGTGTAGAGAAGCAATTGGGGCAAAGTGACTGGACTGTGACATATGATCTTCAGCTTTTGCTTTCGTTTGAAAATAATTTTCTTGAAAGGCTTCCCCAGATTGACACAGTATACCATCCTATGAAATGTAAAGTCATTGAGAGAATACATTTTGATTCCAATGTTATATTCCAGTTGATGTTTCCTAATTTATACAAATATCACCAGAACACAAGGCATATGTTTGCACTATACATAAATGTTAGGAGACTAAAACTATGGGCTCCGTGCACAAGTACCCCCTCAATGGTAAGAAAGTGAGAGTTGGGAGAGACCACTGGGTTAGACATTCGAATGCGTTGCTGACGACGCTTGTGCGTGGACGCCATGGATTTGTACACATTCGGAATAAAGTTGTACACATTCAGATTAGAATAGTCGTGCGTACCTTGCACTATATGCGAGGACCAATACGCCCATGGGGTGTTGCCCATCCACGGGGATCTCAAAAGATGCTGCCGTTGTGGCGTAAAACAGCTTAAGTCAATCACAATAATCATCTCTGCCCTAACAGGTACCCATTTACTCCTGGGTGGGGAGAAGCAATGAGTGACAAAGTGTCTTGCCCAAGGGCATACGTACATGTACCACAACCCGAGGCTGGACTTGAACCCACAACCTGCAGAATTACCCGCAGACCACAAATTCAGTGCTCCTAACCACAAGCCCACAGCACTCCACACTTCTGGAATTCATTTTGTTTTCTATCTTCGTCTTTCCAGACAGCACACGGTGCGGAGTGTGGATCCTGGGAGGCGAGGAGGAACATTCCGAACTCCTCAAGTTTGCGCTGACGCCGGCCAGCCTGAGCCACTCCCTAGCCATCTTGATGGTGGACATGTCCAAACCGTGGTCTATCATGGATATGCTCGACAAGTGGGTGGGGTTGCTCAGAAGACACATAGATACGTTGAGATTGCCGCCCGAGAGACTACGGGAACTGGAGGAGAGATGTAAGTACTGTGTCTTGAGACTTTCGGCTAACACATTCTGACCGAGTTTTAACATTTATTTTTGTGATTGTCACAGACGTGAGCCGTGTGTTCGATCAATTCTGTTATGGACCATTTTGGATTCTATATATAGTCACGCCCACCTTTTGTTAAAGGTAATATATACAACATTTGCAAGCATCAAAAAACAAAACTGTAGTTACCAAATTATTATGAAATACCTTACTTGACTGTAAGTGAATAATAGTCTCAAGCATCCTGTGAAATCATGGCACCTTGTGTGCTGTAACTTTTAAGAAAAGTGGGCTTTTTTGTATCAATGCCAACGATGGTCGGCTGAATGCCTGGTCGTCTGGTTCCCTGCCCTCACAATGATCCCCGATGTAGTATAAATTGCTCCGTTTTGTCTGAAGTAGGGTCAGGGAATCAGACTACAAGAACAGCATTTTTTTTTCCTTGGCTTTTTCAGCATCTATGAACACAAAACTTTAAACAGGTCAATGTAACAATATTTGCTATCAAATACTATCGCTTAAATCCATCCATTTCTGCAAATTACAGCAAAAGAAAATGTTGTATATTCCCTTTAATGTTATTCAGTACATTTACCGTATTCCACGCACTGACATGTATGCATATACTGCATTACAATGGTGAATATTAAATGTGGATGTGCCGGTACATGTACAGAACAATAAAAAAAAAAATATGTGACATATAATGGACATTCCATCCTGACAGAAAATCCCCTGGACTATACAAACACCTTGTACATGTATGTGTACACCTGCTGAAAGTAATTAATGTTTATAGTGTACTTGTAAAAACAAAAATTCAATCATCATTTGAAAATGCCAATTTACCACCCAAGTACATCTGCTACTGTTCTCACTCTATGAATACTTCTCATACACATCACACTGCCCAGTGTATGCACGATTACTCCTATCACACATTTTCATCTAGGTCAGTTCAATCAATACCCAGTAATTAAGTGCAGATTTTCATTTGAAAATACCCATCTGGTTCAACATTTTTTCTCCAGTAGAAGCAGTTCAAAACAATGGTTTTTCTGTTGTCATTTTTTTTAAGGGCTAGAGTTTACAGTACGTTTGTTTATGACAGTGTGTACAGATGTTTTACATGCTGAGCCAGACATTAACATGGACATGTACTATGAACTTGTGTAGATTTTCAGATGTAATGGTATTTTCAGTACATAGGCCTATAAATAAAATAAAAAAACAATACATGTATTTTAATACAATGTATGATTGTACAAACATGTAAAATGCTTTGCGAGTTAAAATGCTATGAGGCACATGCTGTCAATCTGTTTTGACCAGATGGACGGTCCTCGTCCAAAAAAAAAATCAATTAATTATGAATTGTATAAATCCAGGGTATAATTACTGCGATTTATTTATTCAGACTGGTTTATGTGTTTGCAATCAAAGCTGAAATCAATGACTGCCTTTTTTGTCAGTTTGCTGCATAATGTGAACTTGACTGGTGATTACAGGTGTGTATTGTACAGACATAGTGACTATAATGTCGTCGTCCCTCCCCCCCCCCCCCCCCCCCACCCAATACGGAGACGTCTGAGCATTCCTGTGCGCATGTACACCGTCAGTACATGTATCAGGTGGTCCTTTCCATTGTTAATTATTTCACACATTGGGGATTATCCTGCATATATTAAATATTTATTATCTGTGAGAGTGAAAGGTTTAGAGTATGGAAACCTTTATAACACTAACTGGGAGAATATTTTATGAAAATTCCTCACAATTATTTGCCCAAAAAGCAATGTCAGCTAAAAAACAAAAAAAATCACTGTGCAATAACATAAATGTATATCCTTACACTTAAAAACTTGGGTATTCAAACCCATATAGTACAGGTAGTTTAACCCTAACGTACCTGAATCCATCAAAATCCACACCCCTGTTTCAGGGGATTTCAGCGGATTCAGGATACCTCCATATTGCAAAAAAACTGGGGATTTTGATGGATTCAGGAATGTAAGCCTAGCGGAACTGCAGGATTTTTATGGATTGAAGATACCCCCATATTGAGCAGTTGAGGGACTTTGATGGATTCAGGATCTCAACAGATTTACCCCCGGCTAATTGGTGGATTCTGATGGACTCACTGTCAACCAACATTTTTGGCATGGCAAAATTGATGGATTTTGGCAGATTCAGGATACTTTTTAGTAAAAAGGGGTTAGGGTTAAAGAAATACACAACCTTTGATTTTGCTGTGATTTTCTGAAATGGATAGATTTGGGGGTTAGTATTTCATAGGAAAATATTATTACACTGACCTGTTTAAAGTTTGTGTTCAAAGATGTTGAGAAAACCAAGAAAAATCATCTTCTTGTAGTCTGGTTCCCAGATCCTACTTCAGATGAAACAGAACAATATGTAGACATCGGGCAGTTGTCAGGTCAGGGAACCAGACTAGCTGATTTGCACCCGTTCACGGATGTGTAACCGATTGTAAACAAAATGTGGACTAAATAAATTTGGTACATTGGGGGCTGTATCAGAAAACAAGTCAGTTTCCAACGATGGTCGGCTGACCATCGTTGGAAATCAATGCAGAAATTCCACTTTTCTTGGAAATGACAGCACACCAGGTGCCATGATTTCACAAGTCAAGTAAGGTATTTCATAATAATTTGATAAGTTTTTTTTTTATGCCCCGCGGCGAAGCCGAAGGGGCATACTGTTTCCGCCTTGTCCTTCCGTGGGTGGGTGGGTGGGTGGGTGTGTGGGTGTGTGTGTGGGTGGGTGGGTGTGTGGGTGTGTGTGTCCGGACAAATCTTGTCAGCGCGATAACTTGAGAAATACTTAACATATGAACTTCAAATTTGGTTTGTGGATTGTTCTTGGTAATCCTAAGAAGCCTTTTGCATTTGGGGCCAAAAGGCCAAAGGTCAAGTTCACAGTGGCTAAAACAATAGAAATCTTGTCAGCGCGATAACTTGAGAAATACTTAACATATGAACTTCAAATTTGGTTTGTGGATTGTTCTTGGTAATCCTAAGAAGCCTTTCGCATTTGGGGCCAAAAGGCCAAAGGTCAAGTTCACAGTGGCTAAAACAATAGAAATCTTGTCAGCGCGATAACTTGAGAAATACTTTACATGTGAACTTCAAATTTGGTTTGTGGATTGTTTTTGGCAATCCCAAGAAGCCTTTCGCATTTGGGGCCAAAAGGCCAAAGGTCAAGTTCACAGTGGCTAAAACAATAGAAATCTTGTCAGCGCAATAACTTGAGAAATACTTTACATGTGAACTTCAAATTTGGTTTGTGGATTGTTTTTGGCAATCCTAAGAAGCCTTTTGCATTTGGGGCCAAAAGGCCAAAGGTCAAGTTCACAGTGGCTAAAACAATAGAAATCTTGTCAGCGCAATAACTTGAGAAATACTTTACATGTGAACTTCAAATTTGGTTTGTGGATTGTTCTTGGCAATCCTAAGAAGCCTATTGCATTTGGGGTCAAAAGGTCAAGTGTCAAGTTCACAGTGGCTAAAACAATAGAAATCTTGTCAGCGCGATAACTTGAGAAATACTTAACATATGAACTTCAAATTTGGTTTGTGGATTGTTCTTGGTAATCCTAAGAAGCCTATTGAATTTGGGGCCAAAAGGTCAAGGGTCAAGTTCACAGTGGCTAAAACAATAGAAATCTTGTATTTATTCTGAGATTATAGGGATTAGGGATTAATTCATATAAAACCTACAGAAGACACTAATGCTGTCAATGAATGTTCCATGTGACCAAGGTACATGTAAGTTGATGTTAAAAGAGTGGTGTTATGTCATGGGAACAGTCACGGTTGCGGGGCATTTGTGTTTGTAAACACACCTGACTTGTTTATGTTTGCAAATGTTGTACTGTGTTGCCTTTAAAACTGAGTCCATAAAAATGCTGCAAAACGAGATGATGATTGAGTTGTGGTTGTCTTCACTAATGTTATTTCAATCAGTTTAAAATATTTGGTAATTATATTCACCTTTCCATATACCAAAACACCCCCCTATAAAAAAACTGTGTCCATAAAAACAATTTTGTTGATCGTAGTTCTTACAAAACACCTCATTATCATTCCCTCCTAAATTCTTCAAGATTGCATTACGTCAACGACTGTGTCTTGCAATGCATCTCACTTCTTAGTATTGTAATCCGTTCCGTGTCTGCTTACCGAGACTTACAATCTACCATCAGTGATATGGACTACCCATTTAATTAAGTTTAACTCCCTCCACAAATGGTATTAACGAGATCTTATAATGTGTACAGTGGGCCCGGAGCCTCTGCGTTCTCCACCGCTTCATATGGCCTGCGGCACATTCAGGGGAAGGCAGACTGTAGTGAACATATGTTTGTGGACTGGTTTGCTAAAATGAGTGACACATCTTACAATTTGGGAATCACTTGATCAGGGAAGATCATTGTTCAAGAAAAATGTACAGTTTTGCATCTTGGATGTAAAAAATTTGCATCCCTGAAATTACCTCTTATGTATGGCCATTTTGGAGAAAAATATTACAGTTGTAATTTTTGAAAGTTAACAATTGTAAAGACATCCAAATGCCAAGCATGTAAGTTACATTGTAAGAAGGGGTACGTTGGTCAGTTTTCCACATTTATTTCAAGATGTATTCTGTAATGAAGGCAGAGGTGTCTTAAAACACTAACCCTCCTCACTCCTCCAAAATCATCCTGGCGGTTTTGGAGGATTCTAGAGGATTGAGGATGAATGGTGATTGAAGCATAGGAGGATTTTGGAGGATTGTGGATGAATGGTGTTTGAAGATGAGGATGATTTGAAGAATTGAGGATGAATGCATTTTGAGGCAGGACTGTCTGATGATTTTGAAGGATTTAGGCGTTGGTTATTCTTCATTTAAACACAAGTGCAACATTTTGGGATGAGGAGGATTTTGGAGGATTGAGGATGAATGCATTTTGAGGCAGGACTGTCTGACAATTTTGAAGAATTTAGGTGCTGTTGTACAATTTGGAGGATTGAGGATGGTTCTTAGCAAAAAGGGCCTAGGGAGTTAGGTTATAACAAAAAATTGATATTTAAATATGAATTGATCAATGTGGGCTGCTGAAAACAAACCTGAATGGAAAACAAAACTGTAAACAATGCTGCATTGTTCCAATAGTCTTAAGCTAACAGATATGTTGTTGATGATAATGTTGATGACACTGACAATTTTACAAGAAGCCGAGGGGGGGGGGGATGGGGTGGTTAGGTGGGGGCTTACAGGATGGACATACCACGAAGATAAGAGTGAAGTGGTAAAATGATCAGTGTGTAATTATAAGACTTTGGGTTAACCCACAAATGTGAGGCGTTCTGGCAATATGAGACGGAACGGGGCAGAGACAGTAGTGGAGAAAAATGCTAAAAACAAAATAGGGTGATTGTTTTTTCGATTTTCAGATTTATTGATATTTGTAATTTTTGGATATGTCTACTACACATACATGTATGTTAAAAGAAAAATCGTACAACAAAAAAGTTTTAACAGTAAAATAGTTGCCTATTTTATTTCCACAGATACAAAACTCGAAACTTTCAATGCCTTTTTCTCAGTATTTTACTTTTTTGACATGTCGATAAATTCGAACTTAAAACAGCCATAACTTGTCAATGGAATGTCCAAGTGAAGTGTAACAAATAATATTGAAAGGAGAATTTTATTCTCTTTCCTAATACTGGTAAATCCTTAGATCGACCTCTACCAAGTTCTGTCTCATTTTGCCAGAATGACTCACAAATATCTAATATTAAACAATGACATCATTGAGGTCACTTCATTCAATATTCATATATACCCTCATTGTTTTATGATGTGTTTTCCTCAGTGGTGCAACAATTCCAAGAGTACGTTGAACCCGAGGAGGGGGAGGAGCCTAAATCCCCCAGGAGAACGACAGCACCTGGCACGGTGGGCGGGGAAGACGAAAAAGTGCTGCTCCCGTTAGGGGAAACCACACTCACGCATAACCTGGGAATACCCATTGTTGTCGTAGTTACAAAGGTAAACAAAAAGTCAGTTTTGACTCTTTGTGGGAGTTTTTTTTAAGGTAGGAGTTGAAAGTTAGGATCAACTGCTGGTCGTTGGCCTCTTAAATTGGTTCTAACAGGTAATGGACCATTTGCAAACATTTTCAAAAATGAAAGCGTCTAAAATTGTGAAATTTACTGGATTGTAGTGAATAATAGGATCATACATCCTATGAAATCATTGCGTCTAGTATGCTGGCATTATCGAGGACAGAGCAATTTCGATCATTTCCTCATGATGGTTAGGATGAAATCATCGGGAGGGAAAAAACAGCTTTGGTTTTTTAAAAACTGCCCCAAATTAACCAAAATACAATTTAGTTTGCAGTGGGTTACATATTCATGAATGGGGAATTATTTTTCAGAGTGACAAATTAGGGATCATACCAGAAAAGGGTGCAAGTCAAAACGTACTAATGAACAAGTTGGAAGGGAAGGCTTTGAATGCGTCAGAAAAAAAGAAAATGCATTTTCACAGATTTTACAAAAATATATATCTACTGAGCTGAAATGTTGACAGGTTTATTTCTTCAATAACTTGCGTCAGATTTATGGTATTATTGTTCCTTGAATTGGCAAAAATACATTCGTTTGCAAATGATTTCCATTGCTGTTAATGGCTTTGTAGTCTACATAAGTGTAGTAATTACTCCAAAGAGTTTTTTGTGTAGCGTCAATTTAGTTCAAAAATGTGAATCCGTAAAATTGATGAATAGGCTAATCCATGGATCATAATAAAAGATTACTGAGACAATGACATGCTCATCTGACTGTTACATTTTCTGAAATGTAATTTACCCAAATCCCAGAGATGTGTTCTTCATGAATTTGTTTCCCTTTTTGTTGGTCTATATTACAGCTTGACAGTGGATATCATGAATACTAAGGTTTTTCAAGATTCATTTGTTTTCCATCTTCACATCTGGAACATTTTCAGGTATAAAAAGGTATACAAAAATTTGAATATTTTACATTTGTGTTGTTTTTTTATTCTACAGTCAGACGCCATATCCAGTTTGGAGAAAGAACACGACTTTAAGATGGAACATTTAGACTTCATCCAACAACATATCAGAAAGTTCTGCCTGAACTGTATCCTTTTCCAAAAAATCCTTGAATCCCAAAAAAAAAAATTATTGCAAATTTACTGATGCAGAAAAACAATGTATTCGGATAAAAAGCTGTTGTGTATGTGTAAAAGATTTCCATAAATGAAATCATTACCTAAAAAACCAGCATAACCTGGCTGTGATGATTTTACAAAAAGAGAAAGGTTGGCACCTTCCTTGTCTTTCCTTAAGTTATTTGTCACGTAGATGGCGCAGCGTTATTCTACACATCGGTAAAGGAAGGCAAGAATTGCGATCTACTCTACAAATATCTGCTGCACAGGATATATGGCTTTCCCTTCCACAAACCAGCATTAGTCGTAGAAAAGGACGCCTTGTTTGTGTGAGTATTCACCTCCTCTGCCCCCCACCCCCTCCCCACCCCTGCTCCCTCCCCCAACCATGTTCCCTGTCTGTAAGGCTTATTAACCCAAACAGTACATGTACATAATCCTTCCTGGCCACTCCCAAGAGTTCTGCCGGAGAGACAAATTGTGTATGGTTTAAATTGAGCATGTAACTTGTACGCATGTAGTCGATGCTACTGTAACCAATATGCTGCAATATAAATCCTCCATGCTCCAAGTTTCAGGCACATGGGATTGTTTGCTTTTTGTTGGTATTTTTACGTTTGAAGCAACACAATTTCTCAAAATCTCAAGAAGAATGTAAAACAACTAAACTGTGGAAGTTTTAGCTCAGTGCCTGCCAACATTTTGAGAAAACACACAAAACTTTGCGCAATTTTCTGCAGGTTTCATACCTGGAATGCTAATACACGTTAAAAAAGTGTGCCTGCAGACACACCTTTTTGAACCAACTTCAATTATTGTTTTGTTCTGCACGATACCATTTCAGGCGAACTAATTTAATAGGATATTTGGTATACCATCCCTATTTTCTCTGTGAGCGAGGTTTTTCCTCATTAAATCGGTAGTTCTGTTTCCAGGTAATAACCAATGTTCCTATGTGCTTATAAGAACTCATGAGACAATCATGGGAGCATGTTTCCACTTCCACCTCAATGATGGGTTTCTAACTGAACTCACCTGATTGGTCCATACCGTATGTTGTTACTTGTATCGATGTTCATTTGTTTGTCTGCTCACAGGCCTTCTGGTTGGGATAACCTACAGAAGATAGGCATTCTTTATGAAAATATGCCCAATATCAACCCCCAAGAACCCTTTGAAGAAGTCGTAGCGAAACCAGTTATCAGAAAGGTACGTCCGTCTGGACTCAGTATTAGAATTTTGAGTATCTGGACTACTCATCAAAGTTGCTTTAAAAAAATATATATATCTTCAGCATTTTCATAAGTGCCCATGAGTTATTATAGAAATTAACAAAATTTAATAAGTAATTTGAATTTTTGTTTTTGTTTTGTAATCAGCCATTACAAGACAGTAAAGAAGTGAATGCAGAGGATGAACAGGTCTTCCTGATGAAACAACAAGCCATGTTGAGCAAGAATATCCCTCCAGCTAAGCAGCAGGTAAGTCTCACTGTGTCTTGCTCTGTGTGTGTCTTCTCATCTGACACTTTCTGCGATAAAGCAACGAGTGTAATTTTTCTAAATTCCGTTGGCGTACATTTCAAAGATTGTTCTGAGCTTTAGCTATAAGATAAGACTGATCCACTGACTTCAATTTTTGATCTGTTCGCTTCTGTCAAAGCGCATAACTGACTTGAACTTTTGGTCTCATTCTGTCTTTTAAACTACATGTAATCCACTTATCCGAATTATAATTTACTTTTTTCCATATTTTTTCCCCATATTTTTCCATATTTTTTCCCATATTTTTTTCCCATTTCTTCCTTCAGGAATCTCCACAGAGACCAATGGGAATGAGAACACCAGAGAGGAAAGCCAATGTTGCCAGTGTCTCGCCCATCACGCCCTCAGGAAAAGGAAAGGTCAGAAAGCTTGATATTTTGGTGCATGTAATTTTCCTTGTTGAAGGGTTTTCTTTGTTTGTAGTACCTCTGCACTTGTAAACAGGAGGTCAGTGGTTCGATAGTCACCCTAGTCAGTTTGTGGATTTTTCTTTTAAGCTCCGGCATGAGATTTTACAGACTTCTCCACAGAGACCAATTCTGTCTGATATAGAATCTGAGAGAAAGACATTAGTTTGGAAAGAAAAGCATCTTTCAGACATTTCATCAATTTTCAGACTTTTTTTAAATTGACAGTCTCATCCCTGTATGCTCTTGGACAGCACTAAATGTTTATAAAATAACATCAACGAAGGGCAAAACACATCATTAAAATTATAAACCTGAAGCAAAGTGTGGCCATTTATCCTCATTGTTTATATATGTATGTGTTCGCTTAGGTATTTATGTTTTTGTTTGATAATTTTATAATGTTATTCGTTTATACAGGTAAAGCGCATATTTCATAAAATATGTTCATGTGCACTGACATATGTTTATGTCTAGGAATTTATATCTAAGTGGCTGTTTACATATTTATGATTTTGTTTACATATTTATGTTTTTGTGTACATATTAATGTTTTTGTTTACATGCTTTTGTTTACCTAGATGGAGCCAGGGAAGCCAGGAGCAACCAATGAAGGAGTCTTAGCCAATTTCTTCAACAGTTTACTCAGTAAGAAAACAGGGACAGGTTCACCAGGGTCACCGGCGAGTCCGAAACCAGGTCAGTCATCGGACAGTTCCCCCTCCCCCCTCCAGCCTCCCCCCCCTCCCCCCTCCAGCCTCCCCTCTCCCCCCTCCAGCCTCCCCCCCCCCCCCCCCTAGCCTCGCGCCCCATAGTCTGACATCTGTTCTCAGAGTTGCTGACTCGAGTCATGTGACTTGGACTCGAGTCGGACTCGAGTCGCTATTTTTGTGACTTGTGACTTGACTTGTAAATACCAGCTTTGACTTGTGACTTGACTTGGACTTGCAAACAATGACTTGTGACTTGACTTGGACTTGCAAAAAATGACTTGTTACCAACCCAAGTCAGACGCTACTCGATTTTATTTTAATTGAAGTCGCCCATCACAAGGCCCAAAAGGCCACTCAAGGTGTTTATAAATGCAGTTTATAGTTGCAGCGAGAAAGTTTCATTCCAGAAAATAGACCTCAGTGACTGAATCCAGTAAAATGAATAGTTCCCACTAGTTTCAAAAGTTTTCAATAAGACTGTCATAACAAACTACAGTTTTCAATGACCAAGTCTCTTGCTTAATGTAATGGTTAAACAAACTTTGAAAGGAACCTTTCATGAAAAGAAAGCATGCCTTTGTCAATTGCATGTAAAATACCGGATAGCTTAACCCATTGGTATAGGCGTTTAGTATACATGAAAATTGAACAATAAAGTGTTAGTATACTATACATGTAATCGAGTGAGTGAAGTCTTTTTTTCATGTCATCTCTTATTTCTACAATGTAAAGTACATTTATTAAAGTATACAAAGGGCTAATATCCGACGGATATGTGATAAACTACAAGAATAGTAATTGCAACACATTGAAAAAGGGGAATTAAGGAGGCATGTTCAAAATAACTTGTTAGTTAACGCCAGGTTCTTTTTTAAAGCTGAACAAAATAATGTGCAACTTGACGTGTTCTTGGACAAAGATACTTGTGACTTGACTTGTGTTTAGACCAAACATGCCAAATGACTTGTGACTTGACTTGTGACTGGACCTAATGACTTGTGACTTGACTTGTGACTGGACCTAATGACTTGTGACTTGACTTGGACTTGCAAACAATGACTTGTGACTTGACTTGGACTTGCAAAAAATGACTTGCTGCCACCTCTGTCTGTTCTCAAACTGATTCCAGAGTTGTATGGAACCAAATTATTTTTACGATTTGATTTCAGCCCGTAAAAAGCTGGATGTTTGAATTAATAAGGGGCAAATTCCATCAAATGAACTCTTGCAGTCATTCGGAATTACTCCAGAATCTTTTCAACAGAAAATGAATGCGTACAATTTCTCCTATCTGAAAACCAAAATAGATTGTGGTCAACAATGTCGAGCTTATCTGTGCATATGTAAATGAAGTTGACCCTGTGTCAAAGGTCATATGAACAATGTCACTGTGTTAAGGGCTGTTCTTGCCCTTAAATCTTTAAGACGCTCAGAGTAATACTCCGTTGTGAGTGTCATCAAATGTTGAGTATTTTCTTTTCTTTTGACAGGAGACAAATCAGTACGTAGCGACGCAGCGGCCGAGTTGGACCGCATGACGCGAGGGCGCAAGTCGGTACCCGGTCAAAACTCAACCGGCGCATCCTAGCAAGGTGACACGTCTCGGTTACCGGGGAAACTGTAGTACCAGGGGCGGGAACCTATCCGTGTAAATGTATATCAATCTTTTAAAGAATAAACAAATTTCCGTAATGGAAATCGCTATTAAATAATTGGAGTCTAAATTCTGGTGCCTGTCTCTAAGGTATGTGCAAAAATGCTTGCCATTTTGTGGAGTAAACTAATAATAATCATTTCGGAGGTAAATTTTTATGCCCGGATTGACGCAAGATGATGTTAAATTGATACCTCTGAAGAAAACAGTGAAGAATGTTGCTGCAAAGAGCACCGTACAATCCACATACAAAACTGTTTGTTAAACGTGATTATGTGGCAGTGGATGTATGTATTATACACAACAGATCAGTAGGTAAAGGGAATTTGTAAAGGGATCTCCGTAAACGTTTCCACTGGGCATGCTGAATCTAACAGAACCCAACAACAGCTTGGATTAAACCTAACTCCCAAGGCATTTTTGTTTGGGAAAAAAAACCTGAATCCTCTTAAATCCACAAATGTGCAACAACCTAAGAATGTGAGGCTCCAACCTCTTAATCCTACAAAATCCTCCAAACTCTCTTGATCCTACCAAAGCCTCCAAATCCTCTTATCCTACAAAATCCTCATAATCCTTCAAAATCCTCTTAATAATACCAAAGCCTTCAACTCCTCTTGATCCTACAAAGCCCTCCAAATCCTCTTGATCCTACAAAATCCGCCAAATCCTCTTAACTCTCCAAATCCTACCAAAGTCTCCCAATCCTCTTTATCCTACCAAAGTCCTTCCAACTTCTCTTAATCCTACAAAATCTATGAAATCCTCTTGATCCCACAAAATCCTCCAAACCTCTTGATCCTACCAAAGCCTCCAAGTCCTCTCGTTGGTTTTTGAAGGATCTGGGAGGGTGAGAGTTAATCCAACAGAATCTAACAAAATTGCACACTCTTGGAAGTTGTTGGATTTAGTACGGTAAGGGTTGTAGACAAATGTCCAGTATGTCAGTGTTCGTTGCAGCATTCTGCTGCATTGTCAGCTATTCTGTCGTTCTGTCTTAAAGTGATGGAAAAATTTGTCAATAAAAATATCCATACAATTTCAGCCAAATTAACTTACATTGCTCTGAGCTTATATAGCTTAGCCGCTTACATTTTGAAGCCATAATTCTTTTGGTTCATATTTATTTTTTTCATTCTGCGATACAAACCAACTAATAGCTTGACCAATTTGTGGAGGTATTAGTATGACTTGTCCTGTTGTAATTCACAGAACAAATTTTTTATTAGTATTTCAATTGTTTCAATTGATGAAATTAATGGCTGCGTATTTGCAAGGCAAGAGTTGAGCTAACACAATGAACTTTTTTAAAAAGGAATTTGGTCAAAGCATTGTTGCCACGGTAATGGTAATCGTTTCTAAGGCTGTTAAATTGGATCACAGTTTACACAACTCCAAAATCCCTGGTGTTTTTTTTTCCAAGGCAAATTCCGTTTGTATTTTTGCGTTCATTTTGCATTTTGATTCTTGATCATTTTGACCATTTTATGCTCATAATGTTTATCAAGTCAAGTACGATATTTCATTGAAGCCCAATTTAATTTTAACAAATAAGGCATAATTCCCTATCAAATGCTTAATTTTTTCTTACTTTGTAGTAAAATGCAAATAATATCTTTTTTTTGCAGTAAGGATTTTTTTTAAAGGACTTGCTTGTGACAAGCAAGGCTTCTTTATAACCAGTTCATGCCGGGATTATTTTTACAAGAACGGTACGAGGCGCGGGATTAATTTTCACTCGACCTCAAGCCAGGCGGGTGGAAGCCATCACCCTCAGGCAGCACACTCTTATTTCCGGCCTCGCTCGCTGCGAGCGGGTCGCAGACAGATGTTTCCGGCCTCGCTCCCTGCGTGTTTATCCGTCATCCGTTCTGAATACCGCAAAACCTTTGCATGTATACACGTCATACGGCGCGAACTGGTTAATAGTAACAAGTACCAGTCACACTATCAAATAGTAACAAAAATATATCATGGAATTCCATGCTTGCTTTTTTTTATACAACTTTTTTTTTTTTTTTTTTATGGAATATCTTGCATTTGAATTTGTCAAGAATTTCATTTGACAAAAATAACTGAGGGTAAAAAGGAGCTCTGAAAAGCGTGTCTCACAGACACAGTAATGTTGGATCCTTTTGGAGTCCCATAAAAAAAAAAAATAGAACACATCTGTGTGTTAACAATGACTCCGCTACAAGAGTTTGCATCAGAAAAGAAGTGCCAAGTTTTTTTGCCATCGCTTGTATCCTAGGTTTATTATTTTTATAATTCATTTGAATTTTTTTTCTATAGGTGGTTTAAACGCAAGTACCAAGTTAGCTTGTAAAAATGTTTGCAGTTAACGAGACCAGTGGCATATTGATGTAAATTATCTGAATTTGTAAAGAGCCTGTCGCAAGATAACCAGTAAAACTATAGAAAAATGTACGCTAATATCCATATCACCCTCTACTGAAGTGGGTTTCTTAGTGCATTTGCAAAAAAAGGACATCAAATTTAGGTCAACGTATGATTACAAATAAGAGATCAATGAAATTGAAGATAATTGTGAAAAAGTAGCTTAGGCTTCAACTTCAGTTTGAATTGCAGTTTAAGAAAAACATTTAGCTGAAAGTTTACTCCAGTTTTTTTGGAAATAAGCCCCTCCCCCAAGAATTCATTGATGGGCCACACCCTTTTATTATAAGTTCTCTCAGTGGACGCCACATGAGACTTTTTTCCTGCCAATTTGGTAAGAGAAAAAGCTAATGCTGAAAGAAAACATTTTTTTTTCTTCAGGAATTTGTGGTATTTGTTTTGCATTTTTGAAATCATTTGATTTTTGGTCAGTATCTGGTTGAACATAATCCCATTTTTAATGCTTGCTGCTTAATCATATAAAAGACGGTGTATAATGTGCAATTTATGGAGACGACAAATAAAGAAGTAAAATACTTTGGAGCTGAGACCAAAGTAGCGTCGACCTCTTCAAGGTAATGAAGCGAGCATGCAGTTTTGTTTTTAAGAAAATATTTTTGGAAATTTGAAAATAATTTTGTGCTTGAAAGGGACTAGAGCAGGGAAATGGAAGAACTTTTTTCCTTCTTTTTTTTTTTTGGAGGTTTATTGAAATGATTATTAGATGTAACAAAATGGAGTTGTTGGTCTGGTTTATTTTACCCCAACTTCCTAGGAATTTTTTTGCTAGGAATCTTCCCCAATCCTTCAAAATCCAACAGTGTGCAGAAAACACTCGCTCGGTCATTGCACTTGTTTACGAAATCTTGGCTTCGTATTTGTGAGGCGTTCTGGCAAAATGAGACAGAACTGGGCAGAGGTTGAAATGAGGGTTTGCAGGTGTTAAGAAAGAGAATAAAATTCTCCTTACAATATTGTTTGTTGCACTTTTATCAGACATTCTGTTGACATGTAATGGCCGTTTAAAGGGAATATACAACATTTGAAAACATCGAAAAATAAACTATCAAGATTTTACAAAATACCTTAATAGGATGTTGGTAAATGACAGTCTAAAGCATCCTGTAAAATTATGGCTCCTGGTGTGAAGTCATTTTCAAGAAAATGGTATTTTTGTATACATTTCCAACAGTGGTCGGCAGATCACCGTTGGAAAAACCGAACTATTTTTCAACTTCTGCTTCAAATTTACCATTTTTTTTTTCAATCCAAATTTTGGTTGCTATTGGTAACATGTTCATGAATGGGTGCTGGCCAGCTACACTGGTTCCCTTACCTTACAGTTTTCCGGCATCTATAAACTGATCCATTTTATCCTTAGTGGAGTCAGGGAACCAGACTACTTGAACATTTTTGTTTTTCTTGGTTTTTCCAGCATTTTTGAACACAGAACTTCAAACATGTCAGTGTAACAATATTTGACCTTTTAAACTAACCCCTCAAATAGTTCATTTCTGAAAATTACAGCAAAAGCCAATGATGTACATTCCCTTTAAAGTTCGTATTTATTAGTGGCACGACTATTATGAAACTTGGGCTGCAGATGTAGCCGCAGCCACAGCTGCAGCCGTAGCCGAAGCCAGAAACAAAGCCAGGGTTTCATAAATCTCAAAGTCTGTGAACTTGTGACATCAAGTTTCACAGTTTTGAATCTATTAAAAAAACTGTTGGATCTTTTGTTGGATTTTGTAGGATGTAGAATAGTTGGGGTCAATAGAGGGGTGCCGGTAGATGTAATAATGCTTGTTATATTGTTCCATTGTGTATATATATACCTGTATATGTCATAATGTATTGTAGATCTAGTGTAAAATGGTAGGAGTAGCGGTAAAAATCCAATCAAATTTGGGCTTAAAGTCCATTACTGTAATAATTTCACTAAAGTTAAATGCAAATCGTGGAGCGTGTCGAATGAAACAAACAAACATTGTTTATAAGTCTTTTACAGATTTGGTTTTTTATTTTCCGTATTTTTTTTCCTCAGTTTTCTTTGGAAATTTTTCTTTTACAAAGGCACATGAAGAAATAAATTATGTAATGCGATGCATGCCACATTGTATGGAGTAAATAGTGTCTCTTATTTTGAGTTCATCATCATATTTACCTGACCATTTATAACAAATTTTTAAAAAGTGCATTTGGCAAAATATAAAAATCTTTATTTATATACAATTATATTAACTGAATTCTTCAAAGATTCAAATCAGAGTTTCTTGAAGACCATAAATTCAAACAATTTTGAAGCATGAAACCACTGTACCCATTAATCATAAAATAACTTCATATAGTATCCAATACAGCCAATTTTTACCTATAAAATGTCTCAAAGACAACTCAGAGAGAAATTTTTGCCTGGTCATGATCAAGATCTCGGCATGGACTGGTATCATCAGCCCATGTCTGTAAAGAGGCCCGGAGGAACACACTCCAATTTAGGCACCGATACCAAGTTTGGCACACATTCCAAGTTGGGCACACGCCAGTCCAGGCACATAATTATGATAGAAATCGGTGTTTGAATATCATACAATCACCACATAAGTATCACTGTGTGAATGAGCAGTTAACCCTGATCAGTCTCGCATGCCAATGACATTCATTGAGACAGTAATCTCTCCCATTGCTGTTACTCATCGTCTGACTCTCCAAATGCTCATTTGCCTTTGTGCTTTCCTTTTTTCTTGGGTCCTTTTTCATCCTGCAATGAAGATGAAAAAAAAAGTAAGAGACTGAACCTCAAATATTGCCAAAAATACATTTATTTATTTCTTATTTTTTTCTTATTTTAACTGGGCAGCCCATTCAGTGGAATGCATTGGTCTCCCATGGGGCCCAGTAAAGAGAAGACAATGTGAAGAAATGACAGCTTTAGCGGAGGGAGGAGAACCCCAGAAGAATATTCTAGGGAAAACCCACAGAGTCAAGTAGGAACTGAAAACCCAATCCACATATTAGCCCAAGCAGGATTCGAACCCGGGTCACAGCAGTAGAAGGCGAGAAAAGTACGCTACGCCAACCTGACTCCCATAAAGAGCATCTCAAAACTGTATTATTCTGGAACACATATTTCCCACTTGGGAAAGCCCAAATTTTCCAACAAGGGATGTTTGCCCATGCGAATCCACCGTAACGTAGGTACAGCCTAGACCAATAGAAATAAGTCTAGGCTTTCTAGTCAAGCTGGACACAAAAGTTTCGTTTAGGGCATTATTCCTACTCGGTTACTCCCTCAGTCAGTCAGCAAAAACTTCAAAGAACCAGACAATGTCCTACCTTTTGTATAAACCCGTGTGCATCCAGGATATTACGAGCTGCGTTGTTGATGTGCTTGAAGCGATCGGGACCAAGCTGTATACCGCCGTACCAACGACTGACAACTATCAGGACATTCCTAACATCCAAGATCTAGAAAAACAATAAATAAATAAACTTACAAAAGAGTAAACAAATTTAGAGAAAATGTTGGTCCCATTCGTTTCCTAACACATTTTGATAGAATAATCTCTTGTAATGTCTTTACAAACATTCAGCATAGATTCCAGGCTTTTTTCATTAACATCCCACCTTTAATAAACTGAAGCTTTAGAATACCGTTCCATCATGAAAATAGTAAATGTCATCCCTCAGATCAGGACAAAAGGTCTCACCTTTTGTCACTTATTTGAGAACTTGCTGTTGGATGGTTTTGAAAAATTAGTTATCTTTACAAGATCAAAAATTATATTCACCTTTTGAAAACAAGTCAAAAAGGAGGCACTCATACAGTGAAATAAAAATTCCTGTCTCTTACTCTACTATGGAGCTCCACCATTATACCTAGCTCCACCCTTTGTTGAGGCTGATTAATTCTGTTCATTCCCAAATCTTGTACCTCACCTCGAGTAGATGCAGTAATCTTGGGCCAGCTGCAGCTTCACCGTCGTTATCACAGTCTTGAAGGAAGGTACCACGATCCTCACAATATATCCTGAGAAATAATGGGAGAGTGGTGTCACAGTACATCAGTAAAGTTAAATCTAGTGGTGTAATCCATCACAAGTCCAGTCACAAATAAATCACAAGTCAAGTCACAAGTAAATCACAAGTCAATTCACAAGTCCATTCACAAGTAAATCACAAGTAAATCACAAGTCAATTCACAAGTTCAGTCACAAGTAACCATGGTAACAGGGGGTAAACAACAATAGAATGTCTTTGTCACACTTCATTTGAATACCTTGCGACTAGACTTGAGGCCGCAGGATTTGTGATGGACTTGTAACAACTTGTGAATTGCGAGGACGTGTGATAGATTCAACTACAAGTTTGGAGTAGACTGCCATTGAGATAGCAACATTAGTCAAAACCTTTGGAGCAGTAACTTTGTTGTTTTTGTACAATAAACTAACTCTCACCTATAAGCCAGGATGTTGTGTGTTGCGTTGGCAATCTTCCTGTTTTGTAACAATTCCCGTCGTACCTGGGCAACCTGCCAAAACAAGTCAACTTTTTTTCTAAATTTCTTAGAACATCTTTGCAATAACAAAGCGCACGACATAGTATCCACAAAAACGTGTTGCAGAATCGATTTAGTTATGCTCTGTCAGATGAGGGTAAAAGTTTTCTTTTAAATAGGTAAAAACAATTATTTCGGTTCAGGTGCTTTTTACAGAACATGTAATAACATAGATATATTTTAATAGTTAATTTTGTTTCAATTCATCACTTACAGTGCAGAAGGCCTATAGCTCAGCTTATACAGTGCAGGGTGATTTGGGACAGTACAGGGAGTAACAAGCAGGGTGGTTTGGGGTAGTACAGGAAGCAACAGGCAGGGTGGTTTGGGGTAGTACAGAAGTAACAGGCAGGGCAGTTTGGGGCAGTACAGGGAGTAACAGGCAGGGTGATTTGGGGCAGTACAGGGAGTAACAGGCAGGGTGGTTTGGGGTAGTACAGGAAGCAACAGGCAGGGTGGTTTGGGGTAGTACAGAAGTAACAGGCAGGGCAGTTTGGGGCAGTACAGGGAGTAACAGGCAGGGCAGTTTGGGGCAGTACAGGGAGTAACAGGCAGGGCAGTTTGGGGCAGTACAGGGAGTAACAGGCAGGGTGGTTTGGGGTAGTACAGGAAGCAACAGGCAGGGTGGTTTGGGGTAGTACAGAAGTAACAGGCAGGGCAGTTTGGGGCAGTACAGGGAGTAACAGGCAGGGCAGTTTGGGGCAGTACAGGGAGTAACAGGCAGGGCAGTTTGGGGCAGTACAGGGAGTAACAGGCAGGGCAGTTTGGGGCAGTACAGGGAGTAACAGGCAGGGCAGTTTGGGGCAGTACAGGGAGTAACAGGCAGGGTGGTTTGGGGTAGTACAGAAGTAACAGGCAGGGCAGTTTGGGGCAGTACAGGGAGTAACAGGCAGGGCAGTTTGGGGCAGTACAGGGAGTAACAGGCAGGGCAGTTTGGGGCAGTACAGGGAGTAACAGGCAGGGCAGTTTGGGGCAGTACAGGGAGTAACAGGCAGGGTGATTTGGGGCAGTACAGGGAGTAACAGGCAGGGTGGTTTGGGGTGGTACAGGGAGTAACAGGCAGGGTGGTTTGGGGTAGTACAGGGAGTAACAGGCAGGGCAGTTTGGGGCAGTACAGGGAGTAACAGGCAGGGCAGTTTGGGGCAGTACAGGGAGTAACAGGCAGGGCAGTTTGGGGCAGTACAGGGAGTAACAGGTAGGGCAGTTTGGGGCAGTACAGGGAGTAACAGGCAGGGCAGTTTGGGGCAGTATAGGGAGTAACAGGCAGGGCAGTTTGGGGCAGTACAGGGAGTAACAGGCAGGGCAGTTTGGGGCAGTACAGGGAGTAACAGGTAGGGCAGTTTGGGGCGATACATGGACTAATGGGTTTAGTTTGACGATCGACCATTCTTACCTGTTGCACTGTGCTGATCGGTGCAGCCAGGTGGGCTTGGAATGTGCTACGCCGGTCTGTGATTGGCTCTCCATGCTTGATGGGGGGTATCTCACACTCGGGGGCTGATGGGAAGGCGAGTCTAGAGGCCAAGTCTGACGAGAGCGATGCATCGTCATCCTGTGAGTTGTTGGCTGTAAATGAATGGGTTTCATCAGATATCACAACAGACCCCTTGCGTACAGCGCCCTCTCTGGACAGGTCTTTGTTCCTCTGAGTGGAGACTTTGCACTTTCATTGTCACATACTGATTTTGAATAACAAAACCGTTTCTCACCGAGGCCACTGTGTGCAAGCAGTCTATGGTCAAATGTGGCTGAGTGGTGAGGGTTTGTGACTCATGATCAGAGGGTCAGGGGTTCAAATCCTGCCGTTGGCTATAATGTTGTGTCCTTGGGCAAGCCGTTTTACACCAATTTGCCACTCTCCACCCAGCAGTATAAATGGGCTCTGGCATTAGCTGGGAAAGTAACCTGCGATGGGACGGACATCCCATCCAGGGGGAATATAAATATTCTTAGTCGTTTCATGATAGGGAAACCAGAGATAAACGCCGGCCTGATGGGCCACATTGCGGGCTCAGGACTCAGTACATGTACTTCACAAGAGAAACCAATTGTAAATCGCCTGACATTTTTGTTGATCTCAGCAAAACATTTCTGCCTTTAATAAAGATTCTGTTCAGATCAAATTGTTAGTGTCTCTAACTTTTCAAATGTGACTTCAGAACCTTTGGGCATTGTATCTGATTCCACCTGTGGAGCTTCAGTAATGAACATAAATAATGATCAGCACATAAATAAATGCTTACCAACGTCTTGTCTTGTGTTCTCCGTTCTCTCCATGAGGTATTGACGAAGTCGCTCAAACATTAAGTACAGCACACACTCACCTGAATTCTCACTGGGCCGAGGAAAAATGCAGAACAAACAATGAATTTAAACAAGTATGCTTTGTTTGTTCATTCAACCAACCGGTTCTTTTCAGAACCACACATCTTCCCAAAAGAGATTTCTACATGGTACTACCACAAACCTCCACTAGTTCATATCACCAACATGCAAAGCTTCAAATCTTACTTTTGTTCATTCTTGAAAATAATCAAATCCAAAAATTTGACAACATTCTCAAAAATGGTTAAAGGACTTTTAAGTATGTTGCTCTGAACAGCAATAACGCAATAGGAAACAGTAGAGACAAAGTGGTTGAGTTTTGAGAACAATTTTCTGACCTGCAGACTTGTTCCAGACTCGCAATCACAGTCTGTCTCTCTGCATCCTTCAGCCAAGGGGCACTGAAACAACAAGAGAAAAAAAGTTTACATTTGGACATCATTATTATTGGAAGTTGATGACTTTCCATTAAAATAAAAAAATGTTCACGTATATTCCTGGGATGTCTTACTTGATCTGGTAGACTGGAGGTGCCGTGTTAGGGTATTCTGGAGGAAGGCAAATCTGAAATGAATAGATCAAAAACTTTAACTTTTACAATAATTCAAACAAAATATATTTCAAAAAATTCCAAAACAAATTCAATTGGATGGCTCTTTTACAATCAACTGACCTCCTCTCTAGACACCAATTTCAAATTCCAATTGTGGTAATAAAAGTGTGAAACGTCCTAAATCCACAGTTGGTGTCAGCAGAAAATGTCTAGCCAAGCAAAAAAAAAAGTTACCTTTTCAGTGAATCTCATATTCAGCAAACTGGATTTTGAAATGATACCACCCCCCCCTAAAAAAAATAGCAATAGGCCTACATCCCGATATCTGTTCCAATGTTGAAGTAGGCCCAGTAAAATCAGGAATTCCGGCATTTTGGCTGAAGGTCGTCAGGAAACCCAGCCACACAACCAGTGGTGTAGCAATGGGGTTGGTGCAACCAGTCTGCTTCCATGTGGCACCCTATATCATGCGAGTAGGTCTACACATTTTTACTTTGTGACAGCCATCAAGCAAATTGAAATTTGGGGGAAACCCCCATGAAGAATTCCTTGTAAAACCACTGTACACAACCTCTCAAACTTGTTGCAAACTGCATGTTCATCGTTCACGTTCAAGTTGTGACTCATCAGACTATTATAGCAACACATACGTGTACCTGTAAATTAATCTTGCAGTCTGCTGTTTTATCTGCTTCATCCTGATCGGTAATAGCGATACAATAAATGCGGTTTGCCTCGTCCACTACACACCAATCATCACCGTAAATTGCTGTCAACGCTTCAATCTCATCTGCCTTGAAAAAAATGAAAAGAAAGCAAATTCTTTTAATTTTTACGTCATGGAGAAATGATACAAATTGTGTAAATACTTGTAAATTTGTATTGACTCAATTACACACACACAAAATAAGTAGGTTTTTGATTTTTCTAGAATTAGAAGGCACCTCCCGCCAATGAGTGGTGCCTTTTAATTCTAGAAGTAGGTTTTTGAACAAAAAAATTACAGCAAAATTACATACTTTAGACTTTCTGATGACATGCGACAAATAAAATAACTGCTTTTTCAACAAAGAGTTTTTGTCACTCTTGGAAAAAATTCATATCAATGGCCCAACATTCATATTGTACAAAAAGTGGGGAATCCCCCATTGTTCCCCCCCCCCCCCAGCCCCGGGGTCTACCTGATGTACTCATGTTCCCCAATACCGATGTTCCCCGGAATCCTTAGGATTAGAGTTAGGGTTAGGCTTAGGGTTGGGGAACATCGGTATTGGGGAAGCATATGTTGGGGAACATAGGTATGCACCTCCGAATAACCTCACCTCCCCCCCCCCCCCCCCCCCCCCCCCCGCCCGTGTTCAAAAGTTTTCGAGTCACTAGTCCTACCCGGTGAGTCGATCTTCATGATAATCCATATATACGATCTCTTAAGTGATAAGCCCGATAACATTTTACCTGTCGTGTCAAATTATCTTCTTCAGCCATTGCTCAAAATTAAATCTTTTTTTTTCCACCCACGTTTACAACTCCACTGTTTATGTATAGCGCCCTCTGTTGTTGAAATTATATAATCAGAGATCGCTCTCGTGAATGATTAGCAGACCCATATTTGGTAATTTGCCCAGCGAATGAAAGATCTCAAATGGCTGAAGCGATTCCTATATTACTCTTGTAAACACAAGGATCTGAACAGGTGAGATATCTATGAAGCAACGGGAAACATTATTTTGGTTGGTTTAATTGGTTATCTATTACTTTTCATTATTTAAGGAGAGTAAGGCTTTTATCAGGTGTTGTCTGTTTCAACCGCGCGTGTTACCACAAACACACGAGAAAAAATGTGCGAATTTTCGGTAGATTTGTATCGGGATTACACACCTTGTCCTAGCCCGACTGCGTCTGGCCGTACAGTACTATCGCAAGCTCTGTAGTACGGCCAGACGCCCGATGCTTCCACAGAGACTGAATTTTGTTGGCCGCCGATGTAGCGATTTTGCTACATCTTTCGATCGCGATTATCTTTTCATCCAGGACACAAATTTCCAAAGTTAAGGTTCGTAGTCGTAGAGCAACTCATGCCTTTTCGAAAAAAACGTTGTTTGGTCTCAATATTTTCATCCATCTGGCCACAAGACGAATTTCAGTCATCAGATTCCACAAATATCGTCCCCCATGCGATCCCCCATGCGATTTCAAAATGGCGGCCGCGCTGTAATGTATGCAATATGCAGGCGCGCCCGCGCAAACTCATGAATATGCATAATTAGTCTGTGACGTATGACCGTACGGCCCCGCTGCACGCACGTCCAAAAAACACGAGGTCATACGTCACAGACTAATTATGCATATTCATGAGTTTGCGCGGGCGCGCCTGCATATTGCATACATTACAGCGCGGCCGCCATTTTGAAATCGCATGGGGGATCGCATGGGGGACGATATTTGTGGAATCTGATGACTGAAATTCGTCTTGTGGCCAGATGGATGAAAATATTGAGACCAAACAACGTTTTTTTCGAAAAGGCATGAGTTGCTCTACGACTACGAACCTTAACTTTGGAAATTTGTGTCCTGGATGAAAAGATAATCGCGATCGAAAGATGTAGCAAAATCGCTACATCGGCGGCCAACAAAATTCAGTCTCTGTGGAAGCATCGGGCGTCTGGCCGTACTACAGAGCTTGCGATAGTACTGTACGGCCAGACGCAGTCGGGCTAACCTTGTCCTAGCCCCATAAATGTGGCCTATTTACTGGACTGCCTCCGTAAACATAGGCCACACATCCACATGTACAAAAAACGTGTCGACTTTGCCAAATTTTTATTATCACATTTAGGCTTAGTTTGTAGTTTATTTTTGCTTTAGAAGCATACTCACGCTCTTTATAGGCTAATCAGAAAGTGCTGCCTTTTTCAGATGCATATTTTTTGTGAAATTTCCAGATTCATTTTTACACGTTTGCGTATCAAAATTTCAACATGAAATTTCACAAAAATTAGACATCTGAAAAAGGCAGCACTTTCTGACTAGCCTATAAAGAGGGTGAGTATGCTTCTAAAGCAAAGAAATCCTACAAACTAAGCCTAAATGTGAAAATCTAAATTTGGCAAAGTCGACACGTTTTTTGTACATGTGGATGTGTGGCCTATGTTTACGGAGGCAGTCCAGTAAATAGGCCACATTTATGGGGTTAACCTTGTCCTTGCTACAGCCAGCAATAACACCAACTGTATGTTGTAAATGATTACTTAGTTCTATACATGCGTGTGCCTTTTCTACGACTACATGTATCACTTTTAGGGTCGCCATAACATGGAGTAAGGAATTGACTATTCCTCCCTCCATGCCGTAACATATGGCATTTTAAATTCTGCGTTGATAAAGTCCGAGTAACTTGGACCCAACTTAAAGCCTTTTTTTAACATTTGTTTCAGACATGGTCTATCGCCAGACATGCCAGACCACGTCCGAATATTAAAAAAGGTGATAAGTTGGGTCCAAGTTACTCGGACTAGCGTTGATACACGAATAATAGGTTTTGCACAGAGTAGTACCGGTACTTCTTTCTCTCACTAAAATCTCTAAACAAAAAAATACGGACCAACGGACCAACAATTTTTTGAGAAATCAGAGTTTTACTCATATTTTCACAAATGTTGGATTTTCAACCAGACGAATGTTGCACTGATACAGCAAACACTTGTAGCAGACCCGCCATCTTTTCCCATTGCTGGCCGCCTGCATGCAGTGACATTGGCCTGTCCGACCATTCTTAAGTAAAGAGGGGAGATTATATTCTTTTCAGTGCGTGCCAGCGATAGTGATAACACTATTGCATGTGTGCTGAAAAGAAGATAATCCCTTGCAAGAATCTGTGATGAGTCAACACTTTCCATTGTCACTGATTTTAAATAATAAAACCTGGCCTCTAATCTTCCAAGCATGTCTTTGATTTTGTTTTTACGTATTTTTTCAGTGCCACGATAGGAGTCAGGGGCATCATTTCCTAAAAAACTTAAGACCGGAGAGATTCTAGACAATGTTGGAGGGCGTAGGAGTGGTAGGGACAGGGTCCCTTGCAAGAATCCTGATTCCAACCTTCCAGGCCGTTGGGATTAGGATCGTGGCGCTGTGGGGTCCCACTCTGGAGAAAGCTGCGGAGCTAGCGAGGATGTTCAACATCTCCTTCCACACAGACCAGATCGATAACGTTCTTCTGAACCCGGAAGTGGATCTTGTCTGCATCAACACCCCACCTCATCTCCATGCCCAAGTTGCCTCGAAGGCTCTGGGCATCGGCAAGCACGTGCTCTGCGAACGACCCGCCGGGCTGAACAAGAACGATGCTCATAAGATGGTGACAGCTGCCCAGTATTACCCATCCCTGATGTCCATCATGAACCATTGCCTGCGATTCTTGCCCGCGTTTATTCGCCTCAAGCGCATGATCCAAGATGGCGAGGTCGGGGAAGTCTTCTTGTGCGACGTCAAAGTGACGTGTGGGTCCCTCCTCCGTGATAAATACAACTGGATGTGCGATGAGAACATGGGAGGTGGTGTCTTGAACACCTTCGGCTCCCATCTCATTGATATCATCACTTTCATTACAGGACAGAAGGCGGTCCGTGTTCGGGGCATGTTGAAGACGTTTGTACGACAGACGGATAAGATCAACGGAATCCGACACATCACAAGCGATGACTTCTGCTCCTTTCAGATGGAGCTCAGCCGCCAAGTCTGCGTCTCTGTGACCCTCAACACCCACGTCCCAGGCCAGTTCAAGCAAGAGATCCTCGTGGTGGGGTCAGAAGGTCGTCTGACCCTCCGAGAGGCAGATCTTTACGGCCAAGTAGGTGGGATGAGTCGGGAACAGCTACTAATGGCAGACATCCAGCACATCACGGAGCGACAGAAGCAAGGCATCCCCACCAATCAGGTCCCGTTGCCGTATCTCAAAGGCATGCTGAAGCTCATCGACGCCTTGAAGGAATCCTTTGAGAGGAAGAAGGAGCGGTTGAGCTGGGAGCAGGAACCCGTCGCCCTGGCAGCAAACTTTGAAGATGCGGAGTATGTTCAAGCCGTGTTGGATGCGATCCGTGAATCGAATCGCTCTGGTGCATGGGAACCCGTTAATTTGTCCAATGATGGAGACTCGTACAAATTCTTCCCTTGAGAAGCACATTTTTTTTATCTTCTGAAATCTGAGACAAGTGTCGTGTGTATTAAGGCCCCCCAGAAAAATAGTTCTGCTTCCGGTTACCCTACCCAACCCTATTTTGACAGCCCCTACTCTAATTTTTTTTTTGGGGGGGGGGGAAATGAGGGGGGAAAAAGTCATCAGTTATTACTGTTTACCCTTGACTACACGCAGACACCGCCATATGATCATACACAAAAAAAATGCCCCCCAAAAAAATTTCTCTACCTATCTACCCTATTTTCAAATGCCATGTAATCAGAAGCAGAACTATTTTTTTTGCCTAAGCATATACAGGTACCCATTCATATATTCCTAGTGTAGAAATCTGAAGCATCTAGCACTTATAATAACTCAAGGCATTTTTCATCAATCTCTCAAATTCCATCAGTGCGGTTGCCTTACTACATGTACTATGTTACATATGTGGAATTTGTAATGTAACGTGCTAAGCCTGAATCCACCAATAAAATTTAAATTGTGCAATATCTGCTCTGGAAAATTTATTAATGTAATTTTTGGTTGCATTTGTTAATTTAAAACTTAAAACTGTCTGGGTTTTTTTCCATTATTTTTTATGGTTTTTAGTTTGCCAAATTATGGCACAAATACACGTTCCTGTGGAAGTGGAACTGTGTCCCTTGTGAACTTTTTTACGCCTAAATGTTATTTGACATTTTCATTAGATTTCTATTTTTAAGTTTCATGACTTCAGTGATATTGTTTTTCAGAATAGATTCTAATAATTTTGTAATATAATTTATTAGACATTTGTCAAAATGAATAATGTTGGCAATGGTATGTAGTGAAACAAGTGACAATATTGCAGAAAAGAGATGAAGGAAATCCAATGTTAGTTAATTGTTACAGTTAAGGTTAGTTAATTGTTACAGTTTTTGTTAACAAGCTAATAACCAACAGCAGAGAGACAAGTAGAACATATGAATAGATGTGCTGCAGTAGCTTATTTTAATGGGTAACCATTTATGCAGAGAGTTATGGGGACTCCCTAATGAGTTCGTATAATATATCACACAGACCTAACCTGTGTTGGTTACATGCTAACTGCATGTAGTATTTTGATTATCAAGTCTTAACCCTAACTCCATGATTTGCTAGGAACCATACCCATCCTGGCAAATTCAAACACCATACGGGAAACTGCACACACATATTTCTTTATGTTTCTGGAGGTGTGCCCAACCCAATGTAAAATACTGTCAGTTTAGGCCAAAAAAAAGTCTCTGGTTTCTGGTTTCTGGTATGGAGCTTGCCCCAAAAGTGGTGCGGCGACGCGGCTTTTTTTTTTTTTTTTTTTAAACTTTTTTTCCCTTCAAATGTCGGCTGATGACTGCAAATAGTGCCCGACTAAATTTAGTGCAAAATGTGTTGGAGCCCAGAGAGGCCACATAAAGCTTATACTCGATCATAACCCCATCTAAAAACACATTAAAATTGTGCAGCAGCAGGATTCCAGTCAAACCAGTGAGTTTGGCAGTTTTGAGACATCATCTTACATTGAAAAAAGTTTTGCTGACGCGCATGGATACGGCGACGTGCGCACATACCAGAAACCGGAGATTTTTTTTTTTTTGGCCTTAAGGGTATTGTACCCATCCTGACGGATTCCAACAAATCATGCAGCCGTTGGGGTTTGATGGGTTGGGGAGGTTAGAAAAGCCTTTCACACTATCCAAAATCTCGGTGTTGGACTTGTGTCCAACACGGAGGATTCACGAAGGCCTTTCACACTAGCAAGAAACCAACACGGCTTCTACACGGGTCCAGCACTCTACTCGGGTGAAATCTGACCCTGGTCAGGACCAGGGTTGAGAAGCTCTACCCGGGTAGAAAAATCCAAAATCTACAGCCGACCCATGTACATGTACAACTCTGTTTAAATGTGAATGGTATGCACTGTCACCCATGTTCATAGGGACCCAGTTCCACTGAATGTGGACCTGTGGTTATTTCAACACACGTAGGTGAAACTTTAATGTGAAAAGGCTTTAAGTGTACCTGAATTTTCAACTTTTGAAATCTTTGTGAACAGGTATATCTATAAATCAATATGCTGTATTAAAACTGATAAAGAATGATGTTTTTTCAATGTCCGTTTATAATAGCATTTACTCAGTGCTATTACATGCTTGTGTATATTTGATAGCAGCTATCAGCACCAAATGAATTACACATGAAGACTTTGTTTCAAAAATGCGATCAGCCAGGAGAGAGTAGGATTCTAAAAGGCACATGTTACAAAATGGTGTTTTATCGCATTTTGGAACTAATCTCTTCACATGTAATCAGACTCGTACAGTATAGTTTACAATTTATATGAAATTAAACCACCAAAAGAACTCATGAACTTTTGTCTAGTTTGTTTTGTACTTTCCTCTCTATTCTTTACTCTTTACTATTTTGAGTCGGGGGGGGGGGTGTTTCTTTTGAATACATGAATATATCTGCAACCTTCAACAACTACTGGTGCAATAAAAGCAAGCATCAACTACACGTTTCAAATAAAACCATCAACTACACGTCGTGAACTTCATTTTGGTTTGATTTGGAACTTGTAGTTAATGTTTTGATTTAGAACGTGCAAATGAGGGCGCCCTTTAAGATTCGTCATTTTGCCAAATTGCATGTGGTGCTAGTCCTTTGGCGCCTGAACTTCACTCACGATCTATAAAAATTACACATTTTTCTGTTGGTAAGTTCAATTTTGACATAAATGGGATTCAGATTTTATGTTATAGCGTTGCTTACTCTGTTAAGTTGATTTCTGGCAATTTTGAAATCGCTGTAACTCGGTAATCGAAATGGAACTGCAAAGTGCAAGTGACTCAAGCATGTTATAGTTTGTGCAGTTCGCCGGGTTTCGATCCAACTCGGACCCAAACCAAGTCGGACCCACTACCAACTCGGACCCACGCCAACTCGGACCCACTACCAACTCGGACCAACTACCAACTCGGACCCACAACCAACTTAGACCCACTACCAACTCGGACCCATGCATGACCAACTCTAGCCCATTTAATGTGGCCTATTTACTGGACTGCCTCCGTAAACATAGGCCACACATCCACATGTACAAAAACGTGTCGCACTCTGCCAAATTTTGATTTTCGCATTTAGGCTTAGTTTGTAGGGTTTTTTTGCTTTAGAAGCGTACTCACCCTCTTTATAGGCTAATCAGAAAGTGCTGCCTTTTTCAGATGTATATTTTTCGTGAAATTTCCAGATTCATTTTTACACGTTTGCGTATCAAAATTTCAACATGAAATTTCACAAAAATTAGACATCTGAAAAAGGCAGCATTTTCTGACTAGCCTATAAAGAGGGTGAGTATGCTTCTAAAGCAAAAAATTCCTACAAACTAAGCCTAAATGTGAAAATCAAAATTTGGCAAAGTGCGACATGTTTTTTGTGCATGTGGATGTGTGGCCTATGTTTACGGAGGCAGTCCAGTAAATAGGCCACATTTATGGGGCTAGACCAACTCAGACCCATCGTTTACAATCATTTGACAGCATTTTCAATCATTCGACAATTTCATAAAGTTTGTCCACTTATCATCTGTTAATACAGTGAAGTATAAATTTTCATTGTAGTTGTCAGGTAAGGCGAAGTAAAAAAAAATCATGTTTAGCGTCCCCGCCCGCTTCCTTTTTAGAGGCCGCCTCCTTTTTTTTTTTTTTTTTTTTTAAAAGACAAAAATTGATGATAAATTTTAACGATCTCTGACGAAAGAAATCGTATTTTTAGACTTTATACTGTGTATAAAGCTGTGGAAATAGTCAATTAGCACGTGCGTCTGCACGAGAGTCTATCATACATTCACCCCGTGTGAAATATTAACTGGTTCTCTACGTCTCAGAACTCAGGACTAGCAAATTTTGAAAAGAAAAAAAAAAAAAAAAAAGGGCCTCCTCCTTCCTTTTTGTCAGAGGCAGGACGCTAAACATGTTTTTTTTTTTATTTTGCCTAAAATATCTGTATTGCAGCAGTTTGTCGTTGTAAAGCGCATTGAAATGCTATTTTGAAATGCGCTTTAAAAGTGTAATTAATTATTTATTTTTATTATTTGTTTCCATTGAAACATATTGCGCTTTAACCAAAAGTAATTAAAATTAAAGTTTAACCAATTATTCATTTTCATATTTGACATCGTTCACGCCATCTTGCTCAATTTAACAGCAATTTATTTCATTTTTAATTCAAACCACATAAATTCAGAACAGATCTTCATAGAAAAATAAAATTGGAAAGTATGACATTGAAACATAAAAACTTTCAAACATGACATTAAATATTCAATAAATATAAGTAAACATTATAAGTCATTAAATAAAATAAATAAGGTATAAAACGAAGTCTATTCTAATCTCTACATGTACATGTATTTAAAAAAAAAACCACACACATAAACACCATTGCATACAATGCAAGAAAAAAGAAGGTTTCATATTGAACAAAAAAGGTTAATCAAAAAAGTATAAAAAGTCACACAGATTCGTAAAAAAACCCACAAAATTGAAAGCCAGCATGTGAACTAAAAAAAAGATCAACTTATTAAATACCCTACAAAAAGATGAAATGTCAATCATCAAAAAGGAGTATTGGAGCTCTGGGAAGATTATCCTTCAAGGACTTACAGGTAGCTGCCTGTATGTTCGACTATGATGTTCCACGGGGGGGGAAAGTTAATCAAAAAAAGTATAAAAAGTTAAACAGATTCGTAAAAAAGTTAAATTAAAGTTAATGCCAATTGAGGCCTGCAACATAGCTACGTACAGGTACATATACACATACAGACACACATACAGATACAGATGTGTGTTTTGTAACTTTGCAGGCTTATTTTTGTGTGTGTGATAACATTCATGGCATTTACCAAATTCAATTTTAATTTTCCCAGGTTTAAAGAAATGCAAAGCTGAGACTTACTGCCATGAGAAGGACATACACGGGAACAAAATCATACGCACTGGATAGGCTGGACATTATTGTTCAAATTCCATGAATGTATAATCCAACTCGAAAATGACATAAAACAACCAGCTAACTTTGTCGCTCAGTGTTGGTCACATGACAAATGTTCAATTGAGCTGTGCATCCACTTTCAAGTACGAACGTAAATAGTGTGACTCTGGCATGTAGTGTGCTACAAACACAGCAACCAATCACGGACTTAGCTGACTATGGCTGACAAGGACAGCGGCAAGGAGAAGGAGGGACCAGCCGAGTCCCCGGCCCCCTCCCCAATCCCAATCATCACCGAAGAAGAGAAAGAAATGGCGTCTGCCGCTAGCACTGACTTCGAGGCCGGACAGTATAGCTCGTGCTTAGAAAAGCTCCACGCTTTGTCCAAACTGAGAGGCAACGATGTCAAAGTCAGCCACAATCTAACAGTGGCTAAGTTCTACCAGTCGGGTTGCACCCGGAACGACGACATGCGTAAGGCTGTGGGTCAGGTCTGTACCCAGGCACAAGTTAGTCTGAGCGGAGTGGATTCCTTGGAGGACACCGATCACGCTATACTCTTCTTCAACCATGCTATTATCTTGTACCACATGAGACAGCATCACGAAGCCATCCGAATACTGGAGAAACTCTTCCAAATCATTGAGCCCCTCGGTGAGTTATTGTCTCAGTCCTGAATCCTCCAATTTCAATATGATTTTGCACACCCCCTAGGGAGTTTGGGCTATTAAATCCTTTGTATTCCTAGGAAATTCTATCACGAATTTTCTTATCGATTGTTTTGTATGGAATGCTAGAAAATTCTAAAAGTTCTAATAGAAAATTCTAATAGAAAAGTATTCCATGTATTCTCCTAAATCCAACTTGGTTGTGTACCATTTTGCAAAGCTTAGTTAAATTAGAACAGGCTTTGATGACCAAATTATGTAAAGTACAAAAAGTGTTCCACTGTATTACTGCATAGTGCTAATTTGTGTGTATTTAAGAACCTTCTTAATTGATTAAGAGGGAGTTAGGGTCAACAATGATTTATTTTACTTTTTCGTTGCGCTTGTAAGATTGAGTCATCTTAAGTTTTAAAACTTGTTTTAGCCAGGAGAAAAAATTCTTGTTCATTTTAGAGAAAAAAAATCCCCTTTCAATTTGCTAGGACACGAATTCTTGTCTTCTTATCTAAAGCCTTAATCCCCTAATAGTTCCCCAGGACTACCCTGCTAAATCCAACAGAGTCCGACGGTTACTCATATGAGTTTCCTGCTCAATCCAACACAGTCCCACACAACCCAACCTGCCAAGTTGCTGGGTACCTGAAAATCTAAAATGACTGGCATGCTCAATCCAACAGAATCCAACTGTGCCTTATATTTCTGTTTCCTGCTGGATCCAACAGAGTCCAACTTGGCGTTATTTACCAGTACCCAACAGAATCCGATTATGAATGTTTTTTTACTTTGCCTGCCAAATCCAACAGATTTCAACAGAGATGCATGTACATGTATATATATACAAGGTCTTTACTGCTCAATCCAACAGGATCCAATGGAAATGTAAGATAGTTGGATCCTGTTGGATTGAGCATGGTTAGGATTGGCTAATCATGGTTCCTTTTCAACCATTTGCAGAAGAAAACCTGGCTCACAAGACCCTCTTGTTACTCATTGAGACCTACCTGTGTACCTATCAACCAGAGAAAGCCTTGGCTATGTTAGCCTACTTGGAGAAACTTCTCTTCTCCCCCGAAACTAGCGGCAACAAAGGAGGATCAGAATCAAGCGTAAGTTTGGGGAGTTGAAATGTTGTAGCAACTAGAAGGACTTCAGCACTGCACAAAACTATTTTTGTAATTTGGCAAAATAGTAAATACATAATTTAAAAGAGAGGTCTTCTCTTAAATTTCTATTTTACCAGACTGGTGTCAAAATACCCCTCTATCAAGAACCACTTTTTTTGGGTGCTGAATCATTCAAAATCCTGCAACAGACACACTATTTTTTTGTTTTTAAGAATTTGGGGTTTGTACAGTCATAGACTCGTAGGGTTAAGATAATTCAAATTGTAACATATTTGCCCTAAAACTACGACTGTTTTGCATCGGATCTTGAACGTTATTTTACAGAAGATATTGATTACTTTCTTGTAACTATCGGTCTTACTTAATTCAGAATAAAGACAACAAGGATTCCAACACGGAAGAATCAAGCGTCGACCCTGAAAAATACAGGCCAATTCTTCACCTGGTGAGTAAAACTTTGCTGTTACTACTTCTTTTTCTTTAAGTAAACAAATTAGTTTGGTGCTGTAATGGTCATATTGAAACAGGTGGACAGTACAGTCTTGTTTCCTATTTAAGTGGCCAAGGGTGAAATCCAGTTTCAATCAGTTTTATTTGTTTGAAATTCGTAAAGATTGATTAGTTATTATGCAATACGTTCTTGCAACATCATATTTTAACTTTCATAAAGTTGCCTGATTTTATCCCCCTGTTTTCCCTCTTATTTTATCGTAGTTGAAAACGAGGTGTTATCTTCAGATGAAGCACGTGAAAGTCTGCAAACGTGAGATCAAGACAGTCATGAATTCAGCTGGACCAGTAAGTAGAAATAGAATTAGCCACATTTAAAGGGAATGTACATTAGCTTTTGCTGCAATTTTCAGAAATAAATGGATTCGGAGGATTAGTATGTTATAGCAAATATTGTTAAAGTGACTTGTTTCAGGTTTTTGGCTTGTAAATGCTGGGGAAAAAAACAAGAAACTAATCATGTTCTTGAACTCTGGTTCCCTAACCCCACTTAAGATGAAACGGAGCAATTTATAAACTTTGGGAAATTGGAAGGCCAGAGAATCAGTCTAGCAGGCTTGTACCCATTCCCAGGTGTATAATCAATTGCAACCAAAACGCAGAATAACTAATTATGAAAAATTAGAAGCAGTTTTTTTGGGGGAAAAAACAGTTTCTCCAACGCTGGTCAGCCGACCAGCGTTGGAAATTCATGCAAAAATACCATTTTTCTTGAAAAGGTCAGGACACCAGGAGCCATGATTTAACAGGATGCGTCATTCCCTAACAATCCAGTGAGGTATTTTGTGATCATTTGATCATTTCGTTTTGTGATGTTTGCAAATGTTGTATCTTCCCTTTAACAAAAGCCCTGAAGTTTTGCAACCTAATTTTGCCCTTTGTCAACCTCCGCTTCCCCCCAACCTTCCCCTTGCCACTATCTTCCCGCCACCACCCCACCCCCTCCCCCTTCCCCTTCTTACTTCCCTCAAAGCAAAGTCATTAACTTTCATTGATTTATTTCTATTCCATTCGTCAGTGCCCGGCCTCATTGTTCCTCAAAAGCAATTTTGAGTACATCCGACAGAACTACCGCAAGGCCATCAAGTTACTGAACAGCGTCCAGCCCATGGGAGATCCCCTCAAGACTGGTCAGGTCATTCCAGTCATGTACTTCAATAACTTGGCCATCATTCACTTCTACATGGGCAAGTATCATCTGGCGGCTTACTACGGACGGCGTGCCTTGCAGGAGAACGCTAACGCCATGGCTGAGCTTCCAAAGAGAAAAGGTCAGGAGTGATTTGCATATTCATTTCTTTAGGCCAATCAGATGGCTGAAAAAGTATTGTCCCTAGACTTCCCATATTTGCTATGGCTAAGCTACCAAAGAGAAGAGGTCAGGAGTTATTTGCATATTCATTTCTTTAGGCCAATCAGGAGGCTGAACAAGTATTGTCCCTAGACTTCCCATATTTGCTATGGCTAAGCTATTAAAGAGAATAGGTCAAGAGTTATGTGCATATTAATTTCTTTAGGCAAATCAGAAGGCTGAAAAACTATTGCCCCCAGACTTATTGCGGAGCTTCATAAGAGAAAGAGTCGGGAGAGATTTTCATATTCATTTCTTTTATAAGCCAGTTTATAGAATACAGAATATTTACCATAACCTCACCTCCCATTTTGCTTGGACCTTTTTGAATCCTACAAAATCCTCTGAAATGAATCTTCTAGTGAAATTTGAGGGATCTGAGTGGGTTTTTCCATCACAAGTCCTCACGAGTCCATCATAAGTCCTAACGAGTCCATCACAAGTCCTCCAGTCCCAAGTCAAGTCACAAGCTATTCAAATGAACTATGACAAAAGCATTCCTTTGTCATTATTCATCCTTAGGTACTTGTGACTTGACTTGTGATTTGACTTATGATTTACTTGTGACAAGACTTAAGCATTGACCTGTGATTGTGACTGGTCTTGTCATAACCTTGTGATAAAGTTGTTGTAAACTTTGGTTATGGATCGGGAATAATGAAATTAGATTTTTCTTCATTTTATTTTGTTAATGTTTTTCCCTTTCCTCACCAGGCCAGTCTCTGAATAACCGCCACATCAAGACGCTCGGTATGAACCGTCGTTACGAGCTGCTGTACAACACTGGCATACAGCTGCTGCATGCAGGGCGCCCTCTAGCGGCCTTCGAGTGCCTCACCGAAGCCATCCAGGTCTATCCCACCAACCCACGGCTGTGGCTGAGACTAGCTGAGTGTTGCATAGCGGCCAACGTATCGCCTCAGGTTAGTTGTTGGTTTGGCAACGGTAACCAAGCCCTTCATATCTTTGCATTCAGATCTGCGTATTCCAGGTTCCTAGCCACTCTGGGGAAAACGAGTTTCTACTTTTTTTTAGACGGGGAATTTTGGGAAAAGCACCGAAAATCAGGGAATATTCAGAGAATTTACTGGTTTTTCGCCAGTTTGGCATAATGTGCGTCTTGAGCCATGCGTCCAAGTTATGTCCATTGACTGACTGGCTATGGTGGCTTTTTAGTGTTTATGCAGTGTGAATATAAGTAAATAAGTATGACACTATGTACTCTTTGAGTTCAACGTTTGTTTATTCGCTCTCAAGCAATGACAACAGCGTCTGCAACAAAGAAATACAAAATAACACCAACAGGTTAACGTTAGTATCAAAGTCACCGTTCTCTAATAAGTTTACACACCTCTCCAAACAATAACAATTGGCTGTGCTGCACCATCTCATTGAGTGGAATTTTGGAATGAGATTCGAATCAGCCAGCGGACCCAAGCAAGCTCGGTGGTTGAGTGGTGAGACGTCTGCACTTGTAATCAGGAGGTTGTGGGTTCAAGCCCCACCCGAGTAAGCTTGTGGATTTTTTTTAGCAAGCCCTCGGACAACACCAAGAAATTATCATGAAATGCTCATGAAATTAAATTGGTGAAGTGTAAAATCCAGTATTGAACAAGGAAATCAATTGGTTTCGGCCTTGCTCTTTAAATCTTGTGATTTATTTGTTCTTCAGAACTCAGAGGCAGAAGGGAAGGGTCTAGGGGACTCTACTAAACGAGGCATTGTACGCAACGTGATTGGTTCTGGTCCGCATCGTAAAGTCATCTTGTCTCCCGGCTCCTCGGAGTATAAATACAGGTAAGAAATAAAATAGGCACCTCCGGGTTTTTTTTCAAACTTACACAGTTTCAATAATTTCTCAAGTTGTATGTCAAAATTAATGAGTTAATGAAAATTGAAGTAACAGTATTTCAGATATATTTCAGATTTTGTTTTTTGATATACTAGTAACAATTTTTAATATACTTTCTTTCGTAAGAGGGTGTTTTTTTTTTTTTGTACGATCATATGGAGGTCTCTGTGTGTAGTAAAGGGTAAAAGGTAATAATTGATGGTTTGGGGTTTTTTCCTCATTTTTCCATAAAAATTAGAGTAGGGGCTGTCAAAATAGGGTAGGTAGATAAACCGGAAGCAGAATTTTTTTTATTTTTGGCCTAACGCATAGTTTGAATTTTTTTCATTTTCTGCTATTAAGTAGGAAAGCTGACTGCATTTGAAGCATTCTTTCAGTACCCACACAAGCATTGCATCCATTGTTGTGTGACGCTGTTAGAATGCAAGATAAATCTTTTGTGGATATCCAATGTACTCGGGCGTTCCCATTCGCCCTGGTGCAATTTCACCCCACATACATTTTTGTTATTTCCCAGGAAGATAAGTTCTGATGCAAGTGATAGATTAAACTGTTTGTAATTAGCAAAAGTTCAAAGTGAATGTTCACCTTTAGGAATCAGTAATCACAATGGAAATGTGTTTCTAGAATATATCACCAAATTATCTGTATATCTTCTGATGTGCTTTTTGCACTGGAAACTGATCCTTCATTCTGTCAAACTTTTCAAATAATCCTTAAAAAGTATTAACTTTGGAAACACTGGTGTAATCATTCTTGTCCAGGCATTGCGAATAAAGTATATCCAAATATAGAACATTCAAGTGACAGTAGTACTATGGCCATGTGCACCTTAAATAACCTAGACCTGCATTTGCCTGAATTTTCTGGTTCCAAAACGCTGCATCCTAAAACTGCAATGTTACGCGAACGCTCTTCGTGGGCGGATAAGCGCGCAAGAGGACAGCCGCATGATGTGCGTGCATTATTTACAATCAGGATGAGCGTTAACGTAACGTTATTATTATTATTTATTTCTGGTAATGAAACCAAGGATTCCTCAAAAATGCCCCAGGCACTGAAGCTGGCAAGCCTGAAGAAACCTGTAGAGAGAAGGCAACGAGAAGAAATTACAGTTTTAGAGGTGGGAGGAAAACCCTAGAAGAATGCTCTGGGGAAAACCCACGGAATCAGGCAGGGACTGAAAACCCAATCCACTTGTTGGCCCAGGCGGGATTCGAACTTGGGTCACAGCGGTGGAAGGCGAGAAAAGTACTGTACGCCAACCTGACTCCCCGACGAGGTGTTTTAGGGACAGAAACACAAAGTAAAAGCATAGAAATGTCAGGTCTATGGGTTTTTTTAAGATGTCTATGACCGTGACTGATCAGGTTGTCACACCGCCCTCTATTGTGTTCCTTAATCCAGTGGTGACGGCCAATCAGCTGCCTTTCCAGCAGCGACGTTAGAATTTGCCTCACTGTGTCTCTCCAACGCTCTGTCTCTGCTCCCTGACGAGACGGCACTCTCGGCGACCAGTCGAATCACTTCTCGAGGCAGCGTCAGTAGCGATTCGTCAGAAGTCGCAGATACGAGTGGGCAAGTGCAAAAACTCGTCGGCTATCTCGAAAAAAAATGTTATCGATGCATACATGATATTGATAAAAGTTTTTACCTCAGCATCAATGGTCAAATATTCGAATATTCGATCCAATCCAAGCCCCCATAATCGAATACTAAATTGTCCGAAACTACAGAGCACTAAACCCTGTATGCACACATGGGATATCCCACACACAAACTTCTCTTCAAACCTCCATCTACTGTTTATTAATTGGTGCATTAGAATAGACAGTATTCCCAGTGGAACCGTCTGAGCATTCCAAGTTGCGCTACGCTTCCTAATCTTCGATATTTCTTTTCTATCAGTGGCAAGCAGACCGGCCCCAGTAACCTCACTGCTCCACCAGGCCAGGCCATCAAACCTTCGGATATCTCCTGCCTACGTTGCTCCATCTTAGCTTGTAGTAGCTACGTCTCGATATCGTTGGGTGATAACGTCAATGCCTTGGAGTACGCCAAGTTGCTGCTGGAGCAAAACAGACTGCCTGGCTCCCTCAGGTGAGAACCTTTTGCAGCTTGACTTAGGCTGCATCTCAATCTCTTGTCTAGGGCTATTGGCTAGGTCTTCAACAATTACTACCACATGGGCTGAAGGATTGACATAGCCGTAGCCCTGGACACCTGTTTCAAACACCATGTGACTTTTGTGAGTGACATATGCATTGCTTGTTGGATTTTTTTTTTATTTATACATGTTCCTGAGCCACCTGATTCCATTCAAAGAATAAATAAGCCTCTTGGTTTGTGTTTACCCAAATATGAGGGTCCCCTGGTTCTGTGCATTGATTGGGTCATGGTTTTTATTATTCACCCAGGTTCCTGGACCACCTGATTCTGTGCAATGTGAGATGCCTTTTGGGTTTTACTCGCTCACCTGATTTTTATACAGAAATTTGAAATGATGTATTGGTTCTTGGGTTTTACTTTTCCGGGTTCCTTGTCCAACTGTTTCACTGCAAAGTGTTGCTTGTTGGTTTATTATTAATCCAGGTTCCCGGGCCACTTATATGCTGCTGAAGCTTTAATCAACATGGACCAGATAGTTGAAGCAATCCAACAACTGGCCCCAGAACCTGGTTTAAATATTATTATCCATGTTCCTGGGCCATCTGATTCTTACATAAATTAAAATGATGTCTTTGTTTTGGGGTTTTCATTTATCCAGGTTCCTGGGCCACCTGTATGCTGCTGAAGCTTTAATCAACATGGACCAGATAGTTGAAGCAATCCAACATCTGGCCCCGGAATCTGTGTGTGATGTGTCCGTAGTGCTTCCAGTTCTTCCTGAACAAGGTCAGCATGCATCAAATGTTTGACATAAGTCGGTCATGTGTGCACATACACATGACAGACTGTTTGAATTGTGTGCGGTGTGACATTAGTTGCATGGGTGGCTAGTGTGTAAAGCGCTTGCCTTTCACCACTGTGGCCCAGGTTCGATTCCCAGCTCGGACCATATGGGAGTAGAGTTGTGCATTGATTCTCTTCTGTGCCACGAGGGCTTTTCTCCGGACCCTCCGGTTTTCCTCCCTCCCTCTGCAAAAATCAACACTTTCAATCTCTGGCTGTGCTCCGATCAGACATGGGTTGTATGGTGGCAGCCTAAGGCGCCTTTACATGCCTTCAGCTCAACCAGGTTGTAGCTGCGTCCTTTGCAATTCAGCTTCTCAGCTGCGAGTAAAGATGATTAGCCCCCCCCCCCCCCCCCCAAAAATTATTATTATAAATATCATGGTTATTTAACAAAAAATTGTTCAACAAAAAAGGACCAATTCATATTCCTAATGTCGTCGGCAGATAAACATACTATTATATGTGTAGCTAAATATATTTTCCAATGTGCAAAACTAAAGGAGAGGCAAAGCATGACGTAATTTCAAAGCATATTCTTTGTAAACCCACCTGCCAAATAATTCAGTGTTTAATTTCACTGTTGTAATCCTTCCTCAGGGTCATGGGGTTTGTTCCTATTTGTGGAATAAAACATAACATAACATAACATTATTATAATCCGGAATGGTCCATTGTGTTGAAAGTATCAGTTGTTAGCACTGTTACCAATCTCCTCATTTTTTCCCAAAGTAAAAACTATATTTTGTTTCTCTCCACTTCCATGTTTAGTAAAATCGTAAAGTACCTCTTGTTTTAGTCCCTTCAGGATAATTTCCAGTGATAAATACTAGAATTTGTCGGTGATTATTGTTTTGGACCATTTTAAAATCATAATGAGATAATTCTCACCATGCTTACCTTTGACCTAGGTGAGAAACAAGTGGAGAAATCTGAAGCTGTACCGGGCGACAACCAGGACAACATGGAGGGTCACGTCGCAGTGTCCAAGTACTACCCAGCGTCTGTGCAGGTGGCTAGGGCAACCATGCTGCTCAACTTGGCCTGTGCGCATTCATTGCGGAGTGAATGGGATAAAGCTAAGAAATGCCTCAAACAGGTAGGAACAGACTTGAGATCATTTTGTTTATCTTCAAGCAAACTTGCATCCTCGATCCTGATTGGTCGATGGCATAAAGCCAAAAAAAAAAAATAGTTCTGCTTCCGGTTACCCTACCTACCCAATTTTGACAGCCCCTACCCTATTTTTTTTCAGGAAAAATGAGGAAAAAAACCAGAAAATCATCAATTACTGCCTTTTACCCTTGACTACACGCAGACACCTCCATGTGATCATACACAAACAATTTGCCCCCCAAAAAAATGTCCCTACCTACCTACCCTATTTTCAAATGCCATGTAATCAGAAGCAGAAGTATTTTTTAGGCCTAAACAGTGTGGTCACTATCACACTCCGCATGTCGCGATATTCTATATTAGATGCATACGCCATTCCTGCTACACGCACGTGTAATAGGATAACCGCTGAAAAAAATTGTTCTTCCACTCACGCTCGTGGAACACGGAAAATGTTGTTTGTCTGTGTCCCACATACCACTTGGTCTTCGGCCTCGTGGCATGTGAGACACAGATGCACTACATTATTCCGTGTTCTGCTCGCGCTTGTGGGATAACTTAGAATATCGTATTGCTTTTATGGTTCAAATATTTTATTCTTGTATTATATTCTTGTCTTTGTCCTTTTTTATCAAAAATTCGATTTTCTTTTTCTTTTCTTTTTCATTGGACTGTACAAGTACGGAATATACTCCTTAGTGGATATTCAACTTGTGCTCACAAATACTGCTCTAAAAAGCTGTGCTGGGCAGTCATGCAATTTGTCTCCAAATTTGCATACAAATTTGCGACAATCAAATAATTTGCATTTTTGCTTATTTCTTCCCTGACAGATGTGCACCATGTTGCCTCCTAACGAGATACCGGAACAAGCTCTATTCCTAGGCATATACATTGAGTTACAGACAGGTATTTACTCCTTTTATTTATCCTTGGTAATCTGATCAATGTTTACGCACTTTTTCCTCCGGTCCCAGCTTGGAATCGAGAGAAAAAGAAAAGGGATTTTATTTCTTAGACAGCTTGGGTTCATTTTACTCAGTTAATTACTTAAAGGGAATATACATCATTTGCTTTTGCTGTAATTTTCAGAAATGGATGGAATTGGGGGATTGGAAATATAAAGCAAATATAGTTACACTGACTTTTTGGAGGTTTTGGGTTCGAAAATGCTATAAAAACCAAGAAAAACGATCATTTACCTGTAGTCTGGTTCCCTGACTCCATATAAGAAGAAACAGAGCAGTTTACATACATTGGGGAATTGTAAGGTCAGGGAACCAGTCTAGCTGGCTCGTACCCGTTCATAGGTTTGTAATCGATTGCAAACAAGTGCAATAGTCAATTGGGGCCAGTATTTGAAAAAAAGCCAGTTGTTTCCAACGCTGATCGGCCGATCAGCGTTGGAAATTGATACAAAAATACCACTTTTCTTGAAAATGACAGTATACCAGGTGCCATAATTTTACAGGATGCTTTAGACTGTCATTTACCAACGTCCTATTAAGGTATTTCGCAAAAACTTGGTAGTTTTATTTTTCGATGTTTGCAAATGTTGTATATTCCCTTTAATTGATGACACTGTTACAAGGACTTCTTGGAAATGGATTCTTATTGCTAAAATTTGGCCAAATTTAGACAGCAAGTTCAGACAATGAAGGAAATGCGAGATTTTGTTGAAGTGAACCCAGAGAAAAAAATCTTAAAAATGAAAAAGTGGAGATTCGAACCATGTACCTAATTTCAGTTGTAGACTCAATCAGTTGAGTCGACTCATTTTCAAGTCCCAAAGTAGTTAGATTTTCATACCTCATCTTTAAATTTTTTTTTTTCAATTTAGTTAGACTTTCTGAATGATTGTTAATGTTCATGGTAACTGATAATTTCCATAGCAACTAATTGTTTCCATGGTAACTGATTGACAGGGAATCACCAGATGGCACTGCAGATGGTCAAGAAACAGCAACTGATTCCGTACCTCAAGCCGCCTCAGTCCCGCCCACTTCCCATCGGTACCATGGCAACCTTCAACAGTGTCTCCCAATCACCGCAGGGGGTCTTCAGTCCCGGGACCCCCAGCAAAGCTGCGCGGAGTAAGGATCCATGGCAGAAGTAGACCGAGACGGTAATGTATTTAACATGTTTGATGTTTTAGAAAACAAAACATTGCCTCAATGCAGAATGTCACAGGACAGACGTAACTTTGTGATCCTAAAAAAATTAGAATCCTAAATGTCACGCACTGAGCCCACATGCCAAATTAATTTAAGAACCACGCTAACGTGGTCAGGCACATGAAGCCTGCTTTGTGCATTACATTTATGAGTTTTAAGGTAGAAAATGTCTCAAGTATTTCAAGCATTAACAAAAATTCTAAACTTGACCCACAGTTTTCCCAAGAAAGTTTTTTGCTGTGGTATCTTAACATAGCGTTTTCTTTTTCTTGATTCTTGAATTTTTTTTTGTTCATGCATTCCTCACGAAATAAAATTACCTCAGAAATTGTTTATGTAATTTCATCTTAATTTACCACCGATACAAATGGCTGTATACAGCCAAGGTCATCTAATGGACTTCATCATCTATGATTGCATATTTCTGGGAGGAATAATTAACAGAGAATTTGTATAGAATGTAGGATAAAAAGAAGCAAATAGTCTGCAATTGCAAATGTGTATATTACCTTCCTTGTATAAATACCATCGTTGTAATTATTCTAGGAGCAAGGATGGAAAGTTAACTTAAGGGACAGACAAAGTTTTCTATCTTTGAATAAGCCATTTGCAAATTAAACTCAAGTAACATCTTGTTCCCCGACTTGCTCGAATGCTTGGCACATTTTAACTTCGAATTCTCCAGACCAAAGAGACTGTTGCTATATCACATGATTCGGGGCAAACCTTACGCTAGCAACCCCCAGCTCCAGCATGGTCTGGTGTCTTTGTGCCATTCTCACCCGTTGTGAGCAATGTATTGGTGCTGAGCATCTCTTACGTAACTATGCAAGAGCTTGCCCCGAATCATGTGATATAGCAACAGTGTCTTTGGTCTGGAGAATTCAAAGTTAAAATGTGCCAATCATTATGAGCAAGTCAGTGTTCACAATGTTATTCAAGTTTAACTCGCAAAGGGTATAGGTTATTCACAAATGGCTTATTGGTTCTTATGTCAGATTTGGGAAGGTAAATCTTCCCTCTAAAAAAAACCTCTTTTTTTGCGTTGTTTAAAAACTGGTGTTTTTAAAGAGGAGAAAACTTTAGGAAACATCTAAAAACATGTTCAATTTGGAATGCACTTTTTCAATCTGTATTTTCTGGATTTGGAGGAAAAGAATCCTTCCATAACAATTTTGTTTCCAGCTGAAACATGAAATATTTGTGCATGGAAGAACACTTTCATATAATAATAATGTGTATTTTAAAACGCACGTTTCCACCAGTATTGGTACTCAAGGTGCTACATCATTATTACCCCTGCTCATTGGGCCAACAAAACATTCCAAATACCATCTCAGCTCCCTAGGGAGTATACAGCTCTGTGCTGCCATTTCGGCACAAAGCAGCTAAAATCAATCACAGTAACCATCTCTGCCCTCACAGGTACCCATTTACTCCTGGGTGGAGAGAAGCAATGAGTGACAAAGCGCCTTGCCCAAGGGCACACGCACCATAGCCGCAGGCTGGACTCGAACCCACAACCTACAGAATTACCCACAGACCACTAATTCAATGCTCCAGACCAAGAGGCCATGGCACTCCATTAAAGAGCACTTTGTGTTCCCAGTTAGAACGTTTCTAATTGACATGTTTGAAGTGTTTCGAGTTTTTAGTCACTCTTTAAAAAAAAATCAAGGTAGTTATATGGTGTAGGAATTTAAAAACCCTTCAGTTTTTTGGGAGTAGAATAATCAATTTTTAAATGATGTGGACGTTTTTTTTTTCCAATTGAAGTGGGTTTTCAACTTTATAATAAAATTCAGCAAGATGTTGTAATTACGTTGGTACAAGGTATTGTAAAGATTTGAATTGTTGAACTGACTGAATAAAAACCTGAGCGGGTATCTTTGGAATAAAATATTCATACATTATTCATGGTATGTAAATTGGTCAGATTTTTTCATTTCTATTAAATTGTCAAATTCCCAAGGCCCATCCCACCCATGCATAATCTAAAAATAAATGCAAACAGTAAAATTATCTTTAGGTTTCTAATTTTTTTTCATTAATACTGTTCTTTTAAACAAACTGAAGTCTACCATTGCAAAAGTTAGTTGTATGTTCAAATAACTTGACGTTTAATTTTTTCAATTATATTATCAAAAAAATCAATATATTACAAGATGTCAAAACATAAAAACTTACAAAATGGCAAGACAATTTCAATACAAAGATAAAATCTGAAACTACAAAACTCATTTGCATAGATGTGTTTCACGTCATTGTGAGACAGTTTCCACATAAAACTGTACACAATGTGCCCAAAACAGGCAGTGCATAAAAAGACGTAAATAAGCACCCAAACTTGCATGCATTATCTTAGACTGAAGACTCGTCCTCATACATGTATATAAGGACAAGCAACACATTCAAAGCTTCTAATTCTGTACTGGTTGCTATAACACCTCACCCAGAGATTCTGTATCTTGATTGGCCAAGAGCGAGTCACATGGCATTCGCTATTTTTACGATCTTGCTGTGCACAGCTAAAAAGACTATAAATGGCTGAAAAAGTTAGTAGCAACCCACACAGCAATCATGAAAGAACATTTTTGGTGTACTTTTCTCACGCGCTACACAGTTAGGTCCAAACATGTCATGAACCGTTTGGAAAAGTGCAAGTAAATTTTGAATTAAGTTCAAATTGAAATAGAATTTAATTAATTGAATATTGGTTAAATTATCTGTAAAAAATCAAGCAGATTCTGTGGGCAAGGGCGTTATAAAACAAATACTGATTGGTTTAACGTGTGGTGTGATAAAACTAGTCTCCCTCAGAGATCCATCGAGTGTTCCATTTTTCTCGGCTATACGCCTTGGGAAAACAGAATGCACTATGGATCACCTCTGGAGGCTAGTTTTACCACACCACTGCAAGCAGTTAATATTTGTTTGGTATTTGTCATTGTGGTTCTACTTTCCTGTAGTTAAATCGGCCTAAATTTCAAGTATGCCAGCACATGGAACACAGTGCTGATTTGTGTGCATGCCGACATTTAACTTGACCCGATGTCAGAGGTCATATAAAGACGTTGTCTGACTCTTCATATCTCAATCGGCTATTCAGACAGTGTTGGGACCAGGTTGTCCTCACAAACCTGATAAGTCCTCACAGCTTTCATAAGTCCATCACAAGTCCTCAGTCTCAAGTTAGGGTAAACGCTGTTCAAACTGAATACTACAAAAGGCCTTCCGTTGTTATTCACCCATTACTTGTGACTGGACTTGTGAATTGACTCTTGATTTACATGTGACCAGACTTGTGATGGTCCTGACTTAACCACTGGTTTAAACTAGCATGATCTTTGTCTTCAGTTTAAGGTCATGCCCAAAACTGGCTTCCAGAGCTATAGCTACGTCTATTGTCAGCATGTTCCTATGTAGTTGTAACTGACATAGATCTAGACAGTTAGCTCTATAGGGCGAGTCAAAAAGAAAGTGATGGAGATTAATGTATTTTTTCCCCTTAAAAAGCCACTAAATTGGATACACCAACGAAGCACGTATTAAATACACTAATGGAAGCGTGTTTTTCCACTTGTCTGAAAAAAAACTAAGAGCTCGGATTGTACAGACAAGGTGAATACTATTTTGCTTTTTTGGTGTCCTCATGTACATTGGTGTCCTCCATAATTTGCCTTGTTGCTTTCGATCATTTGCCTTGGTGCAATTTCCCATTCCTTGGTGCTCTTTGGTAAAAAAAATTGAGGAGGTGCGGAAATAGAGGGCGCTGTTGGAGCTACAGCGGAACTTTTTGGGAAAAAAAAAGATTGACGCGCATGATTAAAATTGACGCGCACGCTGACCAGAGACCGACTTATTATTTTTTTGGCCCAAGGAATACATTTTTTTTTTAATTATGAAATGGGAATGGTCATTTTTGGCTGTTTGCCTTTGCAACTTTTTGTTCATCATATTTAAAGGGTGTTAATTATTTCATATATCGGTAAATTGGAGACACCAATGTGGACAACTGAGTGTTGTGGTGAAACTTTCACAGTTACTGGTAATAACATGTACTTTTCATAAGATGGAATTTGCGTCTGGCTGATGTAAATTCAAAATTGGTTTGTTTTTGCCCTTCACCGACATATTTTTATAAACACTGTATACTCAGTGTTGCACCCGAGTGATTGGGGTACCTGCTGCTATTTCAGATTCGAACTTGCCAGCCGACCCTGGTACATGTAAGCTCGGTGGTCGAGTGATAGGACGACTGCACTAGTAAACAGGAGGTCGTCCCACCCTAGTGATTTTTTTTCCTCAAAATCACTCAGGGGCAACACTGAGTATACAGCGTTTATACAATACATCGGTGAAGGGCCCAAAAAAAAAAAAAATTACACATGTACTTTATATTTTTATTAAATAGTTTTACCTTGTTCGGTCACTTTCTTTTTGACACCCCTGTAGAGCTAAACAAATCAGACAGGCTTTATTTTTACTTAAGTCAAGGCACGAAACCAAAAAAAATTCGAATAATTTACACCACCGGTGGACCTGCTACGCCTTCCACCTCCACACCTGCTTTTTCCACTTCAAAAGGAGCATCAACGTCCAAGATCCCACACTCCCAGATGACGGCCGGCTTGAGAGGACGATCTTGATCGTCCGTCGCTACTTCCTCAATCGCTTTGACTACATCCATACCTTCTAAGACTTTAGCGAAGACGGTGTGTTTACCGTCCAGCCACGGCGTCTTGACAGTTGTGATGAAGAACTGGCATCCGTTGGTGTCAGGACCTTCGTAAAAAAACGGCAATTTGCAAAGTCTGTTGGAGTTGGTGTTGTGAGCTTAGGGTTTCAGTAGGTGACTGTAAGATGTAAGTTCATCATCACAAGCCAGGCATAAAATCAAAGCATCAGTCTAGTAACAGGAGATGAATACTGAATGAAAGGGGAATGCGTTTGTCACAGTTTATTTGAGTTTTGTCACTTTTGTGTCACTTGACTGGAAGACTAGACGTTGACTTTTGATCATGATAAGCTAAACGTGATTTCCATCTCTAGGTATACAGGGTGAAATAAAAAAAGTTGTGCAAGCAGATATCGTTAAATTTCTCAAAAAGTACATAACAATGATAACATGAGTACTTCATTTTGCTGGCGCATATTAATTATACTCTTGTGTGTAATCAGTGAAAATGTCATGGAAACCCATTCATGCAAACCAGAGCTCTAACAGATTATAAAAGATATTTGTTTTTTAATCATTCCAATGGGAATTACGCACTGCATTGGAAATCGCTCAACCAGCACTCTGCAATGGGTCTTTTCATTAGCTGTGTAAGTCACATTGAAACGGGTGAAAAACACATTGCCATTTATAATCTGTTGTATCTCTGGTTTGCATGAATTGGATTTTCATCAAATTTTCACTGTGATTATAGACAAGAGAATAATATACTCCATCAACATGAAATGCTGATGTTGGATACGTTTTGAGTAATTTAAAGATGTCTGCTTGCAAAACTGTTTTTGGGTCACCCTGAACTTGTACTATCTGTGGCAATTTAATCCACTCTAACCACGTGGACAAATCTAACTAACTCTAAATATCTCCTCTTTGACAGCTTCTTTGATTGGGTTGGTTAGTTGGTCATTTCATCATGTTATATCCATTCAGTATGTTTGTTTATTATTGCAAAAATTACTTTAATTAGTCTTCTGTCTTTACATATCATGATCTTGGGCGAAAAAAAATCACCAAACCAAACAGACATACAATCAAAGAAAACAAACTTGATCCTTTGGAATAAAATTTTGCCATAATAATTTTACTTGAACGTTTAGCACTTTAAGCAGCAACTTACGGTGTAAACTACCCGCAGAACCATAAGAGCTCATACGAATCCACCTTACGCATACGCTGATGATTGTAAAGCATTTCAAATGAATGGGCAATTTTTTATCCCTGTTGGTAAAAAAGGAAAAAACAACCCAGAAGAGGAATCCGTTATCACTGTAACAAATGTCATTAGATGGATATTTTCTCCACTTGTAGCTTGCACATCTACCGAGTAAAAATTACCCCCCCCCCCAAAAAAAACCCTACCAAACAATTACCCCCCCCCCCCCCCCCCACCCAACAAAATTTACATTGAACAAATTAACCATCCCAAAAGACATTAAAATCAATATAACATTCAGGAACAGTTTGTTCTAAGGCCAAAAAAAAAAAATATTCGGTCTCTGGTCAGACCAAAGTTCCGGAATTGACGCGGCCACGTGGCTTTTTTTTTTTTTTTTTGGCTTTTTTTTTTTTTCTTCAAGCTTGGATTGTACAGACAAGGTGGGTACTATGTTGCTTTTTTGGTGTCCTCATGTACATTGGTGTCCTCCATAATTTGCCTTGGTGCTTTCGATCATTTGCCTTGGTGCAATTTTCCATTTCTTGGTGCTCTTTGGTGAAAACAATTGAGGAGGTGCGGAAATAGAGGGCGCTGTTGGAGCTACCGCGGAGCATTTTGGAGAGAAAAAAAGATCGACGCGCATGATTAAAATCGACGCGCGCGCTGACCAGAGACCGACTTATTTTTTTTTTTGGCCTAAGATGGGTAAAATACATATTAAAAAAATAATTCAGTGTCTAAGGGTAATTCAAAGGGCACCCCCCCCCAAAAAAAACATTGTAAATCTTTGTTGCTAATAATTGGTGTCCATTATGATATGGTATTTAATACTCCCGTTATTTAACCCCTCCTGAAAAGTCTTTCGATCATGCTTTTCTCTTGTCTCCTACATATGGATAAACGTTGTCATAGTAACACGGACTCTTACCAGCGTTAGCCATGCTGAGCCATCCCGGGCCGTAGTGTTGCAAGTCAAAGTTCTCGTCGTTGAAATATTTTCCGTAGATACTGATGGATCCGCTCCCATCATGCATTGCCACATCGCCACCTGGAAAGAAATGATGAGAAATAGAGCCTTTGCATATAGAGCGCCCTCACTTGGGGACAGGTCTTCTGTGATTTGTATGATGAGACACTATAGTTTATATGCCACCGAGTTCAATTAAATAACAAAATCTGTCCGCTTTCTGCTCTGTGCAATTGGTCTATAAATTTGGATGTTACAAACAGGTGACCAGTGGAGGTTTTTTTTTTTAAATAAGGTCAAGGGTGGAGAATTTCACCATCTAAATTTGGAAAAAAAATACTTGAGGAAATTTGTGACGTACTTGATGACTGTGATGGAAATATTAATGTGGACACACTTTGGTAGACATCTTTTTTAAAAAAAGTGATATTGCTTTGAAAAACCATTTCCTGGGGCGGGGTTAGGGTCCGAGGGGGGGGGGGGCCTACTACGCCTACCTTGAATCAAGAAGTCTTTGATAACTCTATGGAAATGTGTTCCCTTGTAGGTGTTTTCCTTGGCAGTTTTGGCATAATTGAGGAAATTCTTGACAGTCAATGGCGTGGCCTCCCCAAACAGACCGATGACAATGCGTCCTTTGTCCTTATTGTCAATCTGGATGTCAAAGTACACCTTGTCAGTGACAATGGCTTTGACATCTTTACCCGAGGAGTCAGAGTTTGGCTGAAGAAAAAAATCAAATGACAATTTCTTGTTATTGATTTAGCAATGAGTATTTTTATCATGTTCACAATTACAATTCAAAAGCTCATGTAATTAATCATTATTGTTTCAATTGATTTTTCAAACAACTGTTTCTCAAGAATTTTGCTGATTTGTAAATTTGTGTGGGGGTGGGTGGGGGCTCTACACCTACCCCATGGAACTCTGGGGCCCTAGAGTTCTAGGGGTACTCTACACCCACTCCCTCTTCCAAAAGAAGTTGATCCCCCCCCCCCCCCCAATTGACTTCAGGAACGGTAACTAAATGTAGCCGCACGTGTACCATGTTTGAATAGTTTGAAAAAAATGGTTTTCACTTCAGATCATGAATAAACAATTTTTTATATCGGTTGTGCCCCGTCAAAAATACAAGTCTTTAGTTTCAGAAGATTAAGACAAGTAGTATCAAAAACAAAAGTTTTGTAATTTTCAAACTTCTTAATCGTTCTTGAAGCTGCAAATGTTGCACCGTAAACAAAAAAAACTACTCACCTTAGCACTGGTGTAAGCAACCAAGATGCAGGCAACCAAAGTAGCAAGTAAATGATTCATTTTGAAGCAAGTCTGCGCGAGAAAACTGAGAGATTTTCCTTTTCCCGACCCGTACGTCTTGAGCACAGAGTGAAGTTATGATGACACACACAAGCTGAGCCGAGTACAGGTTCAGAATGTGTAAACGTGGCAGTCTAGTTGGCCTGGCTGGCGACTCATATTTCACCCTGCCACGTTGAACAACTTACCAGACCCTATGATAATATTCCTTGACCTGGGTAATGTTATGTGGGACATGTGGCTGCCGAGAGGTGTCAATAGTGGTTTCCGTATGAACGTAGGAAAGGATACGACGTACCGTGCTTGTCATATTGTGGTAGGCGGGGCTAGGATGCATGGGGAGGTGGTATAACTTGTCCAGGTTTTAGAGGCTGGCGTCAGCATTTAATTTTTTTTAATAAACGAAAAGTCCCCACACATGAGGGATTGGGTTGATAACTAATTATTTTTAACCCGGTTCTGAAATGGTTCAGGCATGCAACTTTTCATCGGATCAGCTAATTTCCTCTTTTTTTTACTTGTGTGTCAATAAAAATAGAAAAAGCCCGGTCTTGGAAAGATTTGAATTTTGCTGGGGGGGGGGGGGAGGTTGACTTCCCAGTACATGCCTGAATGGTTGTGTATGTATCATATGTGAACATAATTTATGCAAAAAAAATCCACGATTTGGTGCAACATTAATAATTACAATTCATTTTTTAGATACTGTTATGAAAACTAATTCTATTTTACAAAACGAGCATAATAAAAGTTGCTCATGAATATTTTTTAATTTTCATGTTGTGACATAAACGATATTTCAGTTACAGAATAAACAAATGTGATGCCAATATTAAGAAGACTGTAGGGACAACTTTTCATTTATTCATCTTTCGTTCAAATTTAATTCAACTTTGGGTTGGTAACTTACTACAACACAAGATGTAAATGTACTGCATTTTAATGTAGTAAAACAAAAACGTGCATGATGGTGGCAATGTGCAAGTCAATGCACCTGTACTCCCTGTAGTTCTATTCCATGCACGTACCCCTTTATATTACAAAGAACTTTCAAGCCTGCGTTCTACTACATGTACGTCCATGTTCTGTATCATGCAGTGATGTTGTTGATTCTATTTCCGTGATTCTATTGCAGACCTAGCACGTGCAGTGTCATTGTACCAATCATTTGTGACAGATGTGGCTGAATGAATTAACGACAATAACCATCCGCTTTCAGGGGCGGATCCATGCATTTTTGGCAGGGGGGAGGGGTCATCAGCTAGCCTCAATGCTTAAATGTAGACAGGGTTTTTGGTCGGGGGGGGGGGCTCGATCATACCATACTTCCAATGGGGGCGCTGTTCAAATGCGACAAAGTTATTGGTATTGTTTGTTGTAACGAATGTATCCCCAAAAAATGAAATAAATGATAATGAAAATGAAATACATTGTACATGTAGTAGTGTACAAATACCCCCTTACCCAGCAGCTAGGCTCTGTCCGTATTTTGGGCACAGGCGTATATTAATACCTGTGTAATTGTTTTGGGTGTCATAGCGGGGGGAGTAGCATTATTGTTTATGCATTTCTTTAAAAAACAACAAATTTTGACAGAGCTGGGGCGGTTTTGAACCCCCCCCCCCCCCATCACATTGACTACTACGCGCTCCAACGTTCTGTGCATAATTCATTTTACAAGTCCTTACCGCCACGTGAAAGCGAGCCGTGCGCATGTGGTGTGAAACAACCTGCGCAATGCGCATATTGTCAAGGTTGTGTGATAGTTACTGTGCACCTTTCACTCTCATCGATTCACTCATGTACCGCGGGTGAAATTTCGAAGGAGGTTTGTGAAGGCATCATCATTTCATCTTCTATCGTCCGTCGGATATCTCCCTGATTAAGTCGCCAAAAACCAAACATGGTAGGTGGACACTTCTTACTGTTTGCTGATAAAATTTGTGATGTTCCTTATTGTCGATAAGTTGGAGGATCGGAGGACGGAAGGGGTATCATTGTGTGTGCTGGAATGTTGTGTTTTTACTGCGGGGAGTGTGAAAAGCTGGAGTGCGAACCGGCATTAACGGAACGCATGGATTGCAACGTCAATGTCATCATGAGTTATTAAAAATTATAGTGCCACTGATTGATTATAGATAGGGGCCTTTCCTTATGGTTATATAGCGTCGGTAAAACTAATAGTGCATGACATTTCTGAGGGACATGTGAATATTTTGCCAAAACTAGAACTAGGTCCTTGAAATTACCTATGCAATATTATTATTATTTAAGCCATATGGCCCTGACTATAATGTGTGATATTTTGTTTATCGTTGCAGAGCGCCGAAACATTAAGTGAAGAACAAATTGGTGGTAAGCCATTCAGTTTTATCGATGTTTGGTCAAAAATTCTGGCTGGATTTTATTTTGTGTACATCTTAATTTTCATCTGTAGTGTTGGCATGGGAAAGTCTTTTTTTCACAAACGCGTAACTTTTGGTAATTTGCGGAAGTGCTATTACACTTACCTCAGTTCCTAACTTAAATGCAGCATTTATGAGAAAAGGGGATACAATTATGATTGTTATTTTATTGTTTTAAAGTTAAGATATGGTGTAACTTGAAAAGTCATCGATCAAGACACCTAATAATATTTTTATTCTTTTTAAGAAAAGAATAATTGTATGTTTCATTTATTGGCTTTTGAAAAAAAATGACAACACGGGTCATAGACTAACAAACAAGATTACTTTGGTCGTACATAATGTGGTCAAATGAAACTAAAATCTCTGCCAAAAAAAACATGGTTGCTATTCTAGTGCTGTTTAATGTCCTTTTACAGAATTCAAGGAGGCTTTTTCGCTCTTTGACAAGGATGGTGATGGCACCATCACCACCAAGGAGCTGGGAACAGTCATGAGGTCACTGGGTCAGAACCCCACTGAGGCTGAGCTGCAGGATATGATCAACGAAGTCGATGCTGATGGTAAAATAAGTCAAACTGTCTTTTAAAAACTCAAACGAATATTAAGGGGAAAATAAACATAATATTGACAATACTCTAAACTTTACTTTCTGGGCAACTCTTTGGTGAAGGTGCAACTGATCATTTTTTTTGTGAACAACACAAACCACATTTACGAAGTCAGGTTCCAATATTCCAATTGCTCTCTTTCTTGTACATATTATAGGCAACGGAACTATCGACTTTCCCGAGTTCTTGACGATGATGGCGAGGAAAATGAAAGAAACGGATTCAGAAGAGGAGATCAGAGAAGCTTTCAGGGTTTTTGACAAGGATGGAAACGGTTTCATCAGGTAAGATTGAAGTATTCATCTACATGTCAGTGAAGAATAACAGGAGAACGATGAGTTGCCTTTGTTGTGTGGGGGATGTTATCATTTTCTCTGTCCATGTTTCCATGGCAGCGCTGCCGAGCTTCGTCACGTGATGACCAATCTTGGTGAGAAGTTGACAGATGAGGAGGTCGATGAGATGATCAGAGAGGCTGATGTAGATGGAGATGGACAGGTCAATTATGAAGGTAAAAAAGTAATCTACTCATTAGAAAATGACGAACAAGATTTGCTTCTACATTGTAACAACAATGTACCAAAATGATAATTGATTTGGAATTAATTCTTTGCAGAGTTCGTGAGCATGATGACGTCAAAATAGACAATCTCATGAAATTGACGTCGAGGCTCCTGAAGAGGGAAAAATACGCTTGCCAACCAAATTCATCACATGATTCGTCACGTTACGCTACTAAGCATTTCCTCTTCGTTATCATTCCTCAACATTGTCATGGTTACCTCGCATCCAATCGAGGCATAGAAACTGACTTCTATATACTAACTGGACTTGCTGTATTACACCTTGAAGCCACTGACCCGCCATCTTGGATCCCCAACGTACGTTCTGCAGTGAAATTTTTTTCCAATTGAAAATACTAATAATAAATTGTTCGATGGATGTTGGCCAGCCCTATAAATAGGATTGTTTACATCTCAAAAGCTGGTCAGAAAATGCAGTTATATTCGCCAATTTAGTGAAGTAAGAAATCCAATACCGTAAAAAAAAGAACTCGCGTACTATCCACAGGTGTCGTGGGTGACACAAGATGGCGGACTCAGCTTCAATGCGTGGGCATTGTCAGCCAGTCCAGTGAGTGAAGATGTCAGTGTCACAAACCGACAAACATTGTAGTCTTAGCAAGCAATACGAGGTAGTTTCTTTCAGCGGCCTATTATAAAGGCCGCCTTTTATAGTCTATTTATGCAGTGATATTTCTTGGCAATATTGTTGTATATAATCCATGGCTTGTAGAATATAGTTATAATAGGCCTTTGCATTTTATTCCAAGGTCTTTTTAACATGTCAATTCATATATGCTGAATTTTTCTGATCATTTTAACGGGGAAGTTATTTTGTCGAGAATTTAGATTTAAAACGGAGATTTCGTGGACGATACGAATTTCTGCAACTTTGCAATGATTTGAATCAAGAGGTTAGAGATGGAACGATTCATTGGTAGCCCAATGTTTACGTCATCATTAATTCATCAATTTAGAACAAGGTTGTCGAAAACCAACTTGCGATGTTCCCGAAACTCGTATCTGTTTAAATCTTAATTAATGTCTCTTTTTTTGCATAGTACTTAATTATTGCTGCTTTATATACCCACTTTTTTGTCAGATTTGTGATGTAAGATGTATGGGTGTGGCTAAGAAGGAGTTGAGGGGGGTTTGAGAAACCCTCATTTCACAAAGAGGAAAATTAATGCCCCTCTAAAAAAAAAAGCAATACGGGGTTATGGGAGTATTGACATGGTATCAAACAAGCACCTTCATTCATGAAATTTGAACCCCGACTCATTTTGGGGTGAAGTCTTTTTTAACTATTTAAAATTTGAGATCTTAATTTATTGAATTTTTTTAATATTTTAGAATACGGAATTGAAAATGTGGTGGCGTGGCTGAAAAGTAACCTACGCGTACGGAATCTGGTATCTGGTGATTTATTTATGCATTTAATTGAGACATCCATTTCGCTTTTTTCTGAGTCCTATAACGTCCATGCACTGAAAACAAAAAAAAAAGATCGAAGGAACCTATAGCTTTGACCGCTGATGCACGAGACCTAATTAGGAAAATATCACAAAAAGTAATATTATGCTGTAAACGTCATACAACTACGCCACTACCTTTTTATTGTAGCATCAATTTGTAAGACGATCGTTTTACTACTTAATAAAAAATAATAAATGAGATAGAACGCATTTTAGATTCAAAAACAGGTGAAAATCTTGCTAATCTGAGTGATTTATTTATGCATTTAATTGAGACATCCATTTCGCTTTTTTCTTTAACTATAGAAATCGTCTCTTCCAAAAAAAAAAGAGGTGTATAAAAGATAATTTAACCCAATACGAAAACGTCCAGAGATCCAAAGAGTTTACGTAAATGATTCTAACGAAAATGACGCGCAATAACGATTTTTATATTATTGGGAGGGTGGACTTAAAACAAAATGATTTATCTATCTTCTTGTTGCGTCATTTTAGCTTTAAATTAAAATTTATATCAGTTTCGCAAACACACACCTCTCATCCTGCGGAAATGTCGTTCACGTTTTCGGTTTTTATTGCACTTTTAAGGGCATAAAATCTTGATTGTTTTGTCAGTGTAAATTGTTACTACTCGCCCGCACTCTATTGAACTCCATTTTTACCCACCCTCTTCCTATGATACCAGGATAAAAAAATATGATATTTTCAACCCACTACATTTTTTTCATAGTGTTTCAGCCCATCTGTCACTTTCACCCGATGACATAACATTACGTAATATTTATAGCAAACTGAAAGCCCCACGCTACTCAATTGTGTGCACAAATCATCGTCATCATGCATTATGAATGAACAAATAGAGAGAAATGCGCAGTGCGCATCTAGTTTCCCCGTCAGCTAGTACTATAGTACATGTACAATCAAATCAGCCTGCTTCTACTACTAGTGCCCGCTTCTTGAAATCAATTTCAACATTAGCAATTCACTATACGAGTTGATACCGTTGCCTGCATTTTACCTGAAGCACACAGCATCAAGCAGCTCCAACATGGTATGTGTTTCACTGTATTTTAATCTGGGTTTTTTTAATCCACACTCGTCATTTTTTGCCTGACGGATTGAGATATTTCATCTTAATGATTGAGGTCGATTCGATGGTTTTTTTCTCTGTTAGTAAACACAGATAGGGTTTTTCTCATTAAACATTTATGCGCCTCAATTACAGGTTAGGTGTCTGTTGTTGTGATAAGTTGCCTGCGTGAATAATTCGATTTGAAAGCCAAGCAGCCAGTTCTATTCAACGGCCAAACTGTATAATGTTTTATTCATCCAGAATGTCGCTGCTAGAAAATTGAAGATAATTGTTGTTAATCTGATGTTAAGTGGACCACGTTGAACCTCATTACGCTACTATGGGATTACTAAAAACGCTACCTCGAATATTTTATCTAGTCAAAACCTAGCTGAATTTGGAGACCAAATTAACCTCTTGTCTGAATCGTTGCTATATAATGATACAAGTTGCTGGCTGGTGGATTTATTTGGGATCTGTTGAGGTTTTTATTTCAAATATAATATTTTTTTATCCTCATGTTTAAATAAGACGAGAACTCGATTAGTTATCACGGAATTGTAAATTAGGACCGCATTTGCAAAACATGCATGGTGACGAAATCGACCAACATGAAAACAAACAGCACATTTGTTTTTGTAATGTTTATTAGCTCTTTTCAATACCCGTATATTTCATTATCAAACATCCAACAAAAGTCAGCAATTCAATAAGTCATATTTTTTACCCTTTTGGGGGGGGGGGGGGGCCATAAGACTTGACTTTAGAAGTACATGTACTGCCCTTTTCCCCCCATAAACCATATCTTCAAATATCGATGTGGACTGTCATAGATATTGTAATAAATCATGTAACGGATCTGTATGACATATAAAAGCATTCAAACACTTTCACTTTAGTTTCCCTTTTTGTGAATACTATTTCTTGATCTTCATTTTTCCAACAGTCGACCGAACAGTTGTCAGAAGAACAAATCAGTGGTAAGTTTGTTAATTTAATTAATTTGCATAAGAATGAAATGACTTTTCTCGGACTGAGTGACATGAATTAGTTAGATGCTTTGCATGTATAATTATAGTTTATAAATTTTGTTAGTCATAACAGAATTTCAAGGTTGCTTCAAATAAAAAAAAAATGAAACACGGGAATTTACAGTGAAATGTGTGGTGGACATAATTGAAAGGAGGATATAGCCGGTACATTTTCTTTAGTATACTACATGGTGAGTCTAAAAGAAATGACCGAATTAGAAAAAAAAAATATTTTAAATCATATGTTGCTCACTCTATTTCATAAAAATAAGATAGGGTTGAAGTACATGTTATTGACTAGTAACTGTGAAAAGTCTACTTAATTTGCATATTCTATTCCCAAGTTATGACAATTTTAATAAAAAGATCACACAATTCAGCTGTCCACACTGATCATTTACGGTTCAACGAACTGATGAATACCCATTAAATACAATGAAAGATAAACGTTTTCCCACCTCCATGAATGAACGAAAACTTGCAAAGGAAAACAGACAAAAATCGCCGTCAATATTTCAGGAAAAAAAAGTTGACTTGTTCCTCATATTCAAAACACAAAATCTGACAGTAAAAATAATGCTTTAGTCTTGACTCAAATCATTAAAATCTCATTTGTATTTGAATGTGTGTGTGTATGATCTGTAATTATCAGTCAGCTCAATAGCTTCCAATGGCATTCCATGGACAGCTATAACAAAAAAAATACTAGGTTCTTTTAGTAAAACATGGATTAATTTCAAAATGTCTTTAAAATGCTCTCTTTAATCACGTCTACTGTTTTTGATTCACTTGCCTTATAAAAAATTCAATCCAACATTGTGTACTTATTTAATATAGCATCATCACTCACGCGCTGTTTATCCTGACTATAAATTTATATGCGGGCATTCTTCATATACAAAAGCTCCTTGTAATAATTATAAGAGCATTATGGAGTTCGACCCAGCTGCGTATAGGTCGCCGTTCTAATAATTGTCCCAAGATCTGGAAAAAGTAATTAGTGACGGCTCCACTGGCTTACTCATTAACGATTACCGGTAATGAGTTGAGAGCCGGATGGATCTATTGCGGCAAGACCAAATAATGGTAATGATATTAATAATGAGGTGCTTATATAGTGCATCCGTGCATCATACCAATTCTCAAAGCCCTTCACAATAATAATAGCTAACGACTTATGCCGTTAGAGCGGTTTTCTGCAGCAGCTGCAAATTATATCGTCTCTATACCCTCACGGGAACCGTTTATTGTGCTGTAGGATGGAGGAAAGGGAATTGTTGTAAAGTGTCTTGCCCAAGAACATCATATAATTAAAGGGAATATACAACATTTGCAAACATCGAAAAATAAAACTACCAAGTTTTTACGAAATACCTTACTAGGATGTTGGTAAATGACAGTCTCAAGCATCTTGTAAAATTATGGCACTTGGTGTGAAGTCATTTTCAAGAAAATTGTATTTTTGTAAACATTTCCAATTGTGGTCGGCCGACCAGCGTTGCAAAAACCTAACTATTTTTCAACTACTGCTCCAAATTTACCATTTTTTCAGTCAAAATTTTGTTTGCTATTGGTTACATGTTCATGATGAACGGGTGCAGGCCAGCTAGACTGGTTCCCTTGCCTTACAATTTTCCATCATCTATGAATTGATCCATTTTATCTTTTGTGGAGTCAGGGAACCAGACTACTTGAACATTTTTGTTTTTCTTGGTTTTTCCAACCTTTTCGAACACCAAACTTAAAAAATGTCAGTGTAATAATATTTGATCTATTATACTAACCTCTCAAATAGTTCATTTCTGAAAATTACAGCAAAAGCCAATGATGTACATTCCCTTTAAGTTATTTATCTGTTTTGTGTAATACAAATATGCCATGCCTGATACAAGCTTTCTACTAGGTTTTGCCATCTCTGCTGGCCTTCATATCTCAACAAGATTTTCGACATTACTGTTTGAAAAATGATGCTAAAAGATGATCACCCTACTTTGTTTTTGCTCCAGAATTCAAGGAGGCTTTTTCGCTGTTTGACAAGGATGGTGATGGCACTATCACCACCAAGGAGCTGGGAACAGTCATGAGGTCACTGGGTCAGAACCCCACCGAGGCTGAGCTGCAGGATATGATCAATGAAGTCGATGCTGATGGTAAGAAACCTCTTAGGACTCCGTAAACTACGAAACCACTAAAAATATCAAATTAATTTCTGTTTTCTCCAAATGGTTTTGCTACTTGTTCTCCTTGGTCAGATTGTGTTTTTCTGTGATCATTGTTATGATCCAGTAAATATTTTGGATTTTAAAGAAAAACCCTTCTTCATTTTATAATCAAGCACTTTACATTACATAGTCAGGGAGCTAGACAAAACGGCTGATCCTCTGTTAGTGCCATTTTACAAATTATTTGGTCAACACTATTAATTTTCTTTGCTAATTGTTTCTGTTTTAGGTAACGGGACGATTGATTTCCCCGAGTTTTTGACGATGATGGCGAGGAAGATGAAGGAAACGGATAGCGAGGAAGAAATCAAAGAAGCTTTCAGAGTATTTGACAAAGATGGAAATGGTTTTATCAGGTAAGAGGCAATTACTTGATTGATGCAGCTGCAAGTCTTTATACGGTATCTTGATGCAGTATACGACCCTGAATTCATGTCAGGGTTATGACGACTTAAATATTTTTTTTTTCAGTGCTGCTGAGCTTCGTCACGTGATGACCAATCTCGGTGAAAAGTTGACAGATGAGGAGGTCGATGAGATGATCAGAGAGGCAGACATTGATGGAGACGGACAGGTCAATTATGAAGGTGAGTTTATTGGAAGGGTTTGGGTCATTCTTAAAATTAAAATTTAAAAAAATTGAAAAATGTGAAAATTGCAACAGCATTGAGATGCTTTACTTAACAAAATGTTCTCTTCTCCCTCATACAGATTTTTTTCGACCAGCTTTTTTAACTTGCTTTGATTCCCCTTTTTTTTTTTTTTTACAGAATTCGTGGCCATGATGACGTCAAGGTAGACCACAGCCAATAGCGAGGGACCTTTCATGCGACACTGACACGAGTTTCAAACAAACTTGCCGCCCATTGACCAACAGAGATTAACGATTTCCAGCTGCAAAAGAGTTTGAAATAAATGTGATGGTTGAATCAAATCACGGAGTGTGTGATACAAAGCAGCCATTTTGAATGTCAGTCAAACACAACTTTCCTTACAAGTGAGATTGACAACAAAACTCCACATGCCCACCCCTCGGTTCAAAATTTGCATTATCGAGACAATGCCATTTATGTATCACAATGTACGGGTTGAGTTCATCATGAAAATGCCGGAATGATCAAAGTTTTACGAGCCCAATAAAAAAACACAAAAATCACAATTAAGTGATTTTAGTACGGCCCAAAGTGTATTTTGCAGTGTATTGTAACCATGTGTATTTAGTGGGTCACCCGTGTCTGTATATTATTTTCAAGAATCGTCTATTTATTCCTACTTTTTATGTGAATAAGGTTTTTTACATATTTTTCAAGTTTCTTGTGTCTACGTTACCGGTATAAATCGCAGCCATTCCAACTAAACATTTCGTTTCTCAAAGAATCCATGTAATATTGCCAAGGTTTACGTGTTTCCTTCAGAATGTGGTATCATTTTATCGGACACAAATCTAAATAAAATAATGTCTATGAAATGTATTAGGTTTAAAAATAGAGCCCTTTGTCAAAGAGTTATAAACCATGTGATACATGCAGTGTTATACCACTCATTAGATTGGTACATAATTCATTAGATGGATTGCATTTAGCGGCCATCTTCGATGTGTGTTTTGTTATGTTAATTCACTGTCAATGAATGCGCACGAGGTCTGCTCATGCGTGCCCCTGTTGAACAAAAGCACACACCTCAAAGATGGCCGCAGTGCAAGCGATCTATATTGTTCATTGTTTCTTTTCGTTTTGTTAGGATTCGAACCCACAACCAATTTTCCGCTATCACAGTCCTTAAATTGAACATGGTGATTAAAAGATAATGATAAAAAAGGGGACATATAAAACTACATGTTAAGTTTAATGATGGACATTTTTTAAGCATATATTAAACGTTAAATATTTATAATATTAGATATATTTATGTTTTTACTTTTTTGTGTGTTCACCCGTATGAGAATTTACAAGAAAGGTGCAACACGTGAATGTTTTAACACGTGTGCTGCAAAAGTTATACGAATTTGATCTACATTATTTTTATTTTTTTTCAAGACGAACAAGCAAAGTTTCATTTGTTTGATTTGTATTAACTATTATTGTAATCTTTTTAACGGTTAGGAATATTTGATATGGTGCAGACATGATTATAAATGTAAATTGTGTATTACGATCATATTTGAAATGTTTTGTAATAAATTATGTTAATATGTATGAACACTGATTCCTGCATCCCGTCGCATCATTATCTGAAATAATTAAGTCTACAATCCTTATTTTAATAACTCAAAATGGTTTGCATTAGTGTGGAGTTTGTAGGAATGCAGCTGCACATTTAATATTCTTAATTTTCCAAAAGGAGATGATGTCACCATATAGTAATCGCCCTGCAGGCGTAGGCAGGCGTAGGCAGTCTCATGTCGGCCACGAGAATTCACGAGATTAGTTCTGAAACCTGCTGATGATGAATATCTGGAGCCAAAGCCAAGTCACCGTCGTGGTACTTTTCTTGTCTTCCACCTCGGTGTTACCCGGGTTCGAATCCCCACCCAAGCCCACTGTACTGCTTCTATAATTCCAAACAGTACGGGTATCATTTCGCCTCTAAAACTGAACATTTTGTAATCGTCTTCCATCGATTTTTGTTCCAGACTTGCGAGGCGGTATATGCGTATCGAGTTTGTGCTCCGAAAAAAAAGTAACAACAGAAAAAGGGTTACAACAATGATCAATGTTTGAAACCATAAAAACACATTATAGTAGCCTCATTGATATAAACTAAAAACTAAGCACATATTGGCCTATACAGCAATAGACTCAACTTAAAATATTCCTGTGTTTAAATGTAAGCCAATTATTATGTACCCGTAAATTAAAATAGACCTAAGCACTATCGATTCCCAGGCCCAGTGCGTTGAGTTCGTTACGATGCATTGTGTGTCGTCTCACCTGTCCACAAGCGCGCCCGGGGCACGGGAGATGCGCTGACCTTTTTTGTCAATTAGCTTCTTTCCCGCCGAATTACAACAAAGGATTCTGGGATAGGGTTGCGGCATAAGGACTTTATGCATTATGCATGACGCGCGATCTCTCATCACGCGGGATAATAACCAATGAAGAGATTACTTTTTATCTCTTGATGTGCATTATTCATGAGGAAGTGTCTATTCAGTGAGATATAATCGACTAACCATGGACCATTCCTTCATGCATAGACATGTGCATAGTGTCTTTTTCAGTAAAAATCCATAAATTATACAACCTGACCCGAAAAAAAAACAGTTATTAGACCAGGGTCTGAGTGGCTGAAAACAGCCAAAAACTATAAGATTTTGGCATTTGTTTTTACTGAAACAGAAAACATGAAGTTGAGGGTGGTTTAAGTTTGGAAATATAAAATGCTGACTTTTATTCTCCAAATGCCTGGTATACCGGTAGCGCAGCTCGCATAATGGCGGATATAAGGACCCTGGATGTTGGCTTCGTGTATATGGAAACATCCTCGAGCTATGACGAGAGTTGGTTTCCTTCCGCGACGGTTGTCAAGGCGACGAGCATGTCACGTGGATTCACCGTTGTGTACACGATACGAATCCGGTATCCAAGGATATATGACTGCACGACGGTCCGTCCGGGACATAATTAAGAGTCTCGGCTGGCTGGGTAGGATGCAGACAGGCGTTGCCCAGGAAACGGATGAAATGGGGCTGACGCTGCTACTCGCACTCGCGTCATTATCTTGACAATTTTGTCATGTGCACCGATTTGGAAAGGAGACCAAAATGGTCTCCGCGTTTCAGACACATTGCTTATAAACCGGGAATAACTGAATAGTTTTCTTGTGACTGTACGATTATTCAAAAACTTAGCATTTGAAAATAATATCATGAATGGTTGTGAGATGCATTATTATTATTATTCGTTTTTGTTGCTTTACATATTTTTCTGTTCGTTGTAGGACGAAGAGTAATATTTTTGACGATTTTACCGGATTTTATTTATTGGAAATGTTTGAAGGGTCCTCTACGCAGTGGTCTCAGCTACAGTCTCAGCGACGGTCGACTACATTGCAATCTGCGCTTCCAGTTCTAATGAGCTGGGTTCGAATCCTGCCTAAGTTCTCCGCGTGCAGGTTGCAGTCCCTAGTTGACCGAGGGATACTGAAGTATGGGACCCCCATCATCCTTGCCAGTCATGATTTCCCTCAGATCTCAGCTCGGGAATTGAGTGAACGAAAGAAGTTTTATAAAAGCGGCAGAAAAAAACCCAGTAATATAGTTCGGGTAAAATTACTGGCGGGAATTGAACCGGGTTCCTTAGAGGCAAAAAGTGTAAACAAGGGATACTATCCATCTAGTTGCTTAAATATATTCTGTGCATTAAAAAATGGAGTATTTTATTAATTAATAAATATAATGTCAACGATCCAAATCAATCGACGAAATTATGATCAGATTATATATCTGTCAAGAGATATACTTTTTGATGAATGCATCAATGATGTCCTGGATAAACTACTTGCATTGTTTTCCATTTTCTATAAATTCGTTATTTGTGATTTCAGCGTTATGTTAATTGTGAAAAAGCGGTGAAAATCGAACTTAAAATTCAATGGGAAAGCAGAGAAGGGACAGAAAAGTTAAAATGGAGTAAAGAGCGTCTGCGATTAATCAGCCCGGCTTTATTGTAGAAGTACACAGAGGGAACAACATTTATTTCGATACTGCGACGTTATAGGTACGGTCAGATTAATTGTTGGTGTCCTTTATGTATGACGGATAGTAATTCTTGTTAGCGATAACGTTAATTGCTCATTAAAAAAAAACTATCGTCGCTCTTGTCCTGATAAAATCCGACTTTTAAAATATTAAAATATTACATTTTTTATGTCACGAACGTTTTGTCGGAAGGTCGCCTTCAACCAACCCCCGGCCCTCAGTTCCCGAAGGAAAAATTGTTTAATTTATACTAAAATAAAAAAAATAAAAAATGTTTGAAAAGAAATCACGAATTACTTCTTGACACAAGAAATGCCTCGTGTTATGCTATCTGCTACGGGCAGTGTGTTTAAGAGCCGTGGATTGTATTTATTAATGGTGCAGATGGGGAAAATATTTAGGGGAGTGTGCCTTTGATGATACAAGCATGTCATTTGGCACACATGTCATGAGAATGCTATTTGGCTATAGGGCCATCGCAGATTTGTCCTTTGAGAAAAAAAAGGTAGAATAACAAGCAATTTTTAAAATTTTCAAAATAGCTGCCACTTATTCTACCTAAATTTTTTTTCAAAGGAAAAATCTGCAATGGCCCTATAGCCAACTATCTTTCTCATGACATACTCTGGCCATGTGCCAAATGTCATGCTTGTATCATGCTTGTCTCATCAACTTGAGGCACAATCCAATCACCAATCTGCCCGGCACTATAAGTGTCATTCGCAATAACATCCCACGGCAATTAAATAGGTTATCAGGTCCACATCCTATTATTATATCACTATACAACGTGTCTTATTACCGCAAGGATATCGCGTTGACCACGAATTATCTACTTAATCTTTGATACTCTTTGATACCTGCTCATAAATAAATAGTACCAGCCTATCTGGTGGTTTGTGTACACATCCAAGGGGGTGTTACAAGGGAACCAGACGGATCTATCAATGCGCAGTGCGCATTTTTCTTCAACAACCTGAAATTGACTGGACTTGGTTGGGCGGTATCGACTTGAATTGTGTATAAGCCTAGTCTTTCACGCCAAACGGCTCATCATCACTCATTACACAAATATGGTATGTACAATTGTGTTTTTTTTTACGAAGCTCCTTTTTGTACAGCTTTCAGTTTAATTTCCTGTCGTTGATTGGCTTTGTAATTTATGGAAATTGTCAGTTTAGTTTGGTTTGAAATTTTCAGTTGTGGGAAGTTGAAGCCGAATGACTTTGGTACAAGTACGCTACAGGTATCTGATTGACATTGAGGCAAGGGGCGGACCACCATTGAGGAAAGCTTGCAAAAAGAGAAAAGAGAGAGAATGCATTGAAATAAGAATTCACGCGAACTAACCTCCAATTCATTTATAAGTGGCGGTTTGCATTTGATCTTCCCAATAATTGTAATCTTCCCGTAACCATTCGATTTTTCTTTTACCCTCTTAGTCTTATTTTGACTGTAATTTCCCAAATCTCGCGTCATTCTGGCACATAAATTTCCCAAAATGCCAACTATATCCCTTCTCCCTTTTATTTCGACAGGCTGACCATCTCACAGAAGAGCAAATTGCAGGTAGGGTGAGCAAGTAGGACAAGATATTATGCAGACCTTGATCACGAAATAACTCGAGAAAATCATCTGATGCATGCCGCACGTGTTGAAGTACACTGCTCATTATAGCTGATAGTGAAACACAATCTTAAGGATGGGATGGGATGCCTTCAAACAATAATCTCGACAAGATAATTTTTTCGATTTTTATTAACCAACCACTTTCGATGAGCTCTGTTATTTTATTTTTTTACATTGTTTACATTTTTATCGTATACTACGAGTGAACATACAGAATAGGCCTATTCGAAATGTTCAAACAGGTGGTTAGTACAAACTACTTCGTCGAAATCAAGGACAAGTATGAATGTAACTATAGTAATCGACACTTTCAGGGATTTCTCAATATTTCGTTCTCTAGAATTCAAGGAGGCTTTTTCGCTGTTTGACAAGGATGGTGATGGCACTATCACCACCAAGGAGCTGGGAACAGTCATGAGGTCACTGGGTCAGAACCCCACTGAGGCTGAGCTGCAGGATATGATCAACGAGGTCGATGCTGATGGTAAGAAAAATCATTTTGCAATTGATAACTTGAAGACAACTGTTTGTATTTTGGAGAGAACTGTTTTTATTTTGGATAGAATTTAAAACCATGCTAAACTGCTAACCATTAATTAAGCGTGGCTGCCATAGAGCTGTATTATATTCAGGAACTTTCCAATTGCATTTTCCTCTTGCACTATTCATAAAACGAAACAGCAGGCCGTTTCTCAAACCCAGGCCAGGTCTCCGTAACCGGCTACTACATCCATGTTATTTGGCAATGGACCGGAACGAATCCGAGGTTTGGAAAACCCTCCTGTAAAGGCCCCTAATACATCTATCTTCAAATATCTCTTCTCACTGCATGCAGGCAATGGGACCATTGATTTTCCCGAGTTTTTGACGATGATGGCGCGAAAAATGAAAGACACAGATTCAGAAGAAGAGATCAGGGAAGCCTTCAGAGTCTTTGACAAGGACGGAAACGGTTTCATCAGGTAAGTTCAGTTAGACCACAAATTATTTTTTGTGACTGTCTCTGACCTTGATCTGTATGATAAGACCACAAACTTCCCATAACATTTTCTATGATATGTGGCATTAACTATATCTCGGGTAAAATCTGTAATCGTCAGTGGACTTGAAACGAGTAACTCATCACAAACTTTCGCAAGAAATGGCAGTATTAGATTTTATCAAACGGCAAAAATTATAGAAGCCGTATACGGTGATATACCAGCTCACGCGCACCTTCCACCAATAGGGTTTGCAAATCATTCGCGCGCCGCGCGCTCTTTAATGGTAATTGAACTGGTGTTCATAATCTCTTCTTCCATGTTTTTTTTCAGTGCTGCAGAGCTTCGTCACGTGATGACCAATCTTGGTGAGAAGTTGACAGATGAGGAGGTCGATGAGATGATCAGAGAGGCCGACATTGATGGAGATGGACAGGTCAACTACGAAGGTGGGTAATTGTGTGTTTTTTTAATTACTCGCAATACAGACTGATTGACAAATTCACACACAATGCATCAAGGGCGGATCCAGGGGGGGGGGCCAAAGGGGGCCATGCCCCCCCCCCCCCAAAAAAAAACGAAACAATTTTTTTAAATTTTTTATGTGACATCGCAATAAAGGCAGGCAATGAGTACACCACCATCTTTTCCTCAAAAAACATTGGTTAAAGTGGTCAGAAATTGCCTCAGATCGCACCACAGAGCATCTAGAATCCAAAAAATTTTCGGGGCCCTTAAGCGGGCCCCGAACCCCACGCCGTAATTTTTGTGACCCACTTTTTGGGGGACCAAATTTTTTTTGGCCCCCTCCAAAATTGTGTTCTGGATCCGCCCTTGCAATGCATAGGCCTATATTATCTTTTCAATGTCCACCTGTTTTTTCCTTTTCTTTTCAGAATTTGTTAGTATGATGCAGAGCACGGGCAAGCCATAACGTCCTCCATCATACTGTGATGCAAACCATTCCACCCTTAGCAACCAAACCTTCAATTCCATCCCGAATATTCCAACCGATGCAAAACCCCACAACCTATAGATACATGTACCAATGGCGAAATTGTAGCGTGACGTCATCTTGTGACGTCATCAATTGTATCATGACGTCATCAAATTATCATTAAAGCATATCATTACCTCTTATACTCACGAGAAGTCAAATCAGTTTGACGATCAATGCAGCTTTGAAATAGTTGACAAGTTTACATAAGTATTTCATATATTTCCTCAGGCTTTTTTTTAAGTAATGCAAGTTGGAATATCATTTTCTGTAATTTTGTAATACAAATGATTGTGTGAAATATGTTTTTACTGGAGTGAGGATGATGTTTATTTTATCATGTAAATTGCCCTTTTTCAAGAACCATCCCGTAGAAGGCTGAGACGAAATGACGTGGAACTATCTTATGCAATGTTTTCACTGCAAAAACAAATTATATTTAAAAATAAAGTTGGGCAAATGCGTTGGTGTTTTGCAAAATGTTGGTCAAAAAATTCTTCCCAATAGTATGTGGTCAATTTTGGAATTAACCAACAACGAGGCATACATCATACCAATGTTGGGAGAATAATCAATGCCCAACTTGTTTTACCCAACATTTTTTTTTTATAGAGTTCGTTTAAGTTAACGTTCTCTTCACTTGCAATTTGTGAGGGAGTGTGGCCCGGTGTGGTTAGGGTTAGGGTTCATGATCAGAGGGTCAGGGGTTCGAATCCAGCTGCTGGCCATATGTGATGTCCTTGGGCAAGCCACTTCACCCACTTGCCTGTCTCCACCCAGGCGTATAAATGGATACCGGCATTAGCTCAGGGGAGTAGGAAGATTAATTTTCTGTCGTTGCACGTCAAGGAAACTGGAGATGAACGCTAGTCTGATTGGGGCTATATAATCTCGCGAAAGACTTTACTTTTAGTTTTACATCAGCCGGCAGCGTTTAATAAGATTATAAAGAGGGGCACCCCATACCTTGAAGAAACACTAATAATAAGCAATAACTGAGACCGGGGGCATACCTTATACCGATCATGCATGTAATTATTGTGATTGACAATCACTAAAAAAACAAACAACCTGAGCCAAATAACCTGAGCACCTGATTGGCGAGCCATTAATAAAACATGGTTGTCGTTTCTGGCAAAACCAACAGGGATGGTAAAAAGAAAAAAATAACAACAGGAGAGGACATGCCTATTCAAAAGACAGTATTAAGTTAACCTTGGAATGTATTTCCTTTTTTCAGCATTCTTATAAGCAGCTAATATTAACCTTTCAGTTTTACTCGTTATTTTTTTGCATTCGTGAAATTTTATCAACTCATTTTAAATTTTCAATCAGAAAAATCTCATTAAAGTGAGGCAAACCGTATTTTGTTTTAATTTTAAATTGCCGCAGGAATTTATTTTAGTAGTTCAACGAAATCCGTCTGTATAATAAAATACAAATAAATAATATTTAGACTTGTCTTATAGCAGTGATTTTTTTGAGGATGCATTGCCCTCATTAATTGAGAAGTGATTATCTTCACAGACACGAAAACAGATTACCATGCATAAGAAGACATTCGGAACGAGCTACATAAGAGACGATGGGGTCAACGTTAACAATTTATATATTTTCATTTTGTTGGGAACTAAAGGACATCCCAGTCTATATACTATAGGAACTATATTCAAAAGCCAATCCAATTTAAAGGAACTACTGTTTGTAAATTTCCTTTTAGTGCTTTAAGGTCTAGAATTTAACTGATAAACGAATAGCTTCATCATTTACTTGCATAGAATGACAGAAAAGACGCAAGTACGGGGACTCTATGCAAACAAAAATCCAATATTGCAAAAGAATCAATCAGTGGTTTTTTTTAAATTAAAAAAATAGAATCCTCCGTAGTTGAGCTTTCTATCTCCATCAGCCTGATCAACCTGATCAATTGTTATCTTAGTCACCACGATGGAGTATCACATGACGAACATCAGCACCGTCTGGCAGCAGCGCTATATATCATTCAAGCGATACTTTTTCAAAGACTTTTACAAAGACTAAATTGCTGCAGTTTTTCGTATCACACATTTCCCTCTCGCTCTAGTTTTAGTTGAAAAAATGAGAATCTTTTACTAAAAAAAATATTAAAATATATCAACTTGGCCGTTTACACTTTTTTTAAATTTTTAATAAGTTGATTTCATTTGTTAGAAACAAATGGCAAATGCCAAATACTTTCGCAAAATTGACCGAAAAAACCCCCACACAGAACAAGTTAACCGACATTGGAAATACTGATCACTTGTGATAAATCCAACACACGTTTTTCGCTTAGAAACCGGGTTTGTAATGAAATGAGCTGTTCAATTATAAATTCATTAAATTTTGCCATGGCGCCGGAACTAACTAGTACAAGTGTAGTCATTTGAAATTCAGATTGAGCTGGAGAGTGTAGATGCATGGGACCACTTTCCTATCCCACTTAAAACAAGGGGAAAATATTCGGGATGATAATTTGATATTATAGCCTGAGGAGTAAATTGCCTATTCCTGGTGAACTCATTTCCACCCGCGTCACTTTAAAATATTCCTCTTTTCGAGTTCCAACTCGAAAATTGGATTTGTTTTCAATTGCTAATTACATATAGCAATATAAAAGTTATTCACTTTTGAGTTAGGCATCATACAAAAAAGAAAACACCGACGTTTGAATTATTCTGTTTGCAAAATTCGAATTATTACCTGCCGGACAATAATTCGGCTCTCGCAGGACGGGCGTATTTTGTGGAACAAAATGAAAGCCCTTTTTAAGAAGATTGCAGACGCCCAAAATTGAAAATTCGTTGTGAAAAAAATATCCCTTTTGAAGAGCACCGGATATGCAACTTGAATATCTTTGGTCTTCAGTGGTCGTCCCCCGGTATTTTTCTGAATACATGTACAATGCAGGGCGACTTTTGATGGCCAGTCTGCAACGGGCGTCTAGTGCCCGCCCCCCCCCCCCCCCCCCCCCCCCCCCCCCCCCCCCCCGCTCCTTTATCATCGGCGCCATCCCAGCAACAAATCAATCAACCATGCACAATTCCTTATATTATTCCATCTATGAATATTCAGTACTTGGTCTGGTACCTTCGCTTAGGTCCCGCATTTTTATGCCTTCTACGAGGCGGGCACCGGGCTTGTAAATGTAATCAGAAAATGCGCAGTGCGTCTTTTCTGCATGCTTCCGTGCACACACATTATGCGTGTTTATTCAAAGCTATTAAGGAGGGAAATTCTTAAGGAGTGCACTTATACTTCACTACCGGCACTGCATACACGGCGCATCAAGTTACCACACACAGAAACCTGTTGACTATCCACTACAACCACATTCCACAGTTTCGAAATGGTAAGTACAAAGAATCGCAGTTTTATCAATTTCTCATTTAAAGTTTGCTAACTTTGCTTGGTACGTTTTACTCGGTAGATTATAACAATTTGTGATTATTGTCGGCTTCTTAAACTCGCAAAATAACCGGTTCAGAAAAGCATACATGTACATGGTTAGCGCCAAACCCCGTCAATTCTTAAAATGCACCTGCAACACGTACCGCCCCATGAAGTGTATCATATTGCGACGCCGATTTATCGCATGCTCCGTGCATAGCATGCAGCGTGTAAAGCAACACGAAGTACATGTAGTAGTACATAGTACGGAGAGCGGCAACTAGGTACATGTACATGTAGTCATGGTATTACAAGCATAGAGCTATATTAAATACAAGACACATCCCCATAAACATCATGATAAATACATTGAGGGAAAGAATGTAGTATATCCAGGCGCCACTTTTTGTTGGTTGTGTACTAAGTCTTTGGAGATTCAAGTGAATTTTCAAAGTATTTTAGTAACAAAATTGGAAATGTTTCTCACTCTCAGTCCCAGATTCATGTCTTTTCAACATGTTTGTACCTTCGTTGACATAATATATGATGAAAAGAGTGGCCAACAGTCTTTTCAAATTGAGTCTCCTGACGACGGGCAGAGCATATATTCTTCAAAATGGTGACATGGGAAAGATTCCCATATCTGGCCATCACTATTTTTTCCATTCAATGACCTAGTAATAGTATCAGCATTCCCCAGAAAGTGATAAAAAAATGTCCTAAAAAGTTTAATTTGGCCAGGAAAATATTGAACTATTTACTGAGAAAACACTTAGAAATGTTCGTTTAGTGCACAGGGTGTCAAGTGATTGCCAGATATGGGAATCTTTCCGAGATGTGTCACATGATGATGGTGCTACCGTAAATCTTTGTCTTTCCATAAAATATACCAGCATTTTTTTTACTGAGCACACACCACCACTCACCAGTACCTGGATTAGTTAGAACATGGAGGTAGAATTAGATGGTAAGAATTATACATAGGTGTGGAGAATAATATTTTATAACATCAATTATCGATCATGGAAAGGGAGTTTTATGTGATGGGGAAAAATGTAGAAGGCATAGGCCTTAAAGTTATAGCATATTCAATGGCTGAAACTGTGAATAAATTACCTTGAATTTGTAAATTTCTTCATAACCATCCTTTCCTCCAGTATTAAACTCCAATTATTATTATTTTTTCGCACATAATTATACTAAAACAAAAAGTCATCAATCTGTCCAAAATTCATCGCCCCAATATAAATTAAAGTGCTAAAAAATAAAAAAGTACTTAGAGTTAACTATCAGGGAAAAACCAATGTGCGGTGATTTAATACCATTTAATGACTCTAATATTTTCTGATCATGGATTATAACATGGAGGAATAAGAACGTTCTTATTCCTCCATGATTATAATAAATGTTATATTGCATTGAATTGAATGTTTCATTTTGTTTGAACTTCTCAGGCTGACCAACTGACTGAAGAGCAAATTGCTGGTAAGATTTTATTCCAAGTTTCTTTTTTTTTCTTTAGCCCATCATTAAAATTGTATTTGCATATACATGTAGTGAATGAGACTGTTCTCTAACCTTTAAAGTTAAACCTAAAAAAACATAAGGAATTCAACAAAATTTCATAATTTTACCCTTGTATAATTTCAAACTCAAACCTCTCTTTATTTCATAGATCTAAGCCACTGGTGTGGATTTTGGTTTGGAAAAAATGATTATTTTAATAAAATAAGTCTGATAGTATAATTTACTGCCATTGAGACCTTAATACTATCTACCTGCTAATTAGGATCATACATATCGCTATACTGGAATCAAGGCCCAGAATGTACATAAATTATATAGGCCCTAAGGCCACTTTTCTAGATTGACCAAAAAATGTGGATAATTCCTCGGTTTGAATTACAGGTATATTGAAAGTCATGCATGGTTATTACGATACTGGTATTCACACAAAATGTACATAAATACAGGCAGCTTTTTGTGCTGAATGTACAAAAAAATGAAGAAGTTCATTTTTAAGAAGTTAATTTTTCAATTGTATTCTAGAATTCAAGGAGGCGTTCTCCCTGTTTGACAAGGATGGCGACGGCACCATCACCACCAAGGAGTTGGGAACAGTCATGAGGTCACTGGGTCAGAACCCAACTGAGGCTGAGCTGCAGGATATGATCAACGAGGTCGATGCTGATGGTAAAAAAAAAATTGTAAAAATTAAAAAAGACAGAATGTTTCAGATTCAGTGGTCGAAAATGTGAAAGAAATACACTAGAACACACATGTACTTTTTCAGATATTTATCATAAATATTTTCCCTGGCAATAAAATTTGTTATCAAAAATAATGCCTGCAAAAAAAAAAAAAAAAATCAGTAAATTTACCCAGGCAAATAAATTTACAGCACTTTCAAGTGGATGGTCATGAAAGTTTGAATAAAATTTTATCTTGCTTTAAAAGGAAATGGAACAATTGACTTCCCCGAGTTCTTGACGATGATGGCGCGGAAGATGAAAGACACAGATTCAGAGGAAGAGATCAGAGAAGCCTTCAGAGTATTCGACAAGGACGGAAACGGTTTCATCAGGTACATACCTCATGAGATTAACACAAGTTTGAACCACACTGGTAGATGCCACACAAAGATTGTCGGTGGTAATTTTCAATCATAGTAAAACAATTCTAATCCGATCGATGAACAAACAGGCGTTGGTTAAGACTGATTTAATCCATATTAGCTCAGTGATCAAATAATCCGATGAACATTTGCATATCCTTTCTGATTATTTGATAAGATTGTCACTGTTGTTAATGAAATAATTCCATTTATTCTATGTGTGCATAACTTGGAGTTGTTTGCATCTTGTCAAATGTTACATGTAAATTATAAAAAGAAAGTTTTGCATTTTTTTAAATAATTTTCATTTTTTCAGTGCTGCTGAGCTTCGTCACGTGATGACCAATCTCGGTGAGAAGTTGACAGATGAGGAGGTCGATGAGATGATCAGAGAGGCAGACATTGATGGAGATGGACAGGTCAACTACGAAGGTGGGAATATTTTAAGACTCGAAGAGAAGATGACTTGATAGATTCTCAGTTTTAAGAATCTTGATTTCCCGAACCAAATGTATTAGATTTTTGAGTCAAGAGTAAATTCTTCTCAGCTTGAGAAAAAAAAACACCATTTAAAGAATGCGTGTGTGATGACTGGATTTGTTTTTTGTTTATCTTGTTTCAGAGTTCGTGAAGATGATGACATCGAAATAATTCTCCAGTGCCCAAGTTGCACCTTCAGAAGCCTTGAGATTTCTTAAAGAAATATTCTTTTTGTCTCTTTTTCGTAATCTTGGTCTATACTGATGTCTCCTTCATCAGTTGAAACATGTATAGATCCACCATGACATGGTGTGCTGCATTCAATTTCAATCATTTTTAGAGGTTATTGCTAGAAAGTGGAAGTTATTTGTTAGACCCACAAATTAGTAAACCCCGTTTTGGCTTTCAAATTAATACCGCAATTTTCAGCCTTCTTTTTGAAACCGGTTTATTGTGAACTAGTATACTAGCAAAGCTCTTTTGTCTATCGTACTTTTGTACATTTTGTGCACGAATCGAAAACTTTGGGAATTTTCTGGTTTGCTTTTTCTTCCTACTGCACTGACGCAGGGTTTTTGTCAAGTTGGCAAACAAAACGGCTGACAGTTAGGCTGGTACGTTTAATGAGATAACTGTGAGAATCGTTGTTGGAGACAGGGAACCTAACTTCATTTCTTTTTTAAACTCAAAAAGTCGTATTTCGCAGATTTAATAGCGGCCTTTAGTACAGGCATATGAAACCGGCTGATAATTATCAAAGTGAAAATGTGTAACTAAATCATGTTGATTCCTATTGTTGGAGTTATTTTAAGTATATATTTTTGGTATGGCCTAAACGTTCCTCTTATTTTTCTTATTTGCTTGTAAATCAACCTAGTCGCCATATTCGCGGATTCTTAAGTTAATGGTTGGTCAGATTTAATCTATGCACGAAACTGACTTTCTTCGAGATGTAGTGCCTTTGGAGAAATATGTCGTCATTCCTGTAATTTGTTTAATTAATTTTTTCAGTGCCTATAGATTTTAATAAAAAGAAACTCGCTTTCAGAGTACCAATCAAAAAGTAGTTTTGTTGGTTTTATTGATGACTATGTTGTATACATGCATTATATTTCTTCCAAATAATTCTGATACCTGACTTTAGATACATGTATTTGACAACAGTAATCAAGCGTTACCTTTCATTTCAGGGATTTGTCGGAATTAATTTTGTGTGCAAAAGAGAAAAGACCGTCGACATTTGGCTTATTTCGGCCAGGAGTGGTGTTCTTTTAATACTGGGGGGTCTGAAATTCGGCCGTGCGGAACGGGTTGGAGGTATTATAGAAAGATAAATTGGGCGAGTATAGGTCACCAATCGATTGTGCTTGATGCCTTTGTGATAGATGTTTGCGTGGCGAACAATCTTTTCGTTGTGCCTTCCACCATTATACATGTAGTACAATGTACTTTGACTTAAGGAAGCGACTTCCTCAGGCAAAAGGCTTTGGGAAAAAATTGTAGATGTCAGTATAAAAAACGCTTGCTCAAGACAGCATAATACAAATTATTCCAAAAATCTACAATTTTGGTCATGTCAATTATTTTCATCACACACACAAAATTATATTGGACAAGATTACTATAGGGCGGAAATAATGAATCCAGACGCCACTTCAGCGGTTGTGTAGAAAGTGGAGTGTCAAGAAAATTTTCTAAGTATTTCCTAACAAAATTGGAAATGTTTCTCAGTCCCAGATTCATGTCTTTTCAACATTTCCTTTTAGTCAGGTGGCTTAGGCCCAATTTTTGACAAGATCGTGACCGACTGGTCCAAAGCACCAAACTTGGCAGATATATTGTTATAGCCTTGGAGAAGATATTTAGAAGGGGTGACACATGAAATTCTTTTGGGAAGGGTTCCTAATTTGTATAAATCATTAATCCCTTCCGTGTATTATTTACTCCCATATTTGAGTATATATATATATTTTTTTTTTTTGAATTTTTTTTTTGGGTGATTCCACTTACACATCCTTACTTCACTAACATTTTCTAAAGCATATAAGACTGACTGAATAATTATGAGGACAAAGTAACGATCCAAAATGGCTACTATTGTACCATAAAGTTGCGCGCATTTATCTTGTCTCCAGATATCATCAAGTTGTCTTACCAAACCTTAGTATTGATGAGCTTCAAATTCACCAAGTTGCTTACTGGCACATTAACTCGATTAAAACTTCATGTGAACAATGATAAAATTGTGATATTTAGCCCAGAAAACAAAAACGGGGAACTTGATCAAGTCCCTCACGTTAGGCAGGCTTCGCCTAATGTTTAGCCCTATTTACGGACACCTCATTTCCCCTCTCTTTGCTTTTGTGGGCTAAATATTAAGATGATATAATTTTCACATGATTTCCCATTTATTTTTGTTGGGGTAACTGTGCCAGTAAGTATCTTTGTGAATTTGAAGCTCATCAATACTGAGGTTTGGCAAGACTACTTGGTGATATAAGAGAGAAAAGGAAATGCGCGCAACATTAGGGTATAATGGCAGCCATTTTGGATCTTTATTATGTCCTCAAAATCTTCAAGTCTCTGATATGCTTTAGAAAATGTTATTTAAGTAAGGATATGTAAGTAAAATCCCCAAAATATACTTTTCAAAAAATAAAAAAATTAACATCTAACCAAATATGGGAATAAATATATTACACGGCAGGGATTAACGCTTTATGCAAATTAGGCACCCTTCCCAAACGAATTTCAGGTGTCACCCCTTCTAAATATCTTCTCTGGGGCCATAAGAATCTATCTGCCAAGTTTAGTGCTTTGGACCAGTCGGTCACGATTCCAACCGTATGCAACCTGACTATTTGCACTGACTGATCTTTATTGAGATAATATATGAAGAAAAAAGTGGCGTCAGGTTGCAACATTCTTTCCGCAATGTCTTATTGCCGTAACAATCACAACAGGCATGCAACCCATACCAGCGGCAAAGCAATTTGCGCGGTTTCCCGACATTCACATTTTGGACGGGCACTGCACTAGTATAAAAAAAGTAAACATTATTGTACACGGAACCTTGCGCACAACACGTGTCAACCAAGAGGATCAGTGGTGTCACCTTTGGCTATTTTGGACTAAGCCTAGATCGATGTTTTCAAATTTGCTGAAGCTGGACCGTCTGTAGCCCCATAAATGTGGCCTATTTACTGGACTGCCTCCGTAAACATAGGCCACACATCCACATGTACAAAAATCGTGTCGACTTTGCCAAATTTTGATTTTCACATTTAGGCTTAGTTTGTAGGATTTTTTTGCTTTAGAAGCATACTCACCCTCTTTATAGGCTAGTCAGAAAGTGCTGCCTTTTTCAGATGTCTAATTTTTGTGAAATTTCAGGTTGAAATTTTGATACGCAAACGTGTAAAAATGAATCTGGAAATTTCACGAAAAATATACATCTGAAAAAGGCAGCACTTTCTGATTAGCCTATAAAGAGGGTGAGTATGCTTCTAAAGCAAAAAAAACGTACAAACTAAGCCTAAATGTGAAAATCAAAATTTGGCAAAGTCGACACGATTTTTGTACATGTGGATGTGTGGCCTATGTTTACGGAGGCAGTCCAGTAAATAGGCCACATTTATGGGGCTAGACCGTCTGTAACAAATATGAGATTGAGGCAGACCATGGAGGACGCAGCCTAGGTTATGGGTAGGTGCCAATATCACGTGTATGGCCAAAAAACGGGCCGAAGTTCTCCGGAGTTTCCGAACACGTGTTCATTGACACATTTGAGTTGTGACTGATATTTTGGCGGTAGTCTAGTCGGGCCATGCTCGTCAGTCCTGACTATCTTGAATCATTAAGTCGAGGTGTACAAATGTATATGCAAAATTCGGTTCCACCAGAGCTAGGCCTGATGTACAACGGCGATCTTTGGGCTGGAACCCTTCTTATGTCATCGCCGGCTATACAAACCACATGTGTACTGGCCACAAAAACGGGCAAATACAAACAAATCGTGATATTATTTAACTTAGGAAATCTTGGGAGTACTATTGGCCTCGTACAAAAGCCCAGTGTGGATGAACTTCTGTGTACCGAGTTTCAAATCATCCAGTTAATTATTGGCAATAGTACCTAAATCGATTCCAAATCTTCAACCGAATCGATTTAGTTTCCATGAAATAAGTCCCGAAGTTTAAAAAAAAAAAAATCTGATGCCACAAAGTCAGACGGGGGGGGGGGGGACAGGTTTTTTTTTTATGTGGCACACTCAACAAAGATCGCAGAAACGCCCAATTGAAAATAACATTTTTTTAAAAGTTGTTAAGGTATGATATAATTCCCCTCACAAATCCACCGGAAACTTAATGTATAGGCAATGCAGTGCAGATTTTCTTTCGTAACTCTTTAACGAGATGATAAACTCCAGATTTATGAACAAGAATAGACAAATTATCCAGATTTTGCTAGAAATTCACTGTCTGTGTAATTTGAGGGAAATTAATTTTGATCTGGCGAGCTAGCCAGCTCGCTCATTTCGCTCGTACCCCCGCCCTGTAAACAGCAGGGGGGGGGGGGGGGGGGGGGGGGGGGGGGGGGGGGGGGGGGTACGAGCGAACTCGCTCATGAGAAAACGCCAGCTAGCGATAGAGGGCGCTTTCCCATTCTTGCAGCAGACGGTACGGTCCTTTTTATAGCTTGATCACATGCATAGGAAGTGTTGAGAACTAGAATGAGAGCTATCTATTTTTTGACTGTTGCAGTGGTAGTCGACCGAAGTTTGGGGGACGGCTTTGTACCTACCTATTCCTAGTACCTGCTTGGTGAGGAAAACGGATAACTGGAAGTTTTGCTACGACACGACAGGAAAGATATCGATACCCGGGTAATCCTTACTTTTAGGACACCTCTATTTTGTACGAGTTCTGTTCAAAACTTACTTTTGCAGATGACTGTCCAATACCAAAGTGACTTTTGCAGGCTAAAGAAGTCTTTTTTTTCGTCAGACAAACTCATGTTAGTTATAATTTTGAAAGCACTTTCAAAGAAAATGTGACTTTCCTACCTTTTTTTGCAGTTCGCCATCTTGCTTTTTAAATTTATTTTCTGTTTGTCATCGTCGTCTTTAACCCCTCATAAATCAAAACCTTGCCCTCTTTCTACAAAATCAAACCTGCTGATATTCAAGAGGTGTCATTGCCAAATGTTCGAATGTGTCATGAAATATCAGAATGTCACTTTTGAGTGTCATTTAGTCAGCTGTTTTGGTGAGTCTTTTAACCTTATATAGGAAAGGGGTCCTAAAAGTAAGGATTACCGATACCCGTATCTGGCCATCACTTGTCACCCTGGTCCCTGTGCACAAACCCTATATCATGATGAGACTGGTCTGATATTTCTAAGTGTTTTCTTAGTAATGACTGTCAGTAACATGATGATTTCCCTGCTAAATTTGACTTTTTTGACATATTATCAGTTTCTGATGGCTGATAGGTCGCTTAAGGGAAGAACGGAAAGATACCCATAACTGGCCATCAGTAATTTTTCTCTTGAATGACCTATCACTAGTATCAGCCATCAGAAAGTGATAATATGTCCTAAAAAGTCAAAATTAGCAGGGACAAATTTTGATTTTTTACTGAGAAAATACTTTAAAAATGTCCAGACCAGTCCCATAGGGTTTGTGCACAGGGCCAGATATATGGGAATCTTTCCGGAAAAATGAGTGATGGCCAGATATGGGAATCTTTATGAATTACGCATACATCATATACGGTTTAATACGTACGCCTATGCAATTGTGTATACGGGCCCCCTTCCTATCCATCCACTAGTTTCAGTGTATTGGCTCACCCAACTACATGTAGTATAGTTAGTGATATTTAAAAGCCAGCTTGACCAAGAGGAATGTTGTGGATAGACGCCAAGTTTTTAATTTTTTTGAAGGGAAATTTTGTGGAAAACTACGATGGAGATGACAAAACGCAACACAAAAAATAAAGAATTGATCACTGTGATGCTATGCTAAAACATGAAAGAAAATTGTATTTTCTACCAACTACCAAAATATTACAAATATAGGGTTATTAAAAGAATATTTTAGTAGGCCCCCTAATTGCAGAAGTCATTTTGGTATGATAAAAAGATAAACACTCTATTTTTTTGCCCATTGAGTGCTAGAACTCCTTTTTTTGAAATTTTGCCTTGGATTGGACGTACTAGCTTGTACGACCAATCCAAGCCAAAATTTCAAGTAAGAAGTTGGCTTGAGCCAAAATTTCGAAAAAGTTTCCTGGTCTATCTAAGGGAAAGAATGTTGCATCCTGACGCCACTTTTTTCATCATACGTCAGTCATTGCAAAAAGATTGAAAATACATGAATCTGGGACTGAGACACATTTCCGATTTTGTTGAAAAATACTTTGAAATGCACTCGACTCGCCATAGAGTTTGTACGCAACCAAAGAAGTGGCGTCTGGATACTACATTCTTTCGTATCTAAGGACTAAAATGAAAGAGGGGCCCGTAAGTTGACATAAGTAACAGGCCTGGTGTATTCTTTTTACTAGTAATTATAATCACAATGAAGACAGTTCACATGTAGAAAAAAGTGTTTTGGTTTAAACTTTGATGAGTGACTTTCTTCCCGTAATTGTTTTGTGTAAACAAGTGCAGTTTGCTACAACACTATCAAGGATGACACTGCGTTCATGGATTGTCTTATTGCTATGGCAACTTGCAGCATTGATCTACATTTTCCCTGGAGGTGCACATGCAGGTACTAGCGAAGTTATTATTTTTTTTAACGAAAATCAATGTTTCAAATAGCCCATGTATGTTTTGCTAAAATATACAGTGTTTCTTCTAAGACATAAAATTGACGAACAGTTTCGTGTCAAACAATTTTTTTTTACTCTAACCAAATATTTAGATTCTGAATTCTTCAGAATTGATGCAAATAAAATTAACCTTCCTGTTTTGACTCGAACTTTGTTGTGGTTAACAATTTATAACATTTAATCCGTGATTTTTTTAATCCATAATAGTATTGATTGAACCAAACTTTCTCAACCATGTTTCATGTACAGCAAACTTTTATTTCCAGATTTAACATTTTTTTTTCAGAAACCTGCATGCTGGCCTCCTACTACAGCAGTCATATGGTTCTTCAGCAGCAACCACACAGTGCTGTCATATGGGGCTATGCTGATATCAAGGCTACCATTGAGGTCAAAGTTCGCGATAAGATGTACAAAACTTCAGTTGAAGCTGGTGAGTTTCGTAATCATTTGATCACGAAAACAGTAGTTTTGAGGGTGACTCTTTACTCTGTGTAGGATCTGTAATTTGTAGGGCTGTGCATCAGAACCGGGTACCCGAGTACGTGACTGTGAATGATAGGAACCGGTTCCAGATTATGTGATCGGTTACCCGTGACCAACTTTACAAATTACTTAGTAATTTCTCAGACAATGAAAAAAAAAGGTTTTGAATGTCATATGTGGAGGTTTTTCAAAATGAAAACCAGGCTACATGGGAAAATAAAAGCCTAAAAATATTTCATGATTATGACGCTCGCGAAAGTTGCAGTTTACGCCGTAAAGCTAGAAGATGCACTGTGCAGCATAATCTTGCTGTATCGACGCACTGATGTGGTAGTATTATCGTGCGGACTTCTAACGATGGGTAGAGCATACTTTGCGAAAGTTCAGTTTCCACCAGGTTTCTTGTCACATTGATGCAGTCTCAGACTTACTCGTATTGCTGACTTGACCATGCAGACCTCAAAATCTTTAATATCTACAGTTATTTTATGAGACAAAATTCGTTTCTGACGCAGTGGCATACTTTAGATTTTGCAATGTGCAAATTATGAATCTTGAATTTTTTGAAATAAAGTTGGAATCCTCCTTAAATGTTCATGATTTTAATATTTTTTTGTCCAGTAACTCTGTTTCTGATCTGTTTGCAATCTTTCAGAGGTGCCCAGTCGAGTTGGAGTGTGGAAGGTCAAACTAGACCCCATGCTGGCCGGCGGACCTTACGACATTGTCGTCTTCTGTGAAGCCTTTACAGTGGTCAACTCGGTCATCTTGGAAGATGTCATGTTTGGGGATGTGTGGGTCTGTAGTGGTCAGAGCAACATGGCGTTTGCCGTTGACCAGGTAACTGCGGTTCTTTTATGTTCCGGGTTCAATTCCCAGAAGGATCATTCTATTGGGTTTCAGTCCATATCTGAGTGTGTGATTTTTTTTCAAGGTTTTCTTTCATTCATGTTTAAAAGTCGAGAGGTGAATGGATGCTTTCTTTTGTTGTCTCAGAGTTTTAACGGATCCAAAGAGTTGAATGAATCAGTCAACTATCCCAACATCCGATTGCTAGCCGTCAAGCAGGTCCTGTCAGAGACACCGTACGATGATCTGCATGGATTGTATGAACCTTGGTCTAAACCATCACCAGGTATAGTACATCCATGCACACCCGATAGAGGGCGCTGTTGAAGTAACTTTCAAAAAGACACAGATTTAATCACACCTTATTAGACATGTAGCTTGAAATGGTCTGTCAAAAGTTTATATTCTGTGAAATTATTTTATTGTAGAGCGGTTGCTAAACAGGATCATTTGCATTTATCCCAAAAGTAAGCTAGGGAAATATTACCAAAAAGCTTATTTGGAGTAAAGATTGTTAAACACCTCGTGAAATAATTCCGTCTGGCTTGCTGTCATTTAGAAGAAATCAAGAAATGTAGGATATTTCCAACGATCAGTCAATTGACCCATCGTTGGAAATGAAGAGGGCTATGGACGAAATCATGTTTACTGATCGAAAGGTTGTGCATTTTTTTCACTGTTTTCTCGAAAATTGTAAATACACTAAACTGAAACTTCAACAGGTTAGGCTTTAATCATTTTCCTTTGGATTTTGAGTGGTGTTATTATTGAAAACTAAAGAAAATGCAGGAAAAGCGATCCTACATGCCTTTAAATGCCTTCACCGCTATCCCCGTTGTGACAGCGCCCTCTAGCGGTCAAGACCATAACCAATGAAAATGGCTGCTTTCAAAATGTCAAGACCAATTTTACAGACAGGCTTATTTGAATGAGCTGATGTATTTATTGATATACATGTAAAATCACCCAATAACTGCAGTATTTTTTCTTCATTTCAACCTGATCCCAACTACCTAGTGTTTGGCTTCTTTCCCCCACTTCAGAAACTTTGGGCAGTAAGGCCCAGATTTTCAACTACTTTTCCGCCTTGTGTTGGTTCTTCGGTCGCGACTTGTACGACAGTATGCAGTATCCTATTGGTCTGATCTCAACCAATTGGGGAGGAACACCGATTGAGGACTGGTCTTCTCCTGATGTCTTGAAGAAATGCAGCGCAACGCATCGGTAAGTTCATAGAATTCAAGGATTCAGCTCTACAGTCTGACAATAGACCGTTGTGGAACTGGCCATAACCCCTGTCCAGCTTTGGTTAATGTTCATTTCACATAAAGTTGTGACCAAAAGTCCTGATCTAATTAGTGTGGTGTCGTAAGAAATTTTGAATCCTTTAAAAAATCAGTTTATCAGTTTTCCAGCCACTCTGGAAATCAGGAAAATCTTGAAAGTGAAGTTCCATTTTTCAAGCCAGGGAAACTAGGAAATTTGGCATTGACCCAGAAGGGAAAGGTTTTCACCAGTATATGTAAATAATTATCATCGACCAAACCAAGAGAAGTTTGACGAACAACCAGGAGTCCAGAAGAAGCCGCTGCAAGTTTAGAGCGCAGACTCCAGATATTAATGTAGGGTAAATATTTATGATATAACTTAGTCCCTAAACGTCTTCTGCCGTGTGTCCAAGTCGTGTCCATTGAGTGACTGGCTATGGTGGTCTGATACACCGTGCCCTCTGGAGACATGCACACAATAGGGAGCAAAAGATTGTATACATCTCCACAGGGCAATTGCTATAGATGAATACGTCTCCACAAGGTTTTCATGAAATAGATATATGGATTTTACTCAAAAACTAGGAATTTCCAAGGTATGTTGATCCGTCGCAAATGGTAGAGTTTTAGAAAAGGGATATTAAGTCCAAATTTCAGCCAAGGAAATTAATTCTGGTTAAAATAAAAACATATTTAAGCTACACTTTCAAACATGAAAACTTTAGTACACGAGAGCAAAGAAATATCTCCACAAGGATGCAAATTCCAGTATGGGTGTGTTTTTTTGTGTTTATGCAGTGTGAATATTACAAACCTCTCTCAACGATAAAAATTGGCTGATCTACACCACCTCTTGACTTCCCGGCAACCTCATTAAAGTCAAAAGAATTTCTCATGGAATTTTCTCGGGGGGGGGGGGGGGATTTTGTTTTCATAAAGTGCTGCGAACTCTGACTTGTCACTGTCTGATTCCTTACTTAAAGGGAATGTACAACATTTGTTTTTTCTGCAATTTTCAGAAATAAATGGATTTGGAGGATCAGCATGTTATAGCAAATATTGTTACACTGACTTGTTTCGCGTTTTGGGTTCGTAGATGCTGGAAAAACCAAGAAAACCAATCATGTTCTTGTAGTCTGGTTCCCTGACGCCACTTAAGATGAACCGGAGCAATTTATAGACTTTGGGGAATTGTAAGATCATGAGAATCAGTCTAGCAGGCTTGTAGTCTTCACTGGTGTGTAATCAATTGCAAAGAAAACGTAGACGAACTATATATGAAAAATTAGGAGGAGCGAAATATGAAAAAAGCCAGTTTTCTCCAACGCTGGTCGGCCGACCAGCGTTGGAAAAATAACTTTTTTCTTGAAAATGTCAGCACACCAGAAGCCGCAACTTTTACGGATGCTTTAGGCTGTCATTCCCTAACAATCCAGTGAGATATTTCGTGATAATTTGATCATTTCGTTTTTTGATGTTTGTAAATGTATATTTTCCCTTTAATGGAGTCCAGATTTCACACTACAATGACATAAAAATAATCTTATCTCGAATTCTTACTTTTTGTTTAATTTATTTGATTTTTGATTTTTGTTTGTCCAGGCCATTACCAGAGTCGGACGATAGACTCACTGGCACAATCAGAGGTCCTCATGTTGCCAGCGGGTTGTGGAATTCAATGATCCACCCACTGTTAAATTTCACCATCAAAGGAGCTATATGGTATCAAGGTAAATTTAATATCATAATTGAAGACAAAGAATAGAGCATCAGAAATTAAGAATCACGGAGTTGACTTGAATACAGTGCTGGAGCAAAGGCTTTTACCCTCAAGGCCAAGGCCAAGGCTTTGACCCTCAAGGCCAAGGCGTTTGCCCTCAAGCCTCGAGGCCAAGGCCAAGGCCCTAAAGTCCAGCCTTAAGGCAGTCTTAAGGCCAAGGCCCAGCATCAAGACACATGCCATACATGCCATATGCCATATGACACATGCCATATTTTCAATGGGGAGCGCCAATAAAATCCTAAAATCATTCACACTATATTAACTAATGCACCCTTGTCACGACTATTTCTTTAGGGGAGACCGTTCGCATGTACATCACAATCCTTCTTTTTGCTAATGCAATTTTTTTTTTACGGAATTTATTTTGGGGGGGCTACAGCCCCCCCTAGCCCCCCCCCCCCCCCCCCCCCCCCCCCCCCCCGTAGAACCGCCCCCGGTCAGATGTAACAGTGACAGAAAGAAAGCGGACCCCAACTTTATAGAATGACCAACATACAACTCGAGGTTTTCTCACAAATTTTCACAGTGGATGATCAAAATATCACACTGCAAAACGATGTCATTTCCTAACCCTAATGCCAGGGTAGTAAATTGTCATTGTTTCTTCATTCTAGGCGAAGCCAACACAGTAGATCCAGACCCCTACAAATGTCTGTTCAACGCCATGATTACCGACTGGCGGGAGAAATGGTACGAAGGAACGCTGAACAGCACGGACATCAAGTTCCCATTTGGATTCATGCAGGTAGTGTCATCGGTCCATGTCGGCCATGTTGGCTCTATTTCCTGAGAAAAGTAGATTTCTGAGCTTAGAAGCTTTGTGAAATTGGCTGTTGGTGTTCCCAGATTGTTTCAAATAAGTACAGTGGAACATTGGAACATTTAACAAGTTTCAAGACTTTCGAAACTGGTCAGTTTGTTTCTGGATAGCTTTACCCCCATTTATTGTGAAAACAGCAAAAAAAAAAGAAAGTCCACACTCATTTTGGAGGGGTCATAATTTTGAATCTGATCGTCTTATGATGACGTCAATGATATAGACCTTTGGGGAATTTTGTTGGCTACATGTTGATACCCCGTTTGCTACCAAAGACTGTAAATCGTTCTAAATTGACAATGGTTTATGAAATATGATGCAGTTGGAAATGTTGCAAATTTAAAGGTTTACGCGAGTGGAAATTGCGGTGTGACAATGTTACACTGCCCGAAACGGAAGCCAGGGACTATCGATCGCACAGTGCTTGTATGCATGGGAGCATGCGGGCTATTCGAATGACCCACACTTTGTTCAGGCATTGTGCAAACGATAGGGGCCAATTACGGGCATGTGTGTTCTCCTCGCGTAATCTTTTAAATTTGCAACTTTTACAACTGCATCATTTTTTCATAAACCGTTGTCAATGTTGGATAATTTACAGTCTTTGGTAGCAAATGGGGCATCAAAATGTAGCTAGCAAAATTTCCCAAAGGTCTATATAATTATAAATGACTTCATCATAAGACAATCAGATTCAAAATTAGGACCCTAAAAATGAGTGTGGACTTTCTTTTTTTGCGGTGTTTAGTTACAAGCTTACTCGTGTTGGACTTGAACCCACAACCTCCTGCTGAATGGTACAGACATCTTACCACTCGACCACCGAGCTTGTGCTGAAGGCTGGTTGGTTGGAGTCTGATATAGCAGCGGGCACTGCAACCAATCACAGTTTGGTATAATGGAATTGATGGGCATATACCGTGCTTATGAAGGTACATCAGTGAAGGGCAAAAAACAATATTGAATTGACATCTCCCTGGTGCAAAATTCCTTCATACAAGATATTCATTTGTATCATTCTTTTTCTTTATTCCAGTTATGTACCTCTAATGTTCCCTCATCAGAGATCATTGGCCCATACACAACGCTAAGATGGCACCAGACTTACGACTATGGCTATGTTCCTAATGACGTCATGCAGAACGTCTTCATGGCAGTTGGTATCGATCTTCCTGATCTGACGTCACCGTATGGACCGTAAGTTATTCCTAACTATAAGCTGTCTTTTTTGTTTGGGGGGGGGTCTGGAAATTTTGTTTTGGACAGTCTCTAAGAAATAACTATATGACTGAAAATCCAATAAGATCTAACAAGAAACTATGTTGGATTTTGTTGATCTTTCTCCAACCAGGCTCAAATAACACTTGTCTAGTTGTTGAATTCTGTTGAATTCTGTTGGATTCCATTGGTTTCCATTGGATTCTGTAGGATTCCATTGGATTATGTTGGATTCCATTGGATGTTGTTGAATTCTGTAGGATTCCGTTGAACTCTGTTGAATTCTGTAGGATCCTGTTGGATTCTGTTGGTTTCTGTTGGTTTCAGGGGTTTCATTTGAACTCTTCATTGCATTTCATCACTTGCACAGGCTTGAATGACACATTTCAGTCATTGGATTCTGGTGGGAACAGCGCTTAAGTAAAACACTTTCAGATGTCTGATGGGTGCGTTTGGCTTCAATCACACATTTGCAGTTGTTGGATTCTGTGGGATTCGGGAGGGTGTCTAAAAAAACTTGAAAAAAATCTAAGTCTTAGTGGCAATTTGCTCATCTTTGACAGGATCCATCCACGTGACAAGGAGGACATGGGAGTGAGATTGTCACTAGCTGGCCGAGCCGTAGCTTACAGACAAAACATCCCCTACGCTGGACCGTTCCCAACATCTTTCACAGTCAACACAACAACCCTGGCGTTGGACATTGAGTATGACAAAGGACAAGCTAACATTAAACTGGTCGGACAAACGGGATTTGAGGTAAGAAGTTTTGGGGTATTTGAAAGAATGAGGGTGAGGTCGTGATGTCATTTTTTTGGCTACAAATAGTACCAATCACATTTATTGAAGCAATTTAAGTATATGCACTTTAGTTTAAAGGTATCATTTGCTGTTCATGCATTTTGTTCGTTTCCAATAGTAACACCACTCAAAATCCAAAGAAGAATGTTGAAAACCTAACTTGTTGAAGTTTCAGCTCAGTGGATATTACAGTTTTAGGGAAAACAGTGAAAAACCCTGCGCAACCTTTCGATCACGAAACATGATTTCGTACATAACACTCTGTATTTCCAAAAATCAGTCAATTGACTGATCATTGGAAATCACCTACACTTCTTGATTCTTCTAAATGACAGTAAGCCAGACAGAACAATTTAAGGGGGTGATTAGCACCAGTAGGATCTTTAATCCAAGTAAGCTTTTAATTTGGTAGGTTACTTTTGGTATAAATGCAAATGACCCAGTATACCTTTAACTAGAGAGTAAAACAACTATAAAGTATTGTTGCTAAATCTACAAGTAGGGCGACTCCGGAGCATGAACGAAAGACTTTTTGTAGTTACCAGTGGATTTTGTAGGATTCAGCAGGGTTCCTGGATAAAACGTGAAGATGTGGGCAAAATGGTTTCCGTTTAACTGCTATGTTGTTTTTTTTTTACTGCCATGTGACAGCTGAGTGCATGCATGTCAGACATTAATTAAAGGTAGAGTAGATCATTTGCAGCTTTCTAAAAAGTAACTGACAAAACTATTGTTTTATAATAAAATATTCTTGCTAGCATGCTGTCAGAAGAGAAAAGAAGGCAATTTCCAAAGATGCGTCAACTTGAAGTGATGCATGTTTGGACATTTTCGTCAGTAGTTGGTTTGTTATCCGGCAAATTCATGAACCGGTGGGCGCAAGCGTTGACATGACACCCATGTGCGCACGGTTGCTATTGTTCGTCAGTTCAGTGGGTGACATCGCGTGGCTGCGATTGGCTGAATGAGAACGTGTCCCGGATGCTGATTTGGGGCGCAATTCAAAACATGAATCTGCCACTTTTGAATTGAAATCGAGATGCTAGAACATTGTTTTCTCGGAATAAACAGCATTTACTGAGCTAAAGCTTCATCAGGTTAGTTGTTGAGCACCCGTCTTTAGATTTTGAGCACTTTTGTTGCCTCAAACGAAAGAAGTGCACAAATGGCAAATTATTTACCCCACCTTTAATAAACATCTGTGATTAGTCAGAGCATAATGAGATGGGACTTATGGATTGATCAGTTGACAAAGAACTGTTCCTTACTCCATCTCCAGATCTGCTGCGGTGGCTCGCCTCCATGCAAATACTACGATACATGGGTACCAGCTAAGATCACCGGTCAACCGACTCCATCGTCCATCAGCTTATCATACTACTGCTACCACCGACGTGCCACAGCTGTTCGGTATTTGTGGAGGGACATGCCGTGTACTTTCAAGAATTGCCCCGTTTACAGGGTGGAAAACGAGTTGCCTGGTCCGCCATTCATGTTGAATCTGTGATTCCTGTTTCTTTCAAAATCCAACACTTGGTTATAATTAACCTATCGCGGTAGAATCGCGTCAACGCAGTGAAATATTGTCCAATTACATGATATACAACTGGACGCGGACGCCCAAAATCTGAGACAAACAAAAGTGAACATACAATATTCCATAGGGTTGTCTAAGGGGCGTGGCTAACTCGCAAACGGCGATAGGTCAATTGATTTTGATGACTATGTATCATAGATCCATTTCCTAAAAAAATCAATCTACTGTAGTGGTGAATTTGTAACACATTTTGTAGGGTTTTAAATCATAGGAAATCATGATGGATAAAATTTGAGCTTTTTTTAAGCAGCTTATTTTTTATTTGGTGGAGGGATTGGTACGAAGTGAGGGCGGGGCAAATATTAAAGAGTAAATGTTTGAAGGAGCTGATGTAATGAGCCTAACAAGTGCCTGGGCTCAATTTCACTGGCTCTGCTTACCGTTAGCGAAAAATCCCCGCTTACTGTAGCAGAATATTCTGTGCTTGCGGTAAGCGTAATTCCTGGGTTAGCAAGGCATTTTGGCTTGTGCGCATGCGTACATCCCGTAACTAAGGATTCTGTGCTTACAGGGTTAGCACAGAATATTTCTGCTAGCGCAGTAAGCACAAAATGGTGATCGTAAACACGGGTTTCTGTGTTTGGCAGAGCCGTGAAATTGTGCCCCGATTATTTCTGGGAATACTTTAATTTGTTATTCCCAGAGATGTACATCATGCAAGCCCTCATGTGGAGCAGGCATGAGAGTTTTCAGACTCTAGTCTGGAAGCAGACTTTTTGAATCTGAGAGAAAACATTATCAGCATAGAACGATCTTTTCTTGTGATTTTCAGACTTTTTTGTAAATTGACCAAACCATTCCTGAAGGTGCTTAAACATTCTGTTGCTTTCTATTGTTTTTACCTTTCTAACTTTCATTGTTTTATCTGTATAACTTTTGGGAAAAAGAGGCTGCTAGAGATATGTTTCATTAAGGGTTACCATAATACACCTTTATCATGCTGCCACCATTTCAGTCATGTTCCCTGTATCCAATAACAGTACTGAATGATAATGTTTTTTGTGCAGAAAGGAACCAGACTATTTTTCCTTCCAGCCTCGCTTTGGTTACGTTGATTTGAATGGGAAAAAAATCAAGATGGCCGCAACATGATAATGGTCTATTGCAGCACTGAGGAAGTTTGATTCAGGTTCTACACGCACCCGTGCAACGCATTTTGTATATGAGGTTAACCATTGTGTGCGTTTTTACAGCCTGGACACGTGGCCATTTTCGACCAATAGAATTACAGTATCCAAGCACGCGATGTGATAAAATCATTGAACTTGCTTATTATCATGTCATGAAATGATTAAAATTTGTGAATTTATATTGAGTATAAAGTGGAGCATGTATTACGCCCTCTAGTGTGGATACATGAATACAAACCGATTTTCATGGTTATTTAAAATATCAACAGAATTGTGTAAGTACTAGAGACCCTAATCTTGACACCAAATTGATGTAAAATAATATGGTGTTAGTGTTCCTCAGATAAATCAATCTTTTTTTATCAGTAACACAAACTGAACTGTATTTCTCTTGGCAATATATTTTTGTATCAATTAACTGAGAATTGTATTAAAAATATTTCATTGAGAAGGAATACTTTTCCTGTTTACATTAATTTTGACAATTTCTTTAATTTTAGTATTATTTTGTACGTGTCAAAAAATAGGCATGTTAAGAACTGACTCAGGTTAATTGAATCTAAGTTTAACACTTTTCATGGGGGGTGGAATTTCATAGATAAGTGATTTCCTCAAATATTCAAAATGGATTATGATAATCCATTTTGAAAATGCACAGTCCACCCATTTTGAAGTTTTCAATTTTGGAAAAATAAACATTTTGTCCAATTTTTATAAGAATGCAAGGTTAACCCTTATAAACTGAATTGGTCAAAATTTGAATTTCGGGGAAAAAATAGATCATATTTTGCCCAATTTTTATAAGAATGCTAGGGTAACCCCTTATAATTTGAATTTTCGAGAAAATCGAATTTTGCCCGATTAAATTTCAAAAATCCAATGTAAACCCCTTACAATATAAATATTTAAAGAAAAATGAACTTTTTGCTCAAATTTAAGCAAAATGCTAGGTGTTACGTCTTACAATTTCGATTTTTTTTTAAAATAAAAATCGAATCTTGACCAATTTTAATAGTAATGCAAGGGTAACCCCGTTACAATTTTGATTTTTTTTTAATAGAAAATTGGTCCATTTGTTATTGGATTTAGGCTATCCCCTTTTTAAACCCCCTTTACCAAACTGTATTACACATTTTAGACTTTCACAATATAATCATTGTTCCGTCCAAATTTATTGAAAATCTAACGTTAACCCCCTGTACAACCCCTGTAAATTTTTAACCGAATTTAATGCTCTTTGTTTACAGCTTTAGATCAAGAAAACATACATTCAATTTTAATTGTACAAAATTTATTCAATCCACTTGGAGATTATTTCATACCAACTTCAATCCTCCACATAGCAAGACGTCATCATATGCAACCATTTCTGCTGGTTTTACTTCCAATGTTATAGTTCCAAAGCGAAGCAGCTTAAACAAAAAATAAACACCTGTAACAGTTATACAATATACATAAATATTCTTACAGAGTATACAAAAACTGGCTTTTCGTTTCACATAGGCTTAAACAATGAACAACAAAATTTATTTTTTTAAGAAAACAAAACAAGGAAAAGTCATGAAAACCAATCCTTCTTCAACCCGATGTCAGTTTGCATAGCTCAAAATTCACTTAGTGTAACTTGTACTTTTTCCCCAAAGCATGACGGTCTTGTTCAATTACAAAAATCTTCTAACTTCGTTAGCAAGCCTATACATCAAAACACGCTTCCATGCTTTAACTGATAAATTAATTCCATATTCAATCACCCAGGATACATGGATATATACACACATCGATGTCGTATGAGGATTTGGTAATTAGGCCCTATTGTCTTTATGCCCCAAGCTTGAGAACTAACATTCGTGTGAGAATTCAAATATATGAACGATTTGGTTTGGTTTGAGGTAATTGCAACACTGAGTTCCTTCGCAGTAATACAACAATCACATACAAAGTTAGTTTACGTGTTAAGGTCCCTAAATGGGAAAAGGAAGTCTTATTTTGTCTGGATAATATTGTTCCCAACCCACCCTCTATCCGTCTAAACATGTGCTCTTCACTATAAAACCAAATTTAATGTCTGTCAAAAATTAGTTCATTGGGCAATTTAGGTACAAAACGATGCTAAAGCGTCATCAGATGAACTGGAATGGGCTGCAATATGGCGATTGCATTTTCCGTACCTCATTTAATACATACAGATGAACATTGCATGTCGATTATCGACTTGTATAAAATAGGGTCTGTTAATTCGATAATTATGTAACAATTCATTTAATATATACAATTTAAGTAATGCCTGAAATGTTTTCACAACTTGGAGAGAGATTCGTTAAATTTGGTCGTGGACTAACTAGTATGAGCGATATCGCAAAATCAAACATTTAACTTCTTTTCGCAATGCTTAAGGTTTTCTTTTCAGTATAAAGTTTCGGTTGAAGACATTGCTAATTATGCATATGGCTTGATGCGCATGTTCACCGTGAGTCGCTATAATGCGCGACAGCCGGCCGGCCAATCACATCTATAGTGACTGTTGCAGAAGCGTCAGAATAAAATTTACATAATTATAATTCACCTTCAACTCACTGACGGTTCCCCAAGTACATAGAAAAGGTCAAATCTGTGTCAATGACGCATAAAAGAAAAAGTCGAAATGGAGTAAACGTGGCTAACTTTCAAAATAAAGTTTTCATTAATAATTCGTCAATAGGAAGAAATCCAAATTACGAGATCATGGCTAGCATAAATCTGTAACGCCTCAAACAGAACTGTTGCACCCCCCCCCCCTAAAAAAAACCAAACCATTTTTTTTTTAACAATACGTGATCTTTCATGAACTCAAGATCACTGCTATACATATAGCCCCGGTGTCCTAGAGTTTGGGTTCGTCTGCCACGTGAGCGTGGTTCACGATGCTCAAGTCGATATCTCCCCTTGGTTCTTCTTCTTCGCTGGCGTCGTACTTACACGTGACACATTTCCGCAGGCGACTGGCGTTGGCCGTGGGAGCGAGGATGATGTCGTAAATTCCAGCGGCCAAGATCCCACCCAGAAGCGGCCCGACCCAGTAGACCTAAAAGAAAGCCACACAAAAAGAAAGGAAATTAAAAGGAATCTTTTCTGCTGGGCGAAGTTCTGTCCTTTCTTTGCGGTATACTCCTTAGTCTCTAGCCCTTTACCTTGAGTGACTTTCGGTCAATCCGTGACTTCCACGGGGCGAAATATTCCGAGGCACATATCCGCCATATTGGAAAAAGAAAACATGGCTGCATTCACAACTTTTAAACAAGAACAATGGGCCTTACTCACGAGTCGGCCATTTTGAATTGAAAGTGGGGTAAAATCTTCATTTTTGGAACTTGCGAAGAGAAGTGAAAGCAAGCGCATTACCAAATAATTCAAGTCTGCTTTAAAATGAATAATTTAAAATTTGTAATTAAACAGTCCCTAATGTTTCAAGCCAGATTTAAAAAAAACCACGAAAGTAATATAAGGCTGCATAAATAGTCTGGCGCCATCCCACTCAACAGTTAACAATTTGTGACATACATTCAGGGAACACGACAAAAATGGCTACCTCGTTAATTAAGGTCCATTTGCATTGTTAATACGTAATGGAAGCTAAGCTATAACATAAAGCTACAAAATACTACTACTAGTAAACTGTAGTATCAAATACTTCAGCATATAAGTGTGCACAACACTCACAGTATTCTGTAGTACTCAGTTCTTTATCCCAAAGCAACGGCTAGGACATTATAGGGTTAATGTATTGATGATAAGAATTCACTTAAGTCGTAGACGTTTGCCAGTGGTCCTGTTATACGTCTCTTTCAAGTTTCAACTGTCCAAACAATCTAAACTAGGCATTTATGATTATGGTAACATTTTTCGTAGGCTTATAATTCGGGCGCGCTGTTTTGTCCTTTTAACATTTGCACAGGTCACTGTTGAGAGTATATGTCATTCTTTTATTTTTTCCTTTTACATGATCTTCAAGACAGAGACGAACGCACAATTACCAACAAAACCCGTATCACAAATGAAACTCCTCAATTTCTTTCTCATGCGTCAGTAAAGACATTGCCAGAGATCTCTTCATAATTAATTGGGCAGAGCATTGGCTTCTCACTCCATTTTCGTTGCAGAATTCGCTTAAGAAAGAATAAAGCAGCAGGATAAGAACAGCCAATTTGGAATGGTTGAGCTGTCCTCCACATCAATGGTGGATGGAAATTATACATGACAGAGCGGCCACGACCGAAAAAAAATAAGCACTTTTATTAGACACACGACTCGTTATGGGTATTTCTTATTATTATTAACCGCATTTGCAGCTCTTAATTAATTGAAGACATTTCCGAAACAAACTGCTATTGATCTTTGAACAGATGCACTTCATTCTTACCCAGTGTGCGGTCCAGTCTCCGGACACGAACCCCGACGCAATGGATCTGGCAGGGTTCATACTAGCACCGCTGAGCTCGATCTAAACACAAACACATAACACACAAGGTCGTTATTTTCATAGATGCTATTCTCATTGATCTCCATGTAAAAAAAACTGGATAGCCCAATGACTGTTACAGAAGTCACCGTCCGCCATATTACCACTCGAGAAACATATAGATTCCTGAAGAAAGATATTACACTTTTCACTCACTCAATTATTAGTTTTTGTTTTAAAAATCTTTTAAAATGGCAACAAAATATATTTTGTGTATAACTGATGTTTTACAAAAAAGAGTTTCGTATACTTCTTGACGTCTATATGTTAGTTATGGTTCCCAGTTCCCTCCCTCATTCGAGTGGAGGGATCGGGAACCAGTGGCGCTAGCCTCACCTTTTGTCACATAAGTTTGGAATGGCTAGAACTAGTACCCAAAGCTAAGCAGATTTTTTTGTTTTAACATGGAGAGATCAGTAGTCTTTCTCGTGCGAAGCGAAGGTGGTACGCGCGCCCTCCTTCGACCAAAAGGGCCTAAAATCAAGAACCCGATATAGTGTTAGCGGACCAATCACAATTTTACGGATTAAAATGTACTGAACATTCAAGTTATCGAGGTATACGTATAGCAAAAATGCGTGACCCAGATGGGCACATGGCTTAAAAGGTTCAATCAAGTCACACATTACTATCGCACCGAACCTCTTTTTTTCCGCGCGAGAGGCTAGGCCATATATGTTTGAAACCCACCTTTTTTTTTGCACGCCAAGGGCACTGAAGTTCCAAATTGTATTTTATTTTTTGCACAGGAAGAAGTTCATAGGCCAGTGAAACCGTGTTAAATAACTAACGCACTCAGAAAATACAGTTTCTTATTGATAAAAGTAGCCTGGACAATTACTGTGGTATAGGCGCACCTTTCCTTGGGAATTTTAATGATTTCATTCGCCTATTTGTCAAGGAAATTGAGTTAAATTCGCCAGATCGAGAGCAAAATGCAAAGCGCTGTCCCTTCCATGCTAGCCAGTGCTACTGCATGATTAATCTGGTGTAAAGTACAAACGCTGTCGTTTACACTTCAAATCACACAAGCACCACAGCTAGCTGGGGCAAAACAAAAAAAAGAAAAACAGGTTTGAAGTTCAAAGAGGCATATCGAGAAGAATAGAAAACATGATTAACAAAATAAGTCGTGCGTAACTGTCCAATGCACACAACATACTCCCACATCTGAATAAAAACACACCGGGGTTTTAAGTTCAATTCAAAGTGGCATATCGACAAGAATGGAAAATGTGAATAACAAAAGAAGTAGCTTAACTGTTCCGAGAACGCAAACAAATCTTCAGACAAAAAGAAACAAGGTGCGGAGTGGGGGATTATAGCGTACATTTAACCACAAATGCCAATGTCGACAAAAAAAACAGTAAATTTATGTTTCGAATGCGGTGTCATGAACAAGATATTCCATGGAGTTTCGGGCGAATTTTCCATACATGTATTAAGATTGTCGTGTGGTCCCAGTCAATCCTGCTTGTGGAAAAAGTGATGTTTTTGTCAATCTGTTCACTTTTTAATATGAAAAGGAAATGTTTCTTACAAATTTTGTCTAATGCTCAGAATGGAACCACGAACTGAGGACTGATAAAGTGTTTTTCAAATTTGAAATGAAATTTGTCTTGAATATACATCTGTCATGTATAGCGAAATAATGTTTTGTGACTGTCTTGCATTTGCAGTTTGGCCATACAAATCTTCCAATAAAAGTGAACAAACTAAAGTAGATTTTGTTTGTATACGGTACTGCATGTCGGCGTGTCAAACGATCCTAAGTTGGACCTTACAATTCTATTTCCAGTCTGTTCAACAAAGTTTGCCACTTTTTTCTGATAATCCTGTCTTGTTTAGCGATCACAAGTCAAGTGGGTTCATGCATAATGGCCCCGTATTATTTGTCAACGATCGAAGTATATTTGTAAAATGATAAGCCTAAATAGCCCTAAATATGGGACTAACTTGAGCTGCTGGAACAACTTTACGACCCAAAGGCTAAATATTACGTGGTACAACACTACCCCTGAACATTTTCCACTGTTTTTGAGAATATAATAATGGCGCGTGTTATCACAATGATAATACGCGCCATTTGTATTTTTCGATTCCTCTATAAATAAGCTGGTTCAGTAATTTGAGATTTTCATAGACGGTGACCAAAAGTAAATACTGCTCTCAATCTCAGTAAGCGATTGACGATTGTCATTTTTAGCACATAAATGTTAGGCAGTAATATATGGGTGGAATGTCCAAGCAAGTTTTGCCTGTTTAGAACTGATCAAAAAGCATTCACTGGAACGAACTTAAGTTTAAGTTTAAGTTAAGTGCGACAATTCTGACGCACATTCTGAAAACCAATTCGAGTCAGTGAAAAGGGTTCTGTGTCTGAAGTAAAGCAGTTTGAAGTAAAGCAGGACTTAGAAAACCTCCACTTTTTAGCAATATGTATAAAAAGTGGGACAATTCTGACGCACATTCTGAAAACCAATTCGAGTCAGTGAAAAGGGTTCTGTGTCTGAAGTAAAGCAGTTTGAAGTAAAGCAGGACTTAGAAAACCTCCACTTTTTAGCAATATGTATAACTTATTATTTATGCACAATTGCAACTATGTAAAACACAGAGGTCCGGGCATTGAACCAATTCATGTTTTGTTAAGAAACACAATGGCGTCCCGTATTATGTGGGGATGGCTGACTTTATCCCCATGCAAACATCTTTTCATTTGCACAGCAGTTTTCATCAGTTGCTAGCGTTATCATTCAGCACTCCAGACTCCAGAACCGTTGAGTTTCAAGAGCAATGGCTTGGGAGCTACAATCCCGGCCAAAATGGTTGGGACACTTCCTGAGCCTGCCACGGTCACCCACTCCCCTGCTCCCCGGTCAATGTTGTTCTCTCAAGCTGAGATTGGGCCAGCGAGATTTGGCCAGGATTGTAGGTATATAAGCCAATGTACAACATGTACAAACACGTCGAAGGAATTTCTGTGTGCGTATTTTTGACTACCTCCTACAACAGCATCACAACTCAGAGTATTTTCAGGAGAATCTTCCAAACTTCAACCAAGCACGCGGACAGACAAACCAAGAAAACAAACAAACAAACAAATTAAGCGTTTTCAACCAAGTGGAGTGAAGTGCCGTGGCCTCGTGGTCTGAAGCCTTGAATTTGTGATCTGCAAATATTAAAGTCTGCAGGTTGTGGGTTCGAGTCCAGCCTGGGATTGTGATGCGTGTGCCCTTGGGTACTCTGTCACTTATTGCCTGTCCCCACCCAGGAGTAAAAGGGTACCTGTGAGGGTAGAGATGGTTGGCTTTAGCTGCTTTGCACCAAAACGGCAGCATCGAGCTGTATACTCCCCAGGGAGCTGAGATTGTCTTTGGAGTGTTTCATTGGCCCAAATGAGCAGGCGTAATAATGATGTAGCGCTTAAGTTAAGCACCTATATTGGTGGAAATTATTATAACTATAGTGTTTGCCTGAGAGATAGATCCGCCCACAAAGGAATAATAAATGTTTAGAAGAATACTGATCCCTCTTTAGGGTCGAGATTTTTGAGCGCAAACTAAAAGTTAATATTTGGATAAGACGTGCATGAGGTGTACGTTTCATGCCGAAGCTCCAGAGCTGCATGCTAGCACATTATTTGCTTTGCAAAAAGCGATTACTTAGGAGCCAAAACTGCATGGGATGTGTATTGCTTGTACATGTTTTTGGTTCTCAGCTGATTTTTGCTCAACACAAAATATGCTAAGCAGTCTTTTTCTGCTGAACAGCTCCAAGAAATTAGATCTACATCTACGCTAGTATAGTAGTACTCAGCAATGTGGATGACGCTGTACTCACCCCAGCGAAATGGCCTAGAGCTACCGCAAGCCCGATGGCAAGTGGACCGGAGCCGGTGAAGCCTTTACGGTCTGGATCCACCGTGGAAAACACGGTAAAGACCAACTGGAAAGTCAGGAAGATTTCAAGGATGAAGGCCTGGTAGTTCATCACGCCTGGACCAGGCTTCGTGGGACCTCCATTCCAACCAGGCGCGGCTAAGCCAGAGAGGATGCCAGCCCCGGCAATTCCTCCAAGAACCTGGGCGACGATGTAGAGGATGGCCCGTAAGGGAGTAATGGCATGAGTGACCCAAAAGCCGATCGTTACTGCCGGGTTGAGGTGACCACCGCTAATGTGCGCCGTACAGTGGACCATTGTCGCGATGGCCAAGCCAAAGGCAAGGGAGATCCGTACAAGGTCGGCGGCCGTAGTGACGGTCGAACCCAGTCCCAGGAAAACGAAGAACAGTGTACCGATGAACTCCGCCAGGCACGCACGCCAGAAGGCCGCCGTGCGAATCTCCTTGCTCATTTTATCCACAACTTGCGGCATTTTGAAAAAGGCGTGCGATGTCGCTGATGCGATCGGATCGGCAAAAGAAAATGACTGTGCAGTCCTGAGGAAGAGGTATTTGTGTTCCTCTGGCACACGATTCACGTCGGTTTACTACTTTATACTAGACTGTTGGGTCAAGACTGAAGAGCTCGGTGGACAGTGCAGTCAGTGTGAATCACTTGTGTCACCGACACATCACAGCGCGCTGTGCTCAATAATCGGAAGCGTTTCACCGTTCACGCATTTTGGTGGGCGTACACAACATAACCTTCTTTCGAATCGGTGACGTCAGTACAGTAGGGCGCGCTTGTGGCGTTATTATTCGTATATAGTACGTGAGCTTTGTTCATTGATCAAGCCCGTGTAAAACAGGTGGAAATTTGATTTGAATCCCGGGCAAGTTCATTCATAATTTTATGCAGCACGATATGTGACAGAGGGAACCTCCCCTTTTTTGTGTTGTACATGGTCATTGTGTTACCAGAATCGCAGGAATTCTTTTGAAATATCTAGGGGGCGGGGCCGAGTTAGGTAACAATAGTCTAGGGTACGGTGTGTATAGGGTATACGGGGAGATTGGGGGTACCCCTCTGTCACATATCGTGCTGGGTATAAGTTCATTAGGAATAAGAAAGGTTAAAGGCAGACTAGATTATTTGCAGTTATCCAAAAAGTATAACTGACAAAATTATTGTTTTAGTGCATACTCAGTTTAAAAATAGTAATGGCACTAAACTCCCTGTGAAATTATTCTTTCTGGCATGCTGTCATTTGGAAGAAAACAATAACAGAAGGTCACTTCCAAAGATGCGTCTAAAGACACATTTTAAGAAATGTTCGTTAGTTGTTCGTTTTTAATTAGACGAAGCCGTGAATGGGTGCGCGCAAGTGTTGACGCGACGCACACGCGCGCTTGCAGTTGCTATAATTCGTCGGTTCATCGCGCAGCTGCAATCGGCCGAATGACAATGTGTCCCGGACGCTGATTTCGGGCGCAATTCAATACATGACTCGGCAACTCTTGAATTGAAATCGAGATCCTAATATTGTTTTCTCGGAATATTCAGCATTCACTGAGCTAAAACTTCACCAGGTTAGTTGTTAAGCCCCCTTCTGAGCACTTTTGAGCACTTTTGTTGATTCAAACAAAAACAAGTGCGAGTGCACAATATGCTCTGGCCGTCTTGCGTGAAGGTCTTGCATAAATCATGAATGCGACGCCCAAAAATGCGACGCCGGGCTCCTTTCCGCACCAGTGACAAGAAATAACCGTGCGCTTTGGGATACCATCCACGCCAAAAACAGAACCATCTTAATCCGAGCTATCGACAACGAATCATTGTTTCATCTCAAACAAAGAGCACGACTAAATTAAAACAGTATTGACACCAAAGTTTGGTGAACGATATTTTTTTTAATTTGAAAACTCGATCAACCAACCACATGCACAGAGCTAGAGTCACCCACAACATGCAGTTTGGATCAATCATCAGCGCATACTAGGAACAAGTCTACAAACTTGAACTTGGCCCCCAATTCCTACCGAGTACTCTGTCACAGGTGTTACCTGTTGTAAATTGTCGCCAAAAAAATTCTAAAGAAAGTTGCTCGATCATTGCTTGCGCACCGGGTTTCATTCAGGGTCGTTCGGACAGATCCACCCAAGCCTTGATCTTTTATGAGTAATCAACAATTTTACTACACCATTTTTAAGTGAGCTTGCTCACAAGAACATCCTATAAAAGGAAAGGTTTACAAAGAGTAACTAAGCAGTTTTACAAAACCAAATTAATATTAAAGAAAACCAGTTGGTTTTCATTGTGAACTTTCGATTGAACAACATTTTAAAACACAATTGATCCGTTGTAACTCATCTTTTCATTAGCGATGTCCTTTGATGCATATTGTGGACCAGCTAATATGTTAAATCAATGGCATTTTCGGGGTGCCACGCTCCTTAAACACCAAAAATGTCTCGACGCTGAGCAAAAGCTGCTCTAATTTTATCTATAGCTTGCAATGGTGCTATATTGACCTATCGCCGTTTGCGAGATAGCCACACCTCTTACACAAGCCTATGAAGTTTTCCAAGTTAAGTTTTGTTTGTCTCAGATTTTGCGCGTTCCGCGTCCATACTGTATATCATGTAATTGGACAATATATCATAAGCTCCGTTCACGTGATTCTACCGCGACTGTTGAAATGAAGATGGTACACGCCTTAGGAAAAGACTACACCCGTGAGGAAGTTTCCCGTGAGGAAGGCCTCATTAAGTTGGACTAATCTTGTACGAGGAATACGATCGAATTTGCCCTGATCACTTAAACTTAAACGCTGGACAAGCTGTAGTATCCTGTCGGCAGTACACGTTTGGTAAATGGGTATACGTATATAGCATCACTCACTATAACTCGCCAAGTTAATTTCGTAATCTCTGACCGTTGACAATCCGGATGCCTCCACGTCCTTTGCGCTGATTAAGTCAACTCGTTGAATGAATGACCACTTCTATCGTTATCAATATCCGAAACGCGCTAACAGCATATCCTGCTCGAAGGCCTAACAAAATTCCAGATTAAAAATAAATAGTGTGGATGGGTGAATTAAAAATTATAAAGGAAAACGGTAAGACCCGAATTATGGAATGTTGGTATCGTTTAAAACCGTAACTGGCGGAGGCATGAACCTTCGTCAGAGGTCTTCACCCTTTAACACCCCCCCCCCCTCCCCATTGTTAGGACAAAAAGAACATTGCATTGTTTGAATTTATCATTAATAAACCCTCCCATCGAGAAGATGAGGCCCCTGGTGTAGTAGTACTTGTTTAACCTTCTCTAAATAATTCACGTTCCCTTCTGTAGGCCCTACTTTCTTACTTATTGTAACCTTTCAGTTGTACTTGTAATCCATTGTAACTTGAGATACAATCATCCCGAAACAGTAAACAAATATAATATGGTCTATAAGTATAATATTGCATCACGTCACAGACCGGTACGTCGCGCAATAATGGTTACGATCTTGTTTTGACAGGACTAGTACAGTGTCAATGACAGATACGTCATCAACCCGTACCGAATGGCATATAATTATTTATCCTCGAACTTGGCCCAATTCCATTTCCGGCAAGGGGGACTTACAGCCGATGACTTGGCTATTTTTAAAGGCATAGAGGATCACTTGCATTTATTCCAATAAAAGTACCCTACCGAATTATTATCAAAAAGCTGACTTGGATTAAAGATAGTACTGGTACTAAACACCTGTGCAAATATTCCATCTGGCTTGCTGTCATTTAGAAGAAATCAAGAAATGTAGGTGATTTCCAACCATCAGTCAAAAATTAACTGATTTTTGGAAATAAAGAGTGCTATTGATGAAAGCGTGAATCGTGATCAAATTCAAAAGGTTGTGCATGATTTTCACTGTTTTTTCAAAAAGAGTAATATCCATCGAGCTGAAAGTTCAACGGTTTAGCTTCGAACAGTTTTCGTTTGATTTTGAGTGGTTGTTTTATTGGAAACGTACAAAATGCATGAAAAAACAATTGATCCTCTAAGTATACGCCTTTTAACAACTGGGTCCCCGACTGGTCGAAACTGCCCCCCCCCCCAAAAAAAGGACCTAAATTATTTCCAAAAATGTCAAATTATGATACGCATCATGCCTCAATTGAAAATGGCGGGAATATACAGCTTGACAATCGACAATTTTCCGCCAGTAATCCGTATCGAAAAAACCCCGAGGGTTGCAGTGTTACAAAACTGATAATAGCGGTTATTTTTTTCACAAAACAGGCACACTGCTTCCAAAATATCCGTCCCGACCATTACTTTTATTTCCACGATTCTATATAAACAGTCCTTCAAATTTACATAACTATTATGATTAACAAGATGAGAGAATATTAAACCATTTTTTAAATACCGATTCAAAGTAATAAGGCAGCTTTATATAAGACTTTCCATATAATGTTGTCTCTTGACCCCATGCGCACGGGAAGCGGTCATGGCCGCGGCCGCTAATCCTCATTGGAATGCAGTTGCCAGCTGTGGTATGCCGTGGCACACGGCTAGTGGGTAGTTCCACAGCTGCTGCTTTTGTGCAGTCCCGCTACCACACAAAGGCTGTGCAGTCATGCGGGCCACTTGCTCTATGTGTGGAGGAATGTCCCCATTATAACCCGTGCTTAAGGGGTTAAGACTTAACATCTTGTATGTTGTATCCAGGAATTATTTCAAAATGGAAAGAAAAATGGATATTAAAAGTACAGAAACAGACATAACACAAGAAACGTGTGTTCTGTGATCGAACTTTTGTCAATGAAACTTGAAGCCATTTGATAAGTAAAAAGTAATGTATTTACAACAAAGATATAAAATTGTACAATTACAAATTCAATCTGAAAATACTTTTAACGTCTGATAAAAATATTGGAATAAATGATTTAAGCATATCTAGCCTCTTACTTATAAAAAAAACGACTTTTATAAATGACCAGAGACAATATTATTATTTTTTTAACCCAGACATTAGAAAATAAACAATTATTTACAAATTATTGTCGGATATGTACAAGTCTGTGAATTTGATACAGAATAATCAATGATGCACTATGCATTGTTCTGAAGCTTTTTAGTCTTGAAATGGGGTTTTAGCATACATTGTGCGGAAGAAACGAAACATGAACTTCAAATTTTCCACATCCAACTTAAAAAGAAAAATACCCCTTGAAAAAAAACTACACATGAAAATTTAATTATACATTATAAAAACAAAGATTACAAAACGTAAATGATCAATAAACCAATTGAGCAAATTAAGGCTAACTGATTTTAATAATATTTGTACAAAACGTTCCGCAAAAAATGTATCGGTGTGGTCGTATAAATACTCCTGTGGCCACTATGAATACTACTGTGGCCACCATGAATATTACTGTGGCCACAAGTTATATTTCTGTGGACATTATATATTTCCACTGTACCAATTAATTACTGTGACTATAGTCATTACTTTCGGCCATGACAATAGCCATAATATCAGGTAGTATGGCCACGGTATCACACCACAGTGGTCAATATTTTCACCTCCGTGGCCATAATGGTTATGTTATTGGTAAACTGATATTGATAACCGGTTATTGGTTAAAATGAAAAGTGTGAGACAATCTTGTCACTCAAATACAAGGGGGAGGGGAAAATGACGTAGTGATTGGTAGAATTTTTTTACAACGCCATGTGAACAATGCTAATGCTGTATCAAATACTGACCACAGTGACATGTCAAAAATGGAAAGGATGTGACTAGCTTTTAAGAAAACAAGTCTAGACTGCTTATCAGTGTCTTGTATCCTGACTGTCTTAAGTTGTATTTCCTGTATTACTAATAATACTTCATTAAAAACAGAACATTTTCCAAGTTGCTAAAGGGTGCTTCAAGGTCAACTGACTGAAGGCGAAATATTTTCCACGAGTATCTGAGACTACAAATATAATTCTAAAGACTGTTCTTGCGAGCACTTGGAATAGCAGTGTGGGAAAGCAGTGCCTTAAAGATGTGCAAAAAACCAAAGAATATTTTCAAAAGAAACAACCATTACTTGTATTAAACAAAAAACCTGCATAAAAGTTGCTCAATTTACCCCAGTATTCATAATTGCATTATTTTTTATAATTAAACTTTAATGCACTTGCATAATAAAAGCAATTTTAACAGAGATTCCAGTGTTTCATTCACAAAATTCTCCCCCAAAATTTTCCCCTAAAAAAATGCCTCTGGCAGTACATAAAGAAATAAAAATATAATTTCACTACATAACATACACCGGAAAGATTTTGTTATTGAATGTGATTCCTTTTCGGATGCAATACCAAATAAGAAGAGACTGCAAAATACATCAAATCAAAAAATAAACATTCATAACCGACATCTATATTACAAAAATATTTGAACACTGAACTGCTCTGGAATGCAAACACGGATAGAATATACCCTCCCACGTCCAGATTAAGAATGACCCTCATTATTCTCATCATGCCGTCAGTAAGGCCGTCAAAAAGGCCGTCGGATATTAACATGCCATGTGTGATATCCATTGTAATTCAGAAAATGTCCTTGCACTGATGAGGATTTTAGCAGTTGATGTCAAAAGGGGCAACACAAAAGGTGACACACATGGTCATAGCGCTTTAACGGTTATTAATGTGGGTTTGGCTAGGATTGTTATGTCAAGGTCGAAAGTGAGGACACAAAAGGGTGATGTATGTAGTAATACCACTTTAATTGTTATTATTGTACCATCAGCCAGGATTGTTTTAATGTCAAAAAGGACACTGCATAGGGTGACAGACACAGTAATATAACCTCAATTGTTGTTGATATTTGTTGGCCCGGAGTTGAGGTGAAAACAGTACAGTACATACTTAAAAGAACCTTAGTTTAGGCCCCCCAAAAAGTCTCCGGTTTCTGGTATGGAGCTTGCTCAAAAAGGTGGTGCGGCGATGCGGCTTTTTTTTTTTTAACCTGATTTTTTTGCTTCAAATGTCGGCTAATGACTGCAAATGGTGCCCGACTAAACTTAGTGCAAATATATGGGAGTCCAGAGAGGCCACATAAAGCTTATTCTCGACCATAACCCAATCTAAAAACACGTTAAAATTTTGCAGCAGCAGGATTCCAGTCAAACCAGTGAGTTTGGCGGTTGTGAGACATCATCTTTCATTGAAAAAAAAACTTTTTCATTTTGCCGACGCGCATGGCTACGGCGACGCGCGCGCATACCAGAAACCGGAGACTTTTTTTTTTTGGCCTTATTATCAATTAGGTGATTTTTGGTGATATCCACATCTAGAATTTGAATGGCGACACTTGACAGATGGAATAGGTCGAGCATTTTTGTACAAGCTGAGTTTCAAATTGATGTTATTGTCAGAAGGAATTAACTCTGAGGACCTGTCATCTAAAATTAACTCACAAATCTGCATAACATTTTATCCAAACATCTTCTTGCCAAACTAGCGATGTAAGCCATGTCCAAACATTGTCAAGGACTATGGCTCTCACTGCACTATGCCAATGCCAAAAACCAAAGTCATAGCCACATAATACCCAATTTGACATGGCTATAAGGTACTATTTGATACATCCTAGGCAATATCTACTATTATGCAGTTTTCTCTGAACTTACTAGATGGAAGAATTCTAAGTTAGAAAATACTCTGTATTCATAAGAAACTGAAATCTAAATCCGAGCTCACACATTTCGTGTTGAAAACATTGCAGAATAGTTTTGTTCACATACAAGTAATAAAAATGTACAAGAATCGACATGTTCCTCCTTCACCCAGATGCCATTTACATTATGTTGTTTACTCTAAACACTGTTGTATCCAAGAAGTACTTCAACACACCTCTTGGATGAGTGTTCAGGCACCAGGCTGACTGATACCTTTCTCACTTGGTTACCTCACTGTATAATGCGCAATCAGATAAATCTTGTTCCCTGACTCGCAGTACTCACCTCTTTCAAAGAAAAGACTGAACAATTTTCGGTTAAAAAGACAAAAAATTCTGCGCTTTTTTTTTGGGGGGGGGGGAGGGGGGCAGTTTTCAGCGGAGGACGCCTGTACTGAAGCTCTGGCGACTTGTAAGACTCGGCGAGGGGGGTGGGCGGGGCTTAATATTACGCATCTTCATATGGGACGTGATTTGTTCAGGAATCTCGGCGAGAACTTCCTTGGCGAGGCGAGCCTGGCTCACAACCACATTGTCTCCACCCTCAAAATCTCTGAACGGGACAAACTGTTGGCACAACAAACAATCATTAATTTCTGTACTGTTGAAAAATATTAACAAATAAATGGAGAATAACAATTTCTTCTTATTTAAATAATTAAATAATGTAGAACATCACACACTGCCCCTTTAACCCTAACCACCCCAACTCCATTAAAATCCATCCTCCCCATTTTGGTAGATTTTGGTGGACTTGGTCCAGAAGGCCTGCCGTGGCTAAATATTGATGGAGTATGATGGACTTGGGCCTAATGGCCTAAAGCAGTGCTAGGGGTATCCGATTGATTTTGCCTAGCTTCCTGTACTGCTATTGTGATAAAAGCCATGTGTAGCAAGTCCAAGAATGTCAACCAGTGCATCAGTGGTGGATTCCATTATGTCGTGTACATTTTTGCATTGGAAGTGTGGAGGAGTATTAGTTTTCTTTGTACTTTTTACTTTATTCCTAGTCTGTTTTCTAAATAGGAGTAGCACCCCTTCCCCTCTAGGTTAGTATCCCGACTCCTCTTGCCCCTTACACTGTTTACTTTAGAGAGGGTCACTGACCTTCCTTTGTTACGAGTTATGTGATCATTGAGCAGCAAGGGTCCTACTAAAGTGCGTCAACAAGCGTCAACAAGCCTCAACGGTCGTCAACGAGCATCAACAAATTTTGTATAGGATTTTGAACATTAAAAACAGCTTTATATGGTAGAAAAAGCGATAAAGAACATCTTCTTATTGACGATAAAAGTTGGCCGCCATCTTGTTTGGATGGCGCTGTGGACTTCGCGCATGCGTAGTATGGCTCTGTACACTTCACGCATGCGTAGTATGGTTAGCTACACATAAACAAGATGGCGGCCAACTTTTATCGACAAATTCGTCGTACATTTCGCGTTCAAAAAACAAGTTTTAAAATAATTTTAACTTTAATTGATATGCAGAAGATGTTCTTTATTGCTTTTTCTACCATATAAAGCTACTTTTAATGTTCAAAAGCATGTACAAAATTTGTTGATGCTCGTTGACGACCGTTGAGGCTTGTTGATGCTTGTTGACGCTTGTTGACGCGCTTTAGTAGGACCGAGCAGCAAGGCATGATGAAGTGGACACCTTTATTCACTAGCTCCCTTGCCACTTGTACAAAGCTGATGCCAGATTTCACCTCCTGCTTACCCATTCACTGGTGAGTCCTATTTTAAAATGTTTCTATGTCAACTATTGAAAGATGATCCTGTTGAAATGTTTTTTTTTTATTTCCTATGTGGTATGAGGATGTCCTGGAGGATGTCCTGAAGTTTGCCTAACTTTGCCACATCATGGTAACTTTGCTACATCATGATGACTTTAGTTTCACTTAAGCCAAAGTTTATGTAACTTCACTTGATTTAAAGATAAAGTTTAAGTTCTAGAGTAAGTTTTGCTTCATGAGTACAATGTAGTTAAAACCAATATACTGATTCCTGATCTTAGTTTTCTAAAAGTTTTAAGCTTTCCTTTGACTATTGTTTTTGTTTTTTGGCCAGTTTGAGTATTGTGTAAAAGAGACTTGAAGGACTTAAGGTTTCCTGGTTTCTCTGTGTTTTTATGTTTTTATAGGTTTCTTATTCCTGCATTTTGTTTAAACTTATTTTTTGCCTTTTTCAACAAGTTTTGTGTAGAGTATTGTACCGTACATTGTGTTGCATCATTTCTGAGACACCATGCTGCTTAGTCATACATACGTGACCTTATAAACTGAGATAAACTACTTCGAGTTGAACTTGCTATACTTAAAACGATGTCTGGACACTCGGAAGTTTTATTTTTACGACGGGCCTCCCGTGGTGAGCGACCGTTTTAACTTTTACCGTTTTAGCTAACACCGTGTCTGAACATGGGTCATGGCCACAGATTAGGCCTGTGAGGAGATACTTAATGAGTTCCATAGACCCTTGCAGTTTCTGTTGTTTATTGCATTTATTGCTACTTATTCCCTTGTTCACTGGCCAGGGTTTGTTTGTTTAAGCTTCCTGGCAGGGTGTATTATAAGTTAAATTCATGTGTTTTAAGGTTTTTTTTAAGGATTCATCAATGGTTAGAAAGTAGCAACTTCATATTTTTAATTGTATTTTCCTTGTTTCTTTAATTTTGCAGAACTTAAGAGGTGTTGTCATTTCGTGCCGCTAGAGTGACTCTCTATTGGTGTTGTGTTGGTGTTATCTATTATCTATACTTTTCTCTTTCTGTTCCTCTTCTTAATACCAAATTTATGTTTCTTGCTTTTGGAAACCAGTTGAAGTGAAATTTGAAGATAGGTTTTGAGTTTTGGATAAGTAAGTGTTCCCCTTTTAAAATAATTTGTTTGAGAAACTGAAATCTCCTTTTTTTGGTAAGTTTGATACTTAGCCAAAATTTGTTGAGTTTCATGTGAATAAAATATATTTTTTGTTGTTTGGAAATCAATTCCTGCTTCTGTCCCAGCTTCTTAAAAGTATTTCACGCCCAGTCATTTGAACCAGGACAATGTGCTCTCCCACGTGTGTTTAAAGGGAATGTACATCATTGACTTATGCTTTAATTTTCAGAAATGAACTATTTGAGGGGTTAGTATAATAGATCAAATTATTGTTACACTGACATGTTTGAAGTTTTGTTTTCGAAAATGCTGGAAAAACCAAGAAAAACAAAAATCTTCAAGTAGTCTGGTTCCCTGACTCCACTGAAGATGAAATGGATCAATTTACAGATGCCGGAAAATTGTACGCTAAGGGAACCAGTCTAGCTGACCTGCACCCATTCATGAACATAAAACCAATTAGCAAACAAAATTGGACTGAAAAAATGGTAAATTTGGAGCAGTAGTGAAAAATAGTTCCACCGTTGGAAATGTAAACAAAAATACAATTTTCTTGAAAATTACTGCACACCAGGTGCCATAATTTTACAGGATGCTTTAGACTGTCATTTACCAACATCCTGTAAGGTATTTCATAAAAACTTGGTCATTTTATTTTTCGATGTTTGCAAATGTTGTATTTTCCCATTAAGACAGTGTGCTATTTTTCCACGTTACAGAAGCACAGTGATTGATGGATTTTGATGGAATTGGTCCAGTTCCTAGTAAAAGACGCTAGACTGGTTCTATGGGATATTCCCACTACTCCATATTTTTTTTCTTTCATTTTTGGACCACCCAAAACCAAAAAGAAAACGAGGGATTATAATGTTTCACTGTGATGGAAAACAGTTGTTTAAGGTGTATAATTCATACATGTGCTTATACTGTAATTAAAGGGGGAAAAAAGGAAAGTTATAGTGCCCCCTGCCCTTCTTTGAAAATCATAATCCTAAGATTTCATAATTCTGCTGAGCAGGATTTGTTCGCTAAGCAGCTTTGGTTTCTTGTACTCACCTGTACGATGTCCCGTTCAGCAAACTGTCCTTTGGAAGACACTCTAACGTCATCACCATCCAACTCTTCCATTTCTAGAGGTAGATTAAATTTGGAAAAAAGTAGACACCGTGACATTTGAATCTTGAAGACACTTCCTCACAGTAAAAAAAAAAGAATTCGTTCTTAAAGGGGATATACAACATTTGTTTTTGCTGTAATTTACAGAAATTGATGGATTGGGGGGGGGTAGTATTTTATAGCAAATATTGTTACACTGACTTGTTGGAAGTTTTGTGTTTGTATATGCTTGAAAAACCAAGAAAAACAATCATGTTCCTGTGGTCTGGAATGGATCCCTGACCCCACGTAAGGTGAAACGGAGCAATTTATAGATATTTCGTCTGATATATCCGTAAATTTTATGTGACTCAGCGCGCCAGCCATTTGGCGCTGACTTAGAAATTGTGACGTCATTTAGAGCAGAAATTTTGCCAAGGCTGTTGATTTGTCGATGTATAGCTACCTAGTTTTTCTCAGACAACATTGGGTTACTGAAGACCTGATAGAAGACGCCTGCTGAATGATGAGTCAGAATCAGGAGGTCAAGATGCAGTGTTGTTCTGCATAATCTGCATGCATGTAATAGACGTGTGCCACGCATGCGTCTATTCCACACACTACAAAAAACCTAGTCTTGGCCCAAGACTGGATTTACATTAAGCCTCGTCGACGGTTCGCCTCATCGATAGCACCCTCCACCGTTGATATCGTTTGGCTGTGCTTGCCAGCGCGCGATATACAGACTGCACGTAGACACAAATTATCCAAATCCAGTCTTGGGGCCAAGACTTCAAAAACCCAGGAAATACAGTACAATATATATATTTTTCCCTCGTGATTAACAAAACTATATTCCCAGTATTATCATGGATCACATCACAACAAATAGGAAGCCAAATGTATGTTTTGCACTTTTTACAGTGCAGCCAAAAGCTGGCACGGCAAAAAATTGTTATAATCTTTTTATTGAATATTTCTTTTTGAATATGATATATTTTTCTATATGCAATAGAAAAAAACTATTTTTAATAACAAAAGTGCATTCTCAAAGTTAATTTCAAGGTCTTGCAAAACAAACCTTAAAAGAAGCTGGTAAATATGCCCAGCAATAATGCCATACATATACATGTATTACTTCTGCTTTGGGAGTGCTCGCGGTAACCACACCGACCCAATTGTTTTATGCCGGTCCGCGACCCTGATGACACATTTTGTCTTTCATGTATTCCCAACACCTTTTCACATCCTAACCTCTAGCATGAGTGGTAAGATTTCCGTTGTCCGTATTTTGTTTGTTGTCCTACTCCTACTGTGTGTAAAACGATAGCAAACCAAATGAGCTTTGCTAGATTGAGATATAATTCTGCAATTCTGGATTTCGAGTCCAGTAAGGAAACAATTCCTGACCCCAATTGATGTCTTGAATTTAGTGACCTTTGTGTTTTACTCAGAATATTGGTTGGAAAGCAGATCTGATGAGTTGACTAAACTTCCCAGGTCAACAGGTCGATGAATTGAAATCTCAATTATAGTACGTGTCAGTCAACAATCTTTTCAGAAAAATTCCACCCAGATATCGAAGGTTTCCTGGAGACAACTGGGGCCAAGTTTACGGACAAACACCATTGTATATTTTGAAGGCCGGGACACAAAATACGCCATGTCATGCACGATGGAATTGAATCGCGAGACTCAACGGAAAAGCAATGAAAAGGTTTCAAAATAGCACAGCATTATTCCGCTCAACCTGGTTTTCAGAGAATAAAATGTTGAAAGACAGAAGTCGCACAGGAAGCAACAAATCCAATCAACCCTTCTGAAATAAAAAAAGGACAAATTTCTAAACCTAAACCAAGCCAAAAAAACATGAATGATTCCTCTGTCATGCTTACTGCGAATATTAAAAACTTAAACTTCATTCTACCTTGCCTAGCGTAACCTGAAACCTTTAATTTCCTTCCTAACTATAATGGAAGTCTCAAGGATGCTTGTCCTAATGACGCTCATTCATTAGCTAGCAGATCCGTCTTGCGTGCGTCTCGGCAAGACCGTCGGCTCAAAATAGCTGGGCAACGGATGATGAGAACAGCACGGCAAATTTAGAAAAAGATTACTGCCTCGACAGCGAAAACATGATAAACTTGCTGGCTCTTATGTTCATTATAACCATCAGGAATGTGCCTTGTTGCTTACATTCGTACTGATCTGGGGAAAAAAATTGTGCATAGAACACAAAGGCATAGATCTTTTACATTATGGATGGAGTAGTAAGTTATTATTGCTGAATTGATGGAAAATTTCAAGCCCTAAACTATTTTACTTTTTGTGTGTGGACTATGACAAAATAGTTTTTATATTCTTTAAAGCTACAGTTCATCATTTGTAATTTGTGCATTTTGTTCGTTTGAAGCAACAAAAGTGTTCAAAATCTAATGAAGGATACTGAACAAGTAACCTGATGAAGTTTCAGCTCAGCTTCAGCTGTACGTTCCGAGAAAAACAGCATTCTAGGATCTCAATTTCAAATCAAAAGTTGCTGAATCATGTTTTGAATTGTTTTGAATTGCAGCTTTAAACGATGTCGCGCACTGATCCGACGAATTATAGCAACCGCGCGCGTGTGTGCCTCGTGCCAATGCTTGCGCGCGCTGCGCCGAATAACAAAACGAACTACTAATTTAAATTTTCCTACGGTGCGTCTTAAGACGCACCGTTGGAAAGGCCTTCTTTCATTGATTACTTCAAAATGATAGCTTGCCAGAAAGATTAATTTCACAGGGAGTTTAGTCCACTTACTATCTTTCAACCAAGTATGTTTTCCAACAATAATATGCCAGTTACTTTTTCGGATGGCTGCAAATGATGGACTATAGCTTTAAGGGCATCATGTCAATAAAGGACAATTCTGTATAGTGTCCGACCACATGATGTACATGTACAAGGTCGTTAAGGCGGTGGTACCTTAGATTGGTCTGTAATTGTTTTCTACTCATTAGATGTCACATTATTAGTGACGTATCACATTCACTTTTCCAACAGCAGCTCATTAATGTGTCTGACATGTACGTCTGAATTTACGGAATAAAGATGATGCAAGTAAACCAGAAATTTCCACTTTTCACAAGAAGAAAAAAAAATATCCATGGAGATCAATTAGCATTTCTCTGGCACCTTTCCAAATGTTTATTTTCAGACTGTAAACCAAACTATATTTTTCATGGGGGGGACCTTAGATGCCAGAAATCCTTAACATTTCTGGGAGTCATACTCCTACAGAATGATTGATAGCCGACAAATGCCTGAACACCATATGTAGGGCTGTTTATTTGCTTGGGAAATAAATCTAGATATGTGGTCAAAGTTTCAAGGGTTGATCAGGCAATTATAATACATATATCTGTCCACACAGTGGCATCATAAAAAAACCATTTCTGTTTGAATCAAAATTTAGGGCCACTTCTGTTTTTCAAAAAGAATATCGGGCAGAATTAGAGAGGGAGAGAGAATCATGCAATGGATCTTGACCATGATGGTGATGTCACAATGATGTTGCTATGGATCAACCAATCAGAGTGGAGTATTCATGTTCGCCAAAACGACCGATATCACAATGTTTATCATATTTTTTTTTTTTTGGGGGGGGGGTTCTTTTGTTGGATTCAGCAGGTTTAAAATTTAAGGAATAAAAACAAGGGACCAAAATTAACCTGACATGGTGTTGTATCTGCATCAGCTGTGTGCCTGGCTAAGCCTACTTTATGTGCTAAAAAGAAGTTTTCCTATAATATGGGTCTTTTTTGGTGGGGGGGGGTGTTTCAGATTCTGCGATCAAATAAATACACCTGTTTTTCTGACGAACAGCTGAGCTTTCTTGAAGAGAATTAGAAAAGCAACAAGGCTCTACGACTTCATGCCCTTGCTTGTAATACAAATAACAAACTGTCAATAACATTGTTTTTCCCAAACTTTTCTTTCAACAGAAAATCACAACTGCCGATAAATAACCAAGACTTTTTCTCATTCCCATAAAACAATCCAAGCATTGCCAGGATTGCATTGAATAGTGAGTTTTGGCAGCAGTCGCGTAACCAGGGTTTTGTTTACCCCTTACAACATAGAATTTTAGTCTCTCTCATAAATTCATTCAAGAGCGTTTTTTTTTTACGACACATAGTAAATTTTGAGCATTTTTGTAACATAAAATTGTGACTTAATTTCCTCAGTACTAACTCAGCAGCAATATGTACCGGTATGCAGAGGCGCATTGCCGAAACTGAAATTTGAACATGACCTCACGTCTGCTAACACCGGCCGCATTCATACAGTATGTATACAGATATACATGTAACATTTTTTTTCTGGATGCCGAAAGTGTCTAATAGCACAGAATGGCCAATCTGTGTGACTTTACGGAACACCTTCAATGAATTAATTTGCGCGGAAATGAGACTTGCTAAGTGCAAACACCACTGGAGTATCAGTATCGGTGTTGCAGAATGAGACGCATTAGTTCCCACAAGGAAGTAGTTTTGATGCTTTGTTTAGAGAAGTAATAATCATAATAATAATAACAATAACATGGATTTATACATGTAGTGCACATATCAACCAAAAAGGCTCTAATTATTACCTCTGCTCACCGGGCCAATGAAAACATTCCAAAATACATCTCAGCTTCCTTGTGGCTCAGATTTGCTGAAGCAGTAAGTCACATTTGTAATAAGAGCATTAACCCTCCTATGGAAACATACATTCTGTGCCAAGTTGTCCTTTCAGTCAAAATCAATCAAGTGACTGTTTTCAAAAGTTAAGAGTTCCCAGCCTACATAAAGCATGATTGACTGGCTGGGACTGTTCATGTACATGTACCTTGATGCAGCTATGCTTTGACTCTAGGTGATTAATATTAAACAGCTGTGCTTAAAACTTGCCTGTCTTTGTGACTGCATTTGACTAGTTACAGTGCTTGCTAGAAATATGATCTGACTGTTGATGACTAGACTGTGTAAAAGGCGTGGCAGGGAAGAGGACTGATTTTTGACTGTCTGTGATTATAAAACATCTTTAAGTTTATAACACGTCTTAAAGTGCACTGGGGGAAAAGTTTTTCCAAGCAATCATTTCCCAATCCTTGGCAAAATTTTGGACAACTGCTTAAAACAATATATCTGTGTGGTCTTTTGTGTTCCATGTTTATCAACACAATTCAGGTATGGTTTGGGCGACATAAGCCTCAGTCCACCACTCAGAATACCATGATGTATTGGGCAGTTCAACTCGTTGATAAGTAATTGAAAATGGCAATTTAATTCCCGTTTAAACAATGGGTCAAGTTACTGTGCAGTATGGCCACACATGAGGAGCTGCATGGACATAATGGTGTGTTCTTCAATAGTTTCAGAAAACTGTTGACGACATTTGTGAGCGGCTCCACAAAAAAGGGTATTATGTCGCAAAAAAGAGAAATGGAGTTATATACATGGTTGGAAAGCCCACAATGTAAGCTTTCATTTGGTATATAATTGAGCTCCATAGCCCCTCCCGTTCTGGAGATATGACGTATTTGCATATTAATTACTTCCTTAGAGTTCAAATTACACAACTGAGAAAACAGGCTTTGAAATAGCTGGCTTTGTTGAAGAACAACAGAACGATGCACACAAACGGTTGTTTTTTCCACTTTGTTCATCAAAATCAACATTTTTGGGAAGGAAATCTGAAACTGTAGGTATTAAAGATGTCATTCGAGACATAAAATGAAAATCACGTTTTGAAATTTTTTTCACCCTCTCAATGTTGAGCGGGCCGTTACACAATAATGCTAAGGGCGACTTAATACCCTTTTTTGTAGAGCCAGTTACATTTAAGGTCAAATGTTCACAGCGTAAACAACATTCGTCTGTGGAAAGTTGGCAACAGGCCAGGAACTCATATCAACTTGCAATAAACATTAAATCAGACTTTAAATACAATCAAGATTTTTCAGTATAGGGGCATGATTTGATATCTTCAGACAAAAAAAATGGTTTCAAAAATCACAAAAATCTTCAATTTGAAGTCTTGAGCACTACCTAATATTTAAATTCCTTCTTTTAGCCCCTGATAAAATTATGTCCCTGCTTTCCTTAAATTCCTTTAGTGAAATGTTACTCTTTCCAAAGATTTGTTTATATTTTTGCAAAAGAAATCCTTACCTCCTGAATCCTTAACTTCTGAAATGGTAGTTAAACATCAATTACACTTGAATAGGTTTCCTTTGTAAACTAATATACAAATAATGAATGTTTATGAGTGCAATAGTAAGAATAATTTCATGAGCTGACAGATTTGCCTCGTGGAATGGAACATTCCATCTGTCACCGAATGAAAATTATTCTTTCCATTGCAAAAATGTGAAACATTCAGTATTTGTTTTATACAACATTTCAATAAATTCTTTTCATCTGATTGGTCAGACCCATCAATCGGGTGTCTGTGCAATGTAACTTCTATTTATCGTGGAATATAACTTCTAATTTGTGGTGCGGCCGGGCCGTTAGTTGGGATGAATAATTCAATGAAAGACCCACCACTCAGATGACAGGGATTTATTCAGGCGTTGTATAAAAAAAAGTCCCTCACCCCTAAAAAATTGGTCAAGAACATTTTTGACAAAACCCTAAATTGTATAGCTGTGGTCACAAAAATACCTTCACGTTCTTGTTGTCAAATTTAAGGATTCATAATTTCCACGTCTATTTGAAGTCGGGTCACCAAAATTGATCGGGAAACAACATGAAACCAGGCTGAACCGGTTTCAGGCAGATTTCAGGAATTTAAACAGGGCATCCACCACCTGTGCCTGTTTATGAACAGACAGCAAATGTCATCACAGCTTGAACTCATTGATTTAAGCGGGGAAAAAAAAGAAGAAAAAAGGAAGGAAGACTTTTGCTCTAACGGGTCACAACAATGGCATGGGAAGCAAAGGACGGCATTTTTCTCGCTAAGATTGTTTATTTATGAGAAACAGGTGTTCTGCTGATTGAAGAAGACTAACACGTGAAAATACAAACAAACAAAAAGAAAACAAAAATGCAATTCTGGACCCAAAGGAGGGTATTATAAAATGTTAGGGGAGGTCATAAATTTAACATGATTTTGGAATATTGCGGGGCTTCTGTAGTTTCATAAATCTTTAATATCTTTATAAAAAAGGGCATTTTTTAATGGAATTTGAAAGAATTTTAGCGAGAAGGAAACCCATGCTTGCCTCTTGAGCTTTTGGTTTTTTTTTCTGACTGATGAAATAGGAAATAGTGCCGAGGAAATAATGATCTGGAATTCTAAAAGGAAAAAAAATGTTGAGTTTTGAAGAAAAAAAAAAGTTGGTTTACTTACTGGTGAAATCTTCTTTCCCGACACCGACAATAATGATGGACATGGGTAGTTTTGCAGCCTAAAACACAAACAAACAAATAAGTTCAGTGCGTTGTAAATATCTTTACCTAATACTTTTATCATCTCTTGCTGCTGCTTTTATCATCTCTTGCTGTGGAACAGTTTTGTCACAATGACTTGCACCACTCACGCCGTATGAATGGAAAGTACAGTCGAGTCTCATTATAACAAACTCATTCGGACCTAGCCAAATTGTTTGTTGTATCAGAATTTTGTATTAAGAGGAACATCAGTCCTATTCATTGTGCACATAAATGCACAGTCGGGACCAAGGCTTCTAGTTTGTTATAACCAGAATTTTGTATTAACAGAGTTTGTACTAACGAGAGTCGACTGTACTCATATAGAACACCTAGCTTCAATAAAGATTGCCTGAAGTTCTCACTGTACCCAAGATCTATCCCAGAGTGGAATCTTATCCCAGAAGATATCCGCTCCACACCAGACCTGAATGTCTTCAAGTCAGCCTTGGACGACATCAATGTTAGGAATCTGGTTAGCCACGCCAACTTCAGAATCTAAGCTCGCATGCCACATTTGACCACTGTACCCAGATAGGCCAACAGGGCGTTGTGTAGAGTATACCAGCAGAAGCAGAAGCAGAACAAGGATGATCCAGGGTCTATATCGCCTTGGAAACTGAAACTCAGCAGTGTTTTTTTTTGGGGGGGGAAGGAATTTTTTTCTGGATATGCCAAAAAATACCTGTGAAGGGGGCTCCATCAGAGCAGCCTGAAATGGCTGATTGACACAAATTTGCTTTTTTTCCCACACAAAAAAAAGAGTGGGTTTCAAAGTGTCAACAGCAGGACTATTTTAAGGGGTGATCAACTTTGAATGGAAATTTCTCCTAAAAGTCATCAGTTAACACCCCGAAAATTGAAAAGAAAATGAAAGATGATGAAATAAGCTTTAATTTGATGTATGTCTCAAACACCTTGGAGATTTATGAGTAGTTTCCCCAAATTTCTGAAGTGGGAGCATTTATCATCGGGGTCAATGGAAGTTTATTTACTGGTCTGCAACCATAGACAAAATCGGACTCTGTTACTCCTTAGAAAAATAGGCCTACCAAAATGCGCGCACCTCGTCTATAAAGATCGCGTGTGGCAAGCGCATGGGCCTGGCACACCGTAAAAATGGCTTCCCATTCAGTTCGGTGAATTATATTTTCTAATAACCAAATGTAAAACAAATTAAAATTTCCCCCCAAATGTTATAAACTACCTTAACATTCACATTTTCACTTGATCTTTGAACGTATCCCAAATCAAATGTGTAAATTTTGTTCCCTGCTTGCACATATGTGGTGCGATCAAGCTAAATGAGTCGTTTGTCGACCCTGGTTAATTTTTTTTTACAGACTTGAAAAGGGCACAATCTCAGTATTACTGCTGTGAAAACCGCAAGCTGGTACCATCTTTAGTTCAACAATTATGGAAGTCGGAACACCAAGAAATGTGATGAAGTGCTGCGATGAAGTGGTCCTATTTTGGCCTGAATCTCCAAATGAAACTTCCCGACAAACGACTCATTTAGCCTGATCGCATCACATGTATGTACGTGCTTTGTCAACATGTATATCACACAGCATGAGAGAAACTCATGCTACATGTGAACCAGGTCATTTTCAATGTACATATTCAAGGTAGATTAAGCACACACATATTTCTTTTTGTTGTTGGGGGGCCTTGGGTAGGCAACAATCATTCATGTGTGGTTTGAAGCAATTCTATGGATACTGCATGTGTTAGGTTCAAGGCAAAGCGAAAGTGTGTGGGTGGGCCTGGGAAAACAAAATGTATTGATGAACATATATTTTGTTGCAGATTCCCATGGGTGTAACCCTTTAGCGTACACACTTTTCTCATACATACAATGCTGTATGCCTCAAGCTTTTCCTTAAAAGGAATATACAACATTTGCAAACATCGAAAAATAAAACTACCAAGTTTTTACGAAATACCTCACTAGGATATTGGTTAATGACAGTCTCAAGCATCTTGTAAAATTATGGCACCTGGTGTGAAGTCATTTTCAAGAAAATGGTATTTTTGTATACATTTCCAACGGTGGTCGGCCGACCAGCGTTGGAAAAACCTAACTCTTTTTCAACTACTGCTCCAAATTGACCATTTTTTCAGTCCAAATTTTGTTTGCTATTGGTTACATGTTCATGAACGGGTGCAGGCCAGCTAGACTGGTTCCATTGCATTACAATTTTCCATCATCTATAAATTGATCCATTTTATCTTTTGTGGAGTCAGGGAACCAGACTACTTGAACATTTTTGTTTTTCTTGGTTTTTCCAACCTTTTCGAACTCCAAACTTCAAAAATATAAGTGTAACAATATTTGATCTATAATACTAACCCCTCAAATAGTTCATTTCTGAAAATTACAGCAAAAGCCAATGATGTACATTCCCTTTAACCCTCCCTCTCTGGCTGACTAATTCAGCTAAGCCATCACAGCAGTCAAAATCAATCAAGTGACAGTTTTAACAGTTGAGAATCCCCTTGTTAATTTGATAACCATGATTTGACTGGAGGTGATTGATATATGTCAGCTGTACATACCAGTTACCTCTTTTGTCTGTTGATAGAATTTGACTAGTCACAGTGTTTACATGAATGTGATCTGACTGTTTTTTTTACTAGTCTGTATACAATTACATGGCAGAGGAAGTGGTAGAAATGTTAGACTGTCTGTGACTGGAGGCAAATTTATGGTAATACTGTACAAACCAACATAAACAAACAAACTTTGTATCAATGTTAAAGCTGTACAGGGTGAGTAAAAAAACCTGAAACCCAAATGTTGTGATCATTGTTTTAGTGAAGTTCTGCATGTGTAGCACCGTTTTAAAGTTCTGTCCACCGATCACAAATAGTCAGGTGTTCAGCAAAGCGAAAACAAATCACATAGGGATGTGTGTGAATTGTTTTTATTTTGCTGATCTGTGGACAGAACTTTAAAACGGTGGTTGTGTTTAAAATCCGTAACTTGAAAAGTACATGAGTGATTTGAATGATTCTTGTACTAAAAGAAAGCTGATGAATTGGGCTTTCATATCCTAGATTTTGAAAGTGTTACATGCAGAACTACACTAAAACAATAGTCCCGACATTTGGGTTCGTATTTTTTTTTACTCACCCTGTATTACTCAAACCATGTGATCAGATTTTGAGAAAGTTAAGTTGAGCAAACATGAGGCCTACGATACTTCAACACGGCATTTTTCCCTTGCTGAAAAAGTAAAATGTTTCCTATGATGCTCTACTAAAGTCATGTGACTCACATTGACAATGGCTTCTTTAGTGTGATCCATATCGCAGATGCAACCGTCAGTGATAATGAGAAGTATGAAGTACTCAGATCCATCTCGTTTCGCTGCCGCAAATCTACGGAGAGAGAAAAAATGGTATTAAAGCCTTTTTTCTTGAGGTAACGGGTATGAATCAATACATTTTTAGGGTGTCCCTTTGTTTCCATATTAATTTTTATCTTGGGTTAATAAAAAACCACCTGAGGTACAGAATATGATTAAAGAAAAGAAAAAATTCCAGTCACTAAGATTAATGAACTCTAAACACTGTGCGTAATTTTGAAAATATATCTTTGTACACCCCCCCCCACAAAATCTGTGTAAAAAATTACTGTTGTATTTTGTTGGAAATCAATCCAGGGTTCAGTTAATTCACAGACCAAATTTATTTTGATGCATTGTGCATTCTACTCATTTTGTTCTTTGGAAACAAGGAAAAACCGGAGGGAATTTGTATCAAATTACTAATAGTTCTGTTTATTCAAACATCTGACATATTTCCTTCATCATATTTCATTAAAAAAAGATAAAAGAAAACCAGGGAAAAACATGACAAACTTTGTATTAAAATAACCCTGGAAATAATTGGAAATTACTGTTTTTTGTTTGTTTTTTCTTACTGGAAATTGGGTAATTTGACGACCATATACATTGTATCTATTTTCATTATTTTTTTTCTGATTGAAGAAATCTGATAAAAGAAAAGAAATAAGTTCCAGTCAATAAAATTAATGAACTTCTTAAGTCTTGTGTGATTTTACGAATATTCTTTTTACCATTTCCCTTTTTTGACAATTTTTGGGTGCCACTTCACCAAATGTTTTTATCTTGGGCTAAAAAATAACCACCTAAGGTACAGAATCTGATAAAGAAAAGAGCAAGTTCCAGTCGTTGAATGACGTGTGTACACGAAGAGGTTTTGCGGTATTCGGAACGGATGACGGATAAACATTCAATGAGCGAGGCTGGAAATATCTGTCTGCGACCCGCTCGCAGCGAGCGAGGCCGGAAATATCAGGGTGTGCTACCCGCAGATGACGGCCTGAACCCATCTTACATTGAGGTTTGTGCAAAACAATCCCGCGCCTGGGTTCGGTCAATGTCAAAATTATCCCGGCGCGAACTGGTTAAAGAACTTCAAACATAGTGCGTTAAGTGCGTAATTTAAAGAACATTTCTTTTTACAAAAAAAACAAAAACGCAAAATCTGTATAAAAAATTACTCTTTGCTTTTTGTTGGAAATCAATGCAAGGTTCAGTTAGTTCACTGACCGAATTTATTTGTATGCATTGTGTATATTTACTCATTTTGTTCTTTGAAAACAAGGAAAAACCGGTGGGTATTTGTATCAAATTACTAATAGTTCCGTTAATCCAAACATCCTACATATTTCCTTCATCATATTTCATTAAAAAAAAATAAAGAACAACAGGGGGAAACCTGCCAAACTTCGTATTAAAATAACCCTGGAAATAACAGGAAATTATTGAGTTTTTGTTGTTGTTGTTTTGTTTTGTTTTACTGGGAATTGGGCAATTTGACACCATATATCTAATTTCACTATTTGTTTCTCCATTAGATACAAGGTAAAACCACTGAAAATGAGTTCGTCACTCCACACTTATATGCTTTGGTTTTCCTTCAATGCCTTAACATGAGATTTTCTGCATACTGTCTTCCTTCTCAATGAATTCTTGGCTTCACAACAGTAGCGCGACATCGAAACACAATATTAGTGACGTGTCAACTTAAATTATCCCGTACACACCTCACAACTAGTACTATCTATGCCAGAGGCCTGGGAATTTGTAAACCTCTCAATCCCAACGAGCAAAACAGGCTCAAACGTGACTGTCCATGCATTTTTCAGGGCCACATTCCCGGATCCCCTCCCCCCCCCCTTCGGCACGACTTGGACTCTCCCCCCCCCCCTTATCTGCCCTTCTCTCCCCTCCCCTCCCTTTCCCCTTTCAATGGGGGAGGGGGGGCCAAAGTACCAACTTGGGGGGCCAAAGTACCAACTAGGGGGGCCCACTACCTTAAAAATTCAAAAATACACATGTATTGCTTTTTTTTTTGGGGGGGGGCAATTGTTCACAAAGGGGGGGGGGGGGGCAGCCCCACCAGGCCCCCCCCCCCTTGGCGATGGGCCTGCATTGAACCGGGGTGGAGGGGGGGGGGGGGGGTTGGGTGGAGTTGTGTGTTTAAGAAGCATTGTTAAAAAAAATTTGCGATATAGTAAGTGCTATAAAAGCATCAGTTGATCATCATGAGCAACATCAATTTTGTAACAATACAACTGAGGTGCAAAGTTTATTTAATAATTACTTCGCCTATTGTCTTTATGGTTCACATGTCCAAGTAACTAATTACTCAAAAAAATAAACACATCTAATATGAGCGGAGAAATGATCTTGAGCGTGATTGGAACCTATGACCTTCGGATTACTTTTTGACAATAAGGAAAGATAAGAAAAAGAAGTAAACAACATAGCTAAGAAATAATGGTGAAAAACAACAAAAATAAATACAAACACAAATACAAACAAAAAAGAACACCCCCCCCCAAAAAAAAACATGATTATTATTTCCTAATTTTCCCACAATTTGTGAGGAAACAATAAGTGCAGAGATACTCAGGGCCAAAAAAAATTACTTTGAAAATGACAAATAATCTGTCATTTTCAAAGCAATATTTTTTGGCCCTGAGAGTACACGTACACATATACTGTCACGATGCTGTGTTATAAACTGCCTACTGTGCATCACGTAGTGTGACTGCTCTGTGCGATAGAATTTGTCCAAAGTCCCGTGGTAACATAAGCGAGCATGCTTCTAATCAGTTGGGAGTGAAAGGGATAAATAATTTAATATACAATCTTTAAGGTCAAGTCATGTACTTTTACAGGGAAAGTTGCACATGATGGCATGCCTTAGAAGTATTGTATGAGTAAACTATCTTGTTTTTCGTTGATTATAATCTTGCTCCTTAACAAGACTACACAGATGTAAAAACACTGTGCTTAATAACGAAATCCTTCCAATCCATACAAATGTACCAACAACAAAAATCCTCCCAGTTTTTTATCGGAAAGTTTTTGTATAATCTACAATTTTCACTGTGGCTCCAATATAGCCAGCCTCTCTGTAGCGCAGGTTCAGGACAAGCTTTGGTAATTTATGCTATATTTCCTGCTATTTGGGGGAGTTTGGACAGACACCTCGGCACAGATGAGGCTTCATGCGTGACTACACGGTCTACGATTACATGAACGAGAGCAACATCGTGCATGACTGCCTCATTTCTATTAAAATACCCATGGAAGCGTGACATATGATTCTCGACAAGATATTAATCATAATCCATGCAAAATACTTCTATGCATTAAACATATTGGGTCACTTTGCCAATTGAGACTAATTAGAGTTTATGCAGCCAGGTGTACGCCTCGAAGCGGATGGTTTTTTTGTACCCTTAGGGTACAAAACTCTGAACATCTGTAGCAGAGTTTGTTGGACAGAAAAACAGGGTGTCCCCGGAAAAAAAACCAACCTCAAAAAGCCCTCTTTTCACAGATTTATTAAAAGCATTCAAGGTTATTTTGATTTGTCCATGAACCTTAATTTGTTAGCTTTAACCCTATCCCTTGAACTACTAGAAAGTATCCTGAAACTCTAAAATCCATCAATTTTGTCATGCAAAAAAATGTTGGTGTCCTGAGTCCATCAGAATCCACCAAAGAATCCATCAGAATCCACCATGTACCTCGTACACACCAAGGAGATAAACTGTTAAGAACAGATAAACTGTTGAGATCCTGAATCCATCAAAGTCTCCCAACTGCTCAATATGGAGGTACCCTAGACGTCTGTAGAAATGTAACATGTAGATATCATTATCATATGTGCATTTTTGTTTCATTTGAAGCAACAAAAGTGCTCAAAATCTAAAGATCTAAAGGGCTAACCTGATGAATCATGATGTTTTAGCTCAGTGAATGCTGTTATATTCCGAGAAAACAATATTCTAGGATTTCGATTTCGATTCAAAAGTTGCCGAGTCATATTTTGAATTGCGCCTAAAATCAGCATCCAGGACACCTTCCCATTCAGTCGATTGCAGCTATGTGATGTCATCTTTAAAGGGAATATACATCATTTGCTTTGCTGTAATTTTCAGAAATGGATGGAATTGGGGGGTTGGAAATATATAGCAAATATAGTTACAATGACTTTTTTAAGGTTTTGGGTTCGAAAATGCTATAAAAACCAAGAAAAACGAGCATTTTCCTGTAGTCTGGTTCCCTGACTCCATATAAGAAGAAACAGAGCAGTTTACATACATTGGGGAATTGTAAGGTCAGGGAACCAGTCTAGCTGGCTCGTACCCGTTCATAGGTTTGTAATCGATTGCAAACAAGTGCGATGGTCAATTGGGGCCAGTATTTGAAAAAAAAGCCAGTTGTTTCCAACGCTGATCGGCCGATCAGCGTTGGAAATTGATACTAAAAATACCACTTTTCTTGAAAATGACAGTATACCAGGTGCCATGATTTTACAGGATGCTTTACACTGTCATTCACTAACAGTCCAGCAAGGTATTTCAAAATGATTTGGTAGTTTTATTTTTTGATGTTTGCAAATGTTGTATTTTCCCTTTAAACCAACTTGCCCCGGAAGCATACTTTTCAACAATAATTTTGTCAGTTACTTTTTGGATAGCTGCAAATGATACAATCTACAATGTACCTTTAAAAAAACAGAAGAGAGAGTCCATTTTTGAAATTTCTGGTTCACCAGTTGTGCCTCTAGTTTCCACCCAACTGTGCAAACATACAATACTATAGCCTCTAGGGCTATGCCGAATATGCCTATATAACATAACACATATTTGATCAATAACTGAATATCTCAAAAGCATTTTTCAATTCAAATATTAAAAAACGCCAGCGGTGTCAAGGAGACGATGACAAATGTATAAACTGTGTGGTGTTATTGTTTGTCAAACGCCACATGTTTTGTTGAAGGTCACTTTCGCACATGACTTATGAGAGCTTCTATGGAGAAGAATAGCTCAAATTTCACCTTAAAATCGGTTAAATATGCCATTCGGCTACCTGTTCTTTATGTTATTTTAATTAACAAGCTGTTCAATTGGCAGCTAGTTTAGGCTGACACAGGTTTAAGTCGATCGGTGCATTTCGAAAATCGAATATTCAAATATTCGATGAAGTCCAAGTTGACAAAAATTGAACACTAAATTATTCAAAAATGCATGGCCCTACAATAGCCTTGTTGGCAGGTGATGCCAAAGAGATAGGAATATAGACCATTATCATGTTGCGGCCATCTTGATTTTTTCCCATTCAAATCAATGTAACTAAAGCGAGGCCGGAAGAAAAATAGTCTGGTTCCTCTTTGCACAAAAGTTATCATTCAGTACTGTTGGATACAGGGAACATGACTAAAATGGTGGCAGCACGATAACGGTCTATAAGGTTATGGACCAGGAACAGCATATGATATGCCTGCTTGTGTTAAGTCTTGTCATCTGGGCCAGCAATAAAAATACACACTGCACTATCATGCTTATTAAAGGTCAGGCTATTTTTAGAAACAGGTTGGCAATCCATTAAAAAAGGCATTAAAGAAAGCCCCATGTGTGTAATAATTCATTGATTCCAATTCCGAACATTTCTTAACAGTTTTTTTCTCACATTATTTTGACATTCTGAAATAGGTGAAATTGCTTTTGCTATCACCCTGAGATGTACAAATGGACAATTTAGACAATTTGACTGACATCAAACTTGGACACTCAATGATAAAATCCGGCTAAACCACAATTTTAAGAGTACATTTACAATGTACATGATGTTTGCTTGTTTGTATACATGCATATGAACTGACAACTAAGTGCCAAGGCACAGTTAAAAAAAAATTAGATCAAATCCTTCAAAAAATGTTGAGGGAAATTTCTTAACATTCTTCCACTGACACGTATTTAAATAGCTCAATATTTTTTTATTGATCAATAATTTGAGTAATATGTACAAACAATAGTTGCTACGGTGGAATGACAGAGGTGGTTGCCATGGTAATGGTGATTATGGCGACAGTTGTGTAAGATTAACAGTAGAGCCGCCTCACCATGAACTAATTTTCAGTCTGTTTTGTCTCCGTTGCTTAGTAACGTCACGCAACTTAAGTGATGGAATTACATGCAACACGTGGTTTTTTTTTATCTAGGCATTAAAAAAACAACTGACACAATTAAGACTGAGTGTATATGAAAGGGCTGCTTGAAAGGGCAGCTTAAACTTTAAAGCCATATTACGACCTGAAATCCCCCCCAAATTGTATGTTTTGGATTGCTTACTTATCCTAATTCAAAGGTCTGGTTGAAAGGAAACTAACCTACATTGTATGTAATGCCTTACCGTTCCTGAGAAAAGAAAAAAGAACTTGGTTGTTTACATCGGACGCGGAGGACATTTTGTGGCATATGCATGTACATATTCCAGCCGCGTCCATTCAATGTATGGTACACTTTGCGTGTGTTTCACATAACACACACAGCACCAATGCACAAATGTTGTTTGTCGCACGTCTGCAGAATGCGGTGCACTGTGCTGCAGGATTCACAACTAGCACCCAACAGCGCGATTTTTGAGAGTCAAAATTTTAACCCCCAGAATTCATTCTCGCATGGTTCTCGCAAGAATAACATAAAAACACCCAGTTTTGAAAGGATGGTTGTGTGGACGTTTATATCCTACTTTTAAATGCTCTTTCCAAATAACAGCATTTTATACCTCTGGTTCTTTTAAGAACCATTCTCTTAGTTGAGAAATTATTCGCACATGGTGTTTCCGCAAACCTTTCATTATTTAGTATCTTCACCATGCAAAGCCTAAAATCTTACTTAACAGCATTTCGTTTAAAATGTGTTTTGTAGCCCAACTGGGCGCATTCCAGAAAGTAATGTCAATTTCCATTATAAGACAATTTACAATCGTTTCACCAATTTGTTTCGTACTCATTCTCCTACCTACATGTATACTTGCACCCGAGTACATTTTTTGTTACATGTAGTTCTCGTACTTATACTGTTTTTCCCCTCATACATGTACTCCTAAATGTACCAATACTCACACCCTAATACTTTTTTTGGGGCACTTGTTTTTATTTTCGTATTCATTCTCGTATTGTTTTCCTCATACTTGTACTCCAACCCATACTCACACCCAACTAGACACGAGTACATTTTTGCATAATTGCACTCAGACTCATCAAAAATTGTACGATTTTGTACTGCACTCATGATCAAGTACTTGTGCACATACTCATTGTGTTATTGAAATGTACTAAACCAAAACACAGGTTTCACTACTGATCATGACATTCTCAGGTGCATGTGTACATGTACATGTGCACAGTTTTCATCTATTCCTACGGCAACACAGAAAAACACCACTAACAAAGTACAACAGTTTTACTATTGAATTGGCTGTCCATTCAAATTCCTGCTTTGAGAAAAATATCTCCTGACCGTTTTCGGTTTTGGGTCAGCTTAGTTCCGTCTCTAAAGATCATGGAAAATATTTACTGATCTAAAAATAAGTACATTTCAATTAAATAAAATATTTGTTACTACAAAGGATCAGAGGCGTGTGAAAGAGGCTAGCTGGTCAGGCTTGGGATTGCTTTATGAAAACGCTTGACCAGTTTCCAACTGACCCGGGGCTAGAGGCTGGTTTGGAGGCCACTCACATGACCAAAAAGGGAAATGCCGACTCTGAGAGATTTCTGAGACAATCCTCTGTAGGGGTCTTCCAAAATTATCAACGTTTTCAAAAGAGTACAAAATATACTCTTTTTGGCAAACCCCGCCCCCCCCCCAAGAGTACTTTCAAAAAGGATGATTTTCAAAGATATCCTTGGGACTATTGTGCACTGTGTAACATTGTCTCAATAGTGTGTCAGCCACTGTTTGTAGTTTCACACACGCGAGTAGACTTCAGCTTAGACTTGGCTCAAGACAAAAGTGACAGGTAGCAACAGCGCATCAGGCGGTCGCATTTATACGGTACGACTGGAACAACCAGCCATTCATAGCCCCGCGATGAAAATTTAATATTAACGTCCTGAAGATAGGCTAGGCACACAAGACGCATGCTGTACGCGCACGTGTTTGCATTTCATCACTACAAAAGTGGCAGCTGATGGCTGCATCGGGTACGTTCGTTACCGGCGCATAGCACGAAGCTGAATGACAAATATGGCTGCACCCATGAATCGCGAGCTGGTCCTGAGTTCGCCAAGTAGAGGTATCAAGGTTTTTTTATAAAAGCCCATTGCAAAAAATGCTGAAATGAAAGCATCGATCGACATTTTTATAAAATTTGAAAAAGAGTACATGGGTCGTTAACCTTCTCCCCCCAAGCGTACGTTTGGCACGCTTTTTTGAAAATGTTGATAATTATGGATGACTCTTATGAACTTAAAAGAATCATCAGGCTCGAGGTAATGGTGGTTCCGAGAATTTTGAAGGCTCTTGGAGGGTTACAGAGTTCAATGTGAAGATGATATCTCACCTTGCGACGTGGTTGATGATTGGAGCAAACAGCGTAGGTCCGTAGAGTTGCACCGTTGATAAAGCCTTCTGGTAGGCTGCTACTACACCCTCAACCCCGACACAAAATGGATCCGTTGGACTTCCATTCTTCAAGGAAAAAAAACAAAAATGATTGGAACTTATTGGCCGGCAAGTGGTCAAAACAGAGGTATAAAAGATCAAATCTAACCTAGAAGACGAAGGAAAACATGATGATATTTGGAAATGGTCTTTCCGTCAGACAACAGGATTTAACTTTTGTACAAATCCCGTCCATTACAGACAATTTTTTTTTTTTTTTACTTTAACTGTGACAATCAATCCTACAAAATCCAACATTTGGAATTGTTTGGTTTTGATGGATGTAGTACTGCAGAGCTAAGCTAATTTGAGTTGGGCTTGGAGAATAAAGCAATAGTTTCCTATACGTTGGTGGATTTTGAAGGATTTAGGAAGATTACAAGCAGAAATGTCCACAAAGTTAAGGTTCACTTTACAAAAAAAAGTATACTCAAAAATAAAAAGTTTTAACAATACAACATGGCTGTTAGGTTTGAGAGAGAAGTGCCATACCAACATCCTGAATTTTGAAAGGAGGAAGGTAAGTTTTTTATTTTCTTCTGGTAATAAAAACATATACTGAGGCCCTATTAGAAGAATGAAAGAAAAAAAACTAATACAGGTAAAAAACAAAACAATTCTAATACACTTCCCTTTCAAACTTTTAGAAATTTCACTAAGGCCAAAAAAAAAAATCTCCGGTTTCTGGTATGCGCGCGCGTCACCGTAGCCATGCGCGTCGGCAAAATGAAAAAGTTTTTTTTCAATGAAAGATGATGTCTCAAAACCGCTAAACTCACTGGTTAGACTGGAATCCTGCTGCTACACAATTTTAACGTATTTTTAGATGGGGTTATGATCGAGAATAAGCTTTATGTGGCCTCTCTGGACTCACATATATTTGCACTAAGTTTAGTCGGGCATTATTTGTAGTCATCAGTCGACATTTGAAGCAAAAAAGTCAGGTAAAAAAAAAAAAAGCCGCGTCGCCGCACCACTTTTTGGACAAGCTCCATACCAGAAACCGGAGACTTTTTTGGGGGGCTTAACAGTTGCAGTCTAACACACATATTTATCAAGAACGCGTAGATGAAAGAATGCCACGTCCATGGCCAACAATGGCCAGCCCGCTCCCTTCCCAGCGTCTATTGCATAACACCGCAGCTTTTAGCCCCAGAAGTCGAAATATTCAGTGAACTGATGCGATAATAAAAAAAACCCATAAAAACTTTTACTTTCGTCAAACTATATTGGGCCAAAGCAGACCTCCAACAGACCTGACAGTTATGACTGCAAACCACAATTCTGTACATCTGATATTTCTTTACCAGAAACTTTCATTTTGTGTGTGTGAGATAATGCTGCTTTGAAAGTCAGCAAGTGTGAACTCTACTGAAGCATAGAAAGGCTCAATGATTTGAAAAGCTCTTCCAGTGGGACACTGTATGGTGGCCGACTCCCAGGCGCCTCATACACACACACGAGACCGCCCCTAATTCCAGGGTGTGCTGCTGCATGACGTGCAATCATGCGACAAGAGCACTGTACTAAAAGCTGAACTATTTTTCCTGGCATTTTCCTTTTCTTATTCACAACTGGGTGCCACAAGTTTGGGCAAATATTTCACAACTCACAAAGGTCAAATTAAGTCCATGAAAAATCACAAAGATCAATTCTGGGGCAAGATCTTTACAGCTTGCCTCTTGCAACTGTTCATTGTTCACTGTGCCTTTTTTTAGGTACAAAAAAATCTCAAATATTTGCTTTTTATTCAGAGCCACAAATTTGGACACAAAGACTGCATGGGTGACTGCACACACGGCAAACTTTCTGGATACAACTTTCCAGAAATGGTTTCCATTGTCACTGAGCAGTTCAATTTACTAGCGCTTGTTGGCTTGTGACCTTGCAGCCTCATCAGTCCAAGGTAGAGGGAAAAAGAGGCAATCAAGAATGACGTATGTCATACTTTACCTGTAAGAATGCCCATTTGCTTTGCAACGTTACACAATGGGAAGTCTTACCATATTAAAGGTATGACGCACGCCATTCTAGATGATCTACTTTTCCATCTACCTAGGTCCAAACACTGTATCAATCTGACCTTTTCAGATAATGGTCAGGTCAATGAACTCCAACACTGGGTCAATTTGACTTGAAAGTTTTATGAAAATGAATAAAACTGCTGCAAACTTCTTTCGACTGGATACAAATAAAAAAAATTAGGCCGTGTTAATTTTTCTGATTTGTAATATTTATGCGCAAATGCCTAGTGACTGCCATGCTGCATCTATACTTAACTACTACATTGTAAATCTGGCCAACTAGAAAGGATTTTTCAAAAAATAAAGCAAGCAATGAAATCTCAGAACTCGGGCCATCCTCAATGAGCTTAGGTTTCCAGTCTACAGCCACATCAACTACCACTAAAAAAACAGACTGTAATCTTTGTTATTCCATTTTTGTTTTCAATAAAGACAGAAAAGTCTTTCTAGTATAGCTGGTTGGAGAATCTTTTTGGATAAAATGAAGTACATGATTTAACCCTAACTCCCTTGGCCTTTTTGCTAGGATGTAGCCTCAATCCTGCAAAATCCTCCAATTGGCCTCATGGAAAAAAAGCATACATAGCCTCAATCCTGCAAATTCCTGCATTATTTCTTGAATATGGTCCGTGGAGGGGTGACCACTGCCTGAATCCTGCAAAATCCTGCGGCAGTGACTGTCAATATGTTGAGGCTTAGCCATGATATCCTGGAGCACCACGGAAAATTTCAAGCATAATGCAGGCCTATATTTATGCATGGCTGAGCAAAAACAACAAAAGGTTCGGCCCAAGACCTTGACAAAGTGCATACTACAAAATCAGTAATGCACTTTTGCCATGTAACCTCAATCCTCCAAATTCCTCCACTTTGGCAAAGAGGATTTTGAAGGATTAAGGGTGGTTAGGGTTAGTTAATCAAGACTTCAAATTTGGTATACAATGGTCTTCCAAACAGCGCCCTCTTGTGTTACATATGGGCAATTTCAGCGTCGCAGACATAGCAATTCAGATTTCAAAATCAGATTTAAGGCTCTCGACTAGGAGCATCCCAGAGCTGAAGCTAAGGTTTCAAAATGACATCGCGAAAACAAAATTAATTCTTACCAAGAAGAACTCGTGGCTGGTCTGCATGGTGGGCGGGACCCTGGCACCGAATCCAAGGGCGGGGAAGAGTTTGTCGTGATCGTAATCCTGAATGACCTCACCGACTGCCCACAGCGCCCTCAAGTATGCGTTGGGTGTGTACGGGTTCATGTAGTGTAAGGATGTGGGTTGCCTGGGGTCACCTGTGAAAGGGTAAAGCCAATATGAGCAGATTTTATTACATTGTATATCATTTTATTACATTGTATATCATTGTATTACATTGTATATCATTGTATTACATTGTACGACATTGTATTACATCCTATTTATTTCCTGATTAATCCATGAAACCATTCAGTGTTGGGGCAGTTTGTGAGGTATAGGAGGTAAGAGGCAGGGCAGTTTGGGGGGGTACAAGAATTAATTATTTAATACAAACCAACAATGCAAATAATTTTATTAAGGGAATAAATGTGTGCTTTGGAGGTTTTAAACACTGTTTAAGACCGGTTGGAGTCTGGATGCTGAAAATTACCCAAGTCAAAATTTAAAATTTTCCAAGATTTCGATTAACAAAGTACCCCTTTAGCTATACAATTGACTTTTCGCGGTAGAATCGCGACAACAGAGCTAGTGAAATATTGTCCAATTACATGATATACAAATGGACACGGAACGCGCAAAATCTGAGCCAAACAAAACTTAGTGTACAAAATTCCATAGGGTTGTCTGAGGGGCGTGGCTAACTCTCAAACGGCGATAGGTCAATGGTAAGGCCCTCTGGTAAACAGCTCCTATATGGAGATTGACACACACAATGCAGGTGTGCAAGTGTATAGTGTGAATTTAGGACTATGAAATACTAACTCACTGGTAGTATTGCGCATGCCTACGTGAGGATTGTGAACATTCAACCAATAAAACGGTGCTGGCACCGGATTTCATAGGAGTCAACATTTTATGTGACACTGGAAAAGTGTTTAAGACCAGCCAGCCATGTCTTTACCACTGTTTAAGACCGGCCACGTGACGGGCTTTGACCAATAGGAATGGGTAAACTGTCTTAGGTATTTATGAGTAAGGGAATAAATGTGTGTTCGGGAGGTATTATAACACTCTGTTTAAGACCGGTGTGAGTCTGGATGGGTAATTATCACCCATCCAGACTCCCACCGGTCTTAAACAGAGTGTTTATACCGACCGAACACATATTTATTCCTATTCATAAATACCTTTTTGGTCAAAAAATCGAAACAAGCCAAAAACTAGACGTTGCCAACCATTTTGTTCAACAATTTTACTTCATGTTTTTCGAAACCCCCCTCTGACTATAATATGAATGCCCCTCCACAGCTTTACCACCTGTGTAAACAAACACTATTGTAGGGCATGGCTAGGCCTTCACTGCAAATCTATTCATCCTCCAGATGGAGAGTGTTTGATCGTACCGCTAAGGGCTCGAGGCAACTTAAATGCGGACAGTAACCAACATCCTGAAAGTTGTGCATTATTTGTAATAAAACCATATCTGAAGCTAGACCGAGTCTTTGAGTGCTAAAAATGTTCATTGCTGTAAGAAGTTTGAGAAATCAATAAAAGCATCAATAAACAAGCAAAGTTACTGGGCAAGCTGGGTCTCATGAACTACGTTTCGGGACATTCAATGGAGGGGAGGCCTTGATCGTGTCACGTTTCTTACTTTTCAATCAATTTAAAACTTTGCAAAAATAACATCGAAACTTAAAAGAACTCAAGACTAATGAAAGGGCCTATAGGTCGTTTACTCTCAACTCATATAAACTTGTTACGATAAACTTGACTGACTGCATCACAACTTAGGAAGGCTACTTTAACATTTACATTTATTCTACCAACTTCCATAAATTCTCACAAATATCTCTAAAATAATTACAAAAATCAGACGCAAGAAAAATGAAAAGAACACAATAAATGACTCAAGGCAAGCAAACAAGCAGTTGTCTGATATTTCATTTTAATTCAAGAAATACACGAAGAAAGCTTTTTCACCAACAACTTGTCGAAATGCTGACCGGAGCGGGAATACCTGAGTTCCGGATGTGCCATGCCATGTGACTCGTGGGTAGAATAGAATCATGGAGCTCCAATGCAACCAAGGAGACATTACATGTATGTACGTACGTGTAGGCCTACATTGTTTTGTGTGTACTGTTAATCGTCATTTCGTCATGTACGGCATTCATGTGCGCCGAGTTTATATGTGACTCTGTGTGTATCGTTCAACACGTGCGCCAGTCATCGTTCATGAGTGACCCCGGCCCCAATGACCTGAGCTGTGTGCACGCACTATCGATCGCAATGTATTGTACAGGAACGATGTACATGTACATGTACCGTTCTGTGAGTGTTTCGTGTTGTGTGTGTGGTGTTTCGTTGAAACTGTAAGTACTGTGTGTGTGTGTCTCTCTACGTACGTACGTGCGCCCGGTGAACAGTATAGTGACTAGTCGCTCAGAATTTGAGCGCTGCGTAGTGCACTGCAGGGCAGGTTAATAGTCGCATCACAATAGTCGCGGTGCAAACTATTGCCGCGGCGCACTAGTCGCGACTCGCAGGACAATAGTCGCCGCATGACGACTACTCGACTATCTGAAAATCGATAGTCGTGACCACCAATACCTTTTGGTATTGGCGACTTTGCAACTAGTCACACTAGTCGCCCAGGCTTACACAGCTCGTTACCTTACAAGGACATTGGCGTGCGCGCCGCGCGTACTGCGCGTTGTCGCGCCAAATGCAGCTGGGCTGGTGTAGTGTGGATTTCGGACCATGAAATACTGATTCACTGGTAGTATTGCGCATGCACACGTGAGGAATGTGAACGTTCAACCAATGAAACGTTAAAAGGCACCGGATTTCATGGGAGTCCAAATTTCATGTGACACTGGAAAAGTGTTTTAAGACCAGCTAGCCATGTCTTTATCAACCGTTTAAAACCGGCCACATGACGGGCTCTCGACCAATAGGAATGTGTAAATTGTCTTAGGTATTTATAAGTAACTATTTCAACAGTAATGACAGGCATACCGTTTGAAGCGGTGAAGTCGATCGCGACGGTAAAACTCAGCTGGCAACCTCCCCGGATGTAATCCAAGAAAGTGTACTGTGGTTCAGTCTTACAGCTCAAGAGAGTGATCAGACCAGAGTTGCGATAACCTTTCTTCTTGGCTTGCTTCTTGGGATGGATCAACTGGAGGAAAGAGGAAAAAGATGCAAATCAACAACTGAATCTTTTATAGCGGACCGTTCCAATGCACAACTTACCAGCGTTGTAGTCGCGTCCATCACAAGTCCTCCAGTCCCAAGTCGAGTCAAAAGTAGTTCAGAATGAACTGTGGCAATGGCATTGCTTTGTTATTGTTCATCCCCAGTTACTTGTGACTGGACTTGTGAAAGGACATGTGATGGCTTTTGACTACAACACTGTAAATTACTGACGGGAAAACTTGTCAGTTTCTAGAAAAACAAACAGGTTTCTGATCCCTTACCACACTGATTCAGCCATGATGTTGGAAAGTTACAAAAGCAGAAAAATTCAAGACTTTATAGACTCTCTCCAGTGTTCCTATAATTTTTAATGTCCTACATGAAAATTTAAAAACACAAAAGCTGACAAGAGGAAATTGGCATCTACATTTCAAGATTTTTAGTTTAATCCAATGCTCTGCATAGCAGCGTTCATTATAACCACCGTCGATATCAGAATTTTAAAACAAATCTCAGCACTGAGAGTTTGTCCAGAACGGCCGGTTTCTTTTGAGGGTTTACATTGGGGAGACCACGAATTCCAGCGAACACAGAGCACAAGCTTGGCATTTCGCAATGTTTTTATTTTGAGTCAAGAGAACAGGTTGCTGCCTACTTTTATTTCATTATACAGCAAAGGTTAAGCACAAAGTAAAAGCACAGACGGGAGATATATTTTGACAATAATCTGACACATTTTCGATTTTTTTTTATATCATTCCTCGTTATTTAAAATGTCAAAATGTTGGTATGATTAAAAAATTGCTATCAGGGATATCGATATCAAAATAATATCGAATTATCGAGTAAAATCGATATAATGACGGTGCTTAGTTCATTATACCGCCTGTCTACTATACACCTTAAATCTAAGTAGTTTATGTCAATCCCCACTCCCCCCCCCCCCTTCCCTCAAGTTCTGATTTTGTTGAGACCTGTCATGCATGTACTTCTAGTTTGATGACCTTACCTGATAATTGTTGGTGAGACAAGGCCCTCTAGACAGCTCTCTCGTGTTGGTTTCAAATACTCCAATTAGGTCATGACTGTCAAAAGTTAGAGGAAAAAACTAGCTATTATTTGATGTTAAAAACAAATGAAGAATCAAAAAGGTTACAATGTGTGTTTACCATACACCAGTGTTCACCAATAACGGCACAATTTGAATGACATCATTATTACCCCTGTTCATTGTGCCAATGACTATTCTTGAAGTTTGACTTCAACAATTAAATATTTAAACAAAAAAATATTTGGTCACTAAAGCTTCTATGTCTAAAAAAAAAATGTTTACATCAACTTTAAGTAAAATTTACTTTTAACTTTATGATTTCTTTAACCGTAACCCCCTAGTACTTCCCCAGGACTCAACTGCTAAATCCAACAGAGTCCAACCGGCCTTTCCTGTTCAATCCACTGTGCCTCATTTTCAGTTGTCTGCTGAATCCAACGGAGTCCAACAATGCGTTATAATGCGGTTCAGTTGCCTGCTGAATCCAACATTTTGCATGAGGAATGTACACAAGGGGTTAACTGCTCAATCCAACAGGCTCCATCGGGTATGTGACATAGTTGGATCCTGTTGGATTCAGCAGGGTCTAAAGTAAAGTGGAGATTTCTTTAAATTAGGAGGAGAAAAATGCCCAAGGCAGGATTTGAACCTGCCGAAACTGACTAACCTGCCGTCGCGATTCCAGTCGAAGCACTCCACCTTGATGGTTCTGTCGTGATCGGCGTTACAGAGCGCCCTCAACATGATGTTAAACGGCTTCCAGTTGGGGTTGAGCGTGTTCTTAATGACCTCAGTCTTGTGGCAGATGGTGAAACTGGAACCGAACAATACGATGAAACAATAAAAACATTTGCACTAGTAAGCAGGAGGTCCTGGGTTCAGTCCCACCTGAGTAAGCTTGTGAGTTCTTTTTCTTGCAGGCCATCGGACAACACTGAGTATTAAGAATTTATGAAATTACTTCGCTGAAGGACAAAACCAAATATTGAATTAACATCTCCCTGATGCAAAAACATTCCTTCATACAATTAACATGATTTAAAATCTTTAGGCCGCCCTCAGGTCGACCTTGCTTGCGACGACACAGAACAGTCAGCAACTGACTTTCCAGGATCAAGCTGTGCTTGAGCCACGACCGTCAGGAACAAATCAGTCGCCAATTTTGTGCAATTACTCTGTGTCGAGGTGTAGCTTGTTCCACGAGAATCACATGATTTCTCAGTTTTGTGATATGAGCATTACCTCTTTTAGTGCTTGATGCCGATGGTTCTGTCACAGCCCAAGCAAATCGAAGGTCGACCTGAGGCCCCCTTTAAGCTTAAAAGTGCTCCAAGGACCATTTACGGTATTGACCTTGGGTCATAAGTTTGCTGCATCGATATTATATGGCTATGGCCATGCACCTATGGCAAGTGTAGAACACCATGGTCCAGTGGTTACTGTGTTTGACTCCTGTACGAAGGTGCGTGGGTTCAAACCCTGCCAGGAACATGGCGTTTGTGCCCTTGGGCAAAACACTTAACTACAATTGCCTCTCTCCACCCAGGATTATAAATGGGTACCTGTGAGGGTCAAGGACCGATTGAGCGCTGATATCGGCTGCCGCGTGGTCCCATGGCCTGATGAACGGGGTAATAATTGTAAAGCGCTTTGAGATTATTGATACGATGGAAAGCGCTATATAAGCACAATTAGTATTATTATTAAGTGGCTAAAACCACTTCCCATAGACCAGTGTGCTATAGCCGGCCACAGCCTAATAATTTGGAATCGGCCTAACTCCCAATACAGAAAGTTGTTTAGAAGAGATATCTTCCAAAATAATCAACCTTTTCTGCCCAGGCGAGGTGAAGCTTTTGTTAGAAATACTTATCAGTCGGCAAACAAACTTACGTTCCATCTTCGTTGCATCTGTGGAAGACCAGGAAAGGATCCGACTTGCCCAGGAAATCCTTCTTATCCAAGTGCTCTCCTTTGAACTGCATGGTCATCAAATCCTACGGGCGAAGTGACAAAAAGCACAGAAATATCACAGTGAAACAACAGAAGACAAACGAGAATACTAGTAGACACAGATAAAGTGGTCATAAAACTTTACTTCCATTTCTCCCACAAAATTACTGAAAGCTTTGGCTTGGCTGCAGTCGACATAATTTTTTTTAACCTTTAACCCCAACTCCCTAGGCTTTTTTGCTAGAATGTAGCTTCAATCCTGCAAAATCCTCCTATTGGCCTCCTGGAAAAAAGCATATAGCCTCAATCCTGCAAATTACTCCATTATTTCTTGAATGTGATACTTGGAGGGGTGACCACTGCCTGAATCCTGCAAAATCCTGCGGCAGTGACTGTCAATATGTTGAGGCTTGGCCAGTGACATCCTGGAGCAGTAGGGAGGATTTCAAGCATAATCCAGGCCTGTATTTATGCATGGCTGAGCAAAAATCCAGCCCAAGACCTCGACAAAGTGCATCCTACGAAATCATTAATGCATTTTTGCCATGTAACCTCAATCCTCCAAATTCCTCCACTTTGGCAAAGAGGATTTTGAAGGATTCAGGGCAGTTAGGGTTGAACACAAAAGAAGAATAAGTATAAGAGACACCGAATATCAACTCATGAAAGCTTTGCCGGCAGCTTTTGACAAAAAAAAGAGGGTTTTGTAATGTTAAAGAAATGTGTTTCTCACCCTACAATCGCTCATCTCCTCTCCCTTGATGATGATAGACCCACTGTTCTTGGCTGGCCCACTGTATAAAAAAATAAGTTCAGATATGAAAAAAATTCCTTTCTTATTTTTTCAAAAGTAACTATTCTTTCTAATAAAAATGTAATAACATGGATTGACTATTACCACAGCTGATATATTTATTAAATACTTATAATTTGCTTCACCTAAAAAGCAGTTTGTTACAGGTAGTGTATATCATTTGTGATTTTTTTTTCGTTTGAAGCAAAAAAGTGCTCAAAATCTAAATTTGACAAACATAGGTGGGCCTTTGATGATTGACTTGTTGATCAAATCGATTTCGTTTTGACTTACCTCAGTGGTTTCTTGAGTTTGCATCCAGATGAGCCCATGATCTCTCCCAGAGTACAGAATAACTTACCCAAGAAATCCTGAATGATAACAAATAAGATGTCTCAAATAAGTAACACAGAAATGTCTTAAAGGGATACTGCATCGTGGAAAATGCTCAATTGGGCTACAAAATGCGCTTTGAACGAAATGATGTTAATACGAAAGAACAATTGAAAGTAAGATATAAACATGCACACAACCATCCTTTAAAAACTTAACTGGACGTTTTTGTGTTCTATGTGAAAATGAATTTCGGGGTCTACTTTTGTGACCCCTAAATATCGGGCTGTTCGTGCTAGTTGTGAATTCAGCCGTAAATTGTTTGCCTCTTGCGGACGTGTAAAAACCGCATTTGTGCATTGGTGCTGTGTGTAATATTTTTGTGACACACACAACGTGTATCGTACATTGAATGAAAACGACAGGAAAAATGTATGCGTGCTCCGTCGTGTCTGATGTAAACAGCCAGGTTTTTGTTCTTTTCTTGGGAACGGTAAGACATTAGGTTGGTTTCCTTTCGACCAGATGTTTGAAATAGTATAAGTAAACAATCGGGGATTTCAGGACGCAGTACCCTTTTAACATACATCTTTAACACCAATTTTACTTTACTTTATGAAGATCCATAAATATTTTTTTTCAGATGAAAGGGGAATTTTGGAATTGAAAACTTACATGTTTCTTTAAATTTTGGCTTTTGGAATCTACGTCGTATCTGGAAATTAAATAAAAAAACACTTGTAACTGAAATGAAACAAGACTGACTTTAATTGGATTGGAGCAAAGCATCTTTTATTGAAATGGTTGAAGCTTACTGAATCCAACAGAATCCAACAACACAGCAAAGTGTAAAGCCGGCTCAGAAACTTCTGTATCTGCTGCAGTCCAGATATCAGAGAAATCCCAGCTGTTAGATAATGTTGAATTCACAAGCCGTAATCGATAACCCCCCCCCCCCCTCTCTGGCTGGCAAATTCAACAAAGCCATCCAAATTTTTTTTTTTACAGCTAAGGCCAAAAAAAAAGTCTCTGGTTTCTGGTATGGAGCTTGCCCAAAAAGTGGTGCGGCGACGCGGCTTTTTTTTTTTTACCTGATTTTTTTGCTTCAAATGTCGGCTAATGACTGCAAATGGTGCCCGACTAAACTTACTGCAAATATTATGGGAGTCCAGAGAGGCCACATAAAGCTTATTCTCGACCATAACCCAATCTAAAAACACGTTAAAATTGTGCAGCAGCAGGATTCCAGTCAAACCAGTGAGTTTGGCGGTTTTGAGACATCATCTTTCATTGAAAAAAAAACTTTTTCATTTTGCCGACGCGCATGGCTACGGCGACGCGCGCGCATACCAGAAACCGGAGACTTTTTTTTTTTGGCCTAAGAGCTACTTGGCTACATAAAGCAAGATTGATCGGCTGTTACATACCAAGCTGTATGTAGCCTTGACATAACAGTAGATTGATAAAACAGCTACAGATTGCCTGCTTTTATCTGCTGATGGAATTTGACTAGTCGCAGTGCTTATTGCATGCGTGATCTGACTGTTGGTGACTAGACTGTGTATAAAAGTATGGCAGGGGAAGAGGATTGATTTTTTTTACCCTCTGTGACTGTTCAGACAGCAGGAGGGTTATCATCAATGTCCACATCAACAAAAAATACTTACAATTCAAATTTTAATTTCTGTACTTCCTCAAAGAAGTAATCAATGACAAACTTCTTGACAAAGTCTGGGTTGAGCGTGTTCATGATGACCTCCGACCTCCCATACTGTCAGGAAGAAATAGAAAATAAACGATAAGGTCGAGTCTAAATTATGTGGCTATGGCTAACAGTAATGCACATGTTTATGGGAAGAGGCTAAAAGCCACTCCCATAGATGTATGTGTAATGATAAGCCGTAGCCAAGACATTTTATAGATGAGGCATTAATTAGTCTACTAATTCAAAACTTTTCATTGGCTTCAATATTACATTTCAGGCAGTAAACTGTTATCATCTTTAGGCATTCCCTGTAGTTTAAAAGGAATGTACAACATTTGCTTTTGCTGCAATTTTCAGAAATTTGGAGGATTAGTATGTTTTAGCAAATATTGTTAAACTGACTTGTTTCACGTTTTGGGCTGGTAGTAGATGCCAGAAAAACCAAGAAAACCAATCATGTTTTGTAGTCAGGTTCTCTGACCCCACTCAAGATGAAACGGAGCAAGTTATAGACTTTGGGAATTGTAAGGTCACAGAATCAGTCTAGCAGGCTTGTACCCCTTCACAGGTGTGTAATCAATTGCAAAGAAAATCAGTGCGGAATAACTACATTTATGTAAATACAACAAATTAGGAGCAGTTTTTGAAAAAAAAGCCAGTTTTCTCCAATGCTTGTCGGCCGACCAGCATTGGGAAAAATACAAATTTTCTTGAAAATGTCAGCACACCAGGAGCCACAATTTTACAGGATGCTTTAGACTGTCGTTCCCTAACAATCCAGTAATTTATTTCGTGATAATCTGATCATTTCGTTTTTTGCTGTTTGCAAATGTTGTATCTTCCCTTTAATGAACATCATTGGATTCACAAAAAAACAAAACCCAAGGGAGTTTATCTGGTTGTGATAAATGACATGTATAACAATAACACCTGGGGGGCACCCATTCATCAACCTTGTACTACATTGTACTACATTGTACTACATTGTATTTACATTGTTATACATTACATGAATTCTCTGATGATTCCACACAACCACTGAGTGCTTGGTGTTTACTTTTGAACAGTACAGGGAGTAACAGATACTGGGGTCTGGGCTGGTAAAGAGAGTAAATGGCAGGGCAGTTTGGGGTAGTACAGGGATTCATGCCAAATGCTCGGTACAAAATATGAACGCACCTCTTTGTAAGTTTCGCTTCCCGTAGTTTGAATGTACATCACACATACTGCAAGAAAATATAAATCAACATCGAATTAACCAGCAAAAGAACAAGATATAATTAGTTTGGAAGGTCATTTTGTAAAAAATAATAAGTCTCACTTGGAACGATTTATTTTGAGGCAAACTAGAACAGAAATTTGAAAACCGGTACATTTACAATCAAATGTTATTGGTTATTTCAACAGTTTGTGTAAAATCAGTTCTGGACAGTTTAAACTCTCAATACACACTGCAATGGTATTTATAACTTAACCCTATTTTGCTCACTTTCAAAAGAAAAATTCAAACATAACATCATCTAAGATCACTTGATGCATATCAATATTCTCTCAATATCTAAACACAGCAATTAACAGAAATTTAAAAAAAAATATTAGCGACACTCAACACCCCTGAGTACATAATGAGCTTCACTTTGAAACTTTTTACATTAATTTTGTTAGTTTTGATATAAAAAAAAAGATTTATCTTTGTTTTCTTATCTTTACAAAATAAAAAAACATAAAAAAAAAACAATTAAAATAACTTACACGGATCTGATTTCGAAAATGTATCCATGTCCAGCAATTTTCTGTCACCAAAACAAGAAAATAAATAAAAATTAAAAAAAGCCATTATTCATGAATGATTTTGCTATAGCAAGCAAAAAAGCGAAGCACGCATTATGTTTAGGAGTGTTGAAGAGTCGTCAGTAGAAAGTTTGAGGGGGGCAAAAAAGTTCAAGGAAATCTTACCGGGATCAGACTCAGAAATAACATCTTTATTCAAAAGGCCCCTGTACAAAAATCATATTTTTTGTTAGTGAAAAAAAAAAAAAATGTTAACAGTTCAGCAATCAAGGTATATGGAGCGCTTTTCAAGACTGAAAACAAGCACGTCTCATCAAATTTGGTAAGAATTAAACTAAGAAAAATTGACATTTAGTGTTACTTCTAGCGTTACCTATGTCAAAGTGGGGAGTGTGGCCTAGTGGTTAGGGTTCGTGACTCGTGATCAGAGGGTCAGGGGTTTGAATCCAGCTGCTGGTCATATGTTGTGTCCTTGGGCAAGCCACTTCACCCCCAGTTGCCTCTCTCCACCCAGGAGTATAAATGGGTACCGGCATTAGCTGAGGAGTAATCTGCGATGGACTAGCATCCCATCCAGGGGGAATTATATTCTCAGTCGTTTCATGCTACTTTAACCGGAGATCAACGCCAGCCTGATGGGCCACAGGTAACAGTGTATGAACAATAACAAAGGAATGCCTTTGTCTAAAGCTCATTTGAATAGCTTGTGAGTTGAATTGGGACTGGAGGACTTGTGATGGACTTGCATGGATTTGTGATGGACTTGACTACTTTAATTGCCAAAAAAAATTCCGCTTCTGGTAATTACCGTGCCATTTCCTTGATGAGTTTAACCTTGTTCAGGTCTGAGCGGAAGTTTTTCGAAAAAACAGCAGTAAAAGTTTTGAGTCGTGGTCATTAAATTCCTGTATCCAATTTATTCAAAACCCACGACAGAATGCACACATGAGCAGTACATGAAGAGTGTCCGGATCGGAAGTGCGATACCAAATTTTCGGCAGCGTTAATTACATGTGCGGTCACGTGACTACTTTTTCGCGATCGATTTTCCCTTTTCGAGCTTAGTGCCGTTGCATGTGGGGTATGTTTCTAATAACTGTTGCACCCACGGACAGCTCAATCTCCCATTTATCAATTTTTAAATCTCTATATCCAAAGTTGTGTTCTTTTCACTGAAAAAAAGAAGATTTTTAGAACAGCTCTGACCTCCTCATGATGCCTTTTACGTTACGGATTTTCAGTCTGGGTCACATGAGCGTCCCCCCCCCTCCCCGAGCCATTTTGCAATCACGATTTCAAGCAAGATGTTGGTATCTGTGAAATGGCTTATGCTATTTTACATGGAGGCAGTTGGAGGATTTTTTGCCTGGGGAGTAAAGGCAGGTTCAAACTCTGCACAAAAGTGAGTGTGACGTGAATTTGTGATGTCAGGGCAAGTTTTTTTTCAACTCTCGCGAATTTTGCAGCGAATGCTTCGTGACGTCAAATTCCCATCGCGTTCGCATGAAATATGAACCTGCCTTTAGGTTAAGGAAATTAAACCTCACCCACCTGCATGAAACAGTAAGCTCCACCTTCGTAGCAGGAATTGACTGACCCAGTAACATCATGTTAACGTCTCCGACATCCGCCATCTTTAAATCAAAGTCTTGCAAGAGGAAATTACAAACAAAATACACATTATTGATACATTTTTAATGGGGAAAAAATACATAGGGCATCCAGTAGTTCATTTCGGGAAGTAAAGAGAGAATTATTTAGGAAATTAATTTTGAACTTAAATAGCAGATCGCGTGATTGGTGAAATACATAGTCAAATGCAACTTTGTATACAAAGCAGTGAAAATGCATATTTTTGAACAATATCCAAACAAATTTTGACAAGTTTCCAGGTCCCATTTTTCTACTAATTTGCAAAGACTAGTTATAAATTGAGCATCAATGACGGTAAACTTTTAAGGTTTGTAATTATTTCTAAAAAATGGGCACAGTTGATGTGTATTTTTTTCTAGCCTTGCATTGTTCTTATTTATTTATTTCATCCTTTTGTCTTTGGTCAGTTGTCAACTCTCATTTTTCGAACTTTGTCTTTCTTTGGTTGGTCGTACTAGTCTAGTGCAACCGACCCTAGCTTGGAAAATCCAGCTCTAAGGCTCATCCTCACATGGGAAAGAACATTTAGAAATGTCATGAATCATCTTATCACCAAATTTAACAGCATTCTCTCGGATACAAGTCACCCCCTCAACCCTTTTATTACTTGCAATCGATCTGGCAGAGTACGTCAATTGAGTCTCAAAACAAACAGGTTCAAATCTTCATTTTTACCATGGGCTATTCAGATTTTTAACTCAACATTCACCAGATAGTTTTTTATCCCTACGGCTTGTGGTTTTTATTTCATTCAAATGTCCTAGATTAAGATAAGTTGCTTTTAGCTGTGTTTTATAACTCAGTTATTCCATACCCAACTCTACTCAGCCCTGCCCCTCCCTACACTGCCCTACCCTGTTCCAATGTTTCCCTTATCCTACCCTCTCTTTCCATGCTCTCCTCCCGTTTTCCCTTCTCACCCCTCTCTACCCCTCAATCATACCCTGCCCTATACATGTTGCACATTGCCAGACCCAGCTGTTTCCATCCTGTCCCGTCCTATTTTTCTTCATTTCCTTCCCTAATCACCCCACAGCCCGAAATCCTACTTTACTGCTCTTAGAGTTTTTATGATTGTATAGTAGTAACTGTGTTTTTGTATATATGTACATGCTATGATATATTTTGGTCTTGTCATGTTTTGTGTATTTTTTAAATTATTGGATGTACACATATTTTTAATTGTACACTGGGAAATGAAGTTTCATGTAATTTTGAGCATGACAATAAAGAAATCTAATCTAATCTAATCTAATGAGTCTTTGCCCAGGCTAGCTCTGGACTTTCCAAGCTAGTACGACAAAGATACAATTTGGAAAAAAGAGAGTTCAACTTCTTAGTTCTGTTACGCCCCAACTATCGCATCGGTCCCAACTACAGTTGGGCCTGTCCCAACTGTAGTTCCACAGTTGGGCTGGCCCAACTATAGTTGGGCCTGTCCCAACTATTGTTGGGACGGTCCCAACTGTAAGTTTTCCCGCTGGGCCACCCCGATCTTTTTATTTTGCGGTGTCCCAACTATAGTTTAATTGATGTACAACTATAAAACGTTCCCTACAGCTCTGATACACGTCCGACTTTACTGGGGACCACTGAAATTAGCTATTGATGGGGCGAATCTATAGTTGGGCCACCCCAATCTTTTTATTTTGCGGTCCCAACTATAGTGTACATTGTTGTATGATTATAAAACATTCCCTACAACTCTAATACACATCTGACTTTACTTGGGACCAATGAAATTATCTATGGGTGGGGACCATCTGTAGTTGGGCCACCGCAATATATTTATTTGGCGGTCCCAACTATAGTTTACATTGATGTACGACTATAAAACATTCCCTACAGCTCTGTTACATGTTGGACTTTACTTGGGACCTTTGACACTAGCTATGGGTGGGGCCCATCTATAGTTGGCCGGCCATGGCAATCTTTGAAAATGTTGCTGGACAATAAACCCAGCAGCTGGACAACTCATCCAACTAGGCAGTGCCACGTGACCGGCCAGCCTTGCGGCACGCATGCACGACGAATACACGGTGCCAGCGCCGCGGAACATTTAATCCAACAAGATCTATCTCAAGCATGAAGCATCCGGCGCAACTCCAGTCCCAACTATAGTTGGGCCGACCCAACTGCCGCACTATAGTTGGGACAGTCCCAACTATAGTTGGGACCGATGCGATAGTTGGGGCGTAACAGTTCTAGCACCCCAGTTATAGGTTACTGGGTCTAATTTCATCCCCCACTGCCCAGCCATCATGGCCATGACCTAGTCCGAGTAACTTGGACCCAACTTATCACCTTTTAACATTCAGATCGGACATGGTCTGGCGATAGCGTCTTCAGCGTTTGTGTACAAAGTCTTCAAGTATTTCCTAACAAAATTGGAAATGTTTCTCAGTCCCAGATGTCATGGATGTTCCTCAGTCCTCATGTCTTCTCATCATTTTTAACATTCAGACATCACCTGATCACCAGACCATGTCCGAATGTTAAAACGGCAATAAGTTGGGTCCAAGTTACTCGGACTAATTGAGATGATATATGACGAAAAAAGTGGCATCAATGTCTATCATGTCTATGAATCAAGTTGCAACATTTTTTCCTAATTTTTAATTGTATAATTTTTTATATGGATTATGATTTTAAAAAGGCAAGATTACCATATGCGAAGTTCACTAATTTTCCTCTGTATTGACTAACAAGCCCCCAGATAGCAATTTCATGTCATCAAAGTCAATTTGAGCAGTGAGAAAATACAAGCATTTTCTTAGAAAACACTTAGAAGTTTTCAGTCCACTCTCATAGGGTTTGTACACAGAGTGTTGAGTGAACTTCGTATATGGAAATCTTTCCTTTAAAAATGGCGTCAGGATGCCACATTCGTTCCCAAAATACTCACTTTACTTCAGGCTTTACAGGCTAAACAATGAAACTAACTTGTAATTATTTATTTTCTCGACCTCCCGCGCCTCGTTGCCACACCTTCACACGTACACGACCGTGCAGTAGGCCTGTCACTACAGTCAACTGTGCCAAGGCCAAGCTAGCCGTCCACCGCACCGTCTCCCATTCCCAAGTTCGACTTCGAGTTGTTTCTGCTGCTGATATGAATCTAAATCACAACACTTATACACTGTAACGACCCACTCTTAATTCTAAATGTCGAGAACTTGATCATGCAATACTGAATGGCACAAACTCCTCGAGATTTTCTCATTTTCTTGCCGTGGAAAAACACAGTGATAGCTCCATGGTGTGATTAACAAGTTTATTTTACTAATGGTTGTTCCGGTTCAAAGGTCAAACGACAAAAAATATACGGCTGTTTACGTGCCGATGTGTTTTGGAAATTGTATGGAAAGATGACGTCACCGGACAAACTTTAATTTATGCAAAACGGCATGGAGAAATCCGGGGAGGGGGGGGGGGGGGGGGGGGGGAATGCAATAATTATGTCATCGAGCCATCATATGCAATGTTCTGTTCCAAAAGATTTAGCTTCATTCAGTCACTGCTGATACAAAGTATACATACTAGAATCAAGTAACAAAACCTTAATTGCTGCGTAAAAAAGATGGCACAATATCATGGCTGGGTAGCAACAAAAAAATATATTTCTTCATATTGTGAAGTCTAGTTATTAAACAATAAAAATTACTGTAAAATTACACATTTCATTGTAATAAAAAACAATGCTACATTGACACCTATTGCAAATACAACTATTTCAGTGTTATTTCATTCAGAAGCTGCCCTCGTTTAAAGTTTCTTTGTTCTACAACGCGTAATTAAACAAATTGAGTTTCCAGCAACATTCACATCAAATAAGTCTACTTGGTATCTTTTTATTTGATTTGAAATTTAACGGCTTTTCTTGCCATGACATATATTATTTATACTGATTTTCACATGGATAACACATTGTCAGCAAAAAAATATATATTATGAAAAACCAGTATTAAATTCACAGGAATACAACAAATGTTGCATACTTTAATTTTCTATAAAAAAAATCATGCATTGTTTAACATCATCACATATTATATAATATATTAACATTCCATTTATATAAAATCTGATTGAACAATTACATAAATCTTACTGCACACAAAATAAAGGCAAATAGATGCATATAAACCACACATCATTATATTCTGCAAGTAACTTGTAATCGGCTACTTAAATTACACGTACATTTACTTGTTTAAACTAAATTTCAGAGAGGATATGTTCAGATATTTTGGCACTTTCGTAATACAGTCCAGCAAACCAGACTTTAATGTGAAATGTTCTGAAAAACACACAATAAAATTACTTTTATATACAAACAGATCCTGCACAAGTCCACTAAATTGCATTTCATGTCTGCTGTCTAGAATCATTTCAATATTTCTCATGGACCTTTATCATACTGCCACCATTTCAGTCATGTTCCCTGTATGTTGCAACAGTACCAAATGATGATGGTTTTTGTGCAAAAAGGAACCAGACAATTTTTCCTTCCAGCCTCGCTTTGGTTACGTTGATTTGAATGGGAAAAATCCAAATGACCGCAACATGATAATGGTCTATTGTACAACTTCTCGTTTCAATCACATTTTGTTGTGAATCAGAAGGAATTGTTGCAACAACATTACTCATAATCTTTTTTTGCATAACAACTAACTATTTAACCCCACGGGAAGCGGTCATTGGAATGCAGTTGCCAGCTGTGGTATGCCGTGGCACACGGCTAGTGGGTAGTTCCACAGCTAGCTGCTGCTTTTGTGCAGTCCCGCTACCACACAAAGGCTGTGCAGTCATGCGGGCCACTTGCTCTATGTGTGGAGGAATGTCCCCATTATAACCCGTGCTTAAGGGGTTATAAACCTTCAGGTCAGTGGATACTGTGCATCATTGAGAAAACAGAGAAAAGGTACGCACAATTTTGGGGTCTCGTAACTGGATTATGTTGCTAACGCGCATAAAACGCTGCGCCCCCGGGCACACTTTCCTAAACCGACTTCAATGATTGTTTTCTTCCGAATGATACCATTTCAGGTGGATTAATTTCACAGGGTATTAACTTTTGGTACCAGTCCTAAAGCTATCTTCACTCTGAGCAATTCGGATTTTCTCGTTAAAATCAGTAGGTACCTTTCCGGGTTATATTGCAAATGTTCCAACATGCTTTTAAAGATATAAGGACTCAAAAATTCTACATTTTAGTCATGTCAAGCCGAAGGGAAAACTAAAAATAAACTTCATGTTCTTGTTACTAAGATTGTGGTTAGTTCATTTATATTCAATGTTAATATATTTGCACGCACAGTATCATTCAGTACATTGCAGTATTTAATCCCCTCAACTACAGGGCGAGTTAAAAAAACAAAACGAAACCCAAATGTCGGGGCCATTGTTTTAGTGAAGTTCTGCATGTAGCACTTTCCAAATCTAGGATATAAAAGCCCCATTCATAAGCTTTCTGTTAGTACAAGAATCATTCAAATCACTCATGTACTTTTCAAGTTACGGAGTTTTAAACACAACCACCGTTTTAACGTTCTGTCCACGGATCACAAAAAAGGTGTGCGTTCTCTCAGCAAAACAATTCACGAAACGAAAACAATTCACACACATCATTATACCATTTGTTTTCGTTTTGCTGAAAGAACACTGAACTTTTTGTGATCCGTGGACAGAACCTTAATGGCGGTTGTGTTTAAAACTTCATAACTGGAAAAGTACACGATTGATTTGAATGATTCTTGTACTAAAAGAAGGCTTATGAATTGGGCTTTCATATCCTAGATTTTCAATGTGCTGCATGCAGAACTTCACTAAAACAATGGTCCCGACATTTGGGTAGTTTTTTTTTACTCACCCTGTACAATGAGTTTCATTAATTTTCATCAAAACAAAATTTAATTAAAGCTGTACATAATTATTGCCATTTTCATTTTGCACTTTATTTCAATTTTTTGGCAAAATTAATTGAGATATCATTCTGATTCCCCTTCACATAAAGGTTTCATTATACTGGACATTTTCAACCAGTCGCAACATATACCATAACAAGTATTTAATAATCCTAAAACCAATAACAATCGCTCAGAATGGTTCGGAGTCACCGTTTAACAGGTATACTGCAGACAAAATTATCTGCAAAGGACCCATTGTATCGGGGTATTAGTTGCAGGATTCCGAACAACTTCCCCAGAATTTTCTCCCAGTTTATAAATTTCAAGAATACTTTCAGGGAGTTTAACACCAATAGGATCTTTGATCCAAGTAAACTTTTTGATAATAATTATCAAGTGAGATAAATGCAAATTTATGATTCTTTATGTCTTTAAGGCAATCCTGTTCACTCCACTTTTCAATTTCTGAAGCTCTGATAACTAGTGAGGCTCGGTGAGGGTGGATTACCAGGGACAATATTTTTGCTCCTCATGTAAGACGTAATCTGATCCGGAATCTCGTACAAGACTTCCTTGGCGAGACGGGCCTGGCTCAAGATGCGGTTGCCTTCCCCCTCAAACTCTCGGAAAGGAACAAACTGTGCGGAGGAGAAAAGACGGTATATCTGATCCTCAAACTTCATCTTTTCATCCCAATTATCTTAATATGCCATTTGTAAGGGTCCACCGGGGTTTTATGCAGATGAACATTTCCATATTCATGAGCAACACTGTGATGTCATCGTTAATAGGCAAAACATCAGTCTGATAAATTCTTGAGTACAAACATTTGACAGAATCGTTGTTTTTGTTATGGCAAATCATCTGGATTTTTGTGGGGTTTTTTTTTTTGGGGGGGGGAGTTGAGTAGAAGGAGGTAGGGGGCGTTTCCTTTTGTCTTAATGTGTGAAAGTCAGTCAGTATAATCAAACTTTATGTGTAGAGTCTTACGATCATATGTGTTTAAGCTTAACAAATTCTTCAGGAAATCCCCAAATTTATGGGGAAAATATGTATTCCGGATCATAATTCAGCACACAACCTGTAGAACTTTTTACAATTTAATGGCTCCAATGGTATTTAGGGCGGGCTGAATTAATGAGCTACAGCTTGCAATCACACACGCTTTTATTAGGCTCGCTCAATGACGGCCATCTCTGTAGGAGAACTGCAACTGCGTATTTTACGCAATCAAGCATTCATTGCGCAGTGTTCAAAATGTTCCAAACAGACATGCTTGTTGCTCGAAATGTTTTCGAAATACGATGCTGGTTACGCAAGTTGACGCTCAAAATGCCGATGCACGTGGATGGTCTGTACTAAGGAAATGGCGTCATTCGAACGAGACCTATAGAAGCAGCTGGAGCCGCTTTATATCTACAGGTATGTTACTCTTAGCCGTAGCCACGCCATTTAGTCGCGGCCTCGGACTGACCTGTACGATGTCTCTCTCAGCAAAGCGCCCTCTAGAGGAAACGCGGACCTCATCCCCATCCAACTCCTCCATATCTGTAACGAATAAATTGACTAACAAACTTATCATTTACGTCTTCCTCAATTACTTTGATACATTTTGTATAAAAAGCTGCATTAGAAAAATTCACAGATCTGCGCTCCAAAATTGAAATGAATGCACTTACTTGAGAAGTCTTCTTTACCCACGCCGACTATTATGATAGACATGGGAAGCTGTGCTGCCTGAAAAGAAATAAACAATGTAGGTTTCAGAAAGTGAAATGGTTTCAGAAGATTAATTGATAGAGCCAACATTATAATCCACGCATGAGGAAGAAGTATTGAATGGGAATACACAACACTTGCTTTCGCTGTAATTTTCAGAATGGATGGATTTGGGGGGGGGGTTCGTATTTTATACCAAATATTGTTACATTAGCTTGTCTGACGTTTTGGGTTCGTAGATGCTAGAAAAGCCAAGAAAAACAATCCTGTTCTTGTAGTCTTTAAGATGAAACGGAGCAATTTGTAGATGTTAGGGAATTGTAAGGTCAGGGAATCAGTCTAGCTGGCATGTACCCGTTCACAGGTGTGTAATTGATTGCAAAGAAAATGCGGACTAACTAAATATGATAAACTGGGAGCAGTATTTGAAAAAAACACCAACATTTTTTTCCAACACTGGTCAGCTGACCAGCGTTGGAAATTGATACAAAAAGACCACTTTTCTTGAAAATGTCAGCACACCAGGTGTCATGATTTTACAGGATGCTTTAGACTGTTATTCACTATAGTCCAGTAAGGTATCGTGATAATTTGGTAGTTTAGTTTTTTGGTGTTTGCAAATGTTGTTTATATTCCCTTTAACAGTGTGAGGTGCAGTATTACATAGTTAATGAGAATATTTATTTAATATTTTTAAAAAGTTAAACAAAGAAATTGAATTGAGTGGGATCTGAACCGGTGATATCCAGATTGCCATTCGGGTGCTCAATGTCGCCAAGTGAGTTATCCCGTCCTATGGGTGTGGGTTCCCCATTTTGTCAATGTCTTTGTTCAAGGGGAGCTAGTCAGAAGAGACTATTTCTGTGCGGCTGCAAAAATGTTACAAAGCACTGAAGTATTTGACGTTCATTTAAAGCTATAGTCCATCATTTGTAATTAGTGCATTTTGTTCGTTTGAAGCAACAAAAGTGTTCAAAATCTAATGAAGGATACTGAGCAACTAACCTGATGAAGTTTCAGCTAAGCTTCAGCTGTACATTCCGAGAAAAGCAGCATTCTAAGATCTCAATTTAAAATCAAAAGTTACTGAATCATGTTTTGAATTGTTTTGAATTGCAGCTATACGCGGCGTCGCGCACTGATCCGACGAATTATAGCAACTGCGCGCGCATGTGCATCGTTCCAATACTTGTGCGCGCTGCGCTGAATAACAAAACGAACTACTAATTTAAATTTTCCTACGGTGCTTCTTAAGAATCACCGTTGGAAATGCCTTCTTTCGTTGATTACTTCAAAATGACAGCTTCCCAGAAAGAATAATTTCACAGGGCGTTTAGTTCCCTTGCTATCTTTCAACCAAGTTTGTTTTTCAACAGTAATTACGCCAGTTACTTTTCGGGTGGCTGCAAATGATGGACTATAGCTTTAAAAACTTTGGAAATTCGGATTGAAATGCCGAGACGTACATTGACAATGGCTTCCTTTGTGTTGGCCATGTCACAGATGCATCCATCGGTTATGATGAGCAGGATGAAGTACTCGGAACCATCTTGCTTGGCATTGGCAAATCTAGGTGAATAAGGAAACAATTATGACAGTCAGGGGTGGGGGATGGAGGGGTCCGAAAGAAACATGTAATCAAGTTATTTGAATGTATCTCATTCTCTTTATGGACCGGCCGCTGCATGTACATATCCCAGACAAGCAGATCCAGAGGGGCCTCGTAGCCGAGCGGTTAGAGCGTGGAGCTACGGAGTGGAAGGTTGGCGGTTCGAATCCCATTCGGACCAAAAACTGGAAAACTCTCTCTGACGACCCAACAGTAAAATGGGTACCTGATTCGTTCAGGGAAGGTAAGACGGGGAGAGGAGAGGACTGGGCCCCGCCACTCAAGACACAGTGGACCTCTAAGTCCCACTGCCCCTACGGCCAGTAATGGCTATGGGATCTTTACCTTTTTACTATGCTATGTGTGCACGATTGTGCCCCCCCCCCCCCAGTGTAGGTCATATGTAATTTTTAAAAGAACTACTTCTGAAGGCGAAACCGACATGACATTTACAGCTCCCTAATACAAAATTCCTTCACATGAAAAGTAAGTATCTCAAGTCTACTGTCCCGAGTCCGACAAACAGGTTGTTTAATTTGTGGGTTTGACTCTCATTATATAGGGAAGAAAGACAAACCTTGCCACGTGGTTGATGATTGGTGCGAACAGCGTGGGGCCGTACAGCTCCACAGTTACTAAAGCTTGTTGGTAAGCTGCCACTACGCCTTCTATGCCAACACACATGGGATCAGCTGGATCGCCGTTCTGAACAGAAATAATGAAAAATTGTGATGATTGTTCTAAATCCAGTGCTCAGGTGGTTTGGGGCAGTACAGGGAGTAACAAGCAGGGTGGTTTGGGGCAGTACAGGGAGTAACAGGCAGAGCAGTTTGGGGCAGTACAGGGAGTAACAAGCAGGGTGGTTTGGGGCAACACAAGAAGTAACAAGCGGGGTGGCTTAATTGTGTCAGTACAGGGAGTAACAGGCAGGCCAGTTTGGGGCAGTACAGGGAGTAACAAGCAGGGTGGTTTGGGGCAGTACAGGGAGTAACAAGCAGGGTGGTTTGGGGCAGTACAGGGAGTGACAGGCAGGGTAGCTTGTGGCAGTACAGGGAGTAACAGGCAGGCCGGTTTGGGGCAGTACAGGGAGTAACAAGCAGGGTGGTTTGGGGCAGTACAGGGAGTAACAGTCAGGGTGGTTTGGGGCAGTACAGGGAGTAACAAGCAGGGTGGTTTGGGGCAGTACAGGGAGTGACAGGCAGGGTAGCTTGTGGCAGTACAGGGAGTAACAGGCAGGCCGGTTTGGGGCAGTACAGGGAGTAACAAGCAGGGTGGTTTGGGGCAGTACAGGGAGTAACAAGCAGGGTGGTTTGGGGCAGTACAGGGAGTAACAAGCAGGGTGGTTTGGGGCAGTACAGGGAGTAACAAGCAGGGTGGTTTGGGGCAGTACAGGGAGTAACAAGCATGGTGGTTTGGGGCAGTACAGGGAGTGACAGGCAGGGTAGCTTGTGGCAGTACAGGGAGTAACAGGCAGGCCGGTTTGGGGCAGTACAGGGAGTAACAAGCAGGGTGGTTTGGGGCAGTACAGGGAGTAACAGTCAGGGTGGTTTGGGGCAGTACAGGGAGTGACAGGCAGGGTAGCTTGTGGCAGTACAGGGAGTAACAGGCAGGCCGGTTTGGGGCAGTACAGTGAGTAACAGTCAGGGTGGTTTGGGGCAGTACAGGGAGTAACAGGCAGGGTGGTTTGGGGCAGTACAGGGAGTAACAGGCAGGGTGGTTTGGGGCAGTACAGGGAGTAACAGGCAGGGCAGTTCGGCGGTTTTGGGAAGTAAGGGAACCAATGGGTTAACAATCAATATCACATACTAATTCGAAAATACACCTGCCACTAACAAATAGAGAGAAACTAATAAAATGCCAAAATTACAAACACTGAGAAAGTAGAGGAGACAATTTGAGGAAAAATTATATCGTCTTACCAAGAAGAACTCATGTTGGACTTGACGGGTTGGTGGGAGTCTAGCACCAAAGCCGAGGGCTGGGAAGAGTTTATCATGATCATAGTCCTGAATGACCTCACCAACTGCCCTCAATGCTCTCAAGTAAGCGTTCGGCTGGTAAGGATTGACGTAATGAAGGGAGGTAGGCTGTCTAGGATCACCTGGTAAAGGGGAATTCATTACAGATTTTTGAACTAACACAGTAACATAGGGAATAGGACCAGTCTAGCTGGTCAGCTGGTCAGTCTACAGCTTCAGTTGGTCAGCCTTAGTTGGACAGTCTCAAATCAGCTTGACAGTTTATGACATGATTTAGTCGGGGAGTAAGTCAGTCAGTCTGTCAGTGACTCAGTCAGTCAGTGACTCGGGGGAGTCTGTCAGTGACTCAGTCAGTCAGTGACTCGGGGAGTCAGTCAGTGACTCGGGGGAGTCAGTCAGTGACTCGGGGGAGTCAGTCAGTGACTCGGGGGAGTCTGTCAGTGACTCAGATAGTCAGTGACTCGGGGAGTCAGTCAGTGACTCGGGGGAGTTTTCAGTGACTCGGGGGAGTCAGTCAGTGACTTGGGGTAGTCAGTCAGTGACTCGGGGGAGTCAGTCAGTGACTCGGGGGTGTCGGGGAGTGAGTCAGTCAGTTCAGGAAATTGTTAAAATTGGAGCATATAAAGTGATTCTGAGGTTAATTTGATGCGTAGTTTAATTTTATCATATTTTCATATTTTACATATTAGGTTTGAATTTTACCATATACATGTAGTACAAGACCAGGGAAATTTTAAAATCTCATAAGCCTATGACAGTGATTCTGATGTAACGTTTTATTCCTTTTGAATAAAGATATAGCCCCCCTTAAATATTTTTCATGGAAACAAGACAACTAGACTTGTAGGTCACTAGACCAGCACTTGAGTTCAAGTACTGGACTCAGACCACTGGACTTTGTGGTCAAGAGGGTAAGAGTTTTTTTGTAAGAACTAAAGTGCAGTTTTATCCTCAAACATACCATTGGAGGCAGTGAAATCTATAGCGACAGTGAAGGCAAGTTGGCAACCTCCCCGGATGTAATCCAAGAAAGTGAACTGTGGTTCAATCTTACAGCTCATGAGAGTGATCAGACCAGAGTCACGATAACCTTTCTTCTTGGCTTGCTTCTTGGAATGGATCAACTGAAGGAAGGAAAAACAAGATACCAGTCAACTTGAGGAAACAAAATCAAGAACTTTTTGTTACACATATTAATTACTTGCCTTCCTGATGTTGCACCTTATATATATCAAGCACTAAAATCACCAGTTCTTCATTAGATCTAATCAAGTTGTTCTCTATCGACACAAAAGTGTGGATAGTGTTTTTTACTGGACTTACCGGATAAACATTGGACTGACCAGGCCCCTTTGCCAGTTCACTCACGCTGGTTTCAAACGTGCCAATCAAACTGTGGCTAGAAAGACAAAAATCCAAAGAAGTTTACAAAATGTGTTTAAATAGTAAGACATACTTGTGACTACACAAGTTGGCCTCTGGAACTCAGATTCTCTAGGAAAAACCTCATATGCAAAAGGGTTCTTAGGATTACCAAGAACAATACACAAACCAAATTTGAAGTTCATATGTTAAGTATTTCTCAAGTTATCGCGCTGACAAGATTTGTCCGGACACACACACACACACACCCCGACTTACGTTACATACCTTGTGTGGACATTGCTTTGTTTTCGTGTAGTTAAGAAAACTCGGTACAAAAAATAACTTTACTTAAACTGTGAAAACTCTTTCAACCCAATTTTTTTTCTATGATTCCCTATAGTGTTTCTCTTCATTCTGCTACGATAAACCTAACCCAAAAATGCCTCTAAACCTGTTTTCCAGAAAGGGCAAAACCTTATGTGGACACGGCTTAGTCCACATAAGGTTAACACAACCTGCATTATGTGGACCTCTCTTGTTCACAAGTCCACATAGGGTATGTAACACAAACTCACCCACACACCCCCCCCCCACCCACCCACCAACGGAAGGACAAGGCGGAAACAGTTTGCCCCTTCGGCTTCGCCGCGGGGCATAAAAATGTCATCAGAACTTAAAAACGTTACCTGTAGAGAAATCTAGACTGTAAAAACCTGGCACCTTGCAAATTATGCGCATTTATAAATAAGAATTCTAAATTGGACCGGAATCAGAACCAATCTGGTCTATGCAAATTTGTGCCCTTTTTCCACCACTATCCAAGTTGTCACAATGGGCCATGCACCCACGACTTTGGTTTCATAGAGTACCGTACAAGTCTGGCGTCAGCTGTCTTTGTTCCGGTTCACGCGCCAGTTCACGCGCTATGGTCTTCACACACTTAAGATATGCGCGTGAACAAGAATACGCAGCACTCTTCCGTACTCTGTTATTCCCGAACATTTAAAGGGAATATACCACATTTGCAAACATCGAAAAATTAAACTACCAAGTTTTTACGAAATACCTTACTAGGATGTTGGTAAATGACAGTCTCAAGCATCTTGTAAAATTATGGCACCTGGTGTGAAGTCATTTTCAAGAAAATGGTATTTTTGTAAACATTTCCAACGGTGGTCGGCCGACCAGCGTTGGAAAAACCTAACTATTTTTCAACTACTGCTCCAAATTTACCATTTTTTTTCAGTCCAAATTTTGTTTGCTATTGGTTACATGTTCATGAACGGGGGCAGGCCAGCTAGACTGGTTCCCTTGCCTTACAATTTTCAATCATCTATAAATTGATCCATTTTATCTTTTGTGGAGTCAGGGAACCAGACTACTTGAACATTTTTGTTTTTCTTGGTTTTTCCAACCTTTTCGAACACCAAACTTCAAAAATGTCAGTGTAACAATATTTGATCTATTATACCTCTCAAATAGTTTATTTCTGAAAATTACAGCAAAAGCCAATGATGTACATTCCCTTTAATTACTCCATTGACTAACCTGCCATTTCGGTTCCAATCAAAGCACTCCACCTTGATCGTCCTGTGTTTATCTGCGTTGCACAGCGTTCTCAACATGATGTTAAATGACTTCCATCGTGGCTTGAGCGTTTTCTTGATGTACTCCGTCTTATGACAGATTGTGTAGCTGAAAGGGAAGAAGACATGTAATAACAATAAGTTATGTCGCTGAGGCCAATACATTACATCAAAAGGCAATGATTCGAGGTTTTATGTTGTGAAAAATCCTGTAATCTAACCAAAAAAACACAAAACCGGGTAAAAAAAGAAAAGAACAGAATTTCACAGAAATTGTTGGTAGCTAGTCGTCATACCTCAAATCTTCGTTGCATCTGTGGAAGACTAAGAAGGGATCTGATTTGCCGATGAAATCTTTCTTGTCCAACTTGTCCCCTTTGAACTGCAACGTTATCAGATCCTAATGGAAGACAAGCAAACAAATCTTGATATTGAATGAAAGAAAACTGACTGAATCAAGATTGATGTTGTTGGTTTACTTGAAGATTTAAAGAAAATCAGTCTATGAAACAGCTGGAACAAGAATCCAGTGTCGAGTCCATCCTAATCAATCAAACTGCAAGTCAATCACAAGTCAATAACAAGTCTATCACAAGTCAATCACAAGTCAATAACAAGTCTATCACAAGTCAATCACAAGTCAATTACAAGTCGTTCACACGTCAACCCCAAGTCTATCACAAGTTTATCACACTCTTATCACAAGCACATGTATATCACAATTAAAGTCACTCAAAAGTCAATCACAAGTCGTTCACAAGTCAATCACAAGTCAATTACAAGCCTATCCCAAGTCAATCACAAGTTGTTCACACGTCAACCACAAGTCTATCACAAGTTTATCACACTATTATCACAAGTATATCACAATTTAAGTCAATCACAAGTCAATCACAAGTCATTCACAAGTCTATCCCGAGACTACCACAAGTCAATCACAAGTCAAATCACAAGTCTATCACAAATCTATCACAAGTCAAATCACAAGTCTATCACAAGTCTATCCCAAGTCAATCACAAGTCCATCCCAATTCAATCTAAAGTCAATTACAAGTCAATCACAAGTCAATCACAACTCTATCCCTAGCCTATCACAAGTCAATTACAAGTCTATCACAAGTCAATCACAAGTCAATCACAAGTTAATCACAAGTCAAATCACAATGTCTATCACAAGTCAATCACAAGTCAAATCACAAGTTGATTACAAATCTATCACAAGTCCTGTCATAAGTCTGGTCACAATTAACATGGGAGAAAAAATAACAAAGAAATGTCTTTAATTGTCACAGTTTATGTGAATATTGAACTCCCTGAGTCTTATGTGAAGCTTGTGACTTATTTGACTTGGAACAAGGGCGGATCGTGGGGGGGGGGGGGGGCATTCCCCCCCCAAAAAAAATGAATCCATTTTTTTTTAAAGTGACTTTAACAATAAAGGCAGGCAATGAGTACACCACTATCTTTTCCTCAAAAAACATTGGTTAAAGTGATCAGAAATTGCCTCAGATCGCACCACAGAGCAGCTAGAATCTAAAAAAAAATTTGGACACACTTTTGGCCCCCCCCCCCCAAAAAAAAGAATTGTGTTCTGGATCCGCCCTTGACTTGGAACTGGAGTGCTTGTGAGAATGTTTGAAGGGCTTGACCAAAACACTGTAAATATCACACTGGTATAGGGAATATTTCTATGAATATTTCTAAAATATATGATAACCGAGAGGAATCTCACCCGACAATCGCTGAGCTCTTCGCCTTTGATGGTAATTGACCCAGAATCCTTAGCTGGTCCACTGTGAGCAGGAATCACAGGAAGAAAAGTGACTTTAATTCTAAAGCAATTCTTACAACAACTCAAATATCCTCTAGAAGAGCTCACGTTAAACTTAGATGGTAAAACAAAAGTTCTGAAGACTTTTGCCTTCAGCCGCCATCCTTGAGGTTTTGTGTATCATTTTAATTAGCAATGAATGCACAAGAGGTCTACTCATGTGCAGACTTGTATTCGAGTCACAAAACGTCGAGTCCAAGTCCGAGTCAGAGTCACATTTCTCGAGTCCAAGTCCGAGTCCCGAGTCCTCCAGGGCGAGTCCGAGTCCGAGTCACAAAGGTTGAGTCCAAGTCCGAGTCACGAGTCACCTCTAACATTGTATTGGAAAAACGTACATTTTAGGGAATTCAGAGATTCAGAGTCACCTTTGATATAGTATTGGAAATACGTCCATTTCAGGTGCTGTAAATTTCCATTTTTCCCCACAGCTTTCTCTAATTTTCTCTTCTAATTTGCAGTAACTTGCATTCTGCACTTGATCTTCCATTGGCATTTCTCTTGAAGTTAAGATACCCAAATTTGACAATTTTTTGAGTGGATGCCATCATGATCTACGTTGCAACTTGCATGTAACGTTACCGAAACGGGCAGATCAGCAGACTATTCATATTGCGTTATCGCGATGCGACAGCAATACACGTGTGAACGACAGGACGTCTGACAAGAAAAGTCTGGTACCTTACCCTATCAATCTTGCACCAATGCAGTGTTACGTGCGGACGGCGGGGTACAAGTTTCGGTACATTGATTTCTTTAATCAATATATCGGTAACAGGCCATGGCCACGCATGCACCACATCGAGCGCCTTGTACATGTATTGCACAGTAAAGAAAACGATCGACTTACGTATGTACGCGTGTGCAGTGCGGTAATTTCCGTCGAGTCACAAGTCAGTTCGAGTCCAAGTCCAAGTCCGAGTCCATAGCCCCGAGTCCGAGTCCGAGTCATAAGTCAAAGTGACTCGAGTCCGAGTCCGAGACATTAAAAATGTGACTCGAGTCGGACTCGAGTCCGGGTCCGAGTCACGAGTTATACAAGTCTGCTCATGTGTACCCCGGCGGAACAGAAGCATGCACCACAAAGATGGCTGCAATGCAATGGGTCTATTCTGGAGTCGGCCAAATACATACTTGAAAAAATATATATAGTTGCACTTTTCGGTTTGTTTAAATCAAATCACAACTTACCTGAGAAACTTTGTGAATTTGCACCCTCTCGATCCCATGATCTCACCAAGAGTGCAGACTGCATGGCCTAAGTAATCCTGCAGAAGGAAAATAAAGCAAAAACACTTTTGTAATCAAAACCTGTATTTTAAGATTTTGTTTGACAAAGACTAAAATTTTACTTCAATTTCTTGACGTGTATTTGAAGGAGTATCAAGTATTTAACAACAGACTTATTTTGACACCGCGTTCCCACTTGAATTTGGAAAAGGTGGATCAAGATCCGGCATTTCGGTGTGATCGTTATCTTACCGCAATGAAACCGCAAGTCGCGTTCCCACTTATGCTTGATCCACCTTTTCGAACGGAAATGTTGAGTCCGAAAGGTCATTGAGTTCGGAATTACGCGCGCTCTGTGGAGTGCCAGTAGTGTTGCATGCTAGGCCAGGATGGGTCAGCTTTTAACAGCGCTATGAATTCACCGACAAGAATTACGCGAATTCACCGACATAAATCACGGATCTGTACGTAGAGGATCCTCACGTGCATAAATTAACTGGTGAAATCGAACAGCGCCGCTAATTGTGTGACATCACGGCAGAAACCAATGCATCGATAAGGGATTCCCTGGTTCTGAAGCTTCTCATTGGTTAAAAATGGTCACATGATGTACTACGACATCATTTTCCAATTTTCTATAATCAATACTACAGATTTGTCACCTCCAGACGCACCGCGTTATCGGCACTATTCTCATTGCGTATTCGTAAGCTTTTCCATGATTCTGTGCCAAATTGAAGTGTTTTGGTGAGTGCGGACTCAGAGTCATTTATGGATGGAAAAATAAGTAAAATTTTATGAATAAAAAAGGTTTAGAAATGGAAGACTACGCAACGAAAATTGTAAAAGGCCTAGTTTCAGGATATACCACGTGCATGCGCGGTGCTAGCCCGTAGTTCAGCGGTTGTTTATTGTGCATGTGTGCATTGTGCATTGTGTATGTTGGAAATTTTCACATGAGCTACGCGCCTGAAAACGTGTTTCTTCGTTCTTAAGACCGCAACATTTTCGTGCCACTCGTGCACCGTTTGGATGTTGACAGGTCAAATTGCCGGATCAGATCCACCTTTTGCGTTCCCATCTGATCGTGATCCGCCAATTGCCGGATCTGATCCACCAATTTGGGGATCTGTATCCTGGTCCAGAGGTGGATCAGAAAAGGTGGATCTGATCCTGATCCACCTTATAACGGTTAGCGTTCCCACTACACACAATTGCCGGATCTGATCCACCAATTGGGGGATCTGATCCGGCAATTTGGCAAAAGGTGGATCAGATCCCCCAATTGGTGGATCAAGTGGGAACGGGGTATTAGTTTGAGCTTAGGTACACAAAAAGTGATTGTGTGTGTGTTTTTTTTATTTTTTTTATTTCATATCAACTTTAATGAGAGTTGTTTTTCCATTCGAGTCTACTACTTGTTGTGAACAACTAGTTACCATTCGCAGATGCAATGATTTAAATGTCAAATGCAGGTTTTTGAGTCCAGAAATACGTACATGTTTCGAGAGGTCAGGGCTTTTGGAATCCACATCGTACCTGAATAAAAATTTTTAAAAAATCAGAAAAAAATCAGTTTATTAAAGTCAATGTAGTTTTTTTTTTCTTAACAAGGCTGAGCTACGCCTTGGGACCAAGTTTTCAATTTTAGGCATCGGGATAAAGGTAGCCTAATTGCCTTGTGTGGATGATTGCCTGGCCTACCAAAATGTGTTTAGCGAGTTAACACAATTCTAAACACTTTTTTGCAATCGCCTCATGCTAAAAATGTTTAGCAAGTAAACATGCTTACAACTTGATGTGTTTAGAATTGTGTTTACTCGCTAAACACATTTTTTGTAAGCCAAGCAATCATCTACACAGAGGCAATTAGGCTACCTTTGTCCCAATGCGTAAAAATTCAAAACTTGGTCCCATGGTCAGTTTGACCTCTCTTGGAAAATTACTCATAACTCTGTCAAAAAGATTTGGATGTGTGTCTCATTTTAAAGTTGAAAGGCTTATCTTTCAAACCTATGTCTGGCATTCCGTTATATTTTGTCTGCATTTTTTTTATACACACAGTATAGACAGAACTGCATAGCATGGTCAGTCACTTTTATCCTAGCAGTTTAGCCTGTCGGTCAATCAATTCTCTAGTCTTCTCGTTTTGCATATCCAGTGATAAATACAACCACCACCTTTTGCTCACCAACTTAAGCAAAAGTATCAGGAGGTACGTATACTTACAACTCGAATTTCAGGATTTGCTTTTCCTCAAAGAAGTAATCAATCACAAACTTCTTGACAAATTTTGGATTGAGATTGTTCCAGATCACCTCTGTTCTTCCAAACTGAAAAAAAATGAAAGAAGTACCATACCAATATTTGTAGAGTTGCTACAAATGTTTATACAATACTACAGGCGAACAGCTGCTTGCTTTTGAGGAAATGTATCGATTAATGTCAGAGTCTGCAATGATCATAAACCCTTGATTTGGCTGATTCTTTTGTATCATGGAAAAAGAAATTATTAGACCATATCCTTGCAAACAATTTTCACACTTACCTCTCGAAAACTTTTTTGTCCCACTTCTTGAGTGAACATGACACATACTGAAAGTAAAAACAGACACGATAAGGAACCATAAGGAAGAGATATAAGATTTGAGGCTTTGCATGGTGGGGTATTGGTATCGTTTCGGTTTGCGGTAGCACCATGTGGTAATAACCACTGCTTAGAAGATATTAGTTCTGAAAAGAACTTGTCCTGCTTATTATCAACTTTGCTAAGTAGTTTTTTTTGTTCTGTTAAGAACAGTCCTGCTGTAAGTTCTAAACGAACTCGTCTTTGGTCTCAACGTTTCGACTAGCCTGCTCTAGTCATCGTCAGGAGACTGTTAAGAACAGTCCTGCTGTAAGTTCTAAACGAACTTGTCTTTGGTCTCAACGTTTCGACTAGCCTGCTCTAGTCATCGTCAGGAGACTGTCTGGAGACTAATATCTTCTAAGCAGTAGTTATTACCACATGGTGTTACCGCAAACCGAAACGATACCGATAAGGAAGAGAGTTGGGGGAGACCACTGGGAGAGACATTCGAACGCAGTGCTGACGACGCCTGACGCTCACACAAAGACGCTATATGGCTTTGTGCACATTCAGAGTTAAATAAGTTGTAAGTACTTCGCATGATGTGTCCCGTCCATGGGGCTCTTGAGATTGTAAATTGCGAATTGATTTTATGCTAATGCAAATTTCCATATTCATGAGCAAAACTGTGATGTCGTTCTGGGCAGAAACCTCAATGTTACAGCTATTTCAGCACAAAAAGTTACTAGAACGTTGGATATTTTGCAGTCGTAAATTGTCTCTTCTTTGGTAATTCGTTGTTGTGTCAGTCAATGGAAGTAAGCCAATGAGCAAACCTTTCTCACAAATGTTTTCAGTGAGCAAATTTTGGGTTCGCAATTTGAACAGAAAACCCCTCAACTGAACAGTGTCTTCCTGAAATGACAGCACAGCAACAGCGCCTACAGTTATCCGGAAAAGCAAGGAAAATGTTTAATGTTTTTAAGAAGTGCACTTTTCAATAAAATCAAACAAAAAAGGGATGTCAGATAATTTTCATACATTTAAGAGGAGTAGCAAGTTGCATACTTCAATGTGTTCCTCAGACAAATTCATTGCATGGACCCTTTCGGCCAAAAAAATAAAATAGTTGTGCTTCCGGTTTCCCTACCTACCATATTTTGACAGCCCCTACCCTAACTTTGTTTTGGGAAAAATGAGAAACAAAACCCCGAAAATCATCAATTACTACCTTTTACCCTGGACTACACGCAGACACCTCCACATTATCGTACACAAAAAATTTGCCCCCCAAAAAATACATTCCCTACCTAACCCTTTTTTCAAATGCCATTTAATCGGAAGCTGAACTATTTTTTGGGGGGCCTGATTCATTGATGTTATCAGTACATGGTCAGTGTTGGCCAAAGTCACCAAACAAAATGCAGCTTGCTTGTCAATTCGAGTAACAAGCATACCAAGGGATCAAGTTACCATATAATGATCTGAAGAAATCATGGAAGAAACACTAAAACAAACAATGAAATTACAATTTAATTAATTCACTTTTCAATGTTCTTCCATCTTTTACCACCTCAACCCCTTATGTTGAGTGATAGTTACATTTGTAAGGAATCTGGTGGACTTTGGGTCATATTTCAGTACATATGAAAAGTCACTCCTCAGGTGGATTGGGGTGGGATTTATTTTCAATGAAATTCACCATTTCAACTTTGGAATGTAGGGTTGTCTAGGTTGGGGAAAAGTGAGGTGGGCTTGAAGAAACAGAACTTGAGAAAAAATTTTTAATTTACATGTACAATTACAACACAGAATATAAAATTTTCCAATACTCACAAGGATCCGACTTGGAAAATGTGTCCATATCCAGCAAATTTCTGAAAATAAAAAATATATAAATAAATTACAAGGGTTTTAGGCCCTATATTTCACTTTTCAAAAAAACAAAATTCCCTGACAAAAATTAAATTCCCTGCCTCTAAATAATTACCTCTGATTTAAAGTGTTAGTAAAACAATTGCAATTGGAATTTTACGAGAAAACAGGAATATTCCCATTACAATTTTTTTTTCTCGGAAAGATGAATTATTTTTTAAGAGTATATTTGGGGTGTATAATTCAAGCTTATCTTTCACTTTCCAAAAGGTTATGACAAAATAACCTGAACATTTTTGAAAATAAAGAATAAAATACTAAATTACAAGGGAATAGTCCCTATATTTCACTTTCCAAACGATTGAAATTCCCTGACAAAATTTAAATTCCCTGACTCTTAATAATTACCTCTGATTAAAAGTTTCAGAAAAACAATTGCAATTAGAATTTTTCAAGAAAATAGGACCACTCCCATTACATTTTTTTTTAGGAATGGTAAATCATATATTTACAACTTACCTGCAAGAAATTGTTAGCTCCACCCTCGTAGCAGGTACATCTTGGCCAGACAACATATCAACATTAAGAGCGCTTGGCGCGGCCATTGTTGTCTTGTTCTGCAAATTGTAATTATTTTTTTTGGGGGGGGGGAGGAGAAATAGTTTTTCTTTTTTAAATGGCAAATAACTACAGGCCATAAATATTCAACCCTTTGTTTCAGGACATTAAAATTTTGTTTCTCAAAATGAAATAAAAAAATTAAAATTTAAATCGAACAAAGCGTTAAACCACAACAGTTTGTCTCAAAACATTAACAGCAAGCCCCAGAAAAAAGGAAAGAATGTTGCAACCTGACGCCACTTCAGCGGTTGTGTACAAAGTCTATGGAGAGTCAACAAAATTGGAAATATTTCTCAGTCACAGATTCACGTCTTATCATTATTTTTGCAATGACTGACCTTCACTGAGATGATATATATTAAGAAAAAAGCAGCGTCAGGTTGCAGCTTTCCGAAAAATAAAGGGAATGCCGCATGGACATATATAGGCCTACGTAATTAAATGGTAAAAAAACTTACGACAAAAAAGGACCATTTCATACATTTTTGTTTAAATTAATTTTTTTTGTACAAAAAAATGGTTATTATTAGTCATATAGGCCTAGGGCGTAGGATTTGTGCCGTGACATTAAAATGTGCAATGTATATAACTTGGAAGACATGACAATGGGTAAAGTCCTTGGTCCAACCATGCCCACAGCTCCATGGTCCAACCAAATTGCACGTGCGGATATTATTATTAAGGGATACAGCATTCTACGAAAGCCCATTAGCGCCACTGCAAGTATATATGTTACAGATTATGTAATTCGTTATTACGGATTATTAATTCATTATAACGGATTATTTAATTCGTTATTACGGATTATTAATTCGTTATTACGGATTATTAATTCGTTATTACGAATTACTCATACGTTCTGAGTCATTACTTGGCAAGTATTAAATAATCCGTAATAACGAATTAATAATCCGTAATAAGGAATTAATAATTTCGTAATAACGAATTAAATAATCCGTTATAACTAATTAGTAATCCGTAATAACGAATTAAATAATCCGTAATAACGAATTAATAATCCGTAAAAACGAATTAAATAATCCGTTATAACGAATTAGTAATCTGTAATAACGAATTAAATAATCCGTAATAACGAATTAATAATCCGTAATAACGAATAAATAATCCGTAATAACGAATTAATAATCAGTAATAACGAATTAAATAATCCGTTATAACGAATTAGTAATCCGTAATAACGAATTAAATAGTCCGTAATAACGAATTAATAATCCGTTATAACGAATTAGTAATCCGTAATAACGAATTAATAATCCGTAATAACGAATTAAATAATCCGCAACATATATACTTGCAGTGGCGCTATGCCCGGGCTTTCGTAGCGATCAGACGCACAACAGGTGCACAATAAACAATCATAACTAGAGTAGGACTCTACAGATCGCTTTTTTTAACATTTGGTCTTCAAACTACCTTATGCGCCCCTGTAGGCTTCAGTGGGAAGTCAAAATACAAATGGTGGTGGTTAGGTTCACATACCTTGGGGAAGAAAAGAGAGATTTCACCTTCAGTTCGGAAACCGAGCCTCGTCGAGCTGTCACACTGCTGTCTTGAATGCGATGTGTGCAGGCTGCGCCGTTCAATTCAGGAAACAGTTACCGGCCGGTGTACGCGTGCACACACGATGGCCGACTAGACTAGACTGTGAATGCAGTCGCGCACTTGGACGGCGCATGGAGGTAGTCATCAGTTTGACCTTGAATTTGAATCGCATAACAACATTCATCAAGACAGCGGTGACAGCTCGACCATGTCCAAATTTTTAAAAAGGCGATAAGTTGGGTCCAAGTTACTCGGACTAGTCCAAATGTTAAAAAAGCGATCTGTAGAGTCCTAGTTACCAGAGTTGTAATGACTCGAGTCAATGACTCGACTCGAGTCCGACTCGAGTCACATTTTTTGGCGACTCGACTCGACTCGAGTCCCGACGGGTAAATGACTCGACTCGACTCGAGTCACTGCGAGCAAATGACTCGACTCGACTCGAGTCCCTCATCAGAATGACTCGACTCGACTCGAGGAAGGCTAATAAGACTCGAGTCCCAAAATAAAAGCAAAACTTAATTTCGAAAAATATTTGCAATGACTTACGCTGCGCCGTTCGCGTTGCCAGTTTTTGTTCACGTCACGTTAATGTTCGCGAATAATGTACGTTTATATACAGCGGCAGTCTGTTTCCTTCCTCCATAATGAAACAACAAACATACACCGTGTCGCGGACTCCCGCCTTGTGGTTCTATAGCATGTAATGCTAAACCTGGAACCAGACTTAAAACGCATTTCTCAATCCGTGGTTTCATCATTGGTTTCGGGCGATTTTGAAGTTCTTGGTGGAACGCTGGCTAAATTCATGTCCCAATTTCACACAAAAAAATGGATACGGACGGGCCCACCTTTGAATAATCAGAAACAGTTTTGTATAATGCAATTAGGTTTTAACATTGTCAGCGATCAGCGAACAACAAAATCTAGACCCGAAGCCAAACCAGTTATAAGACCGAAGTTTCACATCTTCTTATCTGTGAGGTGGCTAGCAATGGAAACTGTTGGTTGGGTACCATACAGCATACTTTATGTCTTTGGATTTCCGTAATAGACTGGTGCCTTGTATTCTTTCTCTCTTGTGTTTGTTGCTTTTTATTGTAATTTAGTGTTCAAATATTTGTGACTCGAATTGACTCGAGCTAAATACTTGACTCGACTCGACTCGACTCGACTCGACCACACTCTGTGACTCGACTCGACTCGACTCGACCTTGTTGACCTAATGACTCGACTCGACTCGAGTCACTTCTTTAAAATGACTCGACTCGACTCGAGTCACAAAAATCAGTGACTCGTTACAACTCTGCTAGTTACTCGGACTAGCATGCGCTAGAGTCGTAGAACATGGGCCTACCAACTTGGAAACAATATCGGCTCCGCTGAAGATTTGCGTAAATCACTCGAGCACAACTCATGCACTGATGCAGCCTAGCACGAATCGAAAGTGTTCTGTTGTCATAGTTGTACTTTGTTCAGTTGCCTCGTCTCCTTGCCTGTGAATTTAGCTATGTTGGGAAATAGGCCTATTATTAGAAATGAGGTTCAGGGTACGCGTCATTGCATAAAACTTACCCCTGACGTACGTATGCGTAGCATGCATGCAGCCTATGGCCTAGCCTAGCATGCAGCACGCAGGAAGGTGCTGATAAAAATATATTATATGCATGAACAAAATTATGTGCGTCGCGTACTACTAGTGCCGTCGTGTATGCGATCGACGCCAACGCTCAAAGTCAAAGATCGACGGCTGTTTCCGGTTCTTTGTGGAATATTCCATGATGCCATAGGTGGAACTTTCCATATGATCCAATCTTTAAAAATCCCGGACAATTCCGTGATAAGAAATTTTGGTATTCTATTAGTCATCCTTTGCCCTGGCCAGTGCCCCCTCCCCGTGCCCCCGGCCCCACCAAAAAAAATCCTGCCGAAATTTGCAGCTTGCCAAAGAAGTGTCTTTTAAAGTATTTTTTTTAAATAATGACACATAAGAGGAGTCAGTGAAGTTGACGTCCAGATTCTAATCCCTTAATCAATACCCTTCGGGCTGCAGGCCAGTAAATCGGTCCGAAATTGCCTAGTAGTAGTAGTACGCCGGCCAAACCTGCCCTCAAATTCTCCGGGGAAAGATTTCCATATAAAGAAGTTCACTCAACACCCTGTGTACAAATGAAACCCTATGAGAGTGGACTGAAAAATTCTAAGTGTTTTCTAAGAATTTGCTTGTATTTTCTCACTGCTCAAATTGATTTTGATGACATGAAATTGCTATCTGGGGGCTTGTCAATACAGAGGAAAATTAGTGAACTTCTTATATATATGAAATCTTTCCTTCTCCGGTATAAGAGCATTTTGAAGGCCGTGAATATGATTTGTAAAAAATAAGGTTGGAAGCCGTGCAGAGGACTGCGAGCTCGTATTTCTGTAAAATTTGGATGAAATTAGGCCCTAAATGGGTCTATTTTGCAATGAGGCGCGTGTATGGCGATGGGCTTCAAGACTGTTTTAGGGGTGATCATCTTTGGATGGAATTTTCTCCCAAAAGTCATCAAACCCCCAAAATGAAACGGAAAATGAAAGATGATGAAATGAGCTTTAATTTGATGCGTGTCTTGATCACTTTAGGGAGTTGTGAGCATTTTAAACAATTTTGGGAAGTGCGCGTAATTACTACTAAGGGGCCATTCAGAATTTTCAATGTTTTAAAATTTCGATCTTTTTTCCAAATTGTGGGTGGGTGGGTCAAGTCAAGCTAAATAATTGAAAATCGAAATTCACTTTCCATGGAAAAAAAAGATAAAAAAAACAAAGAAAGATAGATCTTTTGACTTGCCTGAACTACGCGCAAACGTTCCGATATCGCGATGTGTGTTTCTTTTCCAACTTCGTCCCCTGTATGTACTGTCAGTGGCGTAGCCAGGAATTTTTCAGTGGGGGGCGCTGGGGGGGGGGGGGGGGGGGGGGCTGGAACATTTCATGGGGAGGGGGGCGTCATGTAGATCAATGATAATTTTTTTAGAAACTCAAAATCTCAGTGGGGGAGGCGACGGGGGGGGGGGCGACATGGTTTCATGGGGGGGGGCTGTCGCCCCCCACGGCCCCCCCCCCCCCCCCCCCCCCCACCCGTGGCTACGCCACTGCAGGTCATACAGTTAAAGTTTATGTAAACTTGTATGAAAAGTCAAAGAAAAGTAATCTATTTGACACCAAGTTTGTGTTAACCTGCCGGTAACTCCCTAAAAAATTATCCAGACAAATATGTTTATTTTGTAACATTTTATGTTCGTCTGTCGGTCTTCTATGCTGTTATGTTTACTTTTAGGTACCTTCAATGGTACTATGTTTAATTAACCTGTTCATTTGTTTAATTAAACTAATAACGCACATATAGTTGCCAAATATGGCACTAACAAGTTTGAGGTCCGCAATTTCGTCTTTAAAAATCTGGATACGTCGGGTTACCGTACACACAATTGTCCTGGAAACAACAGTACCAAAGTACAGAAAGTCGTACGCAAGAGCTCCCCAGCAAGTATCGCTGACGCCATTATGATTCCAAAATTTCTCACTGTGTCACACATTGAAATAATTAAACAGCGTCGTTGTATTGTGAACACATAAAAGCATTCAAGTCGCGTTCTTGCACACTTTCTGCAAGTCGACATAGATATCCTTGAACCACTGCCCCTGCTTTGCATAACAAGTGCACATGAATGAACGATTCGACTTTTATTCAAAGAAATTTCTATGTACAGTCACCAGACTCTATTCAGTAAAGTCCCCGTCAAAACGAAAGTAAACAATAACGTGCATAACGCACGGCTACACCATCATACAGTGTGGCAGGGACACCAACAAGTAACACAACAACTATAATTTTAAAAAAAAATTGATAAATATTCTGATTGAATTTCGTTAAAAGATACTTGTTGGTGAGGTATCACATATTTTATCACATAAAAGAGGAAGACCGACAACTTCACGCCGTCACTGAACTAGACACACATGTACATGGTGTTCAAGTACATGTACATGTACATGCAAGTGCATGTACATGTACATGTACATGTTCAGTTTTTTTATTAATCGAAATTAGGGGTGGGTCGGTGGGTCAAAATAATTTGGAAAAAAAGTCGAAATTTTAAAACATTGAAAATTCTGAATGGCCCCTAAGGTATAGTCAGCTGGATGGACTGGACCCATAGAGCCATGGGCGTCAATCCTGGGGGGACAGTTAGACATGTCCCCCCCCCCCCCCCCCCGATTTTTGAACTCGTGTCTCATTTACAGGGCCCTTCTATGTACTTCAATGTATCTTTGCTTAGAAAATATTGATTGAAGTGGTCAGAAATTGCCTCAGATCACACCACAGAGCATCGAGAATCCATTTTTTTCGGGGCCCTTAAGCGGGCCCCCAACCCCACGCCTATAGCTCAGAATACCGATAGCTGATTCAATGACTCCAACCTCGAAAACGATGTTCAAATAATTATCTTTTGCTAAGAAAATATTAGTTAAAGCATGGAGGAAAGTGGTAAGAAATTGCTTCAGATCACACCACAGAGCATCTAGAATCCAATTTTTTTCGGGGCCTTAGTTTAAGCGGGCCCCGAATTACCCCACGCCGTTCGGGCTTCGGGCTTCGCGCTTATCGGGCTTCGGGCTTCGCGGGGCTTCGCGCTTCGGTACGAGCGAATTTGGAAAGGGGAAGGGGCGTGAACAGATCGACCGTTCCAATAGCCCCGCCCATTGGTGTTTTGACCAATATGCCGCACACTGCAGTCTCTGGTGGAGGTACAAGGTACAATCGTCGACCTCAGCGCAGCATGAACGCCGCATAGAATAACATCTATGGAACGCCGCGCCAATTATGCACATATAAAATATGGACATGCATGGTCCTATCACCATGATGAAATATCATGTTTTATGTTTACTTGACCTCACGGGTTAATGTTATAGTCCTCAGAAACCACGGCGATAGCGAATTTATTTACATTGCAGCGTACCTTGAACCTCTCTTCAACAATAATTGATCGAACATGCACAGGCAAGGAGACGAGACAAAGTTCATGTAGGCTACAACAGTAGTAAATTTCTGGGCGATTCGTACACCCGCGCATACGTTATTAACTCACACCATATGGCAAGAGAATTTGCGGTGTGCTGTTAATTCACATACCGTGCAGACTATACGAATACGGAGTTGATATAGGCCCTATTCGGATTATTATTCCACATCAAAGTGCGCGTAGCTCATGTATTTCTGAAAGCCACTGCCCATCGAAGTGAAAGTTTATAGCCTATGGTAATCTCTATTTTACTGTTTTTTATTTCCAATGCATTTTTTCGACTTTTGTACTTTTCTGCTACCTGCAAATTTTGTAAAAGTGCATTTTTCTACTTTTCTATTTTTCTGCTACCAGAAAAGCAGATTTTTACCTTTCTTCCTTTTCCTGGCGGACGAAAAGTGGACATCTGCTTTTCTGCTATTAGAAAAGAAAAAAAGCAGATTGAACGTTTTGTGAAAATGCACTTTTCTACTTTTCTGCTTTTCTGCCACCTGAAAAAAGACAAAAGGTTGAAGAAAAAAAAGATTAGCTTTTTGTTGAAAGATTTTTTTAGAAAGTGCTCGAGAAAGGGTTGCAAAATGTAACCCAACTGGCCGATAGTAACTTGCTAGTTTTTTTCAGTTTATATTTTTTCTTAGAAAAAACTTCAATTGCAGAAATAGTCCAGAATGGCAATGTCGCTCGGTCAAGCTCAAGAAGATGCATCTACGAAGGTGGAGTTAACAGTGTCTTGCAGGTAAGTTTGGTTTTATTTCCGAGAACAAAAAATCGTTATGGAAATGGTATTGTTTTCTTGTTCAATTCCAATTGCAGTTGTTTAAAAAAATAATAATCGGAGGTAATTATATGAAGAGTCTCAGAACTTGTCAAACATTTTTCGAGAGTGAAACATAAGCTTGAATATTGTAAATTATACTCTTGTAATGAATTAGCTAATTGACTCTGAAAATTTAAATGATTTTTGTTTACAGCAATTTGCCTAAGGGCCTATATTCCACGTCGGATACTTGTGAGTATTGGAAAATACTATATTTTGTGCTTGCACACATAGGCCTACGTGTAAATTAAAAAATAATTTTCAACTGTTTCGATTCCCAACCCACCTCACTTTTCCCCAACCCAGACAACCCTATATTCCGAAGTTGGAATTGTTAATTTCATTGAAACTATTATCACACCACTTGCCACCCAAGGTGTGACTTTTCATGTGAAAGTCCACCCATGTTCCTTAAAAATGTAACTAAAACTCAACACAAGGTATTGAGGGGGGGGGGAGATGGGTGAACATTGAAAAGCGAATTAATTTCATTGTAATTTAATTCATTGTTCGTTTTAGTGTTTCTTCCATGATTTCTTCAGATCATTATATGGTATTAAACTTGATCCCTTGATATGCTTGTTACTCCATGAGCAGCAAGCTGCAGTGTTTTGGGGTTCATAGATAAAGACAATCATGCATTTATGAATGTTTGAATTGAATTCACCGAAACATAACTGGATAAAAGCTGGATTAAAAGCTAATTCTGATTTACATGGGCAAGAGATTGTGTGTTTTTACTTGCAGTTTGTGTCATGCGCACAAGAGAAGAGGAAGGGCCTTTTCGAGAGGTAGGTGTGGAAAGAATTCCATACACGGCCTCCACTCATATTCCTTAATATGACCTGAAAAATACCAAAAGTTGTAAATCTCATGAAGAAACAGTATTCTAGGAGTGCAAACAATCTTTGATAATACTTAATCATTTTCTGTCATGGCCCATAGACTTCGTGCAGGAGGTCTGAGTGGAGGCCTTGTATGACATTCTTCCCAGGTGTGAACATTTCTTGTCGGCATGGCATGGCAAATAAAATGGAACAGATAGAATATATCATACATACATACATACATACATACATATAGGCATTTTTATAGCGCCCCACAAAGATCGGAGCACTTTACAAAAGCTGACGAATTAATTAAAGATACAAACAAAAAATGCATTGCTACGGATACAAAAAACTATACAAGCAAAATAACATATGGCATGATTAAACAAATAAATGGGTTTTGAGTCTATTTTTGAAGAGCTGAAGTGTGTTGGCTTCCCGGATGTTATCAAATTAGGTTTTGCCCTTCACCGACGTTTTAAACACTGTATACTCACCGTTAGCTCGGTGGTCGAGTGGTAAGACATCTGCACTATAAAGCAGGAGGTCGTGGGTTCGAGTCCCACCCGAGTGATTTGTCCAACCTTCACTCGGGAGGTAACACACTGAGTATACATGCAGTGTTTAAAACGTCGGTGAAGGGCAAAACCTAATTTGATTTATATCACCCCGGCGCAAAAATTCCATCTTAAGATAGAATATAGTTTTAAAAAATGAAAAAGGATCAGCTATAAAAATCAAGGGTTTTTGATTGTTGCAGACTCCGACATTAATTATGTTTACTGTTAATTGAAAATAAGCAGCTGTTTACCTGTCGTATTGCTATTGTGGAAATATTACGATGATAGGTCTTTCATTCTTTTGCAGTTTGGAAGAACAGAAGTGATATGCAACAATCTCAATCCAAAGTTTTTCAAGAAGTTTGTGATTGATTACACCTTTGAGGAAAAACAGTTCCTCGGATTTACCTTGTAAGTATACGTACCTCCTGAAACTTTTGCTGAAGTTGGCGAGCGAAGGTGGGGGTGTGTAGTCATCACTGGATATCTTTGCAAAACAAGATGACTAGAGTATTCAATGACCGAATGCTTAATAGTGTTACAACTGATAATGTAGTAATTAACCAACGGATAATGTATCACCAACCAATAATATAGTCACACAAATTGACCGATACTGTATCACTAACCGATAATGTACAGTAACAGAAATTGACCGATAGTGTAGTAAAAGGTACTACGTGGACTTCCTTCAAGAACTACTACCCAGCTGTCACTGCACTGCCCCCCCCCCTTATTCCATCTCAAGACACAGAGTCAGTTATTTCAGATTAAGATATTTCATTTCATTTCCATTCCAATCAATTTGTGATTAATACTTGAAAGCTACTTTTGGAGGATAAAATTTTCTTACATCTAAATTTGATAAAACTCTCAGGCAAGATGCTAGGGATTTAAAAAAATGTGTCATCTGGAATTAAGACTAGCTAGCCCTTTTTATTGATTGCAGAAAGAAATGCTAGCATTGATTTGAAGTGATTAATTTCCGAATTCTTGTTTTATATATTTTTATTCAGGTACGATAACGATTCCACAAGCCCAAACCTCGATAAACATGTAAGCTTTTCTCGACTCAGAAACCTGCATTTGGCATAAATCATTGCTTCCGTGGATGGTATCTAATAATAATAAATAAATAAATTAAAAAACACACACACTTTGTTTAGATAAGCTCCAACTAAATATCCTACGTCAAGAAATTGCAGTAACTATGTATTTTGTAATTCCATATCAAGAAAATCTGAAATAAAGGTTTTATTTACAAAACTGGTTTTGTTTCAATTTTCGTTCTGCAGCGTTGCCTTGGCGATGCTGATTGTACTCTTGGTGAGATCATGGGATCAAAAGGTTGTAAATTCACAAAACATCTAAGGTTAGTTGTGTTTGATTTATACCAAAAAAAGATATTTAACTCTCTCTTATACTTTTACAAATCGAAAAGTGCAACCAGTGGAATACCTTACCACACTATATATTTTCTCAAGTTTGTTTGTGGTACATGCTTAAGTTCCACAGGGTATCTCGTGAATTCATTCTTAATAAAAATGATAACAAGAGATGGTTCCTGAAGGCAAACAGTTAGAACTTCTGTTAACAGTCCAAGTTTGATGTGAGTTTCCAGAGGGTTTGCAATTGCTGTAAGAATGGCTCCAGAATTTAATATCTGTGATTTCTGCTAACAGATTAAATGAGGACTCTGGGTCAATTACAATCCAAGGCGAAGAGCTGAGCGATTGTCAGGTGAGATTATTCCCAATTATCGTTGATTTTTGTGAAAATGTTCCAGAAATAGGCCTTTTTTCCTGCTAGTGTGATATTTGCAGTGTTTTGGTCAAGCCCTTCAAAACAGTGCTTCCACTTTCCAAATTTGAATTTCCTTAGATTGGAATAGTTTTCCCTGCGATTTCCTTAAACTTTTTTTGGGATTTCCTGATTTTTGTCCTTAAATAATTTTAAATTAAAAGTCGCCATGATAATGATAAAAAAAATGGATATTTCTTACAGGTTTAGTTTCTCAGTTTCTCATCATCAAAAAAAGTATCTTCGAAGCTATTAAACTGTGTGTCATCATCATCTGCACACGCTGTCCGAGTGCATGGGGCCGGGGTCTTGTTTCTTCTATAATGGTGCGGATTCGGCTCTTTCGCGTCTGCCAGCCACACCATGCTTTAGGACGCGGCCCCAAAAGCCGGGCCCCAAAATAGCCTTAGTATTTGTTTGGCATAAAAATATTATCTTTGAAGTAATTTCTTAATATTTTTGAAATATCTTTGAATTGTCCTTCAGATTTTGAATTTCCTTAAAATTTCCTTAAATTTTTCATTTCCTCAGAAATTTCCTTAGGACATAGAAATTTTCTTAAAAGTGGAAACACTGCTTCAAAGGTTCTCACTGTCACAGGCCCGCCAGTTAACGTCAAATAAGTCATCACAAGCTGTTCACATTCACAGAAAAACTATGTTATATTTCCTCCCCTGTTACTTGTGAACCGACTTGTGAATGGACCTTTTATTTACTCATGACAGGACTTATTGAGATCGACTTGTAATTGACTTGAGATCAACTTGTGATTGACTGCCGGGCTGATACTTGTGATTGTCTTGCCATGTGAATGATCGGGATGGACTCGACACTGGATTCTTGTTCTGGCTGTCTCATAGACTGATTTCTTTTTATAATATCATACTATAACCTATCCATCTTGATTCAGTTTTCTTTTATTCAATATCAAGGCACTTTGCTTGTCTTCCATTAGGATATGATAACGTTGCAGTTCAAAGGGGACAAGTTGGACAAGAAAGGTTTCATCAGCAAATCAGATCCCTTCTTAGTCTTCCACAGATGCAACGAGGATGGAAGGTTTGATAACAACAAACAATTGCTGGATTTTCTGTTCTTTTTCCCCTTTTACAAAAGATTTTAAAACATGTGCAAAACACTTGAATCTGTTTGTACACTGGACTTAATTTTGTGGGGGAGGGGGTGGGGGGAGCCTAGGGGGGCTTTAGCCTCCCCCCCCCAAAAAAAAAATTGTCTAGCCCCCCCCCCCCCCAATCCATAACAATAAAAAAATTGCATTAGCAAAAAGAAGGAATGTGAAGTGCATGCGAACGGTCTCCCCCTAAAGAAATAGTCGTGACAAGGGTGCATTTGTAGTTACTATAGTGTGCCTGATTGTACGATTTTATTGAGGCTCCCCATTGAAAATAATGCACGAGCCCCCCCCCCCCATATTAGGTAAAATAGCTATTTTACCAACCTCTACTCGAAAATGCCTCTTCATGTAACATTTTGTGATATATCGCCTAGACTATCTATTAGTATTTGTACTTTGTGTCTTCTTCCCTTTCAGCTTCACAATCTGTCATAAGACGGAGTACATCAAGAGAACGCTCAGTCCACGATGGAAGTCAATTAACATCATGTTGAGAACGCTGTGCAACGGAGACAAACACAGGACCATCAAGGTGGAGTGCTTTGATTGGAACCAAAATGGCAGGTTAGTTTTTCGAGTCATGGCAATGTACGGAAATAAATCGAAAATCATGAGAGTATGACTCATTCTGAGTTTTGATTCTGCACCAGATTTAGTCCCAATTTCAATATGCCTTGCTAGAAGTTCAGATTTATACATGTACCATTTTTTAAGGTACATATAATACAGGAACATTTGTAATCAAATGAGGTTTTGCCCTTCAACGACGTTTTTTAAACACTGTATACTCAGTGTGTTACCTCCCGAGTGAAAGTTGGACAAAATCACTCGGGTGGGACTCGAACCCACGACCTCCTGCTTTCTAGTGCAGATGTCTTACCACTCGATATAACATTTGTAATTGCATGTACCCATAAATGTACATGCCGATATTTTTCATCAGAAAATCCTTGCTCAAAGTGAAAATTGGACTGGTACCAAATACCCTACGAACAATTATTCCACCTGAAATGATATCATTCGGAACAAAAACCAATTATTGTTGAAGGGGTTTTCAGAAAGTGTGCCCGCGGGGCACAGTTCTTTACATGCATTAGTAACGGATAACGAGAAGGGGAAAAAATGTTCCTTTTTCTGTTTTCTTAAAATGTATAGTATCCACTGAGCTGACAAGTTTGTGTTGTTTAATAAAAAAAAAAGCTCAAAAAGCAAATGTCCTGTATACTTTTACGGTCAGTTGGAGATCTCATTTGGAGGCAATTCCAAATACTGGTCAGTCTTTAAGAGGTAGGATTTCTAGGGTTCGGGTAAAGATATCACATGTCAAGAGAATTTTAAGAGGGCTAGTTCAAATAGAAAGAAATTTGAATTCCGTTCATGAAGCTTTTTTAAAGAGATATGTAACTCAAGAGGCCAGCTCTGAGTTTTGTGTAATCACAAACATGTCTTACTTTCATGACTCATTTTGTAATCTGCTTTTGATTTTTGTTTTTTGTCTTTCCAGCCACAATTTGATTGGTGCGTTTGAAACCAGCGTGACTGAATTGGTAAAGGGGCCTGGTCTGCCTAATGTTTATCCGGTAAGTCCAGTTTAGAACAAATAGGATGCATCATTCCGGAGGCAGTTATGTAACAAATACTAACAACCCTTTTGAACATATCTTGGTTTTTTTTATATGTGATAACATACATTTATTGCGATGCTGCATAAAGAACGATACATAATGTTGTATATTCAAATTGGCAATACATGTACATATATATATTTACAATAGTGAACATTAACTAAATGGCAGCATCTAGGTCCGGGGTGAAGCATAAGCTTTTGTTCCCCAGCCTATGGACAGACAGACAAGTGGCAGACATACATGGAAAGACAGAGCACAAACACCGGTGTAAGACAGTAATCAAGGCCATTTTTATCCCTATTACACTGTTTTAGTATGCAATTAAACATTTATTTTTCAGTTTTCTAGCAAAAATAGAGAGAGTGGGTGATGATTTAAAAGAGTTATCCAGACTATTCCAATATAGAGTGCCACGTTGGACAACACTGTTTTTGGACAATGTCGTTCTACTATAATTAACATACAGATTTTTCCTAGTAGTGCTTCGGGTATTATAGGAATGAATGTTTGAAGTAAGTGTAAAACAGGGGTTAAAACAAGCAGATAATGAACGATTCATATATTTATACATACATTTTCCTAAGTTGAGATGATACAGGTCAATAAATTTTAACAATTTTAAATTTGCAAATAGAGGCCCAGAGTGTTCACAATAGCCAGTTTTAAAAATTACTCGAACTGCACGTTTCTGTAGAGTAAGCAGTTTGTTGTATTTTAGGAGTTGAACTACCCCAGGTCAGAATTGAGTAATTTTAAATACGGTAAAACAAATGAGTTGACAAGGTTAGTAATATGCTACTAGGTAAAAATATTTTAGACGGTTCATTATACCAATATTTTTTTGATATTTTAGATTTTATTTTGTTTCTTCAATTTGATTACAATCTTGTTTCTTCTTCCCTCCAGCTGATCCATCCCAAGAAGCAAGCCAAGAAGAAATCCTACCGTAATTCTGGTCTGATCACACTCTTCAGCTGCAAGATTGAACCTCACGCTCGGTACTCTTTCTTGGATTACATCCGGGGAGGTTGCCAACTCGCCTTCACTGTCGCTATCGATTTCACAGCCTCCAATGGTATGTCTGTATTGGCGGAGGATTCATTGAAGGGCACATTTAGTTCTCACAAAAAGTCTTACCCTCTAGACCACTTAGTCCGGTGGTCTGAGTCCAGTACATGATTCAAGTGCTTGTCAAGTGATCTGCAAGTCTAGCTGTCTCGTTTCCATGGATGTCATTTTTATTTCTTTGGGGGGGGGGTGCATCTATAGCTAGCTGCACCTGGGCAAATATGAGAAATTCAAAAGGTGTATAAAATTTTCCTCAGAATCACTTTTATATATATAAGGCTGAAGTTTAAACATTTCCTGGGCTTCATATGCTAATCACTTTATAATGCTGAACAATTTCCCGGACTTGTAGAAAATTGTTAACATTCACATTTTCCAGAATTGACGACAATTGATTTCAAGCCTTTTTCAGGGATTTTTTTTATAAATTGCCAGACCGGAAGGGCCATCCCTGACACTGACTGACTGGCCAGCTGACCAGCTGTCAAGCTTTCGGATCCAGCTGGACTGGTCTTATTCCTTGTGTTACTATGTGAGTTTACAACCCTGTAATTTGTTCCTCATTTTCCTCAGGTGACCCTCAACAGCGCTCATCTCTCCATTACATCAATGCAGTCCACAACCAATTTGAATCTAACGCTTACTTGAGGGTGTTGCAGGCAGTTGGTGAGGTCGTTCAGGACTATTCTCATGATAAAACCTTCCCAGCCTTCGGCTTCGGTGCTAGAATCCCACCCAGGTCTCAAGTCCAGCAGCAGTTCTCCTTGGTAAAATAGTATCAGTTTTCCTCACAATTTCTCCTCGACATTCTCAGTGTTTGTTATTCTAACAGTTATTAGTTTTTCTCTCTTTGCTTGTTAGTACGTTTTTATTCAAAACCATCCTGCATTTTTCTCCCTGTACCGCCACAATGAGCACTCAATGGTATTCTGGCTATACAAATTCTTATGCGTTCTATGAGTTAAAGATTAGATTTAATGAAAGTTGTAACACTTAATATTTCATTTTTATTCATCAGAACGGCAATCCAGACGACCCTGTGTGTGTTGGCGTAGAGGGCGTAGTAACAGCGTACAAAGAGATGTTACCTAAGGTGAGGCTAGATGGCCCCACAGAGTTTGCTCCAATCATCAACCAAGTGGCAAGGTTTGTCTTTTTCCCCCCGGATATTAAGCCTAACTGCCTTCAAAAATTAGCTCAAAGCCCACCAATTTGTCGACTTGTGTTATTCGGAATCAAACAGTGGAGCTAGCTGCTTGTTTCTCATATGAAGAAGGAATTTTGCATCAGGGAGATGTAGTTTCATGTCGGTTTTGCCTTCAAAACGTAATTCTAATTATTTAATGTACCACATAAAATAAGGAGCCAAACAGTCAAGCTGTTTTAGGTACATTAATGGAGAATCATTTATTCTAAGGCTACTAGGCCAGATCAAATTGAATTAAGAAATTCTACAAGGCCAAACCACATATACTAGAGTCTTTATTGTAACTACATCTAAGAAATAAAATAGAATCCTCCAAAAAGTATATCCCAAAAAAATAGATGGTGGGTAGTTGACGACAAATTAAAAAAAGTTACTTACTGGTAGAACAATACAATGTATATACATACATGTAGTATAGGTACAGTTTGAATAGTATTTGAAAACCGATTAAGTTCTTGGCAATGCTTTTGCAAACGGCTGTGTCAAATTGTAACCTTTGCTCAGGGGAGAGGGTAATATATGCTTGGAATGCCTCAGACTTCCAGTCCCCCATCATTTTGACTATTTCACAAGGAAGGCCAGATTGCAAAGCCCAAGTCGCCCCTCCTCCGCGACAACTGTGAGTGCCAAACTGTGATGGAGGGAGCTTTAATTTAGTCAGCAGCTTGGTAAGAGTTGCTTGGAACTGGGAGGGAGTCAGAGGCTTGTAGCCTGAACTTAGTGGTATCATAAAGGCAGGGCTATTGCAGGGTACATCTGGTCATAATACAAAATATCCAATGAGGGCAGTGACTGGGCAGAGAGGATGCTCGTGTAAGAAGGGCAAGGGCACAGACAATTGGCGTTGTTTGAACTGGATGGTTTTGGACCATCGAATGTTGAGCAGAACACCCCAAGGATGTACAGAAAAATCTGATTGGGTAAGGTGCCGTTCAACATCAAAAGACCCAGCAGAAGGGGTGAGGAAGTTGGATTTGCGTAACAATCCAAAAAAAGGCTACTAAGCATGCTGCCCAAAATGCAGCATCAAAGGGGGATGACAAATCTAACAAGGATCTTAGGGATAAGAGAATGGTAGGGGTGATGGGCTCTTTGTATGTACCACATAAATTAAGGAGCCAAACAGTCAAGCTGTTTTAGGTACATTAATGGAGAATCATTTATTCTAAGGCTACTAGGCCAGATCAAATTGAATTAAGAAATTCTACAAGGCCAAACCACATATACTACAGTCTTTATTGTAACTACATCTAAGAAATAAAATAGAATCCTCCAAAAAGTATATCCCAAACAACTAGATGGTGGGTAGTTGATGACAAATTAAAAAAAGTTACTTACTGGTAGAACGATACAATGTATATAAATGTAGTATAGGTACAGTTTGAATAGTATTTGAAAACCGATTAAGTTCTTGGCAATGCTTTTGCAAACGGCTGTGTCAAATTGTAACCTTTGCTCAGGGGAGAGGGTAATATATGCTTGGAATGCCTCAGACTTCCAGTCCCCCATCATTTTGACTATTTCACAAGGAAGGCCAGATTGCTAAACCCAAATCGCCCCTCCTCCGCGACAACTGTGAGTGCCAAACTGTGATGGAGGGAGCTTTAATTTAGTCAGCAGCTTGGTAAGAGTTGCTTGGAACTGGGAGGGAGTCAGAGGCTTGTAACCTGAACTTAGTGGTATCATAAAAGGCAGGGCTATTGCAGGGTACATCTGGTCATAATACAAAATATCCAATGAGGGCAGTGACTGGGCAGAGAGGATGCTCGTGTAAGAAGGGCAAGGGCACAGACAATTGGCGTTGTTTGAACTGGATGGTTTTGGACCATCGAATGTTGAGCAGAACACCCCAAGGATGTACAGAAAAATCTGATTGGGTAAGGTGCCGTTCAACATCAAAAGACCCAGCAGAAGGGGTGAGGAAGTTGGATTTGCGTAACAATCCAAAAAAAGGCTACTAAGCATGCTGCCCAAAATGCAGCATCAAAGGGGGATGACAAATCTAACAAGGATCTTAGGGATAAGAGAATGGTAGGGGTGATGGGCTCTTTGTGTTGAACGATGTGGCCTTTAGTTCTCTTTATTCCTAGCAAAATTGTCTGTAGATGCCAATTATTTTCTAGCGGGTTAGGGAGGCCACAGTCACGATGAAGTATTCTTTGGATACTAATGTACTGCGCGATAAAGGAATACTGAAGATGACCTGCTAAATAGGCCACATATCTGCTTAGTATGGTGGGAGTAACTGGAACAGGCGAATAACTCGTCATTGAACAAAATTTCAAATAAGTGCGGAGGTGAGAGCGATCGATAGGTACGTGGCTTTGGTGGAGGATGCGAATGTAGCAAATCGGTATGCAACCTGGCTATCCAGGTATAATTGTTCAATTGCATGCAGTCTGTGCATCTGGGGAGAAATAGACAGCAGGGGGAGAGACATATGAACAGTCAGGATGGATTCAACCCCCATGAAAACCAAGGTTGAAACAGGGATTGTATAACCTTAATAACTAGCCTGGCTCATGAAGACGAGAAATACAGTCGGCGAGAGTATTATGTCAACCAGGGAGATGGCATTTAACATTATTTCATCAAAATCTTCAAAAAAATAAAGGATGCATATCAACAAACCTGTGGAAGTTTCAACTCCGTGGATACTGTCTTTTTTAGTAAATAAAAAAAAACGTTTGCACAATTTTGGTTTCGTAACCGGATTCCGTTGTTAACACATAAAAAAGTGCCTGCCTTCAATGATAGTTTTCTTCCAAATTATACCATTTTTAGGCGTAATAATTTCACAGTGGTTTGGTACCAGTCCTATCTTCATTTTGAGCACAGATTTTTGTATTTAATGGGTTTTTACGTTTCCGGTAACTGCAAATGTTCCTACGTGCCTTTGAATAAGGGAACAAATGTGTGATCGGCCGGTTTTAAACACTATGTTAGACCGGCTTGGAGTTTGGACGCTGATAATGACCAGAGCCGAAGTCCAGGGTCGTTTTCAGCGTCCAGACTCCAAACCGGTCTTAAAACATAGTGTTTAATACCAGCCAAGCTCATATTTATTCCCATTCACGATTGTGTGCAACAATTTACTCCATTCTTTTTAAACACCCCTCTATGTTATAGTGCTTCTCGCGAGTAGTTGAAAACAACTCCACCGCGGTCTGCGCCACATCAAGCAGTATACCGCCACGCGCGCACCAATCGCTATAAGGATTCTTAGTACTACTCGCGAGAGGCACATAATTACAGGTGTGTTTCACAAAAAATAAAGTAAAATTGTTGAACAAAACCGTTGGACGTCTATATACTGTTTACTTGTTTTGACTTTTTGACCGAACAGTATTTATGAATGAGATCCAGCCTGAATCTAGAATAGTCATCTGAATTACAAGTGTAATGTGCTGTCTGTCTTACAATTGTTCCTTATTCACCTAGCTTTGCCGAAGCCAAGCAAGATGGTTCCGAGTACCTCATCCTGCTCATCATAACCGATGGATGCGTCTGTGACATGGACAACACAAAGGAAGCCATTGTCAATGTACGTCTCGGCATTTCAATCCGAATTTCCAAAGTTTTGAATGAAAATCAAAATGAAAATGAAAAGGGTTTTAAAGCAGTTTGGTAACATTCGAATTTTTGTGAAGTTAACTACACACTACTGAACCTTAAACTGTAAATTATTACTCTCTCAAGATTCTGTGGATTATCAAAATATTTAAATTTACGCTAGAAGTAATTTTCAAAAGCATTTCACTTTCTGACACTATAGTCTTTCGGACACCTACTTTATTGATTTCTTTTCAGGCAGCGCAGCTTCCCATGTCAATCATAATTGTTGGAGTGGGTGACAGAAAATTCACAAGTAAGTGTATTTATTTCAATGTAGCTACACTAATTTCGACAAAATAATTGAAGTAATTGAGGTTCACGTTAACTTGTTTGGTCCATATTTTGTTACAGGCATGGGAGAGTTGGCTGGGAAGGAGGTCCGAGTTTCCTCAAGAGGGCGCTTTGCTGAGAGAGACATCGTACAGGTCAGTCCGAGGCCGCGACTAAATGGCGTGGCTACGGCTAAGAGTAACATACCTATATGAAGTGGCTTCAGCTGCTTCTATAGGAGCGTGTGTGATTGCAAGCCGTAGCCGATGAAAGTCATGACTAAATGACTTGGCTAGCAATTACATACCTGTCTATGTGAAGTGGCTTCAGCTGCTTAATTCTTTAGGAACGTGTGTGATTGCAAGCCGTAGCCAATGAAAGTCGTGACTAAATGACTTGGCTAGCAGTAACATACCTGTCTATGTGAAGTGGCTTCAGCTGCTTCTATAGAAGCGTGTGTGATTGCAAGCCGTAGCCGATGAAAGCCGTGACTAAATCACTTGGCTAGCAGTAAAATACCTGTCTATGTGAAGTTGCTTCAGCTGCTTCTATAGGAGCGTGCATGATTGCAAGCCGTAGCCGATGAAAGTCATGACTAAATGACTTGGCTAGCAGTAAAATACCTGTCTATGTGAAGTGGCTTCAGCTGCTTCTATAGGAGCGTGTGTGATTGCAAGCCGTAGCCGATGAAAGCCATGACTAAATGACTTTGCTAGCAGTAACAATTATCAGTTTCTTATGTGGTTTAACTGAAGTTGTACCAAAGAGGGCTGGACAAACTGTAACTTGAGTCACCGAAATATATCCCACTTGATATTTTATGATTATTTGTATATAACTTAATTATGACTTACCGGCTCACAAACAAATGTTTTTCCTTCAGTGCACAAATGCAGGATATTAAAACTCATTTCCCACATCGTTTTCTTGTTACCTGAGTTATATACCGGTGCCTATAAAAAGTTATTGTCAAACCAACAGTGGCAGGCCATTTTTGCCTGTATAGTGTATTATAGAATGTCCAACCTTTGACTTGTTTTGTTAGTGAAGGTCACTTATAAAGATGAAAAATTTAATTGAAAAAGGTCGGGATGCAAAAATAAAATTAGAGGATCCAATTCAAACGAATGTAGTTCACAACTTTCTTTTCTCTTCCATACAGTTTGTTCCTGTCAAACAGTGTGAGGGAAGATACATTGACATTGCGTATGCCATAAGGCAGGAGCGTTTCGCCAAGGAAGTCTTGCGTAAGATTCCAGATCAAGTCACGTATTACCTGAGGAACAAAAATATCGTCCCTGGTAATTTCCCCTCACCTCGCCAGTTATCAGAGCTGCAGAAAATGAAAGTGGAGTGAAGAGGATGAAGGAGTCACCATAATTAATACCCAAGAACGGATAGATTATGTAATTAGGCCTATCTGACTGTGACCTTGAGTGCTGAGAAAAACATGCAAAACGAAACCAGTTCACCACTCACATTAGCCAGCAAAATTCTCCAAAATGTTCATAAAGCAAAGACAAGGTCCTCTGCAGTATTCCGCTATCTAAGTTTGAAGTCTCAATTCAATTTTTAAAGAAGATTTTTTTTGGGTCAATTTTAGGCACATGAGAGGGTAGTCAAGTGATTTAAAGACTAGACTGGTACATGTCCCACCATGGTCCAACCATGCCAACTGTTTGAAAAGGCTTAAACCTCGCCATTAGTCTGGTGGCAGATTATGGACAAATGTGTAGAAATAGAGATCAGTACCAGATATATGCCAGATGTTTCTTTTGGCACAGTTGATTGATGCAATACTGAAGGGTTGTTTGACTGGTTGTTTCAGGTGCCAGTCTATTTTCTTGTTTTACACCTTTTCAATACCGGGACTCTCGTACACAGTATTGAGAGTCCCAAAGTTTCAGACTACATAAGTATATACAGGCCTAAGATTAAGAAACTTAGTTATAAGCATTGATCACAGACTGTGCAACTAAAACCAGGTAGAATGGGCCTGTTGTTGATAAAGTTGTCCGCAATTTATCCTGGCTATTTAATGAGATTATACTCTAAAGAAATCTGAGGGATTGCAATTTTTTTCCACAGTTCATGGCTTCCTCAACAATTTAATTTGTAAACAGACGATTATTAAATACCTGTTATGGTTGATATTGAGACTTAACTGGTTGCAAATGTCCAGTATAATAAAACAATTATGTGGAGGAATCCTATATTCTGAAATTTCAATTAATTTTGTCATAAAATTAGTATACAGCTGTACATATAGCCATGATGAAATCAAATGAAACTCACTGCGGTGGAATGGATCAAATACTGCAAATATTAATGATGCTGTGCATGTAAAGATATCAGTGAATTATAAGAACTTGCCACATACATGTACACTGCTCAGTAACAAGTACATGTTTATAGGAAGTTTATTTTTGTAGCCTTCTCTCCAAGTGTACACGACTATAATGAAGAATATTTAGGATACTTCTCTTTTTAGCATTTTAGTTGCAAAATTTACCAAAGACCTAGGTCTAGATGTCATTCTGATTTATAAAAATGTATGATTCAAACAATGTGTTGTACAATGAGAAATACTGAAATGATTTTAGATAGTAGATTTATGTTGGATTTCTTTGTATTCAACTGTATTTTCTGATAATGTGTATAGTAAAAATTTTCCACTACAGTTTGGTTTTCTAGACTGTATTATGAAAGTGCCAAAATATCTAACCATACTTTCTGAAATTTATTCTGAAGTCAATTTAAATGCAATTTAAGTGTTTGACTACAAGTTATTCAGATAACATTCCGATATGTGGTTTTATAAATTATCTATCATTGCTTATGTAGGGAGACCAAATGCAGCCTCAGTTGTTCATCCAAAAGTTTAGCAAGGTGATTTGCATAGTGTGACCTTGGTGCTTCCCGCGCAAAGGCAACTTGTAACAAGTTTTCTTCTGTGGGACTTGAACCGGAAAGACCACCACAAACTTGGGGCATATATTCTCTCTATTTTGTAGGGAGTATGGCTCCGGCCATGCTCCAAATTTATATCCTTTTGGAAGGTTAGTATTATAGATTCGTCCCTGTGAGTACTTTAGTGTATAATGTGATCTTTTTGTGGGAATATTGTGTTCATTTTGAGGCCGGTTGATTCACGTCTGTAATTTGTAACATAATAATTAATATGTAGCCAGCCATGTGTTGACATTTGACCTTTATCGCTGTTCTATTTTATTGTGCCTTACATTTATCATGGATTATTGCTTTGTGTAAAGAATATTATCATCTTGACTCTTGTGTAGAAATAATGTAAATACAAGTTCGGTAAGCTCATCTCATTGTCGTCGTCATGCCATAGGTTCATAGTTTTACTGGCATATATTTTTAGTGGAACACTCGTCCTCTTTTAAATAGAGGGCCGGCCTCCTTTTGCCGTCCCGCTACACTTAAATGTTGTGTGAAGTAAGATTTTAACCGCTAAATCATTTTGTATACAAAATAAATTTGTAATATATTCTTTGTATATGTGATGATGATTTAAACAAAGAATTTGTTTATAGAGTAAATACAACATAGGCCTACTTTGCCATATAACATAACCTGGCAATGCGTTCTGGCTTTGTGTTCCGTGACAAATCAGAAATGGTATAATCTTTATATATCAAATCGAATAGAAAAGAGGGCAGCATCTGCTTTAAAAACTCAGAAATGTTTAAGATACGTGCATCTGGGACATTTCCAGATATTTTCCAGACATCCGCTGAAGTGGCGTCTGGATACTACATTCTTTCCGAAATCTGAAATTCTGTTGATCAACACTGAAATACAATGTAATATTGAAATAGGTGTCAATTAATATTAAATTATTTATATTTGAATGAAACGTGTAATTATATTTAGTAATTCTTATCGTCATTACTATATAAAGATGTAAGGCCCCCCTCCAACCCGGCTGAACTTAACTTTCGTCCAATCACGGTTCTCACATTCAGGAACCACTCAACCATGACTCGCTGCAAAACGATTCGATTATGCGGGCTGCGATATGCACGCTTGAGTAAGAGGCTACAAATAACAGGTCACTGCGCATGCGAAGTACCCATTCCCTTCCGAGGTCCAAAACCTTAACCAAGATGGCGACTCAGTGCTGTGAAACGTGATTTGGCCGTTCGAAACTTCGTGTAAAAGTAGCAGGTCAGCCAGCGCCAAAGATGGCACTTTCAAGCCATGTAAGTTCGTTTTCCGGCTGCTAATCAGATTGAGTGTGGCTGGCTTGGTGACTTGTCAAATTTAACGATTGAGGTAAAAAATATCGAACACGCGCGATCGCACGATGGTGCAATGCCCGTCATCCTGGTGGTGGCGGACTCCAGACTATCCAGGCTAGGTATTATGCGAACAGCAGGGAATCTAGACTTGGGTGGAAACCAGACCAATAATATGGCGTAGAGAATTTTTTACAATTTTTTTTTTGGGGGGGGGGGGGGTTAGAAGCGGCATATAAATTATGAGGAGAAACGAACAGTTGATATATTCATGTCCTGCTGATATAGTAGGCCTATTTTTGTAAAAAAAATAAATAAAAATAGGGGCACAATTGCAGAATACCCCGCCACTCAATCTAATATCTATCCACCTTGTACTTCAAAGTTCGTAGCCAGCTACGGAGTCACGGTTGATTGCCCTCAATAAACCTTCTCAGGCAGCGTTACTTGTATGCGTCATGCTCCACTGCACTCCCACTCCATATCCGTGTAGTCGGCAACAGGGTAGTTGGTTTGGACTTAAGATTTTTTCAGCAACTCCCATTCCTTTTGTGTTGCTTCGTTCTCAAATAATGGACCCCCACTCAGTATCCGCGTAGCTGGCGATGGAATTGAATTGTTTCTTTTCCAGTGATTCCAACCACGTAGCCAGAGATTTTAGGGGTGTATTTCCGAGTGGCGGGGTATTCTGCAATTACTCCAAAATAAGAAACAGGATAAGGCCAAAAAAAAAATAAGTCGGTCTCTGGTCAGCGCGCGCATCGATTTTAATCATGCGCGTCGATCTTTTTTTTTCCCAAAATGTTCCGCGGTAGCTCCAACAGCGCCCTCTATTTCCGCACCTCCTCAATTTTTTTTTACCAAAGAGCACCAAGGAATGGGAAATTGCACCAAGGCGAATGATCGAAAGCACCAAGGCAAATTATGGAGGACACCAATGTACATGAGGACACCAAAAAAGCAAAATAATACCCACCTTGTCTGTACAATCCAAGCTTATAAAAAAAAAAAAGAAGCAAAAAAAAAAAAAAAAAAAAGCCGCATCGTCGCGTCAATTCCGGAACTTTGGTCTGACCAGGGACCGAATATTTTTTTTTTTGGCCTAAGAGGACAATGAAATTAAGGCACACAGTTTTACTTTTCCTAGGGTCGAAATGTTAGGCCACTAACTATTTTTTTGCAGTTTTACTTTTCGTGCACAACAATTAAAAACTAAAAAAGATGAATCAAATTTATTTAAAAGTTGCAATTTTCATGTAAATTACTGCGGAAATCAACTGTTGCACATGCATGGCATGCTTCATTCATGTCAGTTGGCAACCGAATGGTTCTCCGACTTCACTTCCCTTTTAAAAAATCCCATTCCTACGCAAAACTGAGTATGACTGACTGAGTCTGAGATAAAAATAATCTTCTTGAAAGAAAGGATATTCATTTTTTATTTAGACATTAAAAAGTAGCATTTTTTTGAGAAACTAAATTAAGTTCACACTAAGATTCGAACATGTCGAACCCTGCACTTTCGGCACTCAAAATGCACATCTCTTGTATTGAACTACCGAAGCGTTTCAATCGCTGAAGGAATGTAAAACCCCATAATCCACATACATACACAATGTTATGTGGCAATTCCATAATTTAAAAGCTATTGAAAAATGTGTTACTGCTTTAGTTAAGATAGCCACTGTGTCAAACATACAAGCACAAGGGCCCAAAATTTTAAATGCTTATAAAAATATCAGGGAAAGATAAATTTTAATTTAATAACCGTTAGCAGCACATGATCGAAGGCGTATCTTTGTAGGTTAAATCTCAGATCTCAACATCGGATTCAAAGCTGACTATTTAATTTTTTTTCTCACGAACAGGGAATAAGTTTTGGTGACTTCCAAGATATCGAAGCGGAGGAGTATGAGAATCTATTTGGCACCCTCAAGAAGCCTTTACATAATAGCTACTTAGAGGTGAGAATCTCAGATAATGATTGTCTGAAATTGAAAAATTTGAAACTGTACAATTAAAAAAAAACCAACTGATTTTTGGATGGTTTAATTGAGCTAAGCCCGGCAGACGAAAAATCGATTTAAAGAAAACAATTCTAAGTATAGATATTTTTTTCTTCCTCAGCTGCCATGGAATGAAGATGATTACATACAAGATGCAGTTGCAAAGTCAATGCAAGGTAAGGCATCAAAGTAAACAAAATTGTCTCAGATAAAAGTCAAATATCCAAGTTAAAAAATCTGTGGTAAGTTACTTTGATGATTGTTCAAAGATTCACCCTGTCTTATTCTTTTGTTTAGACAACGTTGCTGCAGATGCAAGCTTGGATGTTCCAGTGCCAGGGTTTTCTCAGCAACAGCAGCAGCAGCAGGAGCAACAGCAGGAGCAACAGCAGATGTTGCAGCAGCAGCAGCAGCTTAACTTACATCTGCAGCAACAGCATCAGCAGATGCAAATACAACAACAGATGCAACAGCAGCTTTTCCAACAACAGCAGATGATGCAGTATCAACATGAGCATCAGCAGCAGCAGCAGCAGCAGCAACAGCAACAACAACATCAGCAGCAACAACAACAACATGAACAGCAGCAGCAGCAGCAACAACAACAACAACAACAGCCTAGCAGTACTCAAGCCCCACCTCCAGTCACGTCTACCCAGGCCATACATGGCTACTCTCCAATTTTACCACCCGGACTCCTAGGCATGGGAGCACAACCGCACCAGGAAATGTATGCACAATTAGTGGCCCAAACACAACACTTGCTAATGCAGGGCCATTTCTCTACTCATCAACAGCCACAACTAACGACCCAGGCAGCACAACCTCCTTCTGAGGCTTCGGGTGGTCAGATAATGCCCGACGAAGCATCCCGCAGTTCTGATGGACAAACTACCGATTTGTCTGACAAAAAAAGGCGGAACAAAAAGAAGCGTGATCCTAGTTATTACGTTAACCTCTATGATGATCCCAAGCAGTACGGGAGAACAGAGACTGCCTATTATGCTGACAATGAGAGCAGTGGGAGTAGCAGTGGGGCTTCCAGTGAAGCAGCTAGTGGTGTCAGAAGTGGGATTGAACTGGGAGACATGCAAGTCAACTTGGACATAGCTGCCAAGGATGTGAGCAAGGAGTCCCAAGATGGGGCCCAACCCTTCCAAAACCAACACGTACAACAGTTGAACTCTCCCTCCCCTGATAAGAAAGATACAGAATTGTTCACACACCATGCACCAGAAAGAACTAGTCCCACTGCAGTCGGTACAAACGAAGAGAAGCAAAACACGGTCTGTAATGACCCCTCTGATGCACAAATGCCAAAATCTGTCAACTCACAACTCCAGGTGCCACAGAAGCCCACGCCAGCGACGGAACCTAGTGCAATACCAACCCAAACCGTGCCCGCCAAAGTGAAGCAACAAGTTGTGGAATATCCAAGAACTAAGGCGAGTCCCAAGGAGGAAACCGTCAATCCTTACGGCTTGTCCTTTGGATTGGGAGCCAGTTTACCCACAGAGGCAGAGTGTACATCACAGAGTCGATCAACCGAATCCAGTACTGTCAAAGAGTCCAAACAGGAAAAAACAAACATGAGTGTCTCAAAACCCAAAGAGGAACCTGTAGTGAGCAACGCACAACAACTGAGTCCTAAAGAATGCCAACCCGAAGTCAGTGTCGCTGCTGTTACTCCAGCTCCGACCGAAGAAGCTCAAACTCCGAAACCAGAAGAAGGAGCCAAGACTCCAACGGTTGCCTCACCACCAGCTGCACCCAAGCCAACAAGTTGGGCAGGCCTCTTCAAATCCCGTGCCTCAACGGCTCAAGCCCTGCCTACCACCATTGCATCTCCTGATACATCAGAATCGCCTCAAGTCGAAACCAAAGTAGCAGTACAGTCCGACACTGATGATAAGACACCAGTGTCGACGGAAAAAGATCCGAGGGCTAAAGAATTGGGAGGTAAGGTGCTGTCTGAGACACAGGTTTATTATTGCTGGACCCTAGAGCTAGCCTGTTGTCCTTTGACAGACCGAATGACTGACTGAAAGAGACGCTGACTGACTGACAGCTTCACTGACTGACTGACTAACTCCCCGAGTCACCGAGTATAAGTAATGTGCTAAACTGGTCCAATTTGACAAATCAATCCTGGGCTTATTTTAACACTGTCAAAATATCAGCATTTTCATTGGTTTCATCTCTTCACCCGACTTAATCTTACGGTTGACAAATGACTCTGGTCTGAACTTAATGATTCTGATAAAGCTAACAATGGTGAGACCTTCAAAGAATCCTACATTGAGTCTTGGGGAAAATAATCACCGGTTCTTCAATAAATCTTATTTCTGTGATGAGTGTTTTTTAACTTCGCGTATTTTCGAAATCTGATCCGCAGGAGTCCTGAGCCGTGTAGCCCTGAACCACCGTGCTATGTACATCTTGCCAAGAGGCTTGAAGAACATCGGCAACTGGTGCTACGTCAATAGTGTATCCTTTTACGCAATCGAATCTTAGTCCCCCTTCTTCAATCCACCCCACTCACCCAACCCCCCCCCCCCAAAAAAAAACTTGGTGCCTGCAAAAACTACAATTTTATTCTGTACAGTTTTGACTTCTGTGACTGAATATTAACAACTCATACAAAAACCTACTAATGTTTACTTTTGCTTTACAGTTACTTTGAATGTGCTGTGGGATAACATGTTGGTCTATAAATTATATACATTTTGGTCTATTTATATAGGCGCACGGTTCTGTTTTGGTCATATTTTTCATTTCTCACTCTTTATGTAGTTTCAGTTTTATTTTCATTGGTTATGGGGTATTCCCTATATTCATGTACAATGTTGTTTCCCCCCCCCCCAAAAAAAATATACATGTACATGATTGTAACGAAAATGAGAATGTATATAAGTATGAATCTTAACCTTGGAGCTTCAGATCTTACAAGCATTGCTAGCCTGTCCACCATTCTATCATCTGATGAAATTTGTGCCATTCTTTCCTATGCAACGAGGGCCAAGTTCAACACCCATGATGGATGCCATGTAAGTTACTTCATTCAAGCTCTGGGCTGGACCTTCAGGCTACTGTCGACAGTTTGGAAGAAGGAACATTTTATAGGCTCAACTCATAATCACACAACACAAATATCTATTTGCTAATGTTGATGGGTTTGATGTCCTGATATTCCTTATTTGTCGTTCGTTTAGGATAATTTTCTTAAACTTATGAAGTTGGGTTAAAAGTTGAAATTTTTCAATGCTAAGTTCTCTCCTGAAAAAAAAAATTGTACAATTCTGTGGACAATAGGTCTCGTTCAAATGACGTCATTTCCTACAGACCAGCCACGTGCATCGGCATTTTGAACGTCAACTTGCCTAACGTGCATCGTATTTCGAACACTTGTCGAGCAACAAGCGCACATGTTTGGAACATTTTGAACACTGCGCAATGCGTGCTTGATTGTGTAAAATACGCAGGTGCAGTTCTCCTACAGAGATGGCTGTCATTGAGCGAGCCCTTTTGCATTCCTTCAAAATTCTCCTGAAACTTTTGATCTTCAATCGTTTGTTTTCCAGGGTTGAGCTGGTTAGCCAGTTTTCCGAGCAGAGCGGCCGCACCATGCCCAAGAAGGGAAGTATAGACATCAAAGCAGGGACAGCCTTTGAGCCTCGCGTAGTTTATCAGATGATGGCTGTGGCTAACACCTCCATGTCTGTCAAGGTAAGTGAACAGCCTTTGAGCCTAGCGGGATTTATCAAATGATGGCTGTGGCTAACACCTGCATGTCTGTCAAGGTATAGTGAACAGCCTTTGAGTCTAGCGGAGTTTATCAAATGATGGCTGTGGCTAACACCTCCATGTCTGTCAAGGTAAGTGAACAGCCTTTGAGCCTAGTGGGGTTTATCAAATGATGGCTGTGGCTAACACCTCCATGTCTGTCAAGGTAAGTGAACAGCCTTTGAGCCTAGTGGGGTTTATCAAATGATGGCTGTGGCTAACACCTCCATGTCTGTCAAGGTAACAGATAAGTGTTTTATGTCCTTGGGCAAGACAAGTTACCACAATTATCAAGTGTCATTGACTTTATTACGTGATTTCATGATTGTGCCATCTTTTCTAAAAAATTAAGCAAAGAATTGTTGTTTGTGCAATGCCCACATGTACCTAAGGTTTCTGTGCTGAACAGTTAAGTGCAGAATTTCTGGACGGACGACGTAAGAACATCACAAGCACAGAATTCCATGTTTCGCAAAGCTATAAAAACAGGCCCTGAAATGTCATACTCTTAGGTGATGGACTTGCCCAAGCTCATACTTAACGCCTGTGTACATGTTCCGTACTCTCAATGAAAAAGACTGTTCTCAACACTCTTCTTTTTCACAGCAAGGACATCAGGAGGATGCAGAGGAATTTCTTGGCTGTCTCCTGAACGGTCTACATGAGGAAATGCTGGCACTCATGAAATACTACGCACCGTCAAAATACGGTAAGCAGAAGTATTGACCTATTGCAGTAGAATCGCGGTAGAATCGCGTCAACGCAGCTTGCGAAATATTGTCCATTTACATGATGTACAAATGGACGCGGAACGCGCAACATCTGAGGCAAACAAAACTTAGCGTACAAAAATTCCATAGGGTTGTCTAAGGGGCGTGGCTAACTTGCAAACTCGTAAGTCCTCCAGTTTCAAGTCAAGACAGGAATGAACGACGACAAAGACATTCCTTTGTTATTGTTCATCTCCTGTTACTTGTGACTTGACTTGTGAATTGACTTGTTATTTTTTGTGACTGGACTTTTGATGGCCTTGACTTCAACATCGTCATTAGGCTGAACATGTTAAATTGAAAAGTTGAAGCCCAATTGGAACCAAACTTGGGTCATAGATGCAACATGGCAACCTTCATATGATACTGATGTCAGAGGTCACATACCAAGGTCAAAGGTCATCTGAGGTCAAGTTATAAAATAGGCTGAAAATGTAAAATTGGTCTCATTTGAAACAGCTAAAGTCCAATGGGAACCAAACTTGGGTCATAGATGCAGCATGGCAACCTTCATACTGATTAGTCACTCTTTAACCCTAACTCCCTAGCATGATTTACTAGGAACCATACCCATCCTGGCAAATTCCAACACCATATGGGAAAATGTAGAAGACTGTCAGTTTAGGGGTACTGTACCCATCCTGACAGATGCCAACAAAACATGCCGTTGGGGTTTGATGGGTTGAGTTCTGTTAGGGTTGAAGATAACCGCGAAAGCAGGCGAGACGCATGGTTCGAGAACCATCTTGTTGTCATTTCCCACAACTCTAATGTAATGGATTTTAATTTCTTTGTATTTAATTCTCATTTTGGATTTGAATTACATCATCATTTCATTTGTCTCAACTTTGTGTCTCCAGGAGATGCCAGCAGTTCCTTGAATGCCAAGACTAACGGTCTGCCTGTCGCTAACCACACTAAGACAGACGATGAGGATGATGATGACGCTGATGATGAGTGGGAACAGGTCGGGCCACGGAACAAGAGCAGTATCACACGATCGGTAAGGAAACTGCTTATAATAATGGCGTTACGCATTATGCCGTAAGTAATATGCATCAGTCATAATCAACAGGCATCACATGGCGAAGGTGAAGAACGGACTGCTCATGATCAGGGATGTAGTCGAGTCCAACACAAGCCCATCAACATTTTGTCAAGAGTAAAGTCCAGTCACATGTTAACCCTAACCCTCCTCAATCCTCCAAAATCCTCCAAAATCCTCCAGGCAGTTTTGGAGGATTTGGAGGATTGAGGCTGAATGGCAGAAAAGTGTCAGTTGATTTTGAAGGATGTATTGTGTCGAGCTCGTAGGCTGTACCCAGTACTGTTATGTTCAGCCATGCATAATGGAGGACTGCATTATGGCCGATATCTTCCGCACTGCTTCTGAATGTCATCGGCACTGCCTCATTATTGTTGGAGGATTTGGAAGGATTGAGGCAGTGGTCACCCCTCCACTGAACAAATTCAAGATTTTGGCGGATTGAGGCTGAATCCAATTTTGACATGGTGGCAATTGGGGGATTTTGGAGGATGGTTCCTAGCCAACAGGGCCTAGGGGGATAGGGTTAATCACATGTCCATTCACAAATTAATCACAAGTCCAGTCACAAGTAACAGTGGATGAGCAATAACAAAGGAATGCCTTTATCAAAGCTCATTTAAATAGCTTTTGATTTGAATTGGGACTGGAGGACTTGCGATGGACCTTCAAGGACTTGTTCCGAATTCAGCCAAAGGCCCCGCCCACCTTTGGTTTGTGTTCATTTCTCACAGAAGTTGTGACTGAGTTTGAATGAGCTACTGTGGTCACCTGACCAAAAGTCATTATCTAATTGGTCAATGCACTTGGACAGGGAGGAAGATCCATTCCCCAACTTAGATCTCAAAGTAAATAGCGCCCTCTGCCGTTCACCCACAGACTCCATTAAGCAGTCAGACTCATTTTCTGTTCTGATCTTTTCAGGCTTACTTCAATCGTTCGCCATTGTACGACATCTTCGGAGGTCAAATGAGGTCAGCTCTCCATCAACAAGGGTCCAAAGAGTCTGCCACCCTCCAGCCGTTCTTCACATTGCAGCTGGACATTCAGGTAGGTGTCTGGGTACTATACATTCAGTGAAATGTTGTAAACACAAGTGTTTTTGTAACTCAAATGTTTCTTCGAAACAGTTAGTTTTCATATTTTGCAGTAATATTGCTATGAATTATTAGATTTCATCATTTTGTGACAATTATGAAGACTTCCATTTCATTTTTAACCCTATATCGAGATTCCCTACTTAGTTTTACTAAGTAAAAGACTTCACAAAATGCTTCAGGACCAAATCCGTTGAAATCCACCACTGATGCTGGTGGATTTTGATGAACTTGGTACACATGGCTTATCTGCCAAAATCCCCCAAAATGGGGGAATGGATTTTGATGGATTCGGTAAGGTTAGGATTAATGTTCATGATTCACTGTCATTTTGATGTAGATGTTTTATTTCTGTCATTCTAGTTATCACTTTTTTTCTCAATAGATTTAAGACCTAAGAGGAACACAATCAGTTTTAATTTTCTCTTGTTACTTGTTATTTTTTATTCAACTGGAGTAATTTAGAGTTTTCTTTGTTTATTGCACTTTGTAGTCTGATAACATCTGGTCAGTGTCTGATGCCATCAATAATCTGGGCAGCCGAGAGGCACTCCATGGTTTCACATGCAACAAGACCAAGCAGGAGGTAGGAAACAAGACCACGCACATTACTAAGACATTTTCCGGTCGACCTTCAAATGATTCAAGATCTTGAAATGAATCTGCCAGTACGACCTAATTGTTCAACCTATGTTTTTCAGTGTTTAGGAAAACCGTTGGTAGATTTTTGTGGATATTAATTCCCCAAATTCAACAGCAATAAAGTAAATGTGCAAAACATTTTTGTGAGCAATTCATGGAGATTGTGAGCAGTAAGCTAAGTAAAGAACATAGTTAGCTACAGTATTTATTGACACTGCAATTAAAATCTCCATGCATGCACAAGATGAGCTCATCTTGGTAAATGTTATTCACAAATACCTCAGACAGTTTACCCATATTGGTCAAGAGCCCGTCACGTGGGTGGTCTTGAACTGCTGATAAATCACCAGCTGGTTTAAAACACAATTCCTGGGTTCTCCATCACATCGTGCAGTATGCGCCGAGCACATGCCAATTTCCATATAAGGAGATTTTAAACACTATTCGCATGAGGCACATACCATAGACATGGTCAGAGGGGGGGTTTCACAAAACATGAAGTAAATTGTTGAACAAAAACATTGTAAATTTGTGAATTTTCGACTTGTTTTGAAGTTTTGACCGAAAGGTATTTATGAATGCGAATAAACGCTTGCTTGGCTGGTTTTAACAAGTATGTTTAAAATTGGGTATGGGCTTGGCCACGGATAATCGAGGACTAGGTCCCTAGTGGTTTTTGGCTCGGGCCTTAATCGGTAATCAGGCCCGAAGCCGGTTATAAACGTACTTGTAGAAAACTGGCCTAGCACATATTTATTTCCTTAATCGTAACTCATATCACAAGTCAAAACACAACTCAGTTTAACACTAAAAATCAAGGGTTTTGCCATGCACCCATATAGTTACTCTCAATGTTGTCTGAGGGCTTGCGAGAAAAAATCCACAAGCGTACTCGGGTTGGACTCGAACCCACAACCTCCTGATTGCTAATGCCAACGTGTTACCACTCAACCACTGAGCTTGCTGGGTCGGCTGACCGGTTCGGGTCCGATGTTGCAGGAGGTACCGCAACCAAATAAAAAACAGGAAATCTTTTGTCATAGTTCATTTGAATAGCTTGCAATGACTTGTAAGTACTTGTGACTGACTGAAGTACAACTCTGTTGGTCTTTGTTTAGGTTGAAGCCTCTCGACGTATCACTCTTGAGGAACTACCTCCCGTGTTGACGCTTCACCTGAAACGATTCGTCTACGATAAATCTGGTGGATGTCAGAAAGTCATGAAGAAACTAGAGTATGGAGTGGAACTAGAGATCAATAGAGGTGGGTACTAAATTGTTTGTTTATTTTTTATTTATTTTTTTAAATTTAATTAATGTTTTAATTTTTTTTATTTGAGATGTTAAGATAAAACCTATGCAGTAAATTTTTGATATTGGGATCTGACCTTTCCTTTTTTTTTTTTCACCAATTGGTTTTTTTTTTTTTTTTGGTTTTAATGTAACATGGAATTGTTTTCAGTGACTGTCTTCCCGTGATTCACATAACAAACATTTAAGCAATTGTAATTTTTTGCTAATACAGAATTTCTGAAATAACTACACAAAAATATGTTTTTGCCACCAAAACCAGGGTTAAAAATGCTAGGCACTTTGCTTAACTGTTTACTTTTAACAGAAATTGCTCACGGATTCCTGCCTGCTACTATCCACTATATAATATACTGCTAGTGGGCCAGCGGACATCAAATTTTCAGTACCCTGATGTATTTTTCGTTCAGTAATCATTGACTGTAACACTTCCCGTTGATACTCATATTTCAGAATAGACGTGTTATTCTGTTTTTCAGACCTTCTGTCGCCGAACATCAAGTCCAAGGCTTTGTACGCACAGCGCAGTTACAAATTATTTGCCGGTAAGAAAGTCTTCTAACCGAACCATTCCTTTTGATACTTATGAAATAGAAAATTCTTGATCATCTTCATAGTCTTAAAAAAATAATGACCAAAGCACACTTTTTGAAATGTTCAGTGTTTAGCCATTTGTTCTTCACAGAAACCTTTTCTGGACAATTCTCAATTTACTTCTCCTACGAGCAAAGTTTCTAGGGGAGTGTGGCCTAGTGGTTAGGGTTCATGACTCATGATCAGAGGGTCCGGGGTTCGAATCCAGCTGCTGGCCACATGTTGTGTCCTTGGGCAAGCCACTTCACCCCCACTTGCCTCTCTCCACCCAGGAGTATAAATGGGTACTGGCATTAGCTGGGGAGTAACCTGTGATGGACTAGCATCCTATCCAGGGGGAATAGAAATATTCTCAGTCATTTAATGCTACCAAAACCGGAGATAAACACCGTCCTGATAAGCCACATTGGCTCGTGACAGACTTTACTGCTTAACTACAGACAATATTTCAAATCTTACATAATTTGTACACATTCATAGAAAAATTATGTTGGAGGAAAAATCGACTGGGATAGAATTTGACCTTTAAACTTTGGTATTTGCAGGTTACAATCCAATCAATTTCATTATTCATTCTGATATTAAAATGTTGCATTGGCAGTCAAATATTTTTATTATTATTATTTTTTTTGGGGGGGGGCAATTGGTTCACCAGGTAAGGAGGCCTACGATGGACATTATTTCATTTAGTTTTCTTTTTTATTTTTGCAGTGGTGTGGCCTCTGTTGACCATGATATAATTCAATTTTATTTTTCTGATTTTTATTATTGCAGTGGTGTACCACACAGGTAAGGAAGCCTCTGGTGGACATTACATCACTGATGTCTTCCACGCTGGTAGTAACAGCTGGCTGCGACTCGACGACAGCATCGTGAAGCCGATACGGTTACATCAAGTCACTAAGCCACTGGCTGCCTACACACCGTATCTCCTGTTCTACAGACGACGCGACTTGATCTAATGGGGCTAGGTGATTATTGGCTCTGCGCGTGAACTCCCGAGGGCGCCCTTTAGGCATTTATATGTCACTGGTTCACGTGAGCTGGTCATCTGTTACCATTTGAGAATCGTTAAATTACAATTTGTTAAAATGTAATTTAACAAAAGCAAAGTTGGCTGGTATTCTGTCCCGCTGGTATATTATTAACTTGAAAAGGAGGATGTTGGAACCAGCTTAGTGGTAAAAAAAAGCGTACTTTGATTCAAGTACCATGGATGTGTATAAACAAGGTTTATTTAATGGGTGGAGTTTTGTATCAAGGGTTTAGGTTTGAGGAGCTGGATGTAAAAGCTCCATTTAATATAAAGTATGTCGATTCACCAGGGTAAGTCCTTGATTGTTGTACAGTTTAGCATTATTTGTAAAGATCAGAAAACAAAAACAAAAACATAATAAATATATGCTTGCATAATAAGTGCCTATTAATAATGTACAGTGCGTTTCAAAATTTACGTTAAGTTGATGAGTTGTTGATAATAAGTTGTTGAGTTTTACTTCTGATGGACGTTCAACTCAAAATTTTTGTAGAGTTTCAGTTTATGAGTTTAAAAAATTTACTTTGATAATTGACCTTTACTTTTTGGCCTGTAACACGGCACCTTGGTTCCCTTTTTAAGTTTGAGGAACAATCCTGAGCGGGCTGCTTTCTTAAGCCCGGCGCACACCTTTCGGATTTTACCGGGTGACCCAATCATCGGGTCATCGTACCGAGGTGTGCGCTGAAAATTAGGACCGATCTGATCGTATTAAGGGCGACCTGATGAAATCAAACATCTTTGATTTTTTTTTTTTGCATCCGATTTCACCGGATCCGATGTCACCAGAAAAGTGTGCGATATTTATGTTAACCAATCAGATTCACAAAGGAAGTCACATGATTCTAAATTGACGGCTGCCATTTTGTGACATGTGACTGGTCATCATGTGACTGATAATCATGTGACCGATTATAGAACAGAATCGGGCATGTGTGCGGGTAAGACCGCAACGGTGGAAAAAAAACCTTAAATTGGAAAGGTGTGTGCTGGGTTTTAGGGAAAAGTCAGCCAGCTCCCAGAACGTGGGCTGTGCAGTGATATAAAGTGCTATTTTGACGGGCCAAAGTGCGAGTCAACCATAGAGCTATATTAAATTACTAGAGCGCTTACTCCTCATTCTTGCGCGCGGAGACGCTTTGAAGCCGCTCTGGGCGCCGACATTTTGAATTAATGTGTGTGTGTGTAGAACACAATCAAATTAGATGGATTGAATTTAAAAAGTGTACTCTAAATGCAACGCGCAAGTAGAACATACGCAAATAACTTAAGCGCGTCATGACGTTTAAAAAAACGTCGCAGCAAAAAGCATCTGCAGGGAATAAGCACGTGCATTGCACTTTTTGCGTAAAGCAAAATGAAACGCTCATTTGCTGATCGTGCGTTTCGGTTTTGGGCGTATCGGCTTCGATAACGCACCTGTATAGAATATAACCGCAGATATGCAAATAGCCGTACAAAAAACGTACACAATTTCCAGTTTTCTATAGGTTTGTGCACAAACATGGATGCGCCCAGCAGGCATCACTTTGTACACGAGTCAGCGCTCTACTAATTTAATATAGCTCTATGGAGTCAACACATCATGATCTGCATAAACAATGAGATATTACTGTAAAAATACCGCATGTGTTCTCGAGGTTTTTTTTTTTTTTAAGTTGTCTCCATTTAGGCAGCAAAATTGTACAGAGAAACAGAAAATTAATATAGGTATATTATTATGTAATTAAACATGTTAAAGACAACGTTAAGTGTAGTATAATTTGGGAAAAAGTGATGAAGAAAGGTGATAATTGTTGTATGTAAGAAGTATGCCATCTTGGTGTGCATAATGGTACAAGGGGATTATTCTGATTGGTTGAGATATGCATAAGTCATTACCTGTAACCAATCAGAAACCTTGAAAGTTTGGCCTGTACCAGTGTTTGGGATGATGTGTGACTGAGGCCTATGCTATGGAGCTGGAACTTTTTAAGCTCAGAAAATTTACGCTAAAAAGCTGAGAAAAGGTTAGCGGCCAAAATGTCATGTGATGCAATGTACATTTGAATTTGCCAAGTAATAATTCTGCAAATTTTGCACCTGTTTTTTTTTGTTTTTGTGAAGTATTGGTCAGAAATATTATCTTTTCTAAAAACAGTCTGACAGAGTTTGAAGTTGAATTTTTTTTCCTGCCCAAAAAAAACAATCGGAAGAAAGGTTGTTGAGTGACGCACAGGTAACTCTTGCTATGTTGGTCACATGTGCATGTCGAGTGTATATCATAAGATCTGCAACTATGTTGTTCTTTGTTCTATACATTTAATGATTGGTGATATCACGAAATGTAAATATACATAAGATTCATGCAGTTAAACTTCATCTATTTCTTTTTGAAAGAACGGATTTTTGTGAATTGAGACATCAACAAAATTTAACTAAATATGTTCCCTGAACAAAATGTTTAAAAAGATTTGCTTAGGTTTTAAACCTGTTTTTGTTATGTTTTTGCAAATAATTAATTGCAGATGTGTCAGTTTTTGTGGAGAAGTTAGAATGTTCACATATAAATAAGTGAACAATTGATCTTGTTTATTTTTCTTTAATGTTCCATTGAAATTGCCACTGATTTCAGCCTACAGAATTTCATTTTTTTTTTTTTTTTTTTTTTTTTTTTTTTTGGATATTTTCTGAGATATTTTCTTTTTGGTTTTATTTTATGTTTATTTTGGGTTGGTGGGATTGTTTTTTTCTTTTTCTTTCGTAGTCATCCATTAATATGTAGTCCAAAGTAAAAGCTGTTCACATTAATTTCATCATGCCAGCTTATTTACATTGGTTTACATTTGTAAATATTAACCGATTGTAAAATTGTTGCCACGGTAACATTCACCAATTTGATAAAAATATAAATTTGCTTTAAAATTGGTAATGGGTTAACCTTTACACCGCAGATAGCTCAGCGAGATCTAATAACGAAACAAGTCGGATGATTTTCAGAAAGTCTCTCGGGTTGTTGCGGTGAATTGCAGGTCATGCTAAAATATTTGACATCTAAGAAAAACTATTAATAGAATTCACATAATTTTAGCTAGAAAATCAGGTAGGGTCTCGGAACCTTACAACAGCTTAGGTGGAGTTCGAACCTGGGGTAACAAAGTTTAAAGTCCAGGAAAGCAGTACACTGCATCAACTAACTTTTGCAAAAGGTATTAGGTGGCGTTTCTTGTACTTTTGTCAAATTTAAACACAAAATTATAATAATTTCTAAAATTTTTTGGTGTGTTTAACCATGGTTTACCACAAACACGATTTTAACTCCATTTGAAAGGGCTTTAAAGTTTAAAATTGACATTTGTGGTTTGTTGAATGTATGCTGTAAATAGCTTCCTAAACATAGCTTTTTGTAATCTTTTCCAAAAAGGTCATTTCATGGAGAAAAAAAAATGCTTCGTACAAATTGCTTACCATTGTAATAAATAAAAACCTGTAATTTAACTCCTAATTCCACCGAGGTATGCTGTGGATATGACAAATAAAGATATAGTAATTAAACCAATCATGACTCGATGTGTACTTCTCTGCAAGCAAAAACTACAAAACCAAAATTTCAGTTTTTCATTGTTTTATTTTACATACATAGCTCAAGTTATTACATTTCATTACAAAGTAAAGTTATATACTCTATTACATTGCACTGATTTTTCTTTTGTTCCATTTTTTAAAAACATTTACATTTTAGTGAAAAAAACAAAAATCAATGTTACAGCAATTCTGTGACGCAAATAACATTCAACAAGGCTACATGTAACCACTCCCCCCCCCCTTATTTGACAAATTCTAAACAGCATACTTACAAAAACTACACATTTTACTGCATGCATATTTGGTGACTATTCCAATTTTTTTTAGCAGCAATTTGATGTAAAAATATATTCCAACTTTTGCATATAATGCAACTTGTTCATTCTAGAGACCATTGTCACCAGTTGCAGTGCCGGAATATGTTTTTGAAAAGCATGTAGTTGCGAAGACTAGATCTCTGCTTATTTCAGGAACATGTTACCAATAGACAAGTTTAAGCATTTATGCATCTTATTTCATAATTCCTTATACACTACTCGGCTTTTCTCCAAACGTGAAAACTGCATATACAAAAATGTTTACATATTATTACAAACATAATTTTGTATTTCTCAAGAAAATGTTTTCCAATAGTCCGGTAAATACTTTAAAAATAATAATAATGCCACAAAGTCTGGGTTATGTGGGAAAATGTCTGCTGAAGTCCGAATGAAAACACAATTTTCCTTCTTGCAAAATCAAGCTCCAATAATTTTTGCAATAATTCCATCTAAATCACAGATTTTGTATCTGACCATCGGTCGATCGTGTTGCACTATTAGCCGATCGTGTTGCCATCGGTCGATCGCGCCCCCATCAGTCGATCACCATTCTTTGTAATTCACGGCTCTGGAGGATTGTTTTGAAAAAGGTAAGTAAAGTCTGAGATTTCCCACAGGATCGACCGCTCTTATTAGTAAACTAAATCACAGCGCTTTTACTGTATTATTATTACCCCTGATCACTGGGCCAAGTAAACATTCCAAATACCATCTCAGCTCCCTGGGGAGTATACAGCTCGATGCTGCCTGTTAGGCGCAAGCAAGCTAATTCAATCACATAACCATCTCTGCCCTCACAGGTACCCATTTACTCCTGGGTGGAGAGAAGCAATGAGTGACAAAGTGCCTTGCCCAAGGGCACACGCACCATAACCCCTGGCTGGACTCGAACCCACAACCCGCAAATCCACCAATCGCGCCTTAGTGCGCAAGCATAGGCTAAATGCCACTTGAAATATGACGCTACAAAACTAGGTCCATACTTTACACACAGGCCTGCAGATCCCACATCTTGTGTACACATCAAAATAGCCAAACTTTACCTGGGATGTGCTGGTACAGGATGGATTTTGGTTAATAGTATGCGTCAGAATCCATGGAGTCTGTGGTGAAGCAGGACAGCTGGAATCTCATCTCATTACGGAACTGAATCAGATGCTCGTTATACAACCTACAACAAAACATTAAATTTTTGTAATTGTGACAAACTTTTCAGGTGAAACACTCGAGGCTGATTTGAAATTCAATCACTAGATGATGTCATTAAATTATTAATTTTAAAATAATTTCAACAGAATACAATCTTAGAATCTTACCTTTTACTTTCTTCGCGTGCTAGAACTGGTACACTGTCTAACGCCTCCTTAAAGGAATCACTTCAGGGAAAAGATCATCAAAATATCAATATTACTTGAATTCTGAACTTTTTGGGGAAGTGCGGCCTAGTGGTTAGGGTTTGTGACTCATGATCAGAGGGTCAGGGGTTCAAATCCTGCTGCTGGTTATATGTTGTGTCCTTGGGCAAGCCACTTCACCCCACTTGCCTCTTTCAACCCAGGAGTATAAATGGGTACCAGCATTAGCTGGGGAGTAACCTGCGATGGACTGGCATCCCATCCAGGGGGAGTAGAAATATTCCCAGTCATTTCACGCTACTGAAACCAGAGATAAACGCCGGCCTGATGACCCACATTGGCTCATGACAGACTTTACTTCACTTTTTTAAAAAGTGGATGAACCTGTGTTAACAGGAACGGAGTGCCCATCTCTCTTTCATTAGCGATTGGGCCAGACTCATATGCTGCTGTCTGTTACCTTCCCAGCATTAAACAATGCCGGTACCCATTTAACGACTGGTTGAGAGGAGTAATTGAGGTAAAGTCCTTACTCAAGGGCACAACATGCATGGCCACGGCGGGGTTCGAACCCACAATCTTACGATCATGAATCCTGTGCTCCACCGCTGGACCACACATACCCACTTCTTTACTCAGGAACTTTTACTAAGGAAAATAATATAAGTTTTCTCCTCGAGCAGGATTGGGGGTGTGGGGATTAGGAGTGGGGGCAGGGGTGGTTGAAAGTGGTTTGGGGTGGGGGTGGGCTAGTTGGGGTGGCTGGTTGGGAGTAGGCTGGTTGAGGGATGGGGAGTGAGGGTGGCAGGAGGGGAGAAGAAGGGGGCTCTAACAATTCATGGGTCTTTAGTTCTTGAGAGATAGTCTCTAAATCTTGTTCACACGAGAATACCAACCTAGTTCCAGCATTCCTATATGCAGTCAATGCCTCCTCCATAGCGGCAAGCTCCAGCCTCGCATGCAACGCACCGTTCTGACTAAACTCCACGATACACCCCATCAATCGAGCCATCTCGTCCGAGATTGCTTCTAAGACTCGCGCCATGACACGAGGCATGAAGGCCGGCGCGATGGCGTGGACCTCAGCGTGTATCCCCACAGAACACATCACCGCTTCCTTGATGTAGGGCCTCACTCCTATGAGATAAAACACAATGTCCATTTATCATCAACGTTGTAGTCGAATCCATCGCAAGTCCCCACAAGTAATTACAATTATTCCTCAATGTATCAATAAAACCATAGGGGGGCTGGGGCGGTACTTGGTACTTGGTTGGTTCTTCTCCTAAGGACTTCCGCAAGGGAGAATAACTAGGAGGCCAGAAACACCGGGGCAAACCCCTTCTCTTAGCGATAAGTGTTACTGGGTTCTTTTACGTGCGTTAGGCCTTATACAACACACGGGACCTCCGGCTTTACGTCCCATCCAAAGGACGAAGCAATAATGGTTAAGTGCCTTGCTTAAGGGCACAAGTGTCCGGGCCCGGGCTCGAACCCACGCCACTGTTGCCTCTGAAACACCAGAGCATGAGTCCGGTGCTCTTAACCACTAGGCCATGACACTCCGGTATAAGGAGTAACAGGAAGAGCGGTTTGGGGCGGTACAACAGCCAAAGGGTTAACCCGCTATGATCTTAGAATCCTACTTTTTACCTGTTGGTTTGGGGCAATCTCCCCAGTCAAAATGACCCGCATACATCCCGGGTTCCAACGCTCCAACCAACGGATCTGTCTTCTGCTCACAGTACGCCTCGAAAATCTTCTCATCCAACTCAATGTAGGCTTCTTGGGCATTCTGTTGCCATGGGAACAAGGGTCAGTTCGAAATCATAAGTCACTCACCAGGAGAGCAAATGTTTCAAGGCGCATTTGAATTGATTGATTGAAAGACATGAAAGGGGCAGAGGGCAGGGAGTTGAGAATAGTTGATGCAAAATTGGCTGAACAGAATTGCGGCGCCCAGTTTTAACTTGGTCAGGGTTCCCAAAGTCTCAAAATAAAGTTCCATGAGTTTTCCAGGACAAATTTAGGGCTTTCCATAAAGGTCTATGCAGCGTGCATTACCATCTACAAGATGGCCTCCAACTCCCCTCACAGCCACTGGATCTTCCCACTCTTTCCCTATTTCTCTTACCCTTTCCATCTCCAGCATACATGGGTAGCCTTGCTTCTTGAACTGCTCCACGAGGTTGGGAATGACAAACTGAGACACGTGGTTGCAGTTGCTCAAGACAATCACAAGACATTGCTCCTGAAAAAAAAAATTGGAGGCAGCAGAAGGAATTAGATATCACTGACAGAGTAAAACTGTAATATCAGAAGAGGTGTGAATAAGAAGATGGATACTGAGTATACAGGGTGAGTAAAAAAAAAAAGAAACCCAAATGTCGGGACCATTGTTTTAGTGAAGTTCTGCATGTAGCACTTTCAAAATCTAGGATATAAAAGCCCGATTCATGAGCTTTCTTTTAGTACAAGAATCATTCAAATCACTCGTGTACTTTTCAAGTTACGGAGTTTTAAACACAACCGCTGTTTTAGGGTTCTGTCCATGGATCACAAAAAGTTCAGTGTTCTTTCAGCAAAACGAAAACAAATCACATAAGGATGTGTGTGAATTGTTTTCATTTTGCTGAAAGAACGCACACCTTTTGTAATGTAATGTAAATGGATGACTTCAGTTAGTGAAGGGAAAAATCCAATATTTGACCATATCAGAATAATTCCGCTACGGCTTACAGTTACACATGGGCCTATGGGATGTGGCTGCAGCCACTTCCCATAGACACGTGCATTACTGTTAGCCACAGCCAAGTGATTCGGTCATAGCCTTCAAATCTGCCTCGATGACTAAGGATTTCGACTTCAAACCAAGGATTGAGACCTTGGACATGCTTCACGAGTGAATCATCAACATACCATGGAAGGAAGACTGTCCTCCGAGGACTGGAATAAAGATACAGGGATTCTCATTTGAGCTTCAGATAATCTACAGGAGGAAGAATAAAAATAATAATTTACAGAAATAATTTAAATTTCTTCATTTATTTTGAAAAAAGTAGATTACAGCCAATATTGTCTCCATCTCAAGCAGGTGCTATTCTATTATATAAAACCTCGACCCTGCATTTTTTTTCTTGAAAACATGGTTCTTTTTCCTCGTTTCATATCAAATGTCAAAAATTAATGGTACAGTTTTTCAAAAAATACTTTAATTTGTCTGACCTTAGACGATGCGTATCCGCTTCTGTTTCACCCATGAATGCCAACTGCTCCAAGCAACCAGCGAAGGCCTGAAGACACAAGAAGTAAAATCATTGACATCATCCTGTTTACAGTTGATCCAAGAGGAAAACATCTTTTCATAAGCATGTTCACTAGTCATGGCCCTCCCCTTCATCCTTTTCCCTGAGTTTTCCCTGCTTTTTTAGTGTTTTTCCCAAATTCCCGAGTTTTTCCTGACTGGAAAAACGGACACTCATTTTCAAGGTTTTCCCTGATTTCCAGTGTGGTTAAGACCCCATTTACGCTATCAAATCCACTTGACACTTACCTTCAAGATATCTGAGGTCAGTGTTACCGTCTTACGTTGAACATCGTAATCGCTGAAAATCTAGAAAGATCAAATAACAAAAATTTACCTGAAGTGCAACACGACAATACATGTAATTTGTAAGTACCGCCTTGCGTGATCAGGGCTTACGACTATCCTCTCTGTGCATGACTGCACGAGGGCACTATTTCAAGCAAGAATGGAGGAGAAATCTCTTACGTCTCTCTCGCCCGCTTTGGCTATGCTGACCACCTCTTGAAGATGTTGCACGACGTCCACCACCATGCTCTCAAACAACATAGGCTGCAAAATAGAGCATATAAAACTCAACAATACATTCTCAAAATAAACGAAGATCAAATTCATTACTGAAAAAAATTGCTTAGTGGCTTAAGATTCAACAAGTGCAATAAAATCTGTTTAATTTTGTTAAGGAGCGGCCTGATAACTGCACAATGTTATCAATGGCCAAAATATTTACACTTAATAATAAAAAAATTGAGGAGTCACAGCCTACAGTTTAAGCTTGGCTAATAATCTTGAATTTTCAGAAATCAAGCAAAACCAGGCGTAACACCTCAGATGATTAGGGGTGGTTAGGGTTGATATATGAGTCGTTGCCAATAAGAACTAATAATCCTAACTCCCTATGCTGTGAAATATCGTATTAACATTAAATGATTCAGGATTGTCTCTGTTAAAAGGGTCCAGGTATCCCTACTGTCAAAATAAAAAATCTATCCCAAAATTGGAAGAAGAAACAGACAAGTTCAAGGACTTGGAAGAGGGTAAACATTTCTCTTCAGATATCTTAAGGTGACTCACCAACGAGGTTATTCCTCCATGATCATCCATCTGTAGAACCCAGGTCTCTCTAGTATGAAGGCCCCTGATGTCTGAAAGACACAAATTACTAGAAATTCAGTGCCTTGTAGAGAAATAGTTGCAAGTCACAATTTAGAGCAAGCAAATCCATAGATGATTACGATTTGTGTCATCCAAGCTTATGGTCATGTTGAACTATGAGCGATTTGCTTTAGTCGCTTCAAAGAGGATTTCCTTACAATCAACCACAGGATCAGCTACTAATAAGGGAACAATCACTCCCCCTAGGCACCTGCTGGATGTACCCCTATCTCCACCCCTCAACACACCCAGCTCCAAGACCTGTTGAACCATATGTGACTGACCTTCCTTAGCTTCTATGAAGAGTGCCTCCATACAATGAACCCTCAGATCAGCTACTAACGAGTGATCATCTCAAACCCAAAACATCCCCCCCCCCACGAACCCCCCCCCCCCCCAAGAGTCCCTGGGTGTGTTGACCCACATCCGACTGACCTTCCTTGGCTTCTATGAAGAGTGTCTCCATACAATGAACCCTCAGATCAGCAACTAGTGAGTGGACATGATCCAGGGCAGAAGAGGGTACATCCAGAGCTGCCATGGAGCCAAGAACAGACCTGAAACAATCAAATAATAGCTCAAATATTAAACAAAAAGCTTTTCTCATTACGATACATGGATCATTTCCTGATATGTACTTCATGTCCTCATTAGTATGAGATCCATTTACTTTTCTGCATATTTTTAGCATTGAAGTGAAATTGTCTAAATTCCTGAAACAACTTAGCCATTTTTTCTCAGCAGGAAGGCAGCCACACCCCTGCTTGGTATCTGACCAGAATGACCACACCCTCTTCACTCACCTGACACTCCTGACGCAGGGAGGTAGCCACGCTCCTGCTGCCCCATCTTGCTTGGTATCTGACCAGAATGACCACACCCTCTTCACTCACCTGACACTCCTGACACAGGGAGGTAGCCACGCCCCTGCTGCCCCATCTTGCTTGGTATCTGACCAGAATGACCACACCCTCTTCACTCACCTGACACTCCTAACGCAGGGAGGTAGCCACGCCCCTTCAGCTCCATCTTGCTTGGTGTCTGACCAGAATGACCACACCCTCTTCACTCACCTGACACTCCTGACGCAGGGAGGTAGCCACGCCCCTGCTGCCCCATCTTGCTTGGTGTCTGACCAGAATGACCACACCCTCTTCACTCACCTGACACTCCTGACGCAGGGAGGTAGCCCCGCCCCTGTTGCCCCATCTTGCTTGGTATCTGACCAGAATGACCACACCCTCTTCACTCACCTGACACTCCTCACGCAGGGAGGTAGCCCCGCCCCTGTTGCCCCATCTTGCTTGGTGTCAGACCAGAATGACCACACCCTCTTTACTCACCTGACATTCCTGACGCAGGGAGGTAGCCACGCCCCTGCTGCTCCATCTTGCTTGGTGTCAGACCAGAATGACCACACCCTCTTCACTCACCTGACACTCCTGACACAGGGAGGTAGCCACGCCCCTGCTGCCCCATCTTGCTTGGTATCTAACCAGAATGACCACACCCTCTTTACTCACCTGACATTCCTGACGCAGGGAGGTAGCCACGCCCCTGCTGCTCCATCTCGCTTGGTATCTAACCAGAATGACCACACCCTCCTTACTCACCTGACATTCCCAACGCAGGGAGGTAGCCACGCCCCTGCTGCCCCATCTTGCTTGGTATCTGACCAGAATGACCACACCCTCTTCACTCGCCTGACACTCCTGACGCAGGGAGGTAGCCACGCCCCTGCTGCCCCATCTTGCTTGGTATCTAACCAGAATGACCACACCCTCTTCACTCACCTGACACTCCTGACGCAGGGAGGTAGCCACGCCCCTGCTGCCCCATCTTGCTTGGTATCTAACCAGAATGACCACACCCTCTTCACTCACCTGACACTCCTGACGCAGGGAGGTAGCCACGCCCCTGCTGCTCCATCTTGATTGATAGCTGACCAGAATGACCACACCCTCTTCACTCACCTGACACTCCTGACGCAGGGAGGTAGCCACGCCCCTGCTGCTCCATCTTGCTTGGTATCTAACCAGAATGACCACACCCTCTTCACTCACCTGACACTCCTGACGCAGGGAGGTAGCCACGCCCCTGCTGCTCCATCTTGCTTGGTGTCTGACCAACATGACCACACCCTCTTCACTCACCTGACACTCCTGACGCAGGGAGGTAGCCACGCCCCTGCTGCCCCATCTTGCTTGGTGTCAGACCAGAATCCATATTTGGCTCTCTCCTCTTTGCGTATTTTGATCAGTGAGTCAGGCAGGAAAGCGGCACGGACGAGGTTTGCAAACAACACCGTCACCTCAGTCACCATTTGCTGTATTTGTTTTAGGTTAAAAACCAGAAAGTATAAATAAAGGCTGTAAAATAGATAATAATAATAATAATAATTTGGGAGGCTAATCATCCTTACTCGCAGCTGGTATGCTGAATTGCGAAGGACGCGGCTACAACGTGGTCGGGCCGCTGGCACGTAAAGGCGCCTATGGCTGCCGGCCACATCGACCCATATATGACCACGGAGCACAGCCTGAGATCGAAAGTGTTTGATTTTTCCGGAGGGAAGAAAACTGGAGGGACTGGAGAAAAACCCTCGTGCCACAGGAGAGAACCAACGCACAACTCTACTCACATACGATCCAAGGTCAGGATTCGAACCGTGGTCACCTTGGTGAGAGGCAAGCGCTTTACGCACAAGCCACCCATGCCACCCTAAATGTGAAAGGGATGTCCACTTAATTGAATAGCTGGACAGATTCCATACTCCAAAAAAAGTCATACAAAAAACAATATTAAACAAGACAGGATCAATTTCTTATGTCACAAGTCGTCAAAATTAACAGCTGAGCATGCATGTAGTACTAGAACATGTAGACAGAAATAAGACCATCTTCAACTCACCCTGAAGTTCTTCTCTTTGGATCTGTCGATATTCATGTCCTTCCCTCCAGCCTGGAAAAAGAAGAGAATTCGCAATTATAATTCCAGCAAGATGAAAACATGAATGTTTCAATGGGTTTCAATATAACAGTTTAATCAAACACAAACTGCAGATTGACAACAAATGAGGTTATCATTTTGCCTAGAATATTTATCAATTTTAGAAAGTAATAAAATGGTGCTATAAAACATATCACTTAACTGATCATTTGGCTACAATATCCCTTTTGCACCCACATATTACGTACCACCATACAAGCATTAAAAAGAAATGCCATAATGATTGAATGCCACACTACAATCTCTTGTGGACCCTATTAGCTTCCTGATAGAAAAATTTATTGGTCATTCATTTGTTCTTTACTCTCCTTGAATAATTGTTCAAATGCCAAACCATACCTCGGCCACAATCGACGCAGAGAAATAGGACTGGCCCAACTTGACAAAGTCTGGTAGGGTGAGTTGTAAGACATCCACTAATTCCTCTAACAGGAGAACACGCTGGGGAGGGCTGTACTTCCCCTCTGAAATCAAAATGGTACAGTCCAAACCAAGAATAAGGATCACCACTTGATATCAGTCTGAAATCAGTGCACTTCATGTGTCCCAATAATGTGGTCGAAAATTTCAAGTAAATTTAGAAAAAAATCTTGTTTTATAATCTTATGTCTTCTAGGCTCACAACTTATGTTTATTTATTGTTTTAATTAAGGGCCCACTAAAAATCAGTTTATTACTGTTTGGGTTCACCCTGAGTAAATAAAGGAATAAATAAATAAAATAAATGAACAGTGAGGTTCCTTACATTAACAGCAATATAACACATTTTAATTTTTAGAGAGTATTTGTGTATGGAGTACATACTTGAAAACAAATGAACTTTCAAGTGCACTTTTCAGGGAATATACAACATTTGCTTTTGCTGTAATTTTCAGAACTGGATGGATTTGGGGGGGGGGGGTTCGTATTTTACGGCAAATATTGTTACACTTGTTTGAACTTTTGCATTCGTAGATGCTGGAAAAACCAAGAAAAAACGATCATAATCTTGTAGTGTGGTTCCCCGACCCGCTTAAGACGAAACACAGCAATTTTATTTATAGACGTTGGGGAATTGTAAGGCCAGGGAACCAGTCTAGCTGGCTTGTACCCATTCATAAGTGCATAACTGATTGCAAACAAAATGTGGACCAATCAAATTAAGGTAAATTGGAGGCAGTATTTGAAAAAAAAAGGAAGTTTCTTCTAACGCTGGTTGGCCGACCAGTGTTGGAAATTGATACAAAATACCACTTTTCTTGAAAATGCCAGCACACCGGGTGCCACGATTTCACAGGATGCTTTAGCATTTCGTTTACTAATAGTCCAGTAAGGTATTTCATGATAATTTGGTGTTTTTTTTATGTTTGCAAATGTTGTATACTCCCATTAAACTGATTTTGGACAATGAATCCTGCACACAGCAGGCGTCCATCTCCTTTTTTTTTTTTTTTTAAAATGCTTCTCCTTTAACAATTCATTTGCCGAGACATAAAATAAATTTAATTGAAAACAAACGTGCTTTTATAAGCGTTGATGTAAAATATAATAAAGAAAAGATCTTTTAAAGAAAACAAAAAATGGCAAAACGTGAGTTCAGCCGATCGCACGATGCCATGCTCACCTGAATCAGCAGTGTTGAATTTCATTTGATTGAAAGAGCCTAAATGTAAACAAAAACAGCACAGAAATGTAACCAAAGAAAACATAAAAAGGAAAAACAAAAGTAGGCATTCCAACTCAGAAATAAAGATGCAACCAATTACAATATAATTAGATGGAAAATTAGTTTTGTAAATGACAAGCAACAAAATGCAAATGATGGTCATTCCATTCTTGTCTTAAGACATCATACAAGTTAGTCCATGGAGCAATTCTGTTATTAATATTTAAAGAAATCAAATGCATGTTTTTGAAAAGTTACTTCATGCCATCTATTCTCAGCATTAATTCTCCATTTTTGTTACGTTATAAGTGTCAGTTGTTGGATCAATAATTACAAGCTTCAAATCAAGTTAATATGTAATATTAGCTCTAAAAATCCCATATAGAAGAAATTAATATTTACGCAAATTTGTGCAAACTTAAAATTTTAATAAAAGATCTTTCCGTTCGAATGTGGTTTGGTCTGAGAAAACTATGTCAAAAAAGATTCAGTGTGAATTTCTTTTGTTCTGATGCTTTTTATTAGGGTTAGGGTGTTGAATCTCTAATATTGACTAGCTCGAATAGATTAAAATGGGAAAAATGTTTCCATTCACCAGAATTTAAATATTTGTTGGTATGAAATTCTTGCAAAAGTAACTTAATGTAAAAAAAATTATATATACAATGTATACAGGGTGAGTAAAAAAAACAAAACCCAAATGTCGGGACCATTGTTTTAGTGAAGTTCTGCATGTAGCACTTTCAAAATCTAGGATGTGAAAGCCCAATTCATAAGCTTTCTTTTAGTACCAGAATCATTGAAATCACTCGTGTACTTTTCAAGTTACAGAATTTTAAACACAACCACCGTTTTAAAGTTTTATCCACAGATCACAAGAAGGTAAGTGTTCTTTCAGCAAAACGAAAACAAATCACATGGGGATGTGTGTGAATTGTTTTCGTTTTGTTGAAGGGCCACTGAAGTGGAAGGTGGGTGTGGGGAAGTTGTCTGTCAATATGCAGTTTCATTATTAGTACTTAATGTTAGCATTCTTCTTCAATCTTTCAAACCTGATCTGTTTCTGGAGTGGTGCACCTTGGCTCGTAAAGTCACGCTCGTCGGCTCAGGGTTGTTCTGCTGATCTGCATCAAAAAAATGAAACCAGTTACAGATTGTCAACTATTGAACTTGAAACTGCCGACCATCTTGTTGTTTAATGTCATGTCACTAAAGGGATAATTATAATCTGAGGCGACACTAAAATTGTCCACCGGTTAGTTGTCCATTGTTTATTTCGGCCTAAAAAAATTACAAAAACACACAAACATACGGAAAATGTTGTTATTGAAACAAGGCTTAATTCAAATTGTCATAAGATTTGACAGGGAATTCCCAAGATGAGAACTCCTAAATCTGAAAAGCCTGCATACCCATTTGGAGATGGTCATCCTTGCATTTTTGCAGCAACTTCAGGAGCCAATGTTGTTGATTGACGATGCACTCCCAGGCTGGGTCACCAGGGGCCTCCAGCTCCACCAAATATCTGCAAAAAACACCAAACGATAGTGAAATGCATCTCAATGACAGTCACAAACAGTCAAAAAATCAATCCTTTTTCCCTGCCAGGCCTTTATACACAGGCTAGTCACCAACAGTCAGATCACATTTCAAATTCCATCAACAGATAAAAGTGGGTAACTGGTAGGCACAGCTGGTTTATCAATCACCTACAGTCAAAGCATAGCTGTATCAAGTCACATAAACAGTCACAGCCAGTCAATCCTGCTTTATGTGAACAGGGAGCTCTCAACCTTTAAAAACAGTCGCTTGATTGATTTTGACTGCTGGGATGGCTTTGTTGAATTTGCCAGCGCCAGAAGGATGGTTAAAATTTCTCTGAATTTTTAGTGTCCATGTTCAAAATTTCTGCATTTGTTTGAAAAGTCTCTTTTAGACAGATCTTCAATCAACCATAAGCAGATTGCCATGGAGAAGAGCCTAAATTGCTTTTTTGCTAACCAAGAAAGTGCCAAAGCCGTTAAGACAACACAGATTGTGTTACACTTAAGCAAAGTAATAACGCTTAGCAGAATCCTTCTTCAGCAGATTTTGATCGCTTACCTGATGAGTTTCTTCTGATCATCCAGAGTCGAAGGTAGCTCCATCAATTTGTTTTTGAGTTGAACTCTCAGGTCGACAATACGCTTCTCCACTTCTTCATACACTGTGACGAAACACAAACGGTTTCAAATGTCTCACATTATAGACCTTTCTTTGCCAAAGCCAACCACAGAATGACAAACATTGGAAGATCAACGTCGCAAAAAAACCAAAAAACAGAAAAGTTATTTATGTTTTAAAACATGTATCATTAGATTGTTGAGAATACAAAATAACCGACTACGCTACCAAAGACAAAATAAAAACACCTCTTTCTTACATAATGAAGGTGTTAATGTTAAATTTTTGGCAAAATCTGCTACCAACCACTTCTTAAATGTATATCCTAGTGGCAACCTAAACAAAAATGGCCTTAAGATTTTACAAACAGAAGAAATGCCTATATGGAGCACTTATCCATTTCTCATTGACAAGAAGCAATAAGCAGAGAAAAGTGCACGCTAATATTAGAGGTAGAATTTGCTTTAATAAAACAAGACATCAAAATTGAAATTTCTCCATTTTTTAGTGTAGAGGTCGTACCTTTCTTGAAGGCGGTGACCTCCGTGTCAGCAAACAATTGCCTTGCTCTCTCATAATCGTTAATGACAACCTCATAGTCGCCCTGGCAACATAAACATTTAAACTTGTAAGCTACAGATAACGGAAATCTAAAAAAAAAACCAGGAAAGCAGTGATTTAGGAAGAAACAGAATTGAAACCATCACCTTTAAAAATGTCAGTTAGCACAAAAAATTACTTTCCATCCGCTACTGAATCCTCCAAGAGGACTTCAACGAAATATATTTTACGAAAAAGGACCCAAACAATTTGACTCTTCTTGGCATGACAAAAAAAAATGTTGATAAATTTTTTGATCCATTTTTGGATAGGTCAGGTGGGGTCAAGTCGGGTCAAGTCAGGTCAGGTCAGATCATCACACCTTTTTGATGTTGCGTTCAATCGTGATGGGCAGATGGAAAAGAAATTTGAATCGGTTCAAGACATTGAGGGCATTGCGTGTGGAGTCCGCACGGTCCTTACGATGCAAGACGCTCTTGAAAATACGCTGAGCATTCTCATTGCATTCTGTATGGAAAAATTAAACATCATGGCATAATCACTGATGAAAGAAATAAATGAGCATCTACACATGAGGAGTTGCCAAAATGTGGGGTTTTCGAGTATTAGGAAAGAGAATTTAATTCTTCTGATAATACTGTTTGTTGCACTTTAATTGGACATTCCATTGACAAGTTATGGCTGTTTCAAGTTCGCATTTATCGACATGTCAAGTAGGTAAAATAGTGAGAAAAAGGCTTTTAAAATGTCGAGTTTTGTATTTGTGAAAATGAAAAATGCCAATCGTTTTTCCTTAGAAACACTTTTACTTCACAATTTTATATTATTACTTTAAAATATGTAGAGTTGACATATCAAAGATTAGAAAATATCAACAAATCGGAAAATCAGGAAAAAAGTCACCACCATTCAGGATTTTTTTTTTTTTGGCCTTTTTCTGGGCCTGTGCCCAGTTTTGTCTTATTTTTTTCCAGACCGCCTCATATATACCATATTAGCTTACAGATCTCCAAGAAAAGGAACTTATTAAGAAACAAATATTAAGAACTTACGGATGAGAGACTCTTCGAGTTTCTCCAAGGTGTAACCTCGAGGTGTCTCCTCCTCTCCTTCCTCACCTTCCTCAGCGACGTCAGGAAGAGGCACGCCGAGAGGTTCGTGCCTCACCAGACTGTCATGGATGGCTGAAAGGGTGAAAGGTGTGGTTAATGAAGAATGGTTAATGAGGCATGGGACTGTATTTGAGGTTCATGCCTCATGAGGCTGTCATGGATTGCTGAGGAGTAGAAGATGTTATTAAGGAATGGTAAATGAGGAATAGCACTTGAGGTTTGTGCCTCACAAGGTGTGTGAAGTATGGATTTTGAGGTGCCTAATCCTCGAGGCTGAAACCTCAGATGAGGCATGAGGTTTGGGTCTGAAACTCATAAGTTATAGTTTGGAGGCATGGTAATCTGTGAGGTTCTGAGGCCCAAATACTTTTACATCAAAATGTACAAACTGTTACTCATTGTGTGCCTCACAAGATGCATGAGGTTTCTAAATTCAGATGCACTGTTGGTCTAGAGGTTTACGCCTCGGGATTTTGAGGTTCTGAACACCTGTTCCTCATAAGGTGTGGCATCTGTTATCCACTGTGAGCTTGAGGAACATGCTTCATGAGAGGCTTTAGGTTTCTAAACGGAGACAGGCTATATCACTGTCTTGAGGTTTGAATCTGAGGTTCCTTGTGAGGTCCAAGAACTTAAGGGGGTCATGACGATCAAAAGTACTGGAGGCACTGCTCAGATGAACTGTAATATGTCAAAGTGTGTGTACATCTGTGGGGATGTTAAAGCACTAGGGCTGTCCATTTTTGAATAATATGGCTTTCAATTATTCGAAACTGCCTTTGACTGAATATTCAAATATTCGAAATTTGCCGATGAAAATCATGCAAGCCAGCTGCAACTGCATGCAGCGTCCGTCAATTGTTGCACGCAAAGTGCACCTGGTAAAATTTTCGTCCAGCGATCAATTTTATGGGCTGCTGGAATATTCTGCAGTATTTTAGAACTGTCAGGGGCTTTAGCCAGCTAAAAGGATGAGAACATGAATTGCCGTTGAAAAAAAAGTTGGGTCACCAGGACAAACAGTGGCATCTGACAATAAAGAGCAGCAACTTTACACATTCAGTCGTGTACGTGCGTAATTATTTTCTTTTGAGTATTTGAACCGGTAAAAAGCTATTCAAATATTCAGCAGATGATTGAATATTTGAATATTCAATCAATTCGGGACAGCCCTATAAAGCAACCATAATCGCAATAATAAATAGTTGTGCAAAATGATCGCTGTGAAAAACGTGCAACCATGTGTAATGACGGCGTGTGACACCCTGCAAGAAAAGCCTGAAATGAATTGTGCATTATATCGCTTTTTCTTTCAATTACTGAAAACATTATTATGTCCTCCCGTCGAGTTGTCTTTGAATTCAATACCGATGCAACTGGGTAGATTTTGTTTGGAAATTTTCAAGAAACTGAAGCAGAAGCAATGAAGTCCCTGGCAATGTAGCACCCGCTCCATGTCCCATCATGAATATGTAATGCTGAATAATTACAGTAATTGATAATAATTCAAAAATAATGTTGAATAGAAATAAAGATATCAAGGTTGATATATGATGGTACTGATATATCAAATATATCAATACCACTAGTCTAGCAACGTCACAGGAAAAAGACCAACAATGAACATACATGGTAAACTTGAAAAAAGTTTAGATACTGTCACTAGTATAGTTGGGGAGTCAGGTTGGCGTAGCGGTACTTTCCTCGCCTTCCACTGCTGGGACCCGGGTTCGAATCCCGCCTGCTGGGCCAACATGTGGATTTTCAGTCCCTACCTGATTCCATGGGTTTTCCCTAGAATATCATTCTGTGGTTTTCCTCCCACCTCTAAAACTGTAATTTCTTCTCATTGTCTTCTCTCTACAGGTTTCTTCAGGCTTGCGAGCTACAGTGCCTAGGGTGCTTTTGAGGAATCCTTGGTTTCATTACCAGAAATACATAATAACAATGATAGGTATTTATAATATTTAATTGACGTTTGGGATATTGTAAACTCAATTGCTTTTCGAGTTCCACCCGATTAAGCTTGTGAATTTCTTTCTTGCAAGTCTGGGACAACACTGAGTACACAGTACTTATAAGATACCTCAGCCAAGGGCAAACCCGATATTGAAGACACTGTAAGCTTGGGAAAAGGGAAAAATATAACATCTGTTGCGGTGTTTTTGTTTAAGAATGGCATTTCTTTCCATCTAAACATTTCAATTAAAAAAGTTTTGACCATGGTAGATAATTTACACCGAAACAGAGTGCAGAGCAAACACAACAGAAGCATGCCATGTGACTGTGTCAAAGGTCAGAGTGCATGGGTGAAGCCTGGTGTCATGGGTCATGTGTTTGTACGAGGTGTTCCAGTCCTACCCGGCGTGAATTCGTCAGGGGTTTGTAAGGTATTAATCCAGACCTCGGTATTCGAGCGTGGCTTCCAACGGCGTGAGTGACGTTCACGATTTGAAAGGTTGTTAGCAAAGCCTGTAGGAGTTGACACAAGGGGTTAGGGTGGAGGGTGGGATTAGTAGGAGGTAAACTAAACATGCAATACCTAACGGAGGAGTGTAAATTACTGGACTCATGCAAGTGAGGTGCTGCTAACTTGTTAGTTTAATAGTTAGTGGTTAGATTAATAGTTAGTTAGTGCTGTTACTTAGGTTATGAGTAAGTCAATTGTTAAACCACATGACAAGGAATCTCTTTCGTGAGGTTGTGTATTTTTAAGAGAAGCAGTGGAAACTCCACGTCTGAATAGTATGCTCTGCCCGCCACCAGAAACGTTCAGTTTCCCCTGCTTTTTTCAGAATCTCACTAACTCACAAAAGAGATTTCTTGTCGCGTGGTGCAATGGCATACTTCTTATTGCTGACTTCACCATGCAAACCTTCAAATCTGTTAAAAGATTAGTTTAATAGGCTCCGTGAATAAGTACCCCCTCAACGGCGAGAAAGGGAGAGTTGGGGGAGACCACCGGGAGGGACATTCAAACGCACTGCCAACGACGCCTGACGCTCATGCGAAGACGCTATGGCTTTGTGCACATTCAGAATAAAGTATTAAAGTTGTGCGTTTTTGGCGCTATACGCGTGCAAACCGGTACGCACGCGTGGTGTGTACCTTCCACTGGGCTCTCAAAAGAGGTAAAAAGCGCCCTCTCTTGTTCGCGCATGGAGCCATTGTTAAACGTTTTGAGTTCTGTGGACTCCATTCTGGAACTGTGTGGTACAGTTTGCACATGTGGATAGTGCGGTGATGTCCACTACACTCTCATTAAAATTTGCACCGACGATAGTTGACCGGTTAAATGATAGGAAAATAAAATCCAGATAATGGCCAGATACCAGGGAAGTGATAGAGTAACGGAGCCCAGCCACTGCAAAGACTGCCTGATTAGTAGTAAAACAAAGACAAGAACAAATTGAAATCAAAGACGACATGTTAATTCAGTCATTATTAGGAGTTAGACGTTGTACTCAGTGCTCCTTGTTATGGAAGGTTATTACAGTTATATAGTATTTATGTATGTGCACACACACTCGATACCTCTGTGCAATAAAGAAAAGGGAAAACTGACACAGAGCGTTAAATGTTACACAAGCAACTCCACATGCACAAAAAAAGGACATTCAGGAAAAACATGCAACACCAAGTCTGGAAAGAATGTCGTATCCAGACGCCACTTCAGTGGTTTGTGTACAAAGTCTAAGGAGAGTCAAGAATTTTTTTTAAGTATTTCCTAACAAAATTGAAAATGTTTTATCAGTCCCAGATTCATGTCTTTTCAACATTTTTGCATTGAGTGACCTTTATTGAGGTGATATTTGAAGAAAAATGTGGAGTCAGGATGCAACATTTTTTCCCCAAGACTTTTCATTCCATTTAGTACCCCATCCTGCGAAACCATGTTGTGAATTTTGTTTTGAGACACATTGATAAACTGTATGTATTATTTTTCCATTGTGTAGACTCTGGAGTTGTTCCCAATGACAATAGCTGTCTGTCTTTCGATTTTCGACGATCCTTACTGTTTCATGTACTCAATTCAAATCTTTTAAATAATTTGGTTAAGTTCGACTATGGAACACCGGTTTCAAACGGTGTTACACTCAACATTTCCAATTTGGATGGGTACTTTTTGTCAATTGTTTTCCTATTTTACTATCTTGATCTTTAAGGAGAAACCTATACTAACCTGCTAAGATATCCTGACAGTTCATAAACGTTCCCAGGTTGGACTTGATGAATGTCTGCGGTCCTTCCGTCTTCAGACTAGACGACTGTTTCTGGACGTGGACCAGGCCCTTCTTGAGATCATCAAAGCTGTAAAAAATGATACATGTAACAGTCACAGGATGTGTTAGAAGTGGTAGCAGATGAAGTTATCCGATAGTGTATTTAAAATCCCTCTTAAACCCTAACTCCCCAGGCACTTTTGTTAGGATGCAACCTCAATCCTGCAAAATCCTCCAACTGCCTCCATTTAAAAATTGCATACAGCCTCAATCCTGCAAATCCTCCGTTATTTCTTGAATGTGGTCCTTGGAGGGGTGACCGCTGCCTCAATCCTGCAAAATCCTCTGGCAATCACTGTCAATATGTTGAGGCAGAGCCAGTGACGTCCTGGAGCAGTGCGGAGGATTGCAAGTATAATCTAGGCCTAAATTTATGCACGGCTGAGCATAATCAACACAAGGTCCGTCCCAATACCTTGACACAGTGCATTCTCCGAAATCAGCCACACACTTTTGTCATATAGCCACAATCCTGCAAAATCCTCCATTTTGCAAAGAGGATTTTGGAGGATTTGGGAAATTTCTGGTTATAAGAGTGTATGGGGCTAACAGTAAATTAAAGAAAAGTAGATGACTGAGTGAGGTTTGGAGGAAACACTGAAAATTTTGCAGGAACAAAAACAGCAAAACATGGAAAACCTTTGATTCTGGTCCAACTTTTGAGGTAGGGTGGGAGTGTGGAGCCTTACAGTTTGAAATGTTCAAGTAATACAACTTACCTGGTAGAACTGTGGTTTTCTATCAGGAACCAGACTGGTTCAAAGTTCTTGTGGGCAAGGTTACTGCTCCCTGTGAGAAAGGACAAAGAAGTATGTCCTTTCTTTAGTATTTTGTTCATCAATCATTTATATTTCGACTAGAACAAAGTTTCAGAGATAGGTCTTCAGTTCTGTGTATGATTATAAATGACTCATGATTACATGAAACAGACAAGATGAAATTATGCCTTGACTTTAAAGAATTGTTTTACTATTAATTGATAAACCAGCTCAATCGGAAATATCTCGGAAGCTACTGATACTTTTGCCAAAGTTTGGTTGAAATCGGTCAAAATACGTAGGAGCAATAGACAATATCAACGTTTATTACTAACTACGGTATCTAACCGACTAACGGAGAGAGATGATTTATTGAGCTGTTAGTCTGAATTTTTGCTCGTCGAAATTTAGAACGACTTATTTGACACTCACCCATAGGGAACATAGAAGTGAGCTCCTCATCTGATAGAACCCTGATCGGAACCGAAAAAAGAAAAGAAAATGAACCCCTTCAAGTTGTGAAGTTGGTACTGCTGACAGCTGTTTCTGGTATTTGAATTCAAGACAACGAAAGTTCAAAGCGTCTACTCATGCCTATCACAGGGGAAACAAGTTACATAAGGAGCAAGTTCTGCTTGTGAGATCAGTTTTACTACAGAAATCCTGGTTGTTACTCACGATGTGCTCTCTACGGCCAATCCCAGTGGGTCTTCACGACCTCCTTGCAAGGGTGAAGAGGGTCTGTGGATAGTGGTCAGGTGACGCTCAAAGATGGACGACTCGTCCATCCAGATCGAACATTCCTGAAGAGCATCTGAATATCAAAATGATGAAATCAATATGATAACGTTAACCCTAACTCCCCAGCCTAATTTACTAGGAACCATACCCATCCAGGCAAATTCGAACACCCACATGGGAAATCGTACACACACACACTGGTGGACTTAGTTTCTGGAGGTATGCCAAACCCAATGTAAAAGACCATCAGTTTAGGGGTACTGTACCTATATCCCAACAGAATTCAACAACACCTGCTGTTGGACTTTGATGGGCTGAGTTCGGTTAGGGTTAATGTTTGGTTGTTGGTCCCTTCTTTATATTTTCAACTTCCAACAGAGAGGGAAACTTTCTTTGCCGAACGGGAAAATGATGATTTTTAACTTACTTGGCAAAAACTGCACCCCACGGAACTTGACCGTACACGTTCCCTCACCAGCGGACTTTGTCGTGACGATGACCTCCCCCATACCCTTGCAGTTTGTCGTGCGACATGTGATCTTACTTGGAGAGATCCACTCAGCCAGCAGCAAACAGTTCACTCCACAGATGGTTAAACCTGAGTGTTGCCATAGTAATGGTTAAATTAACAGGTATGTTGCATACACAGTCAATCTACAGAAACAGGACAGTTAAATTGCTCTACTTTTTTTCAATGATGTGACATTTGATCACAGCATATGACACTAGAATTGTATCACTTTTGTTATTGATGGTTTACAAATGTTTCTGGAACTGAATGCTGCAAGACAATAGTAAAAAGCAAAAGTAAAGTCTGTCACGAGCCAATGTGGCCCATCAGGCGGGCATTTACCTCTGGTTTCAATAGCATGAAACGACTGAGAATATAATTCCCCCTGGATGGGATGCTAGTCCATCGCAGATTACTCCCCAGCTAATGCCGGTACCCATTTATACTCCTGGTCAGAGAAGGGCAAGTGGGGATGAAGTGGCTTGCCCAAGGACACAACATATGGCCAGCAGCTGGATTCGAACCCCTGACCCTCTGATCATGAGTCACAAAACCTAACCACTAGGCCACACTCCCCCAAGAAAATCAGCAATGGTTATTTCAATATTTCCCTTGGCATTTGTTAGAACACTGAACATGAATGCATGACAAAAAATATTCCCATATTGGAAATCTTGGATAAGTTTATATTTGATCCCCCCCCCCCTTTCTTGTTTGTTTATGGCTTGGACTTACCATACAAGTCTTTGGCATTAATTCCCAGATTCTCTCCTCGAATCGTGACTTTGGTTCCTGGTGGGCCCTCCTTGGGTGACAGCCCAGTCACCTTGGGTGGCTCATGAACCTTCTTCTGGTTCATCACGCTTTAGTTTACTCCTTGAAGTGAAGAAGCTGGAGCTTAAAAAAAATGTACATATTTGAATGTAACAGGATTAGAAAAATTGTTGGGGTTTGGATTGAATTAGATGGGATGGACTGGAAAGATTTTGGGCCCCATTTGATGGCTCTGTTTACCACATAATTCAGCGATCGTGTAGTGTAGGGCACCTGTTTGGTTTTCGATCAAATTAGAGTCAAGTGTGTTTTTTATTACTCAACCATGACCTTTTCAACCTAAAGTAAACTTTTCTCAAAATAATGACACCTTTTTCATAATTTATGAACAGTTTCTTGGGGCAGAAATTACGATTTTCCTACGTGGTTTACAGTTGATGCCGTGCGATTCAGCGCGCCTTGTGCGTTCACAGTACATCACGCGGTGATCACCATCTTTATTTTCATGTTGCGAATTGTTGTTGTCATCGTCATTTTACCCCTAAATTTCAGTATGCCTATTCGGTGGAGCGCTAATACATACGAGGGGAACGGAAAAATTCTGCCAACCGGACACCACTTACCTGCCGCCAAACATCAAAATTTTCACCTTGCCTTGTGATTTCAACCAAGAGGAATCCAGGAAAGAGTGGACATGCGAAAAAAAAATTGGTAAAAATGTGTTTTTGGAGCACATTTTGCATGCACATGAAGTGCAGATCTGAGTTGAAGCAGCCGGTCAAAACTGATTGAAGTGTCTGGAACAGCGGTACGTTATACGCATGACATTGATAACCATGACGTCGCATGAGACATCGCATGAGCCGGCCAATGATAGTGCAATACGTCATTATGAATATTTATTTTCTCATGAATATTTAGTTTATTTCAATGGATACTTCAAATACGTCCAAAGATTGATCATTGCAACAGCGATCGTGCGCGGCCTAGCGGTTAAGAGACTCGTGAATCAAGCAAGCGTCCGAGGTTCGAATCTCGATGAAGTGAGCGACTGATTGATAAATAGAAATTAAGGAAAGAGGGGGCGAGAGTAGAGGAGGGAAAGTGGAGGGAATAACCATAAAAAGAGGTAACTTTTGGAGCTAGAAAATTAATTGAAAAAAGTGGTGTCCGGTTGGCAGAATTTTTCCGGTTGCAACATTCTTTCCCCGATAATACTTGAAAATTGCGTTACTACTGTCGTAACGATCCTGACGATAGCCTGGACTAGACTAGGCACTACGTTTGGCAAAACATAACAAATATCGCAACTGGTCAATGGCAATGCAACACACAATGATTGAAGGTTAAGTTGATGATAGGGAAAACCACTCACGCAAAACCTCCATACAATGAGCACAATTATAGTGCAACAGCTGCCTGGACCCTCAAATCACTCCATACAAACGGAACAACACTTGAAATAAACTTAAAAATGGTCGTTTTAAAACCAATTCTGGTGTTGAAAACGGACCTGCCCTCTTCGCGAAATCTGGTGCTGGAGCTGTCTGCCTCAACAGCGCCCTCAGTTGTCCGGAAAAAAGCATGGAGATTGTGTCCCATTTTACCTTATTTCAAACTTTCATTTTTACCATTTCCCAGGGTTTTTGGTGCCTTTTGGGGTTTTATGCTAAAAATGAAAATTTCCATATTTATGAGCAAAAGTGTGATGTCATTTCCGGCAGAAACCTCAATGTTACAACTATTTCAGCACCAAAAGCTGCCAGAAGTTTTGATCACTGAGTAAATGACAAGCAAATGAGCAGTCTTTTCTCACAAATGTTTTCAATGAGCAAATGATAAGGTTCACAGTTTTTAACAGAAAACCCCTAAACTGAACAGTGCCTTCTTAAAATGACATCACAACAATGCCCTCAGTTGTCAGGAAAAGCATGGACAATTTTAAATGTTTAAAGAAGTGCACTTTTCAATAAAATTAACCAAAAAAGGGATATCAAATAGTTTCCGTACATTTTAAGGGGAGTAGAAAGTTGCACAAAATGTGTTCCTCAGGAAATTTCATCTCAGGGCCCCTTTAAAGTACAAGTCACGTACATTAAGAAACACAAAAGTTGTAAATGCCAAAGTTGTTGGACACAAATTTATTCAAACTTTTAATAACATTGTAGAAAATACAGATAGAGAGATTCACATCAACTACACGTCCTAATAACCCCAACTACACATTCCAAATAAAAAATTAACTACACTTTCTAAATAAAACATTACCTACACGTTCGAAAATATTATTACTGATATTTTGGAACGGGTAGTTGATGTTTCAGTTGGAACTGTCCTTGATGCTTCATTTAGAACGTGTAGTTGATGTTTTTGGTTTTTTTTACATGGCACTGGCATAGCCTTCACAAATCTGACGAGTGGCCACGCTGGTCACCGGGTTCACTGCTAGGGCTACTAAAGCAGCGGTACCAGTGAAAGTTAAGACTCCAGATTTTAGGGGTTTTCTTTTCAAATTAATTGTGTACCCAAAAATAGACTCACTAAAAACATTAATTTGTTGGAAAGTTTGCTCATTGGCTTACTGCCGTGTACTGAGACAACAACGAATCACCAAAGAAAAGAAAATTCATGACAGCAAAATATCCAAAATTCTGGCACTTTTTTTGCTAAAATAGTTTTAGGTTTCTGTCTGAAATGACATTACACTTTTGCTCATGAATATGGGAATTTTTATTAGCATAAAACCAAAACAATGGTGTATTTTCAAGGATTGCATTAAAAGAATTACATTGCATGGTCCTTTAAAAATCTGAAGTCTCATTCAATGTTAAAACCTTCCTGCTATCTGAACAGTCAAAAAATCAATACTCTTCCCCTGCCATGACTTTTACACAGGCTAGTCAACAACAGTCAGATCATATTTCAAACAAGCACTGTGACTAGTCAAATTCAGTCAACAGACAAAGGCAGGCAAGTGGTAGGCAGTGGCACAGCTGGCTTATCAATCACCTACAGTCAGAGAATGGCTGTACCAAGTTACATAAACAGTCACAGCCAGTCAATCCTCCTATAGCTGGGAGCTCTTAACACTTAAAAACAGTCACTTGATTGATTTTGACTGAAAGGACAACTTGGCACAGAATGTATGTTTGCATAGGAGGGAAAGACAAATAAAAAAAGAACATTTACACCCTTTATCCTGGATCTTCTGGCATGCTTCATGTAATGAACATACCGAAATACGGGAATATAAAAATACTCAACAATGAAAATAGTTAAATTTTAACTTTCTACTGTCGAATTTCGAAAAGCACACTCAAAACATATTGCTACAACTACTTCTAGAGTTTAAAAAAAGACATGCATAAAAAACAATCTCCATTTCACTTTTCTGTACAATAATATTTCATAGTTTCAACCGAAAGGTTATATTGTTTTCTATTATAATACCATTAAGAATTCTCATCACTTTATAAACATTTTTAAAAATACTGTACAATGCAAGAGATAAATTTGGTAACCGTCACTAACCCTATTCCCATACCCATTCTTTAGATGATATAAGAGTACACATTATGCACATTACCAGGAAGATATGGCAGTCAATGAATCAATTGATGCGCAATTTATTATTTTTTACACACCTTAGGTTTAAGGATTAAGATTCAATTTAATGATTTATTTTCAATTTATGGAAAACCTGCCAGCCAAAAATGTGCTTTGATGCAGTAAAATAACAATCACAAATGATGTAATGCGTCTTAAAAATCTTCACGACTACTTACAAATTTTAATGTATTGTTAAAAAACAAAATTCTTTTAAAATGACATGTCAAACTATTTACAAATCTGAAAAAAAATACAAGTAAAAATGAAGAGGACTATCATTAACACCAAAATGTAAATTTGCATGAATGCTTCATACTGCTCGAGGGTGCACACCAGTAAATAGGCCTAAATCCATCCGCCGAACTCATGAATAAAAGTTATACCCTCAAAATATTCTATATTAGAGAGTTCTGAGCGCCGTAAAATTGGGGAATTGAAGAGATATGGTAATGAACCTCTGGCCCGGACTTGGGGCTTCCAATTCTGAACATTTTGGATGCTATTGGGCTCGAAAGTGGCGCTATTTTGCCATGTTGTGGAGGGATCGTTTTTCAAGATGGCTACTTTTCCGCCTTGGGGGAAATAGGGGTCGTCTTCTTTGGGTGAGAATATCTCGAAAAGTCAATGGTCAACCCACCCAAAAATGAAAAGAAAACGAAAGATGACATGTTGATCATCATTTTTCTGTGCAGCTTGAATACCTGTGAGAGTTTCGAGTATTTTTAAAAGAATTTTGAAGTATGGGCATTTTGCACTAGTGTCTATGGGAATTTATTTGCAGGGTTGCACCCTTGAGGATCAGACACTCATGTGGGAAAAGCCACGATTGAACGTCTCATATACATGTATCATAGCATGTAAATTTCATGCAACCCCGCGCGTCAGTCAACTGGAGTGGTCTTTAGAGACTGTGACGTCAGTTTGATCAGAAATGTGGACTAAGCTGTGGATTGGTCAATTTGGATGCCATGTTTTTGTAATACAACAACGGGTTACGGAAGTCCAGATAGAAGGCGCCCGCTGAATGGTCAGAATCACGAGGTCAAGACGCAGACTTGTTTTGCATAATTAATCGCTGAATCTGTTCCCATATCATAGACCCTTGCTTTGTCCATAGACTAATACCTGAGCTATGACAAATACATTTTCTATAAAAAAAAATTGGTGTTATACAAAAACACATAAAAGATTGTTGATTTCTGTCAGTGATTAGGAAGTGAAACGTAATTATGGCTGTAAAAAACCGAACTTGTTTCCAAATGGACAAGCTTTCTGAAATATAAAATTCCTGTCTTTCACTAATTGAAAAAAATGCAATGAAAACATTTCCAATTGTGATAATATTTATGCACACATTATAAATAGTACGGCAGTAAGGTGATGGGATTGTGCCTTTGATGATACAAGCATGGCATTTGGCACACAGTCCGAGTATGTCATGAGAATGATATTTGGCTATAGGGCCATCGCAGATGTGTCCTTTGAAAAAATAAAGGTAGAATAACAAGCAATGGCAGCCATTTTTAAAATTTTGAAAATTGCTTGTTTTCTACCTATATTTTTTTCAAAGGACAAATATGCGATGGCCCTATAGCCAAATATCTTTCTCACAATACCCCCAAATATTTCCATACATGTTTTTGCCCAATTAAAATGGAACATTCTTTCTGTTCAAATAATAGTGTTTTTTTTAAATATCCATAGTAAACCATTACCAATATACCCTGTCCAATTCCTAAGCCACCAATCCACGTTGATTTTGATAGATTTACGACTAGAATAACATAGTCCCGAGATAAGGAAATAGGGGCCGGCCTGTTCCCCCAATGTTGTTTGAAAGACTTTGTTACTACATTACCAGTGCATAGTGTTGGTTTTTATGGGCCAAGAATGACAAATGCACTGCTGGATATTTTCATTTAAGCACCTTGGGATTTTCTACCAAAAAAAATTGTTCATTTTGTTGTCAAGTAAATAAAGAGGATGACTAGTATGATTAATACGATGCACATAAATGCAATGAAGGGCGATGTTGCAGCTTCCTCATTCTCACTTTCTGTGTCCTGTGGAGAAAAAAAACAATGAATAAATTAGAGTCATTATTCAGGAACAATCATTTTTTTGCCGGCACACAGGTACTGTGTGAACGTAATGTCTTTAGAGGAAGGAACTTTGGTGTTGATAGTTTTTGTTTGTAGTGTAAATTCATGCAAGATTTGATTTTTTACTTCAAATCTCCCAATACAATAGCGTAGCAATTTCAAAGTCTCATTTTTCTATTGCAACACATATTTTTCTGTATGTCATATCAGTGAATGATGCATTTGTAAAACAGTCATGGTTATTTGTGCACCAGTATTCTTTTGATGCTTTATTCAGATGATTCCTGTATTTCTTTAACCCTAACCACCCCAACACCATCAAAATCTATCCCCCATTTGGGTGGATTTTGGAGGACTTGGTCCAGAAGGCCTGGCGTGACTAAATATTGATGGAGTATGATGGACTTGGGCCTAATGGCCTGAAGCAGTGCTAGGGGTATCCGATTGATTTTGCCTAGCTTCCTGTACTGCTATTGTGATAAAAGCCATGTGTAGCAAGTCCATGAATGTCAACCAGTGCGTCAGTGGTGGATTCCATTATGTCATGTACAATTTTGCACTGGAACCACAGCGATTGATGGATTTTGATGGACTTGGTCCAGTTATTGGTTAAAAAAGCTAGGGGTTAGGGTTAAAAATCTTACTCAGGTGAAACTTGCGATTTTCGTTTTACATCAACTGCTTGGTATGAAAAGAAAAAAAGGCAGAGAGAGAGACTCACTTCTTCCACCGTTTCCACTTTCTCAGGCTGCACCCGAGAGTTAAGCATCATCTTGGGTGTGGTATCCACCCTGTACCGTCCTCTCAGCGTAGATCTCCGTAGCAACGCATCATCCCTCCAATCTCCTCTCTCACTCACAGTCACCCTGCTGTTTAGATCTTCGACGTTGACACCTCTGGTCGAGTTCATATCAATAATCTTTGTGGATTCTTTGACTACCACTTTGGTGTTTTTCATGACTTTCGGCTTTGTCTGAGAGGAAGACTTCCGAGCTTCCTCCTCTACTATGAATTCTTCAATTAATTCTTGACATCCCTTGAGATGACTGGCAGGTTCCCACGTATCGTCTTCGGGGCCGTATGATATCCAACGAACTTTGTACAAGGTCTTCCCTCGTAACCGTTTCGTAGCCAAAATCTTCTCCACCTGAGCAGAACAAGAAATGTGAAATTCATAGTCAATGTAAGTAACTTAAGATCATATGATTTTCTGCTTCTAAAAGAACAGCATCCCATTGAATTTAAAACTTAAGAAAAACAATTCTAAAACAACACTCTCTCACCTCATGCCTATTTGTCTGCACTGGTCTATTTATCATAATGATCTTCCCTCATTTCTACAAACTCTTAAGCCCGGTTCATACTTGGCGCGAAAGCGAAAGCGAATTTAATTTGTGACGTCATGGCAAGTATTCGCGAGTACAGCGCCCTCTGTTGATATGGATTGCCGCCGGCAAACCTTTAGTAAATGTTAGCTTGCCGGCATTATCTCTGACTCCGGCAATACAGACTAGGCCCCTAATTTTAATTTAAATAATTAGATTCAATAAAGCATTATTTTTTTTCTGGTGGTAATTACCTTCACATTTGTAATCGCTTGTTTAAATATTAAGTGTATTGTACTTACATTATCTAGCCCCTTAATGTGGCCTATTTACTGGACTGCCTCCGTAAACATAGGCCACACATCCACATGTACAAAAATCGTGTCGACTTTGCCAAATTTTGATTTTCACATTTAGGCTTACTTTGTAGGTTTTTTTTGCTTTAGAAGCATTCTCACCCTCTATATAGGCTAATCAGAAAGTGCTGCCTTTTTCAGATGTATATTTTTCATGAAATTTCCAGATTCATTTTTACACGTTTGCGTATCAAAATTTCAACATGAAATTTCACAAAAATTAGACATCTGAAAAAGGCAGCACTTTCTGACTAGCCTATATAGAGGGTGAGAATGCTTCTAAAGCAAAAAAAACCTACAAAGTAAGCCTAAATGTGAAAATCAAAATTTGACAAAGTCGACACGATTTTTGTACATGCATGACATGTGGATGTGTGGCCTATGTTTACGGAGGCAGTCCAGTAAATAGGCCACATTTATGGGGCTATACATTATCCAACTTTGTATTGGTTTATTGGAGAGTGCTAAATAAATGTCAACTGAATTGAATTGAATTGAAGATCCTGTGAATGCAATGTAGGCCTAGGGCGGCCTACCCCTGAAAAAGTTCCAATCCCATTGAGCACTGTATATGTTGAGGCCAGAGTTGTAATGACTCGAGTCAATGACTCGACTCGAGTCCGACTCGAGTCACATTTTTTGGTGACTCGACTCGACTCGAGTCCCAACAGGTAAATGACTCGACTCGAGTCACTGCGAGCAAATGACTCGACTCGACTCGAGTCCCTCATCAGAATGACTCGACTCGACTCGAGGAATGCTAATAAGACTCGAGTCCCAAAAATAAAAGCAAAACTTACTTGCGAAAAATATTTGCAATGACTTACGCCGCGCCGTTCGCGTTGCCAGTTTTTGTTCACGTCACGTTATGTTCGCGAATTATGTACGTTCATATACAGCGGCCATCTGTTTTCCTTCCTCCATAATGATACAACAAACATACACCGTGTCGCGGACTCCCACCTTGTGGTTCTATAGCATGTAATGCTAAATCCGGAACCAGACTTAAAACGCATTTCTCAATCCGTGGTTTCATCATTGGTTTCGGGTAATTTCTTATAAAGCTCTTGGTGGAACGCTGGCTAAACTTATGTCCCGATTTCACACACACAAAAAATGGATACGGATGGGACCACCTTTAAATAATCAGAAACAGTTTTGTATAATGTAATTAGGTTTTGACGTTGTCAGCGATCAGCGAACAACAAAATCTAAACCCGAAGCCAAAACAGTTATAAGACCGAAGTTTCACATCTTCTTATCTGTGACGTGAGCTAGCAATGGAAACTGTTGGTTGGGTACCATATACAGCATACTTTATGTCTTTGGATTTTCGTAATAGACTGGTGCCTTGTATTCTTTCTCTCTTGTGTTTGTTGCTTTTTATTGTAATTTATTATATAGTGTTCAAATATTTGTGACTCGAATTGACTCGAGCTAAATACTTGACTCGACTCGACTCGACTCGACCACACACTGTGACTCGACTCGACTCAACTCGACTTTGTTGACCTAATGACTCGACTCGACTCGAGTCACTTCTTTAAAATGACTCGACTCGACTCGAGTCACAAAAATCAGTGACTCGTTACAACTCTGGTTGAGGCCTAGCCCGACTGCGTCTGGCCGTACAGTACTATCGCAAGCTCTATACAGAGCTTGCGATAGTACTGTACGGCCAGACGTAGTCGGGCTAGTTGAGGCCCCACCAGCATGACCAGGCGCCAGCGCCACGTTACTCCCCACCCCAAATTAGTTAACGTCAACGACAAAATCACAAACAAACCTCAAAAACTTCAGCCATTTTCTCCGGCTCTCAGTCTCAGTTATTGCTGTTCAGCAACCATAGACAACTTTATATTGGTGCAAAAATCCGCGGGATGCATGTGTCTTTTTCAGCAACCGCGCGAAGTTTTTATCCTACATGGTACCCGGCAAAAGTTACAAAAGCCCATGTAATGAAAGGAAAACCTATTTTGGATTCGCGTACCAGCGAATGACTTCCTAGCGCGCGCGGACGTGGTACCAAAATTATCAATAGAGGTCGCACTTTACAAAACACATGGCAAAGACATGAAAGAAAGAAGAGTGGCGGACAGTGCAGTGTAGTCCTTGCAGTGTAGTCCTTGATTTTGCGATTTAGCAAAATATATGTTCTTCAAAAGCTTGTTACAATGTCAGGTTTAGAAGCACTTCAGGACTATGGAAGCAGCTCATCAGATGACGATGATGAAGGTAGGATAAGTTACAAATCGTCGGGCATGTCGGGTGCCTGGAACTTGTGGAAGTGGAAGAAGGTCATGAAGGTCGTAAGGCCAGGGCGAAAAATGGGTCAAAAGGTCATGAAAAAAAAATTGAAGGTAAAATTCGGGTTTTTTTCGGGTAATCGATTAAGCTTGTCAATATCTTTCACTTTCATTTGATATACATATTGTCTCAAGGGGCTACGTTATTCTGACGTAATTAACAGTAAACAAAAGACGGAAGGAGCTTTTCATTATACTGCCCGGCAAAAGGTCGTAAGTTTGTAATTTATAGTAATTATTTATAATGTAACAAAAAATGTTGAAGCGCACATTTGACATGTTTAATGCAGGGCGAGTTTAAGTTTAAGGCAGATGGAGTTCCCGGTAAAAGGTCATTAGTAGAAAAATTTGAATAACTTCAGAATTGTAATGTTTTGCAGTAAGTGTTTTAGAAGTGTCAGGGGCTTTAACTGCTATAACTATAAGGAGGAAAACAATGGAGTGCCGTCGACAAAAAAAGTTACTGGTTGACAAAAAGTGGCATCTGACAAAAATAAAGTGCCACAACTTTACAATTAAAATATCATCACAGTCACATGCGTATTTTTTTTCTCGAATATTTGAACCGGTTAAAAGCTATTTGTGGTTGAGGAATGAATACTCGGTAAATTCGGGACAGCCCTACAAGAATAATGTACACATGTACTTGGATTAGAGTTATATTAATTATTCATCTTGGAACAATTGGTTTGTGAAGAAGAGCAAAACATCCTTCAATAATGCCAAATGCATGAAAAATTTTAACTTTGCAAGATTGGCCCTGCCTACATGTAGTTTTATTTATTGCATTACTGTAGATTGCTATTATGTTGCAACTTTCCCTGCAGGTTTCACAGAGGACCCCTCACAGTCACAGTCTGCCAACAGACATAAGCAGCAAAAGCAACAGGCCAATGGGTGTGTACTGTATTGCTAACTAAAAAAAGAAAACATTCAATTTATGAAAACTGTATTCAATCATTGTGCTACAGACTGGGACCTTAAGTGCTTAAAACGATGCAAAAGAATGATCAGGCCAACTTTAGTCATCTTTAGCTAGCATATTTCTCCAAAACTTTCACTAAATTCACTGGGCAAAGAGAAGGTCCTCAGTATTTCACCAACCAAGTTTGCAGACTCAATTCAATTTTTAAAGGAGACTTTTCTTCAATATTTGACAGTGGCTTGCAGGGGAGAGGGAAGTCAAGTGATTTTAAAATGAGGCTAAAGACTAGACTTGTACATGTCCATCCTTGGTCCAACTGTTTGACAAGACTTACTTCTTCATTCATTGTGATAAGTCTGGTGCCCGACTATGGAGAAATGTGTATAAATAATGACGTAGTACCCGACATCCTAGATATTTCTTTCGGCACAGTCAGCTGACAGTTGATTGAGGCAGTACTGAAGCGGTGTTGGACTGGTTGTTTCAGGTGCCAGTGTATTTTCTTGTATTGCATGTTTTCAATGCCTTAAAAGGGAATATACAACATTTGCAAACATCAAAAAATAAAACTACCAAATCATTTTGAAATACCTTGCTGGACTGTTAGTGAATGACAGTGTAAAGCATCCTGTAAAATCATGGCACCTGGTATACTGTCATTTTCAAGAAAAGTGGTATTTTTGTATCAATTTCCAACGCTGGTCGGCCGACCAGCGTTGGAAAAAAACTGGCTTTTTTTCAAATACTGGCCCCAATTGACCATCGCACTTGTTTGCAATCGATTACACACCTATGAACGGGTACAAGCCAGCTAGACTGGTTCCTGACCCTACAATTCCCCAACGTATGTAAACTGCTCTGTTTCTTCTTATATGGAGTCAGGGAACCAGACTACAGGAAAATGATTCTTTTTCTTGGTTTTTATAGCATTTTCAAACCCAAAACCTCAAAAAAGTCAGTGTAACTATATTTGCTATATATTTCCAACCCCCCAATTCCATCCATTTCTGAAAATTACAGCAAACGCAAATGATGCATATTCCCTTTAAGTTTTGGGACTACAGTATTGAAAGTCCCATATTTTCGGACTAATTGTACTATAGCTTTTTATGTACAATAACAATGTAGGGTGAAAATGTTCACAGTGCAACTACATACATCGTGTAGGATCTTCCAGTTGACTCAGGTCAAATCATTTGTCATACTTGTATCAAGGAGCAAGCTTCATCATTGGATAACACCTGCTTAAGGGAAGGGGGAAATATATTAATTAATTGGTTTTGGTGGCAGCAGTGGGATTCCAAGCCACACCATCAACATACACAGTGATATATCGCCCTCTTTGTTCAATTTGTTAATGGTTTCTGTTCAAACAGCTCAGTCCTCCCATCTCTCCCACCTGAGATACTGGGGATGTTTGGAGAGTCGTCTACAACCCATCCAGCAGAAGGAGGCCCACAAGATCCCAGCATGCATCATGATGGGCGAGTCCGATCATTTGAGCATGTTGCCGGTAATTGGGCAACATATGTGTATATTCCAGGTAAATCAGTTTCGTTAATTTTTGCTTGGCAAAAAAAAAAAATGGGAAAAAAAATCGTAAAAATGAAAATGTACTTCTAAGTTTTCTTTATGACTAGGTTTATGACTCTCAATGTAATTGTTTTATTTCCAATCTTGTTCTGACCAATTTTTCAGCAAAACATTTATTTATCGTCAATGTCTTCAAGTTTGAATGAACAAATACATTTTTCTTTTCTGTATTTGTTTTATCTCACGCAGTGGACTTAACAGATCGGCTCCAGACAGTCATGGAAGACCTCCTGGGTAGCCTGCCCTCTAGTGTTGACATGACGCCAGTGCCTGACCTCCATATTAGCATTTCCAGGACAGTGACCTTACAGTACCAGTGGATTGACCCGTTTGTAGACTCCATTAACCAGCAGGTGGCTTCCGTTGATGCGTTCCACTACTGTTTTGACGACGTGGAGTTTTACGCCAACGACGAGAAAACTAGGTGATGATATGAGAGATCGCGTTGAACCATAATAGACCATGCTTGATGTAACAAGCTGCAACAGGTGTAAAAGTCTGTGGGATCTTGTCACATTGGGCCATCAATACCAGTACATATTATGCCTATTCTGAGACAATGGGAGCTAGTCCAATTGAACAAGGCCACTGTGTATTGCTTCACCCTTCTGCAGTCGGCGACCACAGACTCTGAGGCAGTTCGGCCTTGTGATTTCTTTACCTGTTGGATCTCGTAACGTGGGGCAGACTTCTCTCTCTGACGATTGTTGTTGCCTTCAGCAACCTTTCTTGCCAAATACCCTGGAGCGTAAGGGTCAATGAAATCCGATTATCAAATCCTAATACTTTGGCCTGATTTTGTCTTAATATTTTGTCTTTTATCTGTGTGAAGTGCAGGTCTTTCATTGGACTGAAGGTCGGCTACGGACATCAGGAGATGCTGAAGTTGGTTGAGGGCATCGATCTTTGCCTCAAGGAGTTCTCTCTTCCTGTCTACTACAAGGTCAGAAAAAAACAATGAAAGTTACTCTAATCAATTACCAGCTGTTATAGAGATTTCTATTTGAGGTCCCAATATGACAATCCCTCTCATGCAGACCACACTGCTAACTGAAGGACTTGTAACTGTTCGGTGTTCACCAATCATCCTTTTTGATGAAGGACACGCAAAAAAATGTCCAAAGTAATTCAAATTCAGCTATCTGTATCTGTAGCATACTACAAGCAAACTCCACTGTGGTATATACAGTTGTTGCAGGCGCATGGGGGCTAGCAGCATCCCTATACAATTTTGTTAGTAGGTGCCCTTAGTGTTGAAGACAACTGCATCTCATGGAGCCTTGACTTAAAGGACTCCACTGAAGTAGCTTCCCTGACTTCTGTAGGAAGTAAGTTCCACTGAGCTGTTGTTCTTGGTAGGAAAGAGTATCTGTAGCAGTCCTTTTTAGATGTAGGGTGAACAAAGGATAATGAAGATGATTTTCTAGTTGAGATTTTGTCCCCTTTGGAATCAACTTGGTACTGATCAACATCAATTGCGATTTTATGATGGATGGATTTGTACAGCAAGGTTAGTCTGGGTATGGTTCTGCGCTCCTCCAATGATTTCCATCCGAGGTTGGTGATCATGGATGAGACACTAGTTGTGCGCCTGGAATCCTTACAGACGAACCTGGCCGCTCTGCGTTGGACAGCTTTAGGTTTATTTTTGTGGTCCTGATGGTATGGATCCCATGGATCATACACGGATAATTCAAAGTCAAATTTTTGTATTTCAAGGAGATGCATTTTTACACAACTCGGATAACCAGGATAAACTTACTTTTTATCAGATGGTCCCACCTAAAGTCAATTTTCATTTTTCTCTTTGCAATCCAGGAGCCATCTTTCCACGTCAGTTTTGGATGGTGTCTCGGGGATTACAGCAAGATGCTCAGTTCGAGTGACATCTCCATAATCCAGGTCAGTTTGTGAGTTACTGTGCTCTTCTCCAGTGTTGTAATTGAGTACATTTCAATGAGTATGAGTGTGAATACTTTTGCCATGAGTACGAGTATGAGAACGAGTTCAAGGCAATTTTTTTTTATGAGTATGAGCACAAATACCAAAAAATGTACTCGAGTATGAGTACAAGTACGATAACTTTCCACAAGTAAGAGCAAATTTCAACATGTCAAGTGTTTTCAAGCACTTTTTGTTGTCAAACTAGGGATTAAACATATGTGACCTGTTCTGTCAAAAGCAGACGCTTCTGAGCAGAGGTTGACATTGAGATAGGGCCAAAAAAATGATGTGGGGGTGATTTTTTTCGATTTTCTAATTTTTGCATATTTGTAATCTTGAACATGTCTAAAATATACTATAAAAGGTTGAAACCCTAATTTGAACTCTAAATATAGTATTTTTGATGATTTGTTAAGGTATATCAGTTAAAGAAATGTCACTTGAAACAGGTCTTAAAATAGACCCCAAACTTTAACTGCCATTTTCTCTGTTTTTCTACTTTTAACACGATGAACTTCAAAATAGCATAACTTTGCCCAGGAATGACCGGTTTCAAAAATTAAACCACCCATTAAAAAGGAAAATGTACATATTTTAACAATATGTGAAAATCTCATTTTTGACCTTATGCCCAGAAAAGTCTGATTTTGACAGAACAGCTTATGCAGTAGCCACCTAAACTGTACAAGTACGAGTACTAGTTCAAGTACCTACTGCTCCTCTCGCATTACTAATTTCATCTATTTTACATTTTTAATTTTATTTGAGGGAGACTTCCAGAAGTCTCCACTGGAAAGCATTGTACTTACTTTCTCACTATTTGTGTTCCAAACAGGAAAGGTTTCGGAGGCTTTGCGAGAATGGGCTTCTACCAATATCCATCTCAGAGGTCTGGTGTAAAGCAGGCTGCAAGCAGTTTAAGATACCACTGGGAATTAGGTGACATTATGGTAAGGTCATGAATATTCATAATTTCTCATGTAAATATGTAAATTTATGCAAAGCAGGCTACAAGCAGTTTATGGTAAATATGATGAATATTCATAGATGCATATGTAAATTGATGTAAAGCATTACAGTGCAAAGCAGGCTTCAAGCAGTTCAGCTAATACTGGCTACCGGTACGTGTAGCTGACATCATAGGAAGGCTCATGAATATTCATAAAATGTGTAAGCAACTTGTATGATCGTAAGCTCTGGTGGTTTACTTGAGATAAAAGATTAACCATTTCAAAAGATGCAGTTTTCAAAATAGTTTTTTTTTTCAAGTGCATAGATCACAGACAATGTTTATTCTTTCACTCATGAGTTTAATAGAATCTGAAAAGAAATTATTTTACATTTGTTTATAAGATATTTGTCCATTTTTCTAATAAACCTAAATTCTGATAACTCAGTTGGCCCTGGTCGAACTTTAAAAGTTCTCACAAAAGTTCGTCTGTGTCTTATCGGCTGCTTATCGGTAGAAAACTAGACTGACAACATATCTAAGTTCAGTCTACGCTACGTTTGATAAATATGCGCTTGTAAACGATAATGAATTCATCATTTTCACTGAAAAGGAAGCATTTTAATGGAATGTTTTAGGAACTCTAAGAGGTCTATTTTTTTTAAATACAACCTAACGTGGTAAATGTTTTTAGTTGTTCATACTTCTTACGTACAGCCTGGAATGTACAGATTTTTCTCTCAAAAACTTGCTTAGTTTTTGTCGGAATACAAAGATAAACTACAACATATATTTTGAAAAGTATCATCTATAGGTGTGCAAGGTTAAGAAAAACAAATTATTGGTTGTCTGAACAGTGCTAGTACATATGTACAAAAAGCTTAAATATGCGTTTACGTTCATGAACATAAAACATCATTCCGATGCCAAGTTTAAAAAACTTCTTCAAAACATTTATCAGTAATTTTTGAAGGCCATGTTGTGATAATTAGAGAAGCATGAAATATTGTAATTCATTGTCGAAAGGTGATGTTTTGGAAGGCAAACTTTAAAATGAGATAATTTATGTTTTTTTCCCCAAAGAAAAAGAAACAAAACACACAGCTGCATAAAAGTGTTTTCAGTTGACAAGATAAGAGTATCCTTGCAAGACGTATGTTAAACAGTAACATAACAGGCACATTACAAAATCTCATGCTTTCTAAATTTATTTTCTCTGCATAATTGGTACTAGAACAAAGTGCAAACAGGACAAAACAATACATTATACTTAAAGTAATTTTCTAATATTATATACACTAAATAAGAAAACTGGCTTCGTGTTTCTGTTTCTGTGAAGTTTTCACTTGGTTTGCATATTTTCTTCTGAAAATACAAACGCAAGTTCAGAAACGCTGCATGATTTGGAAGATATACTGTTCGTCTTTAAATTTGCTGCTTGGCAATTTATGCAAATATTCTAAAATATTCTTTTTACTGCAACATAAAATGCAAATCCACATAAATACCTTTGTTATTTTTTGTGCCAAATCTCATTTCACTGAACTAATTTTCCTTTCTTTGTCTTTTCTGGCTTATTTATTTATGTCAATCTTTACTATCTAAAATTTCTAAAAAGAAAGTAACAACATACAAAATAAGTTGGCATGCCCATTAAACACAATGGTAGTTAAAGTTGCATTCCCTGTTAATTTTTCAAGTTTTGTAGTGAATTACAGATTCCTTTTCTAACTTGCTATTTTTCAAGCAATACAGAAGTTTATAGTCACATTTTTATAGGCCAACTTTTTACAAAGTTTGAGTGACTGTTCTTGCGAGGCACACTGGTTCCCACCCCACAATCAGCATCAATAATGTATGGACCGGGTACCAATTTGCTCGCAAGGCTGATCTGTTAGTGCCCAAAATAAAAAGTTCTTTTTTTTCATAGGGTTGTAGATGCCCAAATAAAGAAAAAAAGGACAGGTTTTATGAGTTGGTTCTGAAAAGAACCGGTTGGTTGAGTGTACAACTCTACACTCAACCAACCGGTTCTTTTCAGAACCACACTTCTTCCAAGAAGAGATTTCTTTCCACATGGTGTTACCCACAAACTTTATAATTGATCTCATCCGCCATGCAAAGCTTCAAGTCATATATAACATATAAGTTACAAATTTATTTAGAGAAGAAAAATTACTTTGCTAAAAAACACGGGGAATGTAATGTTAATTTATGTATCGCGAAATTAATTACAAATCTGTAATTTCCACTTTGGGGCCATCCTCCTCCTCGTCACTTTCCTGGGCTTCCTTCGCTTTCTTCGCTTTCTTGCTCTTGCGACCCAGACTAGTCTGGACCCCTGCCTCCTCGTATGAGACTGTGTACATGTAAGCAGGCGGTTTGTCGTCCAGCTCATCCGCACTCAGTGCGACGTTGTCGTACATGTGGGCCTCCTGCTGTTTGCTGGAGTTTGCCAGGAGTTTCTTGCGTTCTTCGTCTTGTTCGTGCAGGAGTTGGGCTTTGTTGACTGGCGGACCTAGAATCAAAATTTGAAAGGAGATTGTTTAAGCTAGTTTTTTTTTCATCTCCAAAAGATGACCTTTAACAAAAAAAAAGTTCTCAAGATTGTTTGAATAATTCAAACTTTATTTTTTAGACAATTTTTAAAGAAGGGGGACATGAGCCATTGTGAAGCATTTTGACATTTTCTACTAATTTCTTTTTCTTAAACCCTTTCCAGAGAATTGGTTCAGAACAGCGTCTCCTACACCTTAAGTAAATCAGAAGTTTGATTGTCCTATGCAATAATATGTAAAAAAAAAAAATCGGTCAGAAGCACTGTGAAAAATGTACACAAACCAAAAGTGGGCGGGGCTTATGGCCTAATCTGAAATGGTTATTGTACAAAGTACTTCACTGAGGCCATATTTGGCCAGTTTTTTGGGAGAAGATAGCCTCTTTAATACCAAGTAGAAATCATGAAGTTTTATTCATTATTACTGAGGAGATTGATTTACATGTAGAGGCACTAAGGATTAACTTACCAAAGTAGCTGAGTAGAACTGGAAGGAAGATGATTCCGTGGGCCGTACCCAGCAACGTGATGGTTAGGAACATACGGAAGTAGAAGATGTCAAAGAGTTGAGAGGTAGCGAAGACTAAGACGATGGTGCCAGGGAGATTGGTCATAGCTACTCCACTCAAGACCTGAAAGATCGGCAGATAGACATTGGGTCGTTATAGACAGAATTTGTATGATGTAAAATACATTCATGTTTACTATACTCTCGAGGACAATGCTTTGTGTTTCCCTTTGTCCCTGTATTATAACACTGTCCCATAGACTAAGCACACACCTACTACAGAGGACCGTTTCCAACAAAAGACCCAACGCCAGAGGACTGAAAGGATCTGTTGTTCTCCCTCGGGGGTTATGTAGAACATGTACAGTAATACAGATGCATTTTGTGTGCAAGCATGGGCGAAATATCACTGAAAACATAACATCACTAAATTAATTAGGTGTACATCATGACAAGTTCTGGATTTCAAAGACATTTTATACAGCTAAGAAAGGAATTGGATTGGGCATGGGTGTGATCCCTTGCCAAATGTCACAAAGTGGTCCACGGTTTCTGAGTAGCGCCCCTTGAACACAGACATTGGTAATTTGGGAGACCTCTGGCATAGGGCTGCATAGCTCAGTTGGTATACCAGTGAGCACTCAAAGGTTGCAGGTTCGAATTCTGCTTCAATGATTTTCTTTATTCTGCTTTAATGAGATTCCATAGTGATATTAGAACCCTCCCCTTGTACATAAATTTAAAACTAGGAAAGGAAATAAACTAAAACTAAATATTAAATACTCACAGCACTTCCAGTGTGGTACAGCGCATACTTGGCCCGTTCGTTCCTGTTGGCTTTCGTAGACATTCGGAATGTTCGTGTGGTGTGGGACACAAATTCCACTGACATACCGATCGCCTGTGGAAGAACAGAACATTTATCATTGTATTTACTATGAAAGAAAGACCACGGAATTGTGATCTGAGGGGCAGAGGTTCGAATCCAGCTACTGGTCGTGCGTTGTGTCCTTGGGCTTCCTTGTTTATAAGGAACTGGAGCCAATTTCATAGAGCTGCTTAAGCTCAAAATTTGCTTAAGCACAACAAACCCTTGCTCAATATAATTAGGTTATCGGTGAAAACTCCATGCGATGTACACTGCTTGTGACTGGTATTTAGCTGTTGTTCACTTGGCATAACAATCACATGGAGTTTTGGCCGGTATCCTGATTTTAAAGTTTTTTTTGTGCTGAAGCAAATTTTATGCTTAAGCAGCTCTATGAAATTGGCCCCTGGTTTTTGGTGTTGGGAGAGAGAAACAAATTGTCGATAAATTGTCTCAGTTTAGTCGGATTGTCCATTCGCAAGACCAGTCACAAGTAACAGGGAATGAACAATGACAAAGGAATGCTTCTGTAACAGTTTATTTGAATAGCTTGTGATTTGACTTGAGACTGAAGGACTAGAGATGGACTTGTGATGGACTTGTGATGGACTTGTGACTGGACTTGTGATGGACTTGTGATGGACTTGTGATGGACTTGTGACTGGACTTGTGATGGACTTGTGATGGACTTGTGATGGACTTGTGACTGGACTTGTGATGGACTTGTGATGGACTTGTGATGGACTTGTGACTGGACTTGTGATGGACTTGTGATGGACTTGTGACTGGACTTGTAATGGACTTGTGATTGTCTTGTGAGGAATTTGTGATGGACTTGTGATGGACTTGTGAAGACTTGGGATAGACTCAACTAAAACACTGTTAGCAATAAAGAACTTAGCATTTAAGCAAGTTTCTATGGACATGATATACAAAACTGTTCCAGGAGATTTGGGGTGATTTGTCTCTGTTATCCATGCCACACATCTACCACTTACCATTGTCAAATTGACCAGAGATATTGCATTGAAGTCGACGCCCCACAGATACATGACTCCCAGCGTGTCCACAATGATCATGATGATGTTGATAAGAATGAAGAAAGCTGAGATGACGTCGAAGCCGAGGGCGAAGAAACTGACAACAAAGATGGGCACCATCGCTATGGCGATATTGACGACTGCGATCTCAACCAGGTCTATGTACTGCTCGTAGTAGACGTAGAAGAAACTGTAGAAACAAAAATGAATGTTAAAAATGATAAACCTCAGTAATGTGACTTCTTTTTCTTCATTTTTAAATACCTCTGATGTTCAATGTTTGCTTTTTCTGTATTTGGTTTGTGTGGCCCATACTGTGAAGAATACTGTATGTCATCATAACTATAGTACTAGGCTCATCTGGTCAAAGTGGATCCAAAAAATGTCAGTTTAGGGTATTATTTAAACTCATTAAATCAATATGAGGTTTTGCCCTTCACCGACGTATAAACACTGTGTACTCAGTGCGTTACCTCCCGAGTGAAAGTTGGAAAAAGTAAAAATCACTCGGGTGGGACTCGAACCCACGACCTCCTGCTTTCTAGTGCAGACGTCTTACCACTCGGCCACCGAGCTTGCGGGATCGGTTGTGCATGTGCATGTAGCAGCGGGTACCACAATTAAACTATTCGTAAGATAAATGTGCGTCGGGGTGATGTAAATCAATATTAAGTTTGCCCTTGTACATCAGATTGGAACCAGCCAACCAATCCCGCAAGCTGGGTGGTCCAGTGGTAAGACGTCTGCACTAGAAAGCAGGAGATCGTGTGTTTGAGTCCCACCCGAGTGATTTTTTTCTAACTTTCACTCGGCAGGTAATACACTGAGTATACAGTGTTTATATGTTGATAAAGGTCAAAACTTAATATTGATACACTCATTGAGTCGGTCAGTCAGTCAGCAACTCAGTCAGTCATTCGGTCTATCAATGACCTATTAGTAAGTCAGAGGTCAATGGGCTGGTAGTGGTGTGCATTTACGGGTAGTAAGGGTGTCAAGAACCGGGGACCCTATTGAAGTAAAACATGGGTACCCTGGTACGCATAAAAGAAACCTGACACCAAATTTCAAAGCTAAATTCAAAATTTATTCGATTCCGATGCACAGCCCAACAGACCATTATCATGTTGCGGCCATCTTGATTTTTTTACCATTCAAATCAACGTAACCAAAGCGAGGCTGGAAGGAAAAATAGTCTGGTTCCTTTTTGCACCAAAAACATTATCATTCAGTACTGTTATTGGATACAGGGAACATGACTGAAATGGTGGCAGCATGATAAAGGTCTTTAGGCTGGCCCTTAATAGATAAGCAGGCATGCAACTTTTCCTCGGATCAGCTGATTTCCTCTTTTTTTACTTCCCATGTGTGCCATTAAAAATAGAAAAAAAACTGTACAAAATCTGGGCAAAATTTGAATTTCCTCTTTTTTTTTTGACTTCCCAGTTGCATGCCTGGATAAGGTATTTGCAATTTCATCATCTTATTTTTGCAATTCCTCATCCTTTGCCAGAGATTTAGTTACTGTGCTGCATTTAAAAAATAATCCGTAAAGAAAATTGCACATTTGTCTGCAATTTGGAAGTAAAACTAAAGATTAAAAGTGTAAACTAGCAACATCACCGACCTGTAGGAGAAGACGTCAAACTCATCCCCTAGGTCCGGCTTCTTCATCTTCATATCCATCTTGATTTGTTCCGCTACTGCTCGCGACTCTCTAACGGCTGCCGTGAATTGCTCGGATCTCGTCAGCACCGTGTGGAAGGAGAAGAAGTAACTTGCTGAAAAAGACACAAGCAAAGAGCGATGTTCAACGAAAGCACTGTTTAGATATCCCATTCTTTTCTTTGCTACTTGCCTTAAAATATAATCAAGTTTATCAGAAGAGAAAACTGAATGGATGCATTCACAAACTTTAATACTGATGTAATTTTTGCATCGGGGATGTGAACTTATTAATATTGGGTTTAAAGGGAAAATACAACATTTGCAAACATCAAAATATAAAACTACCAAATCATTTTGAAATACCTTACTGGACTGTTAGTGAATGACAGTGTAAAGCATCCTGTAAAATCATGGCACCTGGTCTACTGTCATTTTCAAGAAAAGTGGTATTTTTGTATCAATTTCCAAGGCTGATCGGCCGATCAGCGTTGGAAAAAACTGGCTTTTTTTCAAATACTGGCCCCAATTGACCATCGCACTTGTTTGCAATCGATTACAAACCTATGAACGGGTACGAGCCAGCTAGACTGGTTCCCTGACCTTACAATTCCCCAATGTATGTAAACTGCTCTGTTTCTTCTTATATGGAGTCAGGGAACCAGACTACAGGAAAATGATTGTTTTTCTTGGGTTTTATAGCATTTTCGAACCCAAAACCTCAAAAAAGTCAGTGTAACTATATTTGCTATATATTTCCAACCCCCCAATTCCATCCATTTCTGAAAATTACAGCAAAAGCAAATGATGTATATTCCCCTTAACATACCTTCTCAGATATAATTTAAGTAGATCAAGTTGATCTGGCTCAGTCAAAGTGCAAGTATTTTAAATCGTTCTGTGGTAATCCTGCTTGTATATTAGGAGTTGAAATACATGATAAATGAACATCTTTGAATGTGCAGCTTGCGTCTAATCAGTAAGTATTTTGGGAATGACAGAACGGAGACAAGACAATAGGGATGCAATTTTTTCATCATTTTCGAAACCAACATCTTGGAATCTTTTTGGAAACAGACAATTGTCCAAAAATCTTACCATCAAGTTTGGTTTTGGTTTCGTCTGTGAAGTGCAAAGCGTCGTGGTAGGCTGAACGTCCTCTATGGAAGAATTAAAACACATGCTCATTAGTGTATGTACTATGTTTCATAGTTAAGCAAGTAGTTAGTCCCTGTACTGCCCCAAACCGCCCTGCCAGTTACTACCTGTACTACCTGTACTATTAGGTTTTAATAGAAGAAAAAATAGATTTTGTTGCAGAGCAAGGGAAACACAACTTTAAGTTGTAAATCAGTTATGAATTCCAACTTACCCTTTTGGACAGGTGAATCCAGGATTATGATCAATAAAGTACGGTAGATAGGTCTCGAAGGTCTTGCCGACCGGTCGTACTCCTTTCTGATCCAGCGAGAGACACACTTCACACGGATCAACTGTAAGAGTCGGAATAGAGCTTTACATACAGCAGCCATATTTGAGGTTTATTTTTGTTATCTTAAGACTTTGTGTAGAGAACACCTCAAAGATGGCTCCAATGCAAAGAATCTGATGGAATGTTAATTAAGTTGGGGGGGGATTGGTCTTTTTCAAACAAGCCATATTTGAAGTGGAATATTTATGCCATTTATTATAGGGGTCAAATTTTCTTTAACCCTAATCCCTACTGGCTTTTACTAAGTACTGGACCAAGTCCGCCAAAATCCATCAATCACACTGCTTCCAATGCATGCTTTGCTTAATAGGCCTCCAGGCCCAACTCCATCAATATTTAGTCACACCAGGCCTGCAGGACCAAGTCCCCCAAAATCCACCAAAATGGGGGTATGGATTTTGATGGAGTGGGGAGGTTAGGTTTAACACTATAACCATCACCGTTTGGAGAAAGTATATATTTGGCCATTTTTCATATTTTGTGAATAGAAAATGTGAAATTTAAACCTTTTTTAATCCAATGTGCTTCAATGTTTCAACACACTTGCATCATTGGCACTAATAGTATTTTAAAAAATATTTCAGCAAATTTAAGAATTTACTGATCATGCCACAAAGTTTGTCCAATGAAGTGAATATTGTAATGTTTAGAAGTTATGATTAAAAACAAAGTTATTTTAAATTACTTTTCTGTGAACTATGGTTTGTATAATATATAGAATGTAACGTGGTCGTCAATATTTCTCGGATTCAGCTGACCTATTTAAAGGCATAAAGGTTCATTTGCATTTATCCAAAAAGTACCAACCCAATCATCAAAAAGCTTACTTGGATTAAAGATCGTACTGGTACTAAACACCCTGTGAAATTATTCCGTCTGGCTTGCTGTCATTTAGAAGAAGTCAAGAAATGTAGGTGATTTCCAACAATCAGTCACTTGACTGATTTTTGGGAAATAACGAGGCAAAATCATGTTTTGTGATCAAAAAGTCGTGCATGGTTTTTCAGTGTAAAATCCACTGAGCTAAAACTTCAACAGGTTATAGGTTTAGAACAATGTTCTTTTGGATTCGGAGTGGTGTCATTATTGGAAAGGAACAGAATGCCTAAAAAAGCAAATATGAGCCTTTATAACACCTCACCCACAGATTCTGTGTCTTGATTTTGCTTTCTATTTTTGCTATCTTTCTGTGCACGGCCAAAAGTACTATGCGCATAGCAACCAAAGTACTATACCATTAGCAACCAAAGTACTATTTCCACGGCGCGGTATTTGTGTGCAAATGCATGCTGGTGTGCGCGTTGTGCGTAGTGCGTATTATTCCAAAGAGAGCGCGCCGCAGACTTGGGTTCAAACATTTCGTGAAGGGGTAGTTTTTAAGAGAGAAATACATTTTCCACCAATTTTGTATTGAAATTGAAGTTTATTTCAACTGTGTTCAGATTTAAATAATGTAAAATATTAAAATCAAGCAGAATCTGTGGGTGAAGTGTTATGAAACAAATATTGAATGCTTTATCTCGTGGTGAAGTAAAACTAGCCTCCCTCGGTGAACCATGGACCATTCTATTTTCCCGAGGCGAAGCCGAGGGAAAATAGAATGGTCCATGGATCACCTCGGGAGGCTAGTTTTACTACACCACTCGAAGCATTCAATATTTGTATAATGTGCCAGTAAAGAAAATTGTCTGGCGGATTCCTTACGTATGGTGAAGTCGCAGAAGTCTTGCGGGTGGAGCGTGAACACCCTGCAGCAGGACGTGTCCACTGTGCTTGGATTCAACCAATCAAAATAGTCGTCGATCCATGACGTCGGGGCAGTAGATACCCGAGTGCTGTGGGAAAAATAAGCACATCAGCAAAAGATTTCATTATACCCATAAGCATTTATATTACATTGTATTACATTGTATTAATAAATACCTTGGAGAGTTGATGGCTTCTGATTGGTCGAGACTTGATCACATGGGGGTGTATTAATGGTGATATATAGACCGGCGAATAAATCAAAGAACAAGCAAATAAATGGCCCCTGAACCAGCATTGATCCAGCATCATGTAAGCCCAATGATAGGCCAAATTCTTAACAGACCTACGGTGGCTTGTAACAAAACCTGCAGGCATTGCGCACCTCAGTAATGGCTCCTAATTCGGTTGTCAGACAAGTCAATATGGAACTTACTATTCTTTAATCTGAGCAGCATAGAAGACCTGCTGTGCCAGCGATTTGGGATCACATCCCGAGCTTCCACATAAAAGATCCTGGTCTTCTTTCTTTGTAACGTCCAGGTTGTCATGTTTAACAACAAAATACATCGGCGGTCCGACGGATAGGTACTTCTCAACGTAGTCAAAGTAGTCTAGAAGGTAGTGGTTCTGCCGAGATTGAAAACACAAACTCAGATTTAATTTGTAGGTTGTCATTATTATACAAGATATGTTAACCAGTGGCGCACCTAAGAAGGGGGGGGGGGGGGCCTCGGGGGGCTTGAGCCACCCACCCCCCAGAGGTTGTCAATGTTTAAATTTTTTTTGGTCAATTTCTTTTTTAGTCCCATGATTTGACCGTGGTGATATATGTATGTGGCCTATTTTCACCTAGTACAATAGGGGTGTAAATAGCGCACCAATGTCAAAATAGTCCGTCCCCTCAAACAAAATTTCAAAAAAACCCAATTTTTTTTCCGTCCTGGGTGTGCCACTGATGTAAACTCTGTGTTTGCAGAAGTGGAGATATTTTAGGGAAGATTTGAAAGGGGAGAAATTTGATTGATTCTACTTACATCTGGGACTGGGATTTCCTGTTCTAGACCAACTGGCAGTTTCAATGTCAGTAGTGTGCATATCAGAAAGGCGGCTATGAATCCTAAAAACTGTATAAAAAAGGGCAAAGATTTGAGAAAAATTGTACATGATAGTTAATATTAATTGAACTTATATTTTTTTCCCTTTTTACTTTGTTGTTGCTATGACAATTTCAAAGTGCCATTTAAAGTCATCATGAAATTCTGTTCTCATATTTTCTTTCAATGATATTTTGGATGAAAAAAAACTACTTCACACCAGTTTTCCTTAAATGCGTTTGGAGATTATAGACACTTGTATTTTTTTGACTACAAATTTTGCATTCTGAATGTTTTATTTCCATTCATTCACTCTTAAGACCTGTAGCTTAGTCTGTGAACCTTGTCTCTTGAGAGATAAACTCCTGAGATGAATTTCTCAAATCGTAGGTTGACTTCTTGGTTGCCGACTTACCACAACTGGCTTGACGAACTTATTGAGCAGGAAGTGGCAGTAGAACTTCTTGAAGAACACCTGGATAAACCCTGGGTGTCTCACAATTTTTCCTTTACTACATGGAGGGAAACAGCAGAGAATATCCATACGACCACTCTGGAAGTTAAAAAAAAAGAGAACGCAATGAAAATCCTCCCTGAATCTTCCCAAAACACACTGTGCAGCAATTCAAAATGGCAGCTTTTCTTAAGCCCCTGTCACACAGTGCCGTTCTGGCACCCCTAAGGTGTCATGACCATAGAAATGGTCAAAACTGGATGAGGATTTGATGGCAACTGCTCTGAACGGTGAGCTCGTGTTGGGGACTGGTGGGGACTGCATAGGTCGTGATAGACACTAGAAGGTCCTGACAGAACGGCAAAGTGCCCGACTGTCTTGAGTATGTTCAAAATAAACGGGAGACTCTCCCGTCCTATTCACAACAGGGTAAGGACGCTGCAAGGTCGGACGTGGACTTAACTCAAATGGCCTGGACGTGGGGCCGACGGAAGGCAGGAGCATTGTTGAATTGAGAACTGCATGCACGAGGCTGTATTGGGACTGTCTTTCACTCACAAGTCTCCCACATCTATGTCGTGCTTACACAGTGCCTACCCAGACCTCTGCCCATTGCTAGCACTGAATAAGCACGTGATACACTTGATGCCAACGGCCAGACATAAGAAGTTGCTGAAAGAATTTAGGTAATGCCACTAATGTCTCTTGTTAATTGAATAGCGCCCTCAAATGGTGATGCACAGAGCCAACAGCGAAGTCTATATAATTCTCTCACCTCTTGTCTTCTCAGATCCAGGGAGAGAAGAGCCACGAATGCCGTGATTTGAAGAAGGAAGTCGATCAGAACGGCCAAGCCAGCATACAGAGCAAAAGTCTGGACAGCAGGGTTTTCGGTCAGAGCACCTAGCGACAAGTAACCATGGTAACATATTACTTGTGCTGTAGTCAAATACGTGTTCATGGGTACTCACAAACTGGATTTATCCAAAGGCCTTCAGTATATTGAAATTGGGTTTTTATTCTTAAGTATATGTATGCATGAGGTAATTTTTTAAACACATATTTTGTGATTGACCAGTTCACATCAGATGACGTGTATACACGCAAAGATTTTGCGGTATTCGGAATGGATGACGGATAAACACGCAACGAGCGAAACCGGAAATATCTGTCAGCGACCCGCTCACAGCGAGCGAGGCCGGAAATATCAGGGTGTGCTACCCACAGATGACGGCCTGAACCCGTCTGGCATTGAGGTTCGTGAAAAACAATCCCGCACCTGGGTCCGGTCAGTGTCAAACTAATCCCGGCGCGAACTGGTTAAATGATAAACATCCAAGGAAAGCAACATGAATTTTTGACACGTTGATTGATAATACTTCTAAAAATAGAAATTATTATGACAGATTGATCATTATGAATCAATCTTGATAAAAATTTGTTTACTTTGTCATAGTTTAGTTAATTAACCAAAAACACGATTCCTAAAGCTTCCATATGCTGTCAATGTTATGTGCCTCGTCCTTCCATACCATTCCATGGCACTGAATTATTTCAGTTTTAGTGTGGTACTGGTAGTATCACACTGTGCATTTAGGCAATTCCAACGTTATGAAACATGTTATATCCATGACACAGCCCATTAACCATGATAAATCAATGATTCAGAAAATGATCCAAAACTCTGTTGACCATTACTAGATGATTGATGTATAAGATTTGAAAAATACATTTTTAGGTTTATTCACTGAGCTCTTAAAAGCTGTCATTAAGACTGGAATTGCAACTCTCATAATATCAAGATGTTTTAGGCTATTTTAATATGTAACCCAAGTGTGTTGAATCAATAACCAAACCGTGTGGTCAAGTTTTTGGCACTTAAAGGGAAAATACAACATTTGCAAACATCAAAAAGTAAAACTACCAAATCATTTTGAAATACCTTGCTGGACTGTTAGTGAATGACAGTGTAAAGCATCCTGTAAAATCATGGCACCTGGTATACTGTCATTTTCAAGAAAAGTGGTATTTTTGTATCAATTTCCAACGCTGATCGGCCGATCAGCGTTGGAAAAAAAACTGGCCTTTTTTTTTGAAATACTGGCTCCAATTGACCATCGCACTTGTTTGCAATCAATTACAAACCTATGAACGGGTACGAGCCAGCTAGACTGGTTCCCTGACCTTACAATTCCCCAATGTATGTAAACTGCTCTGTTTCTTCTTATATGGAGTCAGGGAACCAGACTACAGGAAAATGATTGTTTTTCTTGGTTTTTATAGCATTTTCGAACCCAAAACCTCAAAAAAGTCAGTGTAACTATATTTGCTATATATTTCCAACTCCCCGATTCCATCCATTTCTGTAAATTACAGTAAAAGCAAATGATGTATATTCCCTTTAAATAGTTTATGACTCAATTTTATTTTATTTTTTTTGGGGGGGGGGGTCATGAACATGTTTAAAATTTGGAACTTTACCGAGGAAGAATGAGATGGATTCGGATAGTCCACACATGAGCATGCCAGGAGCTACTTTGCCTAAGACACGGCCAATCTGCTCCTCTCGTGTCTCCTTATCCTGCCGGACGTCACGCTGTAACAAGATCAGGGAATTAGATTTCTCAGTATTTTTCCTGATTTCTGGACTTTTGAAAAATCACTTTCAAATCTGGAATTTGTGCGATTTTACCCTAAAGGTCTCTTTACCTAAATGTTGATATCAGCGCCAAGAAAATGGTTGTTTTAAGGGAAGCGTTAGGCAGATACAAACATATGCATGCTTCACAGGCTGTACTTGCTCTGAGTCCTAAGCGGATCCCAAACCCTCTTGTGGTTATTTTATGGGTTTTTTTTTTTCATTTTCCCCAATCTCACTGCTGCAAGATTCATATCAAATAAATGTATACCAAAATAAACTCATAAAACTGATACCCTCATAAAATAGATGATTTTGATTAAAACAATATATCATAAAACGTTTGTTAGATGTGAAACGTTTACTTCCAATATGTGATCAACGCCATGAGAATCCCATCCTCCCATGGCTGCCCAAAAGCAGTTTCGATACGTTTAAAGTAGTTAAATACAACTTAATAAACTGATAAAGCAAAAAAGTGAAGTTTAGCAACAATAACAGTGACAAAAATCACCTTTTTCAAATGGATATATTGCATTTTGGAAACAAACTATTCATGTTTTATATAACATTTATATTGAAAGCGAGTAAACATGAAGTTCAAAATATATTTTGCTGAAAATGTCATTTGTAACTTTGTGAGTTGTGTTGTTTGATCTGATTTTGGATATAACTCCTAACCCCTGTGCATTTTTGCAAGGGAGTAATTCTGACTGCTAAACTCCAACACTGTGCAGTTAACCCAGGAGCGCATTCTTAGTACTTGACCAAAGTTGGATAATTTGGCTTTTTAGTTACTTTGTCCACTTTCGGTCCACGACCGAAATTTCCACCAGCGCAAACTAGGATATTTTGTCAACATTTGAGTTTTTTAGTTGTCAACTCAGTCCAAATTATTGCTGACAGAAAATTTACATTTAAAAATACAGGTTAGCTGGACTTCAAACAAATCTGAATTTCTGCTGGCAGAAATCAATGGGAAAATTGGATTGTCCACTGTTGAGGCTTTATACATCAAGTCTCATATAAAGTTAAAACATGTAGTCGCCTCGCTGATTACTTCAAAATTAAGCCGAACTTGGAGTTTTGGCACAATCTGTGAAACGATGTGAGTAAGATGATGTTTACGTACCTGGTATTCCAAGACCAGGATGAAGACGTTGTCTGCTCCAACAGCCAGAAGTAAGAACGGCACCACCTCGATGATGATGAGCGTGGTTGCTATGCCGAGGTAACCATAGATACCTAGTGACATCATGACAGACAGCAGAATCACAAAGATACCGCCCAGACCTAATAAGATCTTGGAATCAATCTGAAAATAAACATTAATGTATCTGGTTATAGAGGATGTCAGAATGTTTGCATTAGACAGATGTAAACTATTAACCGTTCAGTACTTGATATAGCCAGTTGACCTTGGCCAGTTAACCTTGGTTTTACCCGCTTAACCAAGGTTAAAACTTTGGTTAAGTTGTTTTAACCACTAGTTACTCCTAGTAAGCAGGTAGCCAAAGGTTTTTCTGTGAGCTCTTGAAAGCACTGCCTCTATTTTTTTTTCTTATCTTGGCAGCTGAATCAAGTGAAGATTACGTGATTAATGATCTGAGACAATGTGATATATATTTTTTTTCAATTAATATTTAAAACACTGGAGTTGTCATCTAATGGTGAGGGGTCCTAATCCTGGAGTAGTCGTATTTCATCTTCTTTGTTGTTTGGTAACCAGGAAAATGATACAAAAGTCTAAGGTTCATGTCTTTATTCAGTCAAGTTTTCTCTTTGCCAATTCAAGTTTCGAAAGAATTGTTGACCTTGGGAAAAAAATATGGTTTCTTTTGCTTGAACAAAAACGAATTTGTTTTGAGTTACGAAGATGACTTACAAAGATGCGCTTGAGTGTACTGAATTCACCCAGAGCCACAGCGATGTAAGCAAAGATGACTAAGTAGCTGATGATGATAGTGACGATGTCGGCTTGGCTGCTCTCGATCAAAGCATCCTCAATAGAACGCTGGAAACAGGAAAAACAAACTTGTAATTCATAAATGAAAGTTATAAGTCATATTAGCCAGATTTGATATCTTGAACCAGCTGGCAGAAATTAGTGCCTAGCTTATTCAGTCATTAAATAAGCAATGCACATTACTTGAGATTTTCATTAATTATCTGGTTTCTCTAAGCTAAATTGCTAAGCCAAGTGTGACTACCACTAACAGTCTTTCTTAACAAACGTTAATTTAAGCACAACGGAATGCCCACTATCATGAACGTGGTGGAGAAATGTCCGATTTGCAGTAATTAATAACAAATTTTAAGCAATCTGATATGGCTACTAGTAAGACTCGCTTAGCCAAATGCTTTATACTTAAAACAATTTATTTTACGAGAGATGTTCTCATGAATGGATGGCAGGATAGTCAAAAGAGAACTTTAATGTAAACTTAATTTGATTCTCTGTAAAAATCACTCTATTCATTTGGGTGGGGTTTCTTGTGACTTCATGATGAACAGGTTTTTAGAGTTTAGTCCCACGCTCTCAGAGATCATCACAGCATTTTTGTTTTCTAATTTCAAACTGGCCAAACTTGATTAAGAACCTCTTGACATGGGGAAAGATTTGTTAAAAACAAGTGCGAGTGCACAATACCCTCTGGTGAACAATGCAATGCCGATGGCACATATGGAACACCATACTTTTGGTCAATTTTCGGGACAGACAGACAGACCGACCGACCAGCATGTAAAGTTCATGCCAGAGCTTAAAAACTCTCAATCCATCTAGCACGACCCTCCTCCTAGTCTTATGCACTGCACGACCCTTCAACTTTCGCAAAACCACTTTTGCCCATAGAGTTAGCACCCACACTTCAAATTCCTTCTCATGTCCAATCTTCTGTACTGTGGAGTGTGGATAACACTTTAAATTCCTGCACAATTCTTTCTGTGTGTTTAAGCTCAGGGCTAGGGTGATCATAAGCCAATGACAAAATTCAGCTAGATGCACTTCAAAAATCTGCTAGATTTAACACAATTCTGCTAAATCACCTATTACTGCACGGAATTTTATAAATACTTATCTGTACTCGCATGCAGACGTTATAAAATGTCCTTAAACAAACCTTAAATCATAAAATTTCCTAACAAAAACTAAATTAATTTAAAAAAAAAATTGCATGAGTGTAGCCTGGCTTGCAATGGTCTGAAGTACTTTAGTGTGTACTAATACACGTCAGGGAACCTCAAATTGAAGCTTTTTAAAAACTAATCGAATATAATTTTCAAATCTGCCATATTTTCCTGTCAGATCACCATTTTACCGAATTCTGCTAGAAATCTGCTAAAAAAAATCAGTCTGCTACATTTTCTGTCAAACTCTTTTTTATTTTGAAAAACAAATTGTTTCTGTCAAAAAGCCGAAATTCGGCTAAAACAGTCACACTGCTCGGGGCAAGCAGGCAGATTCGGTCACGCTCCACTGCTCTCCACAGTGCAGTTTCTTTTGTGGAGTGCTCTTTGGTGTGACACATACTGTAAGACTATTATCCCTTCACCTGAAATTGACCAGCAGGGTTTAAAGGAAAATAGCTCTGAATAATCCTCGCCATTAAGAGACAAATCCAGTTATCATAATTAGAAATGACATATCTGGCTATTATACATGCCTCCATCATATATCTGATGATCAGATCATCATTCTCGGCCATGTATTTCTCGATGTACTTGATCGCTTCCTCTTCCCATCGTATCGACCTCTTGAACTGCAAATCTTCTCCGTCGTCACGGTAATTGTTGACAGCATACGTGACCAAGACTGCCTCAGCTGTATGATACAGGGGCTCCCCTATAATAAATAATAGTAATAATTGTGCTTATATAGCGCTTTCCATCGTATCGACAATCGCAAAGCGCTTTACATTTATTACCCTGTTCATCAGGCCATGGGACCACGCGGCAGCTGATATAAGCGCTCAATCGGTCCTTGACCCTCACAGGTACCCATTTATACTCCTGGGTGGAGAGAGGCAATTGTAGTTAAGTGTCTTGCCCAAGGGCACAAACATCATGTTCCTGGCAGGGTTCGAACCCACGCACCTTCCTAAATGAGTCAAACACCATAACCACTGGACCTTGGCGTGAATCACAGAAGTAAGACTTTAAAATCTTTGACTTTTTCAGTAACCGGCAGGTACGAAAGCCCATTAGCGCCACTGCAAGTATATATGTTACAGATTATGTAATTCGTTTTATTCTTTCTGGCAAGCTGTCATTTTGAAGTAATCAACGAAAGAAGGCCTGTCCAACGGCGCTTCTTAAGACGCACCGTAATTTAAATTAGTAGTTCGTTTTGTTATTCGGCGAAGCGGGCGCAAGCGTTGGCACGACGCACATGCACGCGTGGTTGCTATACATTGTAATTCGTCGGATCAGTGCGCGACATCGCGTAGCTGCAATCGGCTCAGTGAGAATGTGTCTCGAACGCATAATTAAGGCCCAATTCAAACATGATTCAGCAACTTTTGATTTGAAATTGAGATCCCAGAATGCTGTTTTTCTCGGAATATACAGCTGAAGCTGAGCTGAAACTTCATCAGGTTAGTTGTTCAGTACCCTTCTTTAGATTTTGAGCACTTTTGTTGCTTCAAACAAACAAAATGCACAAATTACAAATGATGGACTATATCTTTACCATATGTAACTTGAATAGTCAAAGGTAGGGGATAATCCTCATCATGATATGGCAGGTCACATATTGTTTTCCCTTTGAATTTGAGAAATTCTTGGTGTCATCATCAAAAATGAATAATGATTTTCATAACAGTTATCGTTATTATTGACCCACCTTCCTCTGTCGTCTCATATCCTCCTAGCGTAACAAATGGATAACTAGGACCTAAGAACTCAGATATACATCCTAGAGATATGTCAAGGTTGGTGCCATCTGATAAAGCCAGTGGATTCCTATAAACAAAGAAGGAATGTTCAAAAGGAAATATAACAATTCAAAAATTCAAAGTTTGAAAAAAAAAATCAATTTCATCTCTGAAAGTACAGAATTTTCAAGGAAGGAATGTTATATATAGGGGAAATTCAACAATTTATGTGCTGTAAACGAACTTAATTCTTCAATTTTTGCTTTGTAGAACGTAAAATTGGGGGAAATATTACCAAAAGTGTGTGTGGGGGGGGGGGTGGTGTCAGAAAGTTTTATTCTCTAAATGTTAGCTACCGCTCTAGAATTTTAAAAACCCAGTTTCCCCAAATTTTGATAATATATGCTCTGTGATTTGCTGTTCAATTCTTTTGCTTCTGTCCTTTCTAGCCCTTAGGCCAAAAAAAAGTCTCCGGTTTCTGGTATGGAGCTTGTCCAAAAAGTGGTGTGGCGACGCGGCTTTTTTTTTTTTTTACCTGACTTTTTTGCTTCAAATGTCGACTGATGACTGCAAATGGTGCCCGACTAAACTTAGTGCAAATATATGGGAGTCCAGAGAGGCTACATAAAGCTTATTCTCGATCATAACCCCATTTAAAAACACGTTAAAATTGTGCAGCAGCAGAATTCCAGTCAAACCAGTGAGTTTGGCGGTTTTGAGACATCATCTTTCATTGAAAAAAAACTTGTTCATTTTGCCGACGCGCATGGCTACGGCGACGCGCGCGCATACCAGAAACCGGAGACCTTTTTTTTGGGGGGGGGGCCTTTTTAGCATTCAGTAGCTTGTAGCATCATAATGGCCAAATTGGCATGAGAAAAAGACGAGTTGTTAGAATTGTCCTTACCGCGTACAGTACAAGAAATGATCATGCCAGTCCTGCGGTCTACCATCATCCGATACTGCAGTCTCGCGCAGTGTCTCATAACTACTTTGGAACCATTGTAGAGGGCTGGTGATTGCGCACGTCGTAGGAGGGGGGAGCGTTGTCACAGGAACCCAACAAATATCGGCTAGTGATATTTCCTCAATAGTGCCGTCATCTGCAGTTCGATTGACCTGCATTTGTTGCAGGCCCTTCTGAACGTCCAAAATCTGTCATTTTCAAACGGAGGATGGACAGCTGTAAAGAACTTTGCTTCGACGCAGGAACAATTGCAAAACAATTTGACGGGTTTTGCTAAGCCAGCAGTTCCTGACCTTAGTGAGTGTCTGCTTGCAAGTTGCAAGTCCCATAAAATAGAAAACACAAAATTTCAGAGAGTCTGACGTTTTTATCCAGACAAGATAACTTCCCACCTTTAAAATTAAAAGATTCAGTCAAAAGGCCGCCACGGTCTCTTTGGTGTTGACTGGTTGAAGCAAAACAAAACGCAAAAATTACTAATTTTACAATGAGGTAATCTTCAGTGTTTAACATTTAAAATAATAATGATAGTCTTTTTCAATTTTATATTGGGCACCCGGCAAAGTCCAAAACGTATCTGGGTCAGAAATACATGAAACGATTTGTAATCTTACCATTTCTAGAACCGTCAGATTCAGGACAGAACCGAATGTCAGCGCCTCGTCGGAGTTATAAGGCGTGTATTGTGTTTTGCTGTACTTGTCCGGGTTGGCCGTGATGATGAGTTGCTCCGTTCGCTGGAATGGTACAAATTTGTTCTCGAAGTAGACTTTCTCCGTGCGCGCACGGCTTTCAGGCCCGGACCAGAGCTCTACTGGGTCGGTCGTGATGTCCGAGAAGACGAAGCCAATGCTTAGAGGAACGCCTAGGGCTATGGTTAACAGTAAGACGGAGAGTGGGTAGGTAGCAACGAAGGTACCAAGTCGGGTAAAGAAGCGCCTTAAGGCGTCATCGTAGATCTTACCGATCCTTTCAAAGCAGCTGACGTCATCTTCTGTGATTTGTGGTGATTTCTTCTCCGATTTCTCACCGTCTTCAGACTCGGGACGTGATCTTGGTGATCTGCAGATATGATACACGGTCAGTCCTATTAAAAAGATCACGGTGAAGACACAGAATACCATGATGACTATGAACATATTTCCGTCGATGTTAGCGATAATGTTAGGCTTTGGACTCGGAGGGATGGTCGGTTTGATACCGGCCGGGCAAGCTGCCGGGCAATCCTGACAGCTACACGGTGACCCGTCCGGTCTTGCTGGCTCAGAACACGGGATAGCTTGAGGATTCAAAGGTCTCATCCCCGGAATACCAACAGCATCATTCGACAGCACCACGTCGGTCTCAAAATCAGCGATCTGATTGGCTGGGTTTCCCATAGCATCCATCCAGACCTCGGGCTCACACTGCTCGGCGGAAAACCCATTACAGTTGATATCGATAACTGGTCGGTTAGCCGAAGGGAAGAAGACGTATCGGCAAGACTGCAGCGTAGCATTACCCCAAGTCTGAGTGGCGTAGAATCGAACCTTCTCCACATTGGTGTAATTTTTTGGTTTTTCCGGATCTGGTACCACCTCAACGAACACGCTCTGATCGCTACTACATGCCAAGTCGCACTGATATCGACGTAGATTTGCCTCGCAGGACGGGCACCGATTCAAGACACCTAAACTCTTAGCTAGGTAACCATTCAGTGTATCGAGTTGCTCCATGTCACAGCATGCCCGAGGACTTCCAGCGAGATGAGGACAGACTTGACGAAGAAGTGTTGCGTGTTCTTCTCCAGTGACTTCCGGGGCGTAGGTGTTGTTCACGCAGTTGAACTTGGCCGTACATTTCCCGTACATGACGCAGTAGCCTTCTTGGTGAATGACAGTCTGAGACCCCACAAACTGGATTCCAAAGAAACAAAATTAAATAACATGAAACATCTGTATATAGGATCATTTGCAGTTCTTCAAAAACGAAAACTAGCGAATTATTATCCAAAACAATTTTTTAGATTATAGATGGTACTTGTGCTAAACATGTGAAATCTTTCCGTCTGGTTTGCTGTCATTTAGAAGAAAACAAGAAATGTAGTTGAATTCCAACAATCAGTCATTGACAGATCATCATTGACTGATCGTCGGAAATAAAGAGTGCTGTGGATGAAATTGTGTTTCAAGATCAAAGGTTGTAAATGGTTTCTCACTGTTTTCTCGGTAATATCCACTGATCTGAAACTCAACAGGTTAGGTTTTGAACATTCTTCTTTTGACTTTGAGTGTTTTTTTTTGGGGGGGGGGAGACAGGAACAAACAATGTTTCAAATGCAAATGATCCTACAGACATTTAATCTTCTACAATTTATTTACCCATTAGTGTTTAATATATTTTTGTTACAATATTGTTGTTGCACATTTATTGGCGGGACATTAAAATGATCTTGCTTATCTTTACATTTATTTTAAAATTACATAAATCAAAAAGACTTTTTGTTAAAAAAAAATGAATGTGTCGGTCTATGCCAGCAAGCCAAAAGTGGCACTGAGATTGTGTGGGAATATGCCCCCTAATTTTGCCTGCTGTATAATGCTACTCTGAATATAGCAGCGTTTATATTTTTTGGTATGTCGTTTTAATGTATGTTTTAAAGGAAACATGCAGTGGAAATTCAGCTCATCTTTTCATGCACATTACTTTGTGTTGCAACAAACTTGTTTTCATTGGAAGTGACAAGAAAGTGGTAGGTTTTCAATTATCAGCAAATCCTTTCATCAATACATATAAGAGCAGGGTGCTATTTTGATGTAGGAGGGTGCTATTTTGCTTTTGTCACACAAGGTTCTCCTTGTCAGAAGTACAAAAACTAGTCCTTCAAAATTACTCACAAAAAAGTTTTGAAGAAATATCGGCTACTACTATTGTTTAAACAAGCTGTTTAACATGATAAACAAGTAACAAGTGGAACTTTAAATAAAAGTGGAACTTTTAATATATTATTTGCACACATATAGACACTACTGTTCTGCCTGGAATGGCACCATGCTGTGGTTCATGAATATGGATATTTTCATTAGCATAAAAACCAAAATGTTGAAATTTCACCCTCTTTCTGCTACAAATTAAGGTGGGAAGTCATAGGAAGATGACAAGAAAGCTTTTTTAAAATATATTCAAGTCATAAAATATCCTATTGCGTGTTTCCTTGTATGTTTCAAGAACAAGACAACTCCTTTTTTGGTCGAACCAATTTTTTTTTGGATAAAAACAAAATGCAAACTTAGTTTCGGAAAATGGCTCCAATGCCGACTTACCTGTACAGTGAGAAGACCCAGCACCACCAAAGCCAAGACGACGCTTGGCCGGCCAGGAACACCAGGCTTCCCCATCATTCAAATCAAACCCGCACCAGCCACCAAAAACACCTCCAAAAAGAATTTAAATTTCCAACAACTTATGGTGACACCAGTGAGAATCAGTCTTACTGCCTTGTGATCTGGATGATGACTAAACTCGACTTCACTAGGCGTGGTAAGTACGGGCACTCGCGTGATGCAAAGATAACTTGTAGCTAGCTGTGTGTGTGCCGACCAAAGTTCAGATTCCGTTCCTTGGCGGTGAAACAACACAAATTGTTGATTATCTCTAACGATAACTTTGTTTCGTTGCGCCTCGTGGTACGATACACTGATAAACCAATGGGCTTGGGTTTGCTACGTGGGTCAGATGTAAATTATTAACTGGATTTAAAAAATGGCTTAATTATTATGTTGAATAACGGAGATCTCACCACTACGTACACTAAGCTATAGAAGTCCCCAGTATATTATGTTTTGGTATGATATTATTAGTCAATGGTTTTGGGTTTATTGAAATCATTGACAAAAATTTATTTGCTAATATTTTTTAGTGAAATTTATTCTATGGGGGGAATGTTGGCAAATTTATTTGATACATGAATATGGAATAAGATGTGGTAAATGCCCATGGAGAATGTTGGTAGCATAATAAATGAATGTATATGCTTAAAGGGAATATACATCATTTGCTTTTGCTGTAATTTTCAGAAATGGATGGAATTGGGGGGTTGGAAATATAAAGCAAATATAGTTACACTGACTTTTTGGAGGTTTTGGGATCGAAAATGCTATAAAAACCAAGAAAAACGATCATTTTCCTGTAGTCTGGTTCCCTGACTCCATATAAGAAGAAACAGAGCAGTTTACATACATTGGGGAATTGTAAGGTCAGGGAACCAGTCTAGCTGGCTCGTACCCGTTCATAGGTTTGTAATCGATTGCAAACAAGTGCAATGGTCAATTGGGGCCAGTATTTGAAAAAAAGCCAGTTGTTTCCAACGCTGATCGGCCGATCAGCGTTGGAAATTGATACAAAAATACCACTTTTCTTGAAAATGACAGTATACCAGGTGCCATAATTTTACAGGATGCTTTAGACTGTCATTTACCAACATCCTATTAAGGTATTTCGCAAAAACTTGGTAGTTTTATTTTTCGATGTTTGCAAATGTTGTATATTCCCTTTAAGTTATTGTCGAAGATATGACTAAAGACTCGGCCACAACACTGTGAAATTTTGTGTAGTTCTGTTTCATATGAGCAGAAAAATGCTTGAAGACGATTGAAGATATTGCACGGCAATATCTGTATGAAAATGGTTGAAGATATTGCATGGAAATATCTGTTGAAAATTAAACAAAAGCATTAAACGTTTGCTGGCCATTTTTGTTTTTGGTAGCATTTTAAAAATGCTAATCAGATTTGCGTGTGTACAGTTGCCCCGTTCAGCCTCCAGGCCTATTGCACTAAATTGATGCATAGTTACTACAGTGTTTAAATAAATTGTTCATTTTTGGCTACGACTTCTCATATTATAGCCATATAAAATACCCTACCCAGAAGCCATAGACGAAAATATCGGATTCAGACGCGGTTAGACCGTGTCTTGGTTCGTGTTCCGTATCTGTTCTAGTTGATGAAATCATGAGTTGCTCACGAACAAACAAGCTCCAAACCACTTAATATCTGTCTCCAGTTCTTGGAGTGGGGATTCGAGTGTTGCTCGGAAACCTTGGAGAAAGAGGAGAAATTTATCAAAAATGTTTTTGAGAAGCTAGCCGCATCCTCCTCAATCATGCTACAAAACTTCTGTTGTGGTGGTTATTCTGCTGCATATGACGATTCATTTTAAGCAAGTTATAAATAAAAGTAGGTGTTCAGTATTACTTGCGTAGAAACCTTTTATGACATTGTCACAAGTTTTTTCCACAAACATCATAATTGTCTCCAATCCTCATATTTTAAGGCAGAACCTTGAAGTCATCACAGAACCCCACGGTCGGGACCAACAACTTTGACAGCTTGCTTGGCTAGGTCGGTGAGATATTGATATTCTGAACACAAAATAAAATTAGGACTTTCAATGAAAGTTCATTTCAACTATCCAAACATTAAACTTTTGGCCTTGTCCAGTATCTTTTATTTCTTCGCTGCGATTATCTTTGTATCCCTCTCTGTTAAATTTATCCCACAAGTGTCTCTGAAAATAACTTTTGAACAATTCGTTGGTATCTTTGACTTCTAGTAAATAAAATTGCTTATCTACGCAAAGAGTACTGATTGTTCAATTTGGAGCTATTTTCAGCTTGGACAGCATAAATATGGAGGCTAATTTTGATAGTGAGTGTTTGTTTTAGAATTGGACCTCTTTGGTAGTATCAACGGGTAATGTCACGTTCAATGGTGATTGTTTGATGATCGACCTGGTTTTGTGGCACGTGATATACCATAGCGAGCTTCACGGTGATTGTGTTTGCCGAATAGGTCTTGTTGAAATGGGGGTGGGGCCAGTGGCGTAAATCTGTGCAGACGGAGAGGGGGGGGGGGGGGGTGGGGATGGGGGATGACCATGGATGATTTAATCCAAAAGTTGCCCGGTCGTGGAAATTCCAAAAACGCGGGGGAGGGGGGGGGGGGGGGCTGGACACCACATTACACTAGGGGCACTGTTCATGATACACATGTACTTCTTTATGTAGTCGCGGACACTTTTTTTCTCAATTTTCAGTGCTATTAAATACCTATTGATTGTTGATAATTTCGAAAGAAATACCTCGGAATCCGCATTTTTTTGTTTCTCATCACGAAAAAAGTGTGGGGGGGGGGGGATGATTCATTGGCCCATCCCCCTGGTCAAAAAGTGGGGAGTGGGAATATATACCCCCATCCCTCCGGGATTTACGCCCCTGGGTGGGCGTGTCCTGTGAAGGCCTTCGTGATCCTTTGCTCCATGGACTCTGCGCCCATTTTTAACTTTTGGTCATTTTTATCAGTTAGTTTGCAAAAGAATGCATTGATGATTATTAACTAAAAATAACTCACAGTGCGCGAGTATAGGTTCATTCATTGTCGTCTTAATGTGACCGTGAAAATCATGTGTAAAAAATAACTTGTTTAAAACATACATGCACACGTGGGTTTTTTAATTAAAAATGGGTGAAAATTCCCAAATCCTTGACCTTTTAAACCTGTTGTTTCTTTAAATAACTGAATGTCCAGAGATTGATTAGTCATTTTGTAAGATCTTCTGAAGACAAGTGGGTGTAAGAGTAAAATTACACGCACTAAGGTTAACCAATCAAGGGCGGTGGAAGATCCCAATTTTTTTTTGTTATATAATGGGTGCCAGCAAGTGTATTAAAAAATGGAAAATATTCATCGATGATTCATATCTTATTTTCTAACGTGTTTCATAACGTTGCAGTCAGCCGATGACCGTTGCTGGGATTGCTTTGAAGTGGTCAGACAGATACGTGCACGATACATACACGGTAGCTAGGCAATCTCGTGTTATAATAAATTAGCCAAATTCTGTACCGTACCTATGCTCACTTGGTACGTGAATGTCATGCGTTTAGAGCAACTAATATATATTTTTTTTCTTGGTAAAAAACAAACAACCAACCAACTAGATACCAAAAAACAATCCAAAAGAACTCAGATGATGTTCTTTCAGCAAAAATGATAACACCTAACCAAAGATTTTGTTCACCCTTTACAACAAAAATGTGACAGCCGCCAAAATGTCTTTGGTTCGGATTAGTTACTAATAGGCCTACTAACTAGTTACTAGCAAAAAAACCCAGTAAAGTTGACTGTTTTTTTTGCTCCAACAAAATTTGCTCATATTATTTAAAATATAGCAGCCTTTCATTTAATAAGCGTTATTTCTTTCTGTTTTTTTCCCCCGGACATCAACAGCCCATAAAATCGAGCTAAAAACCGGATCCCTCGACTAAAAGTGGCGCAAGAGACAAACAGTTGATTCGATTTGACAGGCAACATGAGAGAAATGTATCGATGCAACAGACAAGGTGGGCTGGCTTATCTTCAAACTTCCAACAATGTGGTCAGATAACATCCATTGTCATCATGTTGATTTTTCCATAGGGATACCCATAAACTGTCCTAATGTTGCTTAATCCTTATACCAACACGTTCTGATAAGGGGAATAAAGCTGGGACCGTTATGCAAACTGACCCCACTGTTTCGTGTTCAGATTGGGGGGGGGGGGAGAAGATGGGATGGATTGCAGGGGCGCCCTCGTGGATATTCTTCGATTGTGTTGGTTTTTTTTTTTAACTAAGGCCCCAAAAAAGTCTCCGGTTTCTGGTATGCGCGCGCGTCGCCGTAGCCGCGCGCGTCCAACCTCGCCCCAGTGCTTACTTTATTTCCAACCGCGTTTCCAATAGTAAACCCTGGATAGGAAACTTTCTTCCTGTATCCTGATTGGATACCGGAATTGGCTAGTAATGGATTTTTATCGTGTACTTGGTGCTATATATTCACAACGTGCAGTACGTGTTTTCGCGATCATTCGTCCACGCCTTCTCGAAAATACTAATTTCCTTTCCAATTTGCTCATATTAATATGAAATATGATACTGCATGTTGTCTCGATATAAGATCGTAACAGTTTGATTTCAAAAATCGTGTTTTCGTAACTCACGCCGTGCTCGCGCTGCTACGAATTGACTCTGTTTTTACCCCAGACACCGCATACAAAAACAAACGCTAATGTGTAACGCAGATCCAGGCACCAGACTGTTCCTCATTTGCATACGTGTGCAAAAATCTTGCACATGCAAATGACCCAATACCAGGGTGAGAGAGCGCGGTAGTGGTGGGCGCGTACTGCTCGACACCCTGGGGACGAGGTTGGTGCGCGTCGGCAAAATGAATTTTTTTTCTATGTAAAACGATGTCTCAAAACCGCCTAACTCACTGGTTTGACTGGAATCCTGCTGCTGCACAATTTTAACGTGTTTTTAGATCGAGTATAAGCTTTATGTGGCCTCTCTGGACTCCCATATATTTGCACTAAATTTAGTCTGGCACCGTTTGCAGTCATCGGCCGACTTTTGAAGAAAAAAAGCAAAAAAAAAGCCGCGTCGCCGCACCACTTTTTGGGCAAGCTCCAGACCAGAAACCGGAGACTTTTCTTGGGCCTAAATCGTGTGATTTTTCTTGTTCAACAGAGTGAAGTGCAAAAAGAATCGCTTTAAAACACAAGAATTTTTTTAAGAACACCAGGAGAAGAACGATTAAACTAAAAATATAACTGAAAGAAAATGGACGGGGAAAATACACTTACCGACGAAGGATATAGAAAGAGCAAAATATTTGAACTATGTTGGTGACAATTTGTGACTGTGAGCCAGCAAAGCAAAAACCTTCGTTATTTGGAAAAATTCCAATATATTGGATATTTTCTATTCTGAATTCTTGATTCGCTCGTACCTACTGTCGTAAACAGGGCGCTGGGAAGGGCTAATATCATTCAGCATGTTTTTATCAAGTTCAAGTGTGGCTAGGAAGCACAGGCGTCGCAAAGCATTGTGGGTGGGCAGCTCGCTGCCTCTATCAATGCACGCACATTCTGTGCGCACGTGTCATGCGCAGGCGGAAGTGTTGGCCCGTGTTATTGTTCAACCAAATTCTATCCAATGGGGGCTCGAAGAAATTATGTCCTGCATCCCGAAGAAATTAGCCCTTCCCAGTGCCCTGTTTAGGGCGGTGGGCACCGGGTACGAGCGACAATTCTTGAATGTTCAAGGTACCAATCATTCATAATACATGTACAGAAATTTTGCTCATTTCTACATCTGCACTTGAAAGCAGGAGGTCGTGGGTTCGAGTCCCACCCGAGTGATTTTTTCCAACTTTCACTCGGGAGGTAACACACTGAGTATACAGTGTTTATGCGTCGGTGCAGGGCAAACCCTAATGATTTACAGCACCCCAACGCAAAGTCATCTTATAAATACATTTCTACAACGTCCTCGATGATAATTTTCATTATTGTATTTTAACACAACACAGTGACATTGTCAATGATAATATATTATGGACAATGAGATTAAGTTGTTTACTTACACGGGTGCCGCTTTGTTGAGATTGATCGGAAATTTCTGTAGTGATGTTACAAAAGGACGTTGCCAGGGAATGAAATTGGTATGGAAAAGTTAGGGTCGGGGTCTCAAGAAGCGATGGAGGGGGAGGCAGCATCAGACATTCTTGTTTCCGACTTAGTAAACAGGATTTGGGCTTTTAATATTTTCTGAATTTTATTAATCAAGGGTTTACAGATTTATTAGTCGTTTGGCAGCATTTGTGCATATTAAATGATTTTAAAAGGCCTTTTCCAGTTAATTTGAACCAATGATATGTTTGTATCGTCTGAAAACGTAGCGTTCCCCCTTTCAGAAACCCCCATTTTAACACATATACATTTTTAAAAGAAAAGTAGAATAAACAGTTAAACATCAACACACACATTGTTTTATTTCCATCAAAGGATGAACTGTCTGGAGGCACAAACTTCCGGAGTTTTTTCCTTCATTTTTTGTTAAACATTTAGGGGTCAGAGATAAAACCGAGGAACTAATTAATATGTACATTTTTGTTTTACCGACTTCGGGACCTTTTTAAAGTCTCTTATGACTGAACATAGTCACAAAAGCATTCACAGTTTCACAAACAAATTTTTGGGAATGTACATAACTTGATTGTCCAAGTAACTCATCCCTAGGTTGATCGTATTTTCCAAGATTGCTTTTAATTTTTTTTTTTCTGATATTTAGTTGCTTTTAACACAACTCCAAACCTCCTACATTTGGTTATAATTATCACACATTTTTTTTAAACAAAATGTTAAAAACAAATGCATTACATGCAGATCTAAACAAAAAAATACAGAGTTTGAGAGACAATTTCTGTGGAACAGTGGAACACACACTTCAACAACCAAACATATAAATATGACAAAGTATGAATTTCCAATACTTTAAAAGCTAATGAAATTCCATGCACATTTATCCAAATCCAAACTGACATAGGTGGATGGAGAGTTGGAGACCCCAACAAATTTAACTTCTCAACCTCAGTAATTGTTTTAACGTAACTTGTTTTGGGTCATTCTTTTATGCAGTGCCTTCAACTAGTTCAATTATTTCAGAATAACGTGTCTCCTCACAATACAAATTCTACGTATTTAATTTTCGTTTTAAAATTCACAAAAATCTAAACCACACCTAGATAACTGCCTCTCAGACCTAAGAAGAAGTGAAATTTCTTACTCTCCATATTTTTTTTTCGTTTTTTAAATTTTTTTATTTATTATTTTTTTTCAAATTTTGTTACCTTTTACTCTGTATAACTTGATGCAATGAAATAACATTTGCATGCATGTCTCTAGCAGTAATCGTCACAGACTTACTCAAGCAATTAAATGAATTCGCAGGGAACATTATCTAAAAACCTAGCTGCTTACTGACTTCAATCTATTAAAGGGAATATACAACATTTGCAAACATAAAAAATAAAACTACCAAATCATTTTGAAATACCTTGCTGGACTGTTAGTGAATGACAGCGTAAAGCATCCTGTAAAATCATGGCACTTGGTATACTGTCATTTTAAAGAAAAGTGCTATTTTTGTATCAATTTCCAACGCTGATCGGCCGATCAGCGTTGGAAAAAACTGGCTTTTTTCAAATACTGGCCCCAATTGACCATCGCACTTGTTTGCAATCGATTACAAACCTATGAACGGGTACGAGCCAGCTAGACTGCATGGTTCCTTGACCTTACAATTCCCCAATGTATGTAAACTGCTCTGTTTCTTCTTATATGGAGTCAGGGAACCAGACTACAGGAAAATGATTGTTTTTCTTAGTTTTTTATAGCATTTTCGAACCCAATACCTCAAAAAAGTCAGTGTAACTAAATTTGTTGTATATTTCCAACCCCCCAATTCCATCCATTTCTGAAAATTACAGCAAAAGCAAATGATGTATATTCCCTTTAAACTTTAGTATATGACTGCATCAATATGTAAAAATAAACACGTTTATTTAAATTGATATATAACATGAAGGGAACGCTGGACAAAACAGAGAAAAACTTCCATCTTAAATGGAATCTTAATCTTGGGTGGTTAGGGCTCAAGCTCAAAAGCTCATCAATGTTACTGCTGCTTAGCTAAATTATCTCGTTTGATAATCAGATGCAGGTGGCAGAACTCAATTGTTTGTAATTGTGTAGGGAACGCAAGTAGCGCCCTCATTGTTGTGTTGTCGTTTCTTTACATTTGCATATTCTTATAAAGTTATAAATATTGTAAGTTGACCTTTGTGCTTCCCGCGCACGGACGGATTATACCATATCGATTCCTTGTAAAAGTATAGTGCAAGGTTACTGATCATAATAACTCTTGCTCCTTCATAATATATAAATATATATAATCTTTACAATAACATTGTTTTAGTTGTTTTCAAAATCCTGATTGAATAATTCCCAGTCGACAAAAATTCCCATTGCCCGGAATGATATACAAAACAACGACATTGACATGTACGCACTACACAGAGGCTAAAAGGTGTACGATGAAATAATCATTTTCTCTGACAAGCATGAATCTAAAACCTATGAATATTCAGTGAGGTTTCCTGAATACTTAACGTCTACCTAAGCACATTAATGTAATTGATAAAAGTCATGCTACCACTGAGAAAATAGTAGCAGTCCGCTGTGACAAGCAACATCAGATCTGAAACTTACAAAACTACAGCCATACATCTTGGAAAAACAACAAGTGCATGAGAGGTCACACTGCCTCGAACGTTTTAAATTAATACGCCTATGTCCAAGCTCTTTAGAAAAACACACATACAGGCAATGTAGAGTGCAACCATCATTTGAAAACAATTAAAAACAATGTTAATGTAATTGAATATAACTAATGCTAACTGCATTCATTGGGGAACCATTGCAGTGTCAACTGTGTTAGCTCCATGGCTTTTGCGACAGCAACAAAAAGTTAGCTTGAGTCCTTGTCGGAATTTCTTGTATTTAAACTCATAGATGATGGGATTAATGACTGAATTGAAATAAAACATAAAGTTTACAATTTCTTTGAAGTACTTGAAGCCTTGAGAACCACAGAAAGGAATTTGACCTCTGTATGGTCCATGCGCGCAGAGAAGAAAGGCTGTGTTAATCGGCGTCCATAAGATGATCAGAGCTCCTAAGACGATCGTAAGCATGCTAACCAGACGCTGTCTAGCAATCACAAGATCATAGGCTGCTGCCCTTGCATGTTGCAGGTTCAGGGCTTTTGCTTGTCTTTTGAGAGTGACGTGTATCTTGTAGTAGGCCCAACTCATCAATGTAAGTGGCAGCAAGTATGATGACAAAAATGTGTACACTCCAAACAGAATCTGCAAAGTGTCGTCTTGGTATTCCATTTTTGAGCAAGCCAGGTATGGATCATTGCTGGGTTTCAATACAAATACAAATGGTAACGGAAATAGAAATGACATCACCCAGATCAGAGCAATCAGAGTTTTCATCCGTGTTGCTGTGAGTTTCCTTGCATACTGTAGTGGATGCACTAAAGCAACGTATCTCTCGAATGTTACCACGCAGAGATTGTAAGCAGATGCATACGACAAAGCCCACTCAAGAAAGTGAGATTGCAGGAATCGACAGGAAAAAACCTTTCCACCAAAAGTTGTTGGCACATAGTCAATTATTTTACAGTCTTCATTATAAATTAGACCCTTAAAAATACAGATCAGACACGACAGCATATCGGCCACAGCCAAATTCACTAGCAGATAGTTTGTCATAGTGTGTAGGAATTTGACACGTAAAATGACGAAGCACACTAAGAGGTTTCCCAAGACACCAATGACTCCTTCTGCTATCATAAAATGGCAAACCCACTTTCCTATACCGGTAGTTGGCTCCGTATTGTTAAAGAGTAGCTGGGTTGAATTCGTGGCTGACATTTTTTGGGGAATGATGCTGCCGAAAAAAGTCGTGTCCGGTAATTATTTGATTGTTAAAAACTGTTGATTCAATGTTCATAGATTAAAGCTGGTCAAAACAATTGAAGGACTCTTTGGACCAAAATATACACAAGGCCCTCAATCGCCACTTGATTAACATACAATGTACAATAATGAAGGAGTTTTGTGGTGTAAAAAAGCTGTGTTCCAGACCAACATCCAAGCACACTCTCGTCAGTGCTTTTCGTGGTTTTTCATTGAGGAGTTTTCCGCTGTGACTTCCAATTAAAGTAGCCCTGTCTGTAATAAAACAGTCCGTGTATCCAGCAATAAAGTCTCACTTGAAGGAAATGCTTTGCTGATCATGCAGCATGCTCACTGTATGAAAACGACGCCCAGAGTGATATCCTGCACTGAAGACAGCCTCCTTTTATTCAGAACCACATGATTTTGATTAAAATAAAAGCTTAAATTAGAAAATAATGTGTGAGAGAAACACGGCAAAAACCTGCATATATATCTGGGTGTCACGTAGAAAGCTGCCATACTGCTTTCTTTGACGACTTGAGTAAAGAGATACAGTCGTCTACGTTAATACAAACTCAGCCGGACCTGTAGCCAAAATGTTTGTTATATCAGAATTTCGAATTAAGTAGAGTGCCGGTCCCATTCATTGTGCACATAAAGCACAGTCAGGACTCGGGACCAAGGCCTTTTGTTTGCTCTAACCATAATTTGTCTTAAAAGTGTTTGTATTAACGAGAGTCGACTGTATTCTTCAGATCTTTAATCACTGTTTAATTTCTCCTGGATCAAGAAGTATAAGAACAGTGCATTGCATCTCTTTGCAACCTATCGATCGAGGCAGGATATACTTCTGGATTTAAAATCTAATAACATATTAATTGCAGTACCTTCTGCTTAATATCAGAATCAAACCTGCTGGGCAAAAATAGAAAGCCGAGTGGTTGAGAGTTTATGATGTCTGCATGAATTACAAGTGAAGCAGCTGGGTGGTTGTGGGTGTGAGTCCCATCCGATCAAGCGAGCTTGTAAATGTTCTTTCTTACAAGCTTTTGAACAAAACAGAGTAAACTAATTATTTCTGTGAAGGGATCATAATGATAATTTTAAATCTGCCAAATCAAACAAACAAAATCAATAATGCAAGACATTGCCTCTCACAATTAATACATAAGTAGTTGGCTCCGTATTGTTAAAGAGTTGCTGTCAGTCATGAATTCATGACTGACAATTGGGGAATGATGTTGCTGAAAAAGTTGTGTCCGGTAAATATTTGTTTGTTCATTAAATACTGTTGATACAATGTTCATAGATTAAAGCTGGCCAAAACAATTGAAGGATTCTTTGGACCAAAATATGCATATGACCCTTAATCGACACTTGATAAACACACAATATACAATAATCATGGAGTTTTGTGGCATAAAGACCTGTGTTCCAGAGCAACATCCAAGCACACTCTCGTCAGTGCTTTTCGTGGTCTCTCATCAAAGAGATTTCCACAATGACTGTCAATAAAAGTAGCCCTTTCTGTTTGAGGAAACGCTCTGCTGATCATGAAGCATGCTCATTGCATGAAAACGACGCTCGGACTGATATCCTCGACTAAAGTCAGTGTCTTTTGAATCAGAATCGGATGAATTTCATTGGATGAACGCTTAAATTAGAAAATAACCACTGAGAAAAAAAGGTAATAATCTTCATGTCTGGCTGTCACTTAGAGAGCTGCCACACCGCCTTCTTTGATGACTTGAGTAAAGAGATATCCTTCCGATCGTTAATCACTGTTTAATTTCTCCTGGATCAAGAAGAATCAGCGCTTTGTTTTTAAGAAAAGTGCATTGCATCTCTTATGCAACCTGTCGATCTACTTCGGGATATAAAAATCTAATAACATATTAATTGCAGTACCTTCTGCTTAATATCATAAACAAACCAGCCAGCCAAACCTAGAAAGCTGAGTGGTTGAGTGCTTATGATGTATGCATGAGTTACAACTGTAGCAGGCGGTTGTGGGTGTGGGTCCCACCTGATCAAGCGCGCTTGTGAATGTTCTTTCTTACAAGCTTTTGAATAAAACGGAGTTAACATAAATCAGTGCTGGCTGATTGGTAAGTTACTATGCTACACTGCACTAGCTATCCTATATAGTATAAAAATGGTGAACTTGCAGAATATAACAAAGTTATAACTGTATTCACAGGGGAACCATCGCAATGTCAACTGTGTTAACTCCACGGCTTTTGCGACAGCAACAAAAAGCTACATTGAGTCCTTGTCGGAATTTCTTGTATTTAAACTCATAGATGATGGGATTAATGACTGAATTGAAATATAACATACAATGTGTAATTCCTTTGAAGTACTTGAAGCCTTTTGAATCGCAGAAAGGAAATTGACCTTTGTTTGTTGCATGCACGCACAGAAGAAAACCTGTGGTAGTTGGTGTCCATAGGATGATGAGAGCTCCTAAGACGATCGAAAGCATGCTGACAAGACGATGTCTGGCAATCACAAGATCATATGCTGCCGCCCTTGCATGTTGCAGATTCAGGGCTTTTGCTTGTCTTTTGAGAGTGACGTGTATCTTGTAGTAGGCCCAACTCATCAATGTAAGTGGCAGCAAGTATACTAACAAATATGTATGTACTTGAAGCAGAATGTGAAATGTATCGTCTTGGTATTCAATTTCTGAGCAAGTTCCGTCTGATTCATTACTGGGTTTCCATGTAAATAAAAATGGTAACGAAAATAGAAATGATATTACCCAGATTAGAGCAATCAGAGTTTTCATCCGTGTTGCTGTGAGTTTCCTTGCATACTGTAGTGGCTGCACTAAAGCAATGTATCTCTCAAATGTTACCACGCAGAGATTGTAAGCAGATGCATACGACAACACCATTTCCAAACAGTCGGATTGTAGGAATCGGCAATAAACAACCTTTCCACCAAAGGTTTTGGGCACATAGTAAATTATGTTACAGTCTTCAAAATATATTAGACCCTTAAAAATACTATCCAAACACATCAGCATATCGGCCACAGCCAAATTCACCAGCAGATAGTTTGTCATAGTGTGAAGGAATTTGACACGTAAAATGACGAAGCACACTAAGAGGTTTCCCAAGACACCAATGACTCCTTCCACAATCAACAAATGGCAAACCCACTGGCCTATACCGGTAGTTGGCTCCGTATTGTTAAAGAGTTGCTGGGTTGAACTCATGGCTGACATTTTGAGGAATGACGCTGCTGAAAAAGTTGTGTCCGGTAAATATTTGGTCCTTATATACTGTTGATGCAGAATTCACATATTAAAGCTGGCCAGTACAATTGAAGGATTCTTTGGACCAAAATATGCACATGGCCCTGCATCGACACTTTCTGTTATAAAACAGTCCCCGTGTATCCAGCAACAAAGAACTTGGAGGAAACGCTCTGCTGATCATGTAGCATGCTCACTGAATGAAAACGATGCTCAGAGTGATATCCTGCACTGAAGTCAGAATCTTTTGACTCAGAATCAGATGAATTTGATTGGATGAAAGCTTGAATTAGAAAATAATCAGTGAGCAAAAGGCAATAACCTGCATATCTGGCTGTCACTTAGAGAGCTGCCATACGGCCTTCGTTGATGACTTAAAGAGTAAAGAGATATTCTTCCGATGTTTAATCACTGTCTAATTTCTCCTGGATCAAGAATATCAAACGTTTGGCATTTGTTTTTAGAAAAGCTGGTAGCCTTTCTTTGCAACCTGTCGAAGCGAGGCATGCCAGATCTACTTCTGGATTCAAAATCTAATAACATTGTTATTGTACACGTATGTATTAATTGACTGTTCAATCAATACACAGCAATTTAGCTCATTTCTACATCGTCCTTGATAATTGTCATTACCGTGATTTATCAAAACACAATGACATTGTCTATGATAATAGTAAATAATATTAGGGACGATGAGATTAACTTGGGTGCCATTTTGTTGAGATTGATCGTACACTATCAAAAAGACTTATACAAAAATGATTAGGTAAAAATAAAACACAATTTCGGTAAAATTTATCGTGCAAAGTGTCCAGGCATTTCTGGGGCTTGGGGACGGCATAACAATCACAAGAGCTTTCGAAAATGTTACCTTTAAAGACCGAAATTAGTTCATTTTATCAACAGTGTATGATAAAATGCTTTAAACTCAGCAAGTACATGTTTGTATGTATATGAATTCATTTTGCACTTAGCCCTAGTTTTATATACATGAATACAGGCCAGCAATTTGGCATGCTGCCAAGTATTTAACCTAATTAGCTGGATTACCTCACTCATTTCTCCAGCCTTGCACAGCTGCACTCCATGACCATATTTGGTAATCATAAGGTATGCCAGTGAGAGATTTGAATATGCAAATGTAGAGGCCAACTTTGAACCAATGAAAAAGTTTGTTTTGTCTTATGTTGCTTGGTGAAGTGGTGGCCTAGCCTGAGTTGGGCTGTGCTCACTTCTGTCACAGTCATTGAGACAGCAGGAGCACTTTTCATTTTGTGCACATTCAGTTTTCCCCTCCACCATACCCTTAACCCCGCCTTGTCTTGTTTGCTCTTTAACTTTCTGAAATAATTACGAAGGATTGGCAAGTTTTTGACGGGTTCAGGCAGCCATTTCCCCCTTTCTCATTGTTAAGAAACATTTGTTCACTTATAATTCTTGTTGAGGTTCTAAATATTGTACAGTTGCAATAGTGCTCGCAAGTCTCATGGGGCTAGGTTTCTGACTGAATTTTACATCAGTGGACATGCAACTTTTTAATGTTTACGTCTTAATGATGTACAGGGATATGGCCTATAACTACTTTTTTTGGTTTACATGTACATTTTGTACATGCATGTACCTTGTAGCTTCGGCTCTACGTACCCAGCTAAGTCTTGGGTCTGTGCACTTTGTGGTGCCAGTAGTTAAGTGTATTTTGATCACTCGGTAGTGTTCAAAATCGTGGGATTTTGTCCCATGTAGGAATTGATGTGACCGGTTTGCCCAATCATCGGTATCCGGCACAGCTATGAATAATGAATAATTGGAATGAATTAAAAGCTTCACGTGACTGTGGCATAAATTCAAACCTGCGAGTAAATCCCGGTTTTTTTTTTTTGTTATTTGAGTCTGAGTATAACTGCGGCATACTCCCATCGTTGTAACAGATGTCAGGGTGTCAGTTCTCCATCTTCACTTATGCTGTGCTCGTGCTGTGCTGCATCGCGTCACCGCACCGCGTGTACGTTTTTACGCAGTACGTTTTTACATAATTAAGGTAAACTGACTGCTTTATTCATTCAATATGTATTTTACAATTTACGTGTTTTCAAGGTACTTTCATGCGTGCATAATTGCCGTGGCCGAGCTGTGGGCCATGGGTCATACATCCTCATGCGGTCAGGGCATGGTCTGGGTGTCAGCTGCCCCAAAATTAAGCAGAGCTTGGCATTCCTGATTCTGCCACCGTGCTGACTACATGCACTTTTGTTTCACTGTATCGACAAATGACGAGAGTCGTCATTTCCACCCCTGTCTTCAATTGAACTTTTCGTCAACTGCTCCACTTCTTCACATCGTTCTGCATACTCTTCAACTTCTCTATGATGGACCGCGATCTACCGAGGACGGACGCGTCGCGATTTCATTAGTAGGCCCTACTTATAGCCTTGGCGCCTTTTTTATGAGCTCTATCTTTGTATTTTAAATTTTACAGGATCCTGTGCCGTTTTCTGTGAATTCATATTTAACTTCATTGCATTTTCATGTGTATTGCCATTGCTTGAGATCATTTTATTTCCGGCAATAAAACATATTTCATTGTGTACGTAAATCCTGAATTGATCGGAAATCAAGAGTTTTTTTTTCCAACTAAGGGAGTTAATATAAAATTTGGTTCCTGTAATTTTGAAATGTGAACCATGGGTTACACATGTTAAATTTAACACAACTTGTGTATTTGTTTCTGAAAGTGTAAATTTCTAGTGATTTTTCAAAAGGACGGTGTCAGGGATGAAATTGGTATGGAAAAGGAAGGGGCGGGGTCTCAAGGAACGATGTGGGGGTGGGGGTAGCATCAGACATTCTTGTCTCCGACTTAGGAAACATGATTTTTGGTTCCTTTCCTGAATTTTATTAATCAAGGATTTGCCGATTGCTACGTTTGGCAACATCTGTGCATTTTCAATGATTTTAAAAGGCCTTTTCGCGTACATTTTAACCTATATCATTTTGGTTTTGTCTGAAACTGTAGCAAGAAATCGTCAATATGTTTTTTTTTAAACTTCCACGCACTTTTGGCTTTGAACATGTAAACTTTTCATCATTTTCCTGTGTAAACGCACCGATTGAGCGTCCTCGCGTCGACTCTTTGGGCTGTAACTCCTGACTGGAGTATCGAATTGTACGGGGTTAAACGGAATCGAATAGCTTAGCTCCTCCTCTTTCCTTACATGTAAAACTTATTTTGATTGGTTGAAAAAAACCTACGTACTTTTCACAAAGAAAAAAGTGGCTAATGACATCTTTCGATCGATAAGGCATCGTTCGAGACTTACATCGATGTACCATTGCTTAACACGCGTTTCATGATCTTGGACTCTGCTCATCACCCGTTTTACAAGACAAGTTTTCTCCAATTCTACTTTAAATAAGACATTTAAAAGCTATCCATTTGTAAACCAGTTATCTGGGATTAAAACTGTGGTCTTTTTAGGATTTAATTTCATTTTTAAATAATGTAAATTCTGATCTGAATACTGTTCACTTCAAGGCAGTTATAGAAATTTGTGATGCAAAAAAACGTGCGCTTGTTTATTGGGCCGTACCATTTTGTTTGTGGGGAGGATATCTATGCATGTGCACGTACGTACGTATACGTCGGATTTCTTGAAGGATACAAAAATGTAAAAAGATGTTTATGTCAAGTTTGACAAAATCGGACAAGATTGTACTATTAGGCATACCTTCACATCGATACATTGAAATAAATGTACTACTACTAAATCCTATACGTACATTGTCATGTATAGGTTTGTTTTAACCATTTTATGAATGGAGTGTGCCGGGCCACATTTTAGGGTCGAACCAGCCACACAGGGCCAGCGTTAATCCGATTATGTAACCCTGGACCTCTGTATAATGCGCGCCAGATTTAAACTGTGAAAGTGAGTGAACAAAAGTGGGGTAACAAATTCATATGCTCTCGCAGTAGGCGCGACGCTCGCGCCAATTTCCACATAAGGAGTTGTTTACATACCACTACATAGTTAGAGGGGCATTTCGAAAAACATGAAGTGAATTGGTTGAACAAAATCGTTGGAACTTTATAATTTTTGACTTGTGTTGACATTTGGACCGAAACGTTTTGATTTTTTTTTCAAGGACAGAAAAGGTATTTTTGAATGGGAATAAATATGTGCTGGGCCAGTATTAAACACCATGTTTAAGACCGGTTTGGAGTCTGGATCCATACCATCAGCTTCCAGACTCCAAACTGGTCTTAAACGTGGTGTTAAAAACCGGCCAAGCCAAGGTGACCGTTTAAGCAGATGCCAGATTTTCTGCTAGGTCTGACGGATAAAAAAAAACAATCTAGGAGACTTTTGAAGTGCATCCAGGAGAATTGTGCGATCGTCATCTGGTCACCCTGGCAAAGCACACATTTATTTCCTTGATAATATTTGTAACAGAAAATGTGTAAAAGAAAATAATAAATTAAATGAACCGCAAGACACACATTTTGCAACAAGTCATTTTTTTTGCTACAAACATTGTTTTATTTCCATCAAAGGATGAACTATCTGGTGGCACAAGCTTTCGGCTTTCTTTCTTTTTACTCCTTTTTTTTACATTTTGGGGTGAGAGATAAAACCGAACAAGTTATTCATATGTACATCTTTGTTTTAACGACTTAGGAACCTTTTTTTTTTAGTTTCTTTAAATGATGACCGAATATAACAAAAGCATTCAAAGTTTCAGAAACTAATTTTTGGAGCTGTACATAGCTCGCTTGTCCTAGTGCTTGACTCATCCCCAGGCTTAGCATATTTTCCAAGATTGCTTATAATATTATATTTTTCTGCGACAAAATATTCAGTTGCATTTGACCCAACTCTAAACCATCCATTTGGTTATACATGTCATTATTACAGAGGTTGTTTTTTAACAAAAAGTTAAAAACAAATACATTACACATCTAAACAAAAGATTTACCAAATTCGAGACGAAATCTCTGTGGAACACACACTTCATTAACCAAACATGAGAAATATGACAAAGTGTGATTTTCCAATACTTAAAAGCAAATGGAATTTCATGCACATTTGATGCAAATCCAAGCAGCTTACATAGATGGATGGAGAGTTGTAGACCCCAACAAATTTAAACTTCTCAACCTAATTAATTGTTTTAACATTAAATATTTTTGGGTCATTCTTTCATTCGGTGCAGCCTTCATCAAGTTCAATTATTTCAGAATACCGGGTCTCCTCACAACACAAATTCTAAATCTTTAATTTTCTTTTTAAAATTCTCAAAAATCTAAACCACACAGAAATAACTGCCTCTCAGACCTAACAAGAAGTCAAAGTTCTTGCTCTCCATACTATTTTTTTCTTACATGTTTTTGTTTTACATTTTGTTATTTTTTTCTGTACAAGTTGATGTCATGAAATGCATGCATATCTGAAGCAGTAATCGTCACAGACTAACTCATGCAATAGAATAAATTCGCAAGGCACGTAACCGAAAAAACAAAAAAAAAACAGCTGCTCACCAAATTGACTTCAATCTGTTAAACTTGAATAAATGACTACATCATTTTAAAAAAAGAACATTTTATGTAAATTGACATGTTACACGAAGAAAACGCTTGACAAAACAGACAAAACTTTCCATCTTAGAATGGAATTTTAATCTAAGGTGGTTAGGGCTCAAGCTCAAAAACTCATCAATGTTACTGATACTTAGATAAATGATCTCATTCGATAATCAGATGCAGGTAGCAGAGGTCAATTGCTTGTTAAATCTATGATGGAAAAAATCGCAAATCTAGGGTCAATTTCACGGTGCTGCTTAAGAGTTAGCAGAAAAGTTGTGCTTACTATAGCAGAAACTTGTGCTAACCTTAAGTACTATTTTATTGCGTTTATGTGCTAACGAATGCGCGTGCATGGATATTTCTATTGTTACATCACTCATTTAAGCCACTTTTTCCTCTGAGGTAAGCGTGCTTTTGCTGTGCCTACTGCTTATGGTCTCCCATGAAATAGATGGAGGCTTCGACACTGTATGCAGTGATGTGAGCCAGCACGTTGATGACATCACCACGGCCATGGCTGACAAGAGAGTCTGGAAGAGTTTGGTTGCATCCATCTCGGCTGCGGCCGTCCAATGATGATGGTTATTAGCAATAGTCAGGTGGCTTAGGCCCAATTTTTGACAAGATCGTGACCGACTGGTCCAAAGCACCAAACTTGGCAGATATATTGTTATAGCCTTAGAGAAGATATTTAGAAGGGGTGACACCTGAAATTCTTTCGGGAAGGGTGCCTAATTTGCATAAATCATTTATCCCTTCCGTGTAATATATTTACTCCCATATTTGAGTATATTTTTAATTTTTTTATTTTTTGAAAAGTATATTTTGGTGATTCCACTTACACATCCTTACTTCACTTACATTTTCTAAAGCATTTAAGACTGACTGAATAATTATGAGGACAAAGTAACTATCCAAAATGGCTACTATTATACCATAAAGTTGCCCGCATTTATCTTGTCTCCAGATATCATCAAGTTGTCTTACCAAACCTTAGTATTGATGAGCTTCAAATTCACCAAGTTGCTTACTGGCACAGTAACTCGATTAAAACTTCATGGAAAATCATGTGAACAATGATAAAATTGTGATATTTAACCCAGAAAACAAAAACGATCAAGTCCCTCACGTTAGGCAGGCTTCGCCTAATGTTTAGCCCTATTTACGGACACCTCATTTCCCCTCTCTTTGTTTTTGTGGGCTAAATATCAAGATGATATAATTTTTCACATGATTTCCCATTTATTTTTGTTGGGGTAACTGTGCCAGTAAGTATCTTTGTGAATTTGAAGCTCATCAATACTGAGGTTTGGCAAGACTACTTGGTGATATAAGAGGGAAAAGGAAATGCGCGCAACTTTAGGGTATAATGGCAGCCATTTTGGATCTTTATTATGTCCTCAAAATCTTCAAGTCTCTGATATGCTTTAGAAAATGTTATTTAAGTAAGGATATGTAAGTAAAATCCCCAAAATATACTTTTCAAAAAATAAAAAAAATTAACATCTAACCAAATATGGGAATAAATATATTACACGGCAGGGATTAACGCTTTATGCAAATTAGGCACCCTTCCCAAACGAATTTCTGGTGTCACCCCTTCTAAATATCTTCTCTGGGGCCATAAGAATATATCTGCCAAGTTTAGTGCTTTGGACCAATCGGTCACGATTCCAACCGTATGCAACCTGACTACAAGCAGTAATTGTGTGCTTAGCAGTGCTATGAAATAGGGCCCAGATTGTTCACAAAGGTCCGCAAGACAATACTGCCACACCAGTGCGTCAATACAGCAAGATACAAGTCAGCTCATACAGAAAATAAAAACAAATGGGGCGTGGTCTAATATGCAAAAATATGCAAATTAGACGTGTGTGACTCGGTGTTTGCAAACGCAAAGCTGTAATACTCGAGTTGCATGAATACAATATATGGCCGAGTAAATTGTCCACCATTAACCCTATCCACCCACTCACCATAAGAAGCTCAAGCCCACGGCACGCGTTTCACACTCGCTATGGGAAAAAAAATTTCATTTTTGGACAATTTACTAATTAAAATGTACAGTTGGTTACAGGTACTCGATTCCACCATCTGTAACCGGTTCTTGGCATAAGTGGTCGGGTACTCGAGTACCTGGTTCTGATGCACAGAGTGATATCCTGCACTGAAGTCAGCATCTTTTGACTTAGAATCGGATGATTTTGATTGGATGAAAGCTTGAATTAGAAAATAATGAGTGAGAGAAAAAAGGCAATTAGCTTCATATCTGGCTGTCACTTAGAGAGCTCCTATACTACCTTCTTTGATGACTTGAGTAAAGAGATATCCTTCCGATCGTTAATCACTGTTTAATTTCTCCTGGATCAAGAAGAGTCAACGCTTTGTTTTTAAGAAAAGTGCATTGCATCTCTTTGCAACCTGCCGATCTACTTCGGGATATAAAAATCTAATAACATATTAATTGCAGTACCTTCTGCTCAATATCAGAAACAAACCAGCCAGTCAAACCTAGAAAGCTGAGTGGTTGAGTGCTTATGATGTCTGCATGAGTTACAACTGTAGCAGGTGGTTGTGGGTGCGAGTCCCACCCGATCAAACGAGCTTGTGAATGTTCTTTTTTTTACAAGCTTTTGAACAAAACAGAGTAAACATAAGTCAGTGCTGGCTGATTGGTAAGTTACTATGCTACACTGCACTAGCTATCCTATATAGTAAAGAAATGGTGAACTTGCAGAATATAACAAAGTTATAACTGTATTCACAGGGGAACCATCGCAATGTCAACTGTGTTAGCTCCACGGCTTTTGCGACAGCAACAAAAGGCTACCTTGAGTCCTTGTCGGAATTTCTTGTATTTAAACTCATAGATGATGGGATTAATGACTGAATTGAAATAAAACACGACATGTGCAATTGCTTTGAAGTACTTGAAGCCTTTTGAACCGCAGAAAGGAATTTGACCTCTGTATGCGCCATGCACGCAGACAAGAAAAGTTATGTTAATTGGTGTCCATAGGATGATCAGAGCTCCTAAGACGATCGAAAGCATGCTGACAAGACGCTGTCTGGCAATCACAAGATCATAGGCTGCTTCCCTTGCATGTTGCAGGTTCAGGGCTTTTGCTTGTCTTTTGAGAGTGACGTGTATCTTGTAGTAGGCCAAACTCATCAATGTAAGTGGCAGCAAGTATGATGACAAATATATATGTACTTGAAGCAGAATGGGAAATGTATCGTCTTGGTATTCAATTTCTGAGCAAGTTCCGTCTGGTTCATGACTGGGTTTCCATGTAAATAAAAATGGTAACGAAAATAGAAATGATATCACCCAGATCAAAGCAATCAGAGTTTTCATCCGTGTTGCTGTGAGTTTCCTTGCATAGTGTAGTGGATGCACTAGAGCAATGTATCTCTCAAATGTTACCACGCAGAGATTGTAAGCAGATGCATACGACAACACCATTTCCAAACAGTCGGATTGCAGGAATCGGCAGAAAACAACCTTTCCACCAAAGGTTTTGGGCACAAAGTCAATTATTTTACAGTCTTCAAAATATATTAGACCCTTAAAAATACTATCCAAACACATCAGCATATCGGCCACAGCCAAATTCACCAGCAGATAGTTTGTCATAGTGTGTAGGAACTTGACACGTAAAATGACGAAGCACACTAAGAGGTTTCCCAAGACACCAATGACTCCTTCCGCAATCAACAAATGGCAAACCCACTGGCCTATACCGGTAGTTGGCTCCGTATTGTTAAAGAGTTGCTGGGTTGAATTCATGGCTGACATTTTGAGGAATGACGCTGCTGAAAAAGTTGTGTCCGGTAAATATTTGGTCCTTAAATACTGTTGATGCAATGTTCATAGATTAAAGCTGGCCAATACAATAATGAAGGATTCTTTGGACCAAAATATGCACATGGCCCTTTATCGACACTTGATGATCATACAATGTACAATCATGATGAAGTTTTGTTACCATCATCCAAGCACACTCTCGTCAGTGCTTGACCGTGGTCTTTCGTCATGGAGATTTCCACAACGACTGCCAATAAAAGTAGCCCTTTCTGTTATAAACAGTCCCCGTGTATCCTGCAATAAAGTACTTGGAGGAAACGCTCTGCTGATCATGTAGCATGCTCATTGCATGAAAACAACGCTCAGAGTGATATCCTGCACTGAAGTCAGCATCTTTTGACTCAGAATCAGATGAATTTGATTGGATGAAAGCTTGAATTAGAAAATAATCAGTGAGCAAAAGGCAATAACCTGCATATCTGGCTGTCACTTAGAGAGCTGCCATACGGCCTTCTTTGATGACTTGAGTAAAGAGATATTCTTCCGATGTTTAATCACTGTCTAATTTCTCCTGGATCAAGAATATCAAACGTTTGGGAATTGTTTTTAGAAAAGCTGGCTTTCTTTGCAACCTGTCGAAGCGAGGCATGCCAGATCTACTTCTGGATTCAAAATCTAATAACATTATTGACTGTTCAATCAATACACAGCAATTTAGCTTATTTCTACATCGTCCTTGATAATTGTCATTACCGTAATTTATCAAAACACAGTGACATTGTCTATGATAATGGTAAATAATATTAGGGACGATGAGATTAACGTGGGTGCCATTTTGTTGAGATTAATCGTACACTATCAAAAAGACATAAAAAAATAATTAGGTAAGAATTGTTAGGCGAAAAAAAAAGTGTCCGGTTTCTGGTATGCGCGCGCGTCGCCGTAGCCATGCGCGTCGGCAAAGTGAAAAAGTTTTTTTTTCAATGAAAGATGATGTCTCAAAACCGCCAAACTCACTGGTTTGACTGGAATCCTGCTGCTGCACAATTTTAACGTGTTTTGAGATTGGGTTATGGTCGAGGAATAAGCTTTATGTGGCCTCTCTGGACTCCCATATATTTGCACTAAGTTTAGTCTGGCACCATTTGCAGTCATCAGCCGACATTGGAAGCAAAAAAATCAGGTAAAAAAAAAAAAAAAAAACGCGTCGCCGCACCACTTTTTGGGCAAGCTCCATACCAGAAACCGGAGACTTTTTTTTTGGCCTATGTAAAATAAAACACAATTTCGGTAAAATTTATCGTGCAAAGTGTCCAGGTATTTCTAGGGCTTGGGGACGGCATAAAAATCACAAGAGCTTCGGAAAATGTTACCTTTAATGACCGAAATTAGCTGCGGCATACTCCCATCGTTGTAACAGATGTCACGGTGTTCTCCATCTTCACTTATGCTGTGCTTGTGCTGTGCTGCATCGCGTCACCGCACCGCGTGTACGTTTTTACCTTGTTTTGGTACGTTTTACCCAATTGCAGTACGTTTTTACATAATTAGGTAAACTGACTGCTTTATTTATTCAATATGTAATTTACAATTTACGTGTTTTCAAGGTACTTTCATGCGTGCATACTTGCCGTGGTCGAGCTGTGGGCCATGGGTTATACATCCTCATGTGTTCAGGGCATGGTCTGGGTCTCAGTTGCCCCAGGACATGGTCTGGGTGTCAGTTGCCCCAGGACATGGTCTGGGTGTCAGTTGCCCCAGGGCATGGTCTGGGTTTCAGTTGCCCCAGGGCATGGTCTGGGTGTCAGTTGCCCCAGGGCATGGTCTGGGTGTCAGTTGCCCCAGGGCATGATCTGTGTTTCAGTTGCCCCAGGGCATGGTCTGGGTGTCAGTTGCCCCAGGGCATGGTCTGGGTGTCAGTTGCCCCAGGGCATGGTCTGGGTGTCAGTTGCCCCAGGGCATGGTCTGGGTGTCAGTTGCCCCAGGGCATGGTCTGGGTGTCAGTTGCCCCAGGGCATGGTCTGGGTGTCAGTTGCCCCAGGGCATGGTCTGGGTTTCAGTTGCCCCAGGGCATGGTCTGGGTGTCAGTTGCCCCAGGGCATGGTCTGGGTGTCAGTTGCCCCAGGGCATGGTCTGGGTGTCAGTTGCCCCAGGGCATGGTCTGGGTTTCAGTTGCCCCAGGACATGGTCTGGGTTTCAGTTGCCCCAGGGCATGGTCTGAGTGTCAGTTGCCCCAGGACATGGTCTGTGTGTCAGCTGCCCCAAAATTAAGCAGAGCTTGGCATTCCTGATTCTTCCACCGTGCTGACTGCATGCCTGCCATTTTATCCGCTGTGTTACACAAAGTTGTTGTTCGAATGGAAGATCCTGATTCCAAGTTCCGTCCTTTTTGCACGAATGTTGGCTCTCTGTTTTAGGCTAAGACAACTCGACCGTGTCGCTTCAAAGGAAGACTAGACGGGGCCATCTGAGTGTTCCCCGATCTGCCTGCCTGACACCCTATTACCTGCTCCAGTGAGTCGGAGGCCCATCACTATCCTCGACGTCCAAGCCCGAGACGTCCGAGTGACCCAGCTCTACCCTAGACACAGCCACCAGCATCTCGCCCAAGACACAGCCACATCACCTTTCAAGACCCGCCAGTATACTTTTGTTTCACTGGATCGACAAATGACGAGAGTCGTCATTTCCACCCCTGTCTTCAATTGAACTTTTCGTCAACTAGTCTACTTCATCACATCGTTCTGCATACTCTTCAACTTCTCTACCATGATGGACTGCGATCTACCAAGGACGGACGCGTCGCGATTTCATTAGTACTTATAGTCTTGGCGCCTTGTTTTATGAGCCCTATCTTTGTATTCTAAATTTTACAGGATCCTGTGTTTTCTTTGAATTGATATTTAACTTCATTGCATTTTCATGTGTATTGCCATTGCTTGAGATCATTTTATTTCCAGCAATAAAACATATTTCATTGTGTACGTAAATCCTGAATTGCTCGGAAGTCAAGAGTTTTTTTCAAAAGGGAGTTAAATTAATATAAAATGTGGTTCCTGTTATTTTGAAATGTGAACCATGGGTTACACATATTTAAATTTAACACAACTTGTGTATTTTGTTCTGAGAGTGCAAGGACGTTGTCGGGGATGAAATTGGTATGGAAAAGGAAGGGGCGGGGTCTCAAGGAACGATGGGGGTGGGGGTAGCATCAGACATTCTTGTCTCCGACTTAGTAAACATGATTGTTGGTTCCTTTCCTGAATATTATTAATCAAAGATTTGCCGATTGCTACGTTTGGCAACATCTGTGCATATTCAATGATTAAAAAAAAGCCTTTTCGAGTAAATTTGAACTTATATCATTTTGGTATTGCCTGAAAATGTAGCGAGAAATCGCCAACCCCCCGGAAACTTCTATATTTAAACACAATTCATAAATATCTAAGACAGTTTACCCATTCCCATTGGTCGAAAGCCCGTCACGTGGCCGGTCTTAAACAGTTAATAAAAACCGGCTGGCTGGGCTTAAACTCTTTTCTTGTGTCACATGAAATTTGGACTCATATGAAGTCCGGTGCCTTTTACCGTTTTATTGGTTGAACGTTAACAATCTTTACCGTCGAAGGCATGCACAATACTACAAGTGAGTCAGTTTTTCATTGTCCTAAATTCACACCACACCGGCACAGCTGCGTTCTGCGCCATATCTTGCAGTACGCGCGACGCTTGCGCCAATTTCCTCATAACATAAGGTATTGTTTACATAACATTACATAGCTAGAGGGGCATTCCGAAAAACATGAAGTAAAATGGTTGAACAAAATCGTTTTTAACTTTTGACTTTTGTTGACATTTGGACCGAAACGTTTTTATTGTTTTGACCGAAAAGGTATTTTTGAATGGAATATGTGCTGGGCCGGTATTAAACACCATGTTTAAGACCGGTTTGGAGTTTGGAGTCTGGACCCTAGCCATCAGCTTCCAGACTCCAAATTGGTCTTAAACATGGTGTTTCGAACCGGCCAAGCCAGGGTGACCGTTTTAGCAGATTTACTGCTAGGTCTGACGGATTAAAAAAAAACAATCTAGGAGAATTTTGAAGTGCATCCAGGAGAATTGTGCGATCGTCATCTGGTCACCCTGGCAAAGCACACACTTATTTCCTTTATAATGTTTTTAAAAGAAAAATGAGTAAAAGAAAATAATAAATTAAATGAACCGCAAGACACACATTTTGCTATAAGTCAGTTTTTTGGCTACAAACATAGTTTTATTTCCGTCAAAGGATGAACTATCTGGTGGCACAAGCTTTCGGCTTTCACTTTTTACTCCTTTTTTACATTTTGGGGTGAGAGATAAAACCGAACAAGTTATTCATATGTACACCTTTGTTTGAACGACTTAGGAACCTTTTTTAAAGTTTCTTTGATGCCCGAACATAAAGCATTCAAATTTACACAAACTAATTTTTGGAACTGTACATAGCTCGCTTGTCCTAGTGCTTGACTCATCCCCGGGCTAAGCATATTTCCAAGATTGCAAATAATATTATATTTTTCTGCGACAAAATATTCAGTTGCATTTGACACAACTCTAAACCATGCATTTTTTTCATTGTTTTTGTTTTTACATTTTGTTATTTTTTTCTGTACAAGTTGATGTAATGAAATGCATGCATGTCTGTAGCAGTAATCGTCACAGACTAACTCATGCAATAGAATAAAATAAAAACTACATGTACATCATTCTAAAATAAGAAAACATTAAATTGACAAATTTGACATGTTACACGAAGAAAACGCTTGACAAAACAGACAAAACTTTCCATCTTTGAATGGAATCTTAATCTAAGGTGGTTAGGGCTAAAGCTCAAAAACTCATCAATCGTACTGATGCTTAGATAAATTATCTCATTCGATAATCAGATGCAGGTAGTAGAGGTCAATTGTTTGGTAAATCTGTTAGCAAAAAAGAAAAAGAAAAATCTAGGCTAATTTAATGGCGCTGAAAAGTAATGCCTACTACAGCAGAAACTTGTGCTAACCTTAAGCACTATTTCATGGCGTGGATTTGCTAACAGATGCGCGCATGGAGATTACTATGAAACATCACTAATTTAAGCCACTTTTTCCTCTGAGGTAAGCGTGCTTTTGCTGTGCTTACTGCTTATGGTATCCATGAAACAGATGGAGGCTTTGTTAGCAAGAAATTATGTGCTTAGTAGTGCTATGACCTTTGGCCCAAGGCTGATGCTAAGCACATGATTCTCTGCTAACAGAGCATCTGTGTATTTCATGCAGACAATAAGCAGTAAGCACAGAAAACGTACGGTTACCTCAGAGGAAAAAGTTGCTTAAAATTACTGAGGGTAACAGAAATCTCCATGCATACGTAACCGTTAGCACACCCACGCCGTGAAATAGTGCTGTTGGTTAGCCCAATTTTCTGCTATAGTTAGCAAAACTTTTTGGCATACTGTTAGGCTATGAAATAAGGCACAGAAACGAATACATTTTTAACGAAGTAAATTTACATACTTACAATGTCGTAACCCTAATGCAATTCCAAATTGAGATTTTGAAAAATTAACACAATATCCTTCAAATAGTTATAATTATAATAAATAATAAATAAAATAATTTTAAAAAAATAAAAAATAAAAAATAAAAAGCAAACGATGATAGCCTTCACTTCTATCCTACAATTTTATTGTTGGTCTAGAATATTTTGTCAATTTAAATTAGGAATATCTCAAACCTAGGGTGTGTATTTACGGGTAGTAGGGAATTGGATACCCGATTGAAAAAAATGCAGCCTGACATTTAAAACCTTTTTTTCCCTTCATTTTGGGACAATTTACTAATTAAAATGTACAGTTGGTTACAGGTACTCGATTCCACCATCTGTAACCGGTTCCTGACATAAGCGGTCGGGTACTCGGGTACCTGGTTCTGATGCACAGAGTGATATCCTGCACTGAAGTCAGCATCTTTTGACTCGGAATCGGATGATTTGATTGGATGAAAGGTTACAACCGAAATTAATGAGTGAGAGACAAAAGGCAATAATCTGCATGTCTGGCTGTCACTTAGAGAGCTGCCATACCGCCCTCTTTGATGTTTTGAGTAAAGCGATATCCTTCCGATCTTTAATCACTGTTTAATTCTCCAGGATCAAGAAGCATCAACGTTTTGTTTTAAAGAAAAGTGCATTGCCTTTCTTTGCAACCTGTCGATCGAGGCAAGATCTACTTCTAGATATAAAATCTAATAACATAATACTGCAGTACCTTCTGCTTAATAACAGAAACCAGCCGGTCAAATTAACCTAGAAAGCTGAGTGGTTGAGTGTTTATGATGTCTGCTTGAGTCACAACTGTAGCAGGTGGTTGTGGGTGTGAGTCCCACCCGATCAAGCGAGCTTGTAAATGTTCTTTCTTACAAGCTTTTGAACAACATGGACTAAACATACAGTGTTTATAAAATTATTTATGTGACGGGCATATCCAGATGATAAAATTTACATCTGCCAACACACACAAATCAATAATGCAAGACATTGCCTCGGACATTATTAATGTTATATTCAAGTCCTTGAATGCAACTTTTTAGTCTTTTGCGAAGAAGATGATAAAAAGTTTGATTTTTAAGAACTTTAATAACAATATTATATGTTGAACACAAGCAGCAACATTTACTTATTGGTTGAATAAATCACTGCTGGCTGATTGGTAAGTTACTATGCTACACTGTACTATCCTACATAGCTTAGAAATGGTGAACTTGTAGAATATAACCAATGCTGACTGTATTCATAGGGGAACCATCGCAATGTCAACTGTGTTAGCTCCATGGCTTTTGCGACAGCAACAAAAGGCTACCTTGAGTCCTTGTCGGAATTTCTTGTATTTAAACTCATAGATGATGGGATTAATGACTGAATTGAAATAAAACACAGAATGTGCAATTGCGTTGAAGTACTTGAAGCCTTTTGAATCACAAAATGGAAATTGGCTTCTGCAGAGAAGAAAACCTGTGTTAACTGGTGTCCATAGGATGATCAAAGCTCCTAAGACGATCGTAAGCATGCTGACAAGACGCTGTCTGGCAATCGCAAGATCATAGGCTGCTGCCCTTGCATGTTGCAGGTTCAGGGCTTTTGCTTGTCTTTTGAGAGTGACGTGTATCTTGTAGTAGGCCAAACTCATCAATGTAAGTGGCAGCAAGTATGATGACAAAAATGTATATACTCCTAGCAGAATATGCAAAGTATTGTCTTGTGATATTGTCAGTGTGATAAAGTGTTTGTTTAGATCTTTAATTACTGCTTAATATTTCTCCTCGATCATGAAGAACCAAAGTGTTTTTTAAAGGAAATTTCTTAGCCTTTCTTTGCAACCTGAGGCAAGATCTACTTCCGGATATAAAATCTAATAACATATTAATTGCAGAAACTTCTGCTTAATATCAGAAACAAACCAGCCCGTCAAACCTATAGAAAGCTGAGTGGTTGACATCTTTTGTTCACATGTCCACATGATGACTGTAAGACAAACTAACACAGTACATAATGCAAGACATTGCCTCGCACAATTAATATAATATAACCAGATTTAGCAAGTGCTTGCATGCAACTAATAGACTAAAGATGTTACCTCAGATATTGTTTTGTCATAGAGGTCCATAGACATAAACTCGTTTCTCACCGAGTTTTCTGAGACAATGATGATAAAAAGTGGAGTTTTAATAACAATTTTGTAAGTTGAACACAAGCAGCAACATTTACTTATGGTGGAATAAATCAGCGCTGGCTGATTGGTAAGTTACTATGTTACACTGTTCTATCCTACATAGTTTAGAAATGGTAAACTTGTAGAATATAACCAATGCTGACTGTATTCATAGGGGAACCATCGCAATGTCAACTGTGTTAGCTCCACGGCTTTTGCGACAGCAACAAAAAGCTACCTTGAGTCCTTGTCGGAATTTCTTGTATTTCAACTCATAGATGATGGGATTAATTACTGAATTGAAATAAAACACGACATGTGCAATTGCTTTGAAGTACTTGAAGCCATTTGAACCGCAGAAAGGAATTTGACCTCTATATGCTCCATGCACGCAGACAAGAAAAGTTATGTTAAGTGGTGTCCACAGGAGGATCAGAGCTCCGAAGACGATCGTTAACATGCTGACCAGACGCTGTCTAGCAATCACAAGATCATAGGCTGCTGCCCTTGCATGTTGCAGGTTCAGGGCTTTTGCTTGTCTTTTGAGAGTGACTTGTATCTGGTAGTAGGCCCAACTCATCCATGTTAGTGGTAGCAAGTATGATGAGACAGATATATATACTCGAACAAAACTACGAAATGCATCGTCTTGGTATTGAATAGTTGAGCAAGTCCCGTCTGGATCATTGCTGGATTTCAATATAAATAAAAGTGGTAACGAAAATAGAAATGATATCACCCAGATTAGACCAATCAGAGTTTTCATCCGTGTTGCTGTGAGTTTCCTTGCATACTGTAGTGGATGCACTAAAGCAACATATCTTTCTAATGTTACCACACAGAGATTGTAAGCAGATGCATACGACAAAGCCATTTCAAGAAAGTGAGATTGCAGGAATCGGCAGGAAAAAAACCTTCCACCAAAGGTTTTGGGCACATAGTCAATTATTTTACAGTCTTCATAATATATTAAACCATTAACAATACTCTCCAGACACGCCATCATATCGGCCACAGCCAAATTCACCAGCAGATAGTTTGTCATAGTGTGTAGGAACTTGACACGTAAAACAACGAAGCACACTAAGAGGTTTCCCAAGACACCAATGACTCCTTCCGCAATCAACAAATGGCAAACCCACTTTCCTATACCGGTAGTTGGCTCCGTATTGTTAAAGAGTTGCTGGGTTGAATTCATGGCTGACATTTTGGGGAATAATGCTGCTGGAAAAGATGTGTCCGATAAATATTTGGTCGTTAAATACTGTTGATACAATGTTCATAGAATTAAAGCTGGCCAAAACAATTGAAGGATTCTTTGGGCCAAAATATACTCATGGCCCTAAATCGACACTTGTTGATCATACAATGTACAATAGTGATGGAGTTTTTAGGGAGACAGACCTGTGTTCCAGAGCAACATCCAAGCACACTCTCGTCCGTGCTTTTTGGGGTTTTTCATCAAGGAGATTTCCACAATGACTGCCAATAAAAGTAGCCCTTTCTGTTAAGTTAAACAGTCCCCATGTATCCAGCAACAAAGCCTAACTTGGAGGCAACGCTCTGCTGATCATGTAGCATGCTCACTGCACGAAAACGACGCTCAGAGTGATATCCTGCACTGAAGTCAGTGTCTTTTGACTCAGAATCAGACGATTTCGATTGGATGAAAGCTTTAATTCGAAAATAGTGAGTGAGAGACAAAAGGCAATAACCTGCACGTCTGGCTGTCACTTAGAGAGCTGCCACACCGCCTTCTTTGATGACTTGAGTAAAGATATTCTTCCGATCGTTAATCACTGTTTAATTTCTCCTGGATTAAGAAGTACGTAGGTGTTTTTTTTTTTAAAGTGCATTGCCTTTCTTTGTAACCTATCGCAAAGCCTGCTGGTCAGACCATGGAGCTATGGTCAGACACTGCTGACACCAGCTGGATCTCATCATCACCAGAAGAACGGTTGTAGGCAATGTACAGTCCATCCGCAGTTGCCACAGTGCCGACTGCGACACAGACCACTCGCTTGTACTTAGCAAGAGCGTCCTGAAACGAAGGGGGTTGCACTACACCAATGCAAAGACACATGCATGCCCCGTATCAACGTTGGAAACGCCGCCAATGTCGACAGGACGCGTCAGTTCATCTCCACCTTGGAACAGATCCTTCCCAGAGTATGCAGAATTAAGCAAACTGGAATGGCATGCCAGCTGCAATCTTCAACTCAGCAGTAGATGCCTATGGGAGGAAGGAAAGGAAAAATGCAGACAGATACGAAGCCAACCTCACCATGATGGAGCCGGCCCTGACAGCTGCAAAAAAAGAAGGCTTTGTCAGCTACAAGCAGGACCCTGAACGCCCTGCGTGCTCCCAGAGCCAAATCCCAGCAGACAACCCGGAGCTTTGCCAACCAATGCCGGCTCGAGCTCTGCTCTGACATCCAGCGGGCTTCAGGCACAGGCCGGAACGATGTACGAGGGCATCAAACAAGCCACGGGGCCACGCAAAAGGAATACAGCAACACTGAAGACTAAAAGTGGTTAAGTCATCACTGACAGGAAGAAACAGATGAAGAGGTGGCAAGACTACCTCGAGCTTGTACTCCACTGTGAACGCTGTGTCAGAGCAGGAAGCCCTCAGCCAGGTCGATTGTGAGCTCGACGAGGTACCAACTGCGGCAGAGTTCGAGAAGGCAATCGACGCACTGACAAACGAGATATTCTTCCGATCTTTAATTACTGTTTAATTTCTCCTTGATCAAGAAGAATCAAAGTGGGTTTTTTTAAAGAAAAGTTGGTAGCCTGTTTTTGCAACCTGTCGAACGAGGCATATAAGATCTACTTCTAGATAGAAAAATCCAATAACATACTATTATTGTTTTAATTGAATGTTCAAGCAATACACAGCAATCGTGCTCATTTCTACATCACCCTTGATAATTTTCAGTACCGTATTTTATCAAAACACAGTGACATTGTCAATGATAATATATAAGGGTCAATGAGATTAAGTTGATCGTAAGTGTCTAGTGATGTTACAAAAAGGACGTTGTCAAAGATGAAATTGGTAGGGTAATGAAGGAGGGAAAAGGAAAGGGCGCGGTCTCAAGGAACGGTTGAAGGGGGGGGGGGCAGCGGCAGACTTTTTGTTTCCGACTTAGTAAACATGATTTTTGGTTCCTTTCCTGAATTTTATTAATCAAGGATTTGCCGATTGCTACGTTTGGCAACATCTGTGCATATTCAATGATTTTACAAGGCCTTTTCGAGTAAATTTGAACCTATATTATTTTGGTATTGTCTGACAATGTGGCAAGAAATCGTCAACCCCCCCCCCTTCGGAAACTTCTATATTTAACACAATTCATAAATACCTAAGACAGTTTACCCATTCCCATTGGTCGAAAGCCTGTCACGTGACCTGTATTAAACAGTTGATAAAACACCGGCTGGCTGGGCTTAAACTCTTTTCTTGTGTCACATGAAATTTGGACTCATTTGAAGTCCGGTGCCTTTTACCGTTTTATTGGTTGAACGTTCACAATCCTCACCGTCGTAGGCATTATACTACAAGTGAGTCAGTTTTTCATAGTCCTATATTTACACCGCACCGCACCGGCACAGCTGCGTTCTGCGTCACTCTCGCAGTACGCGCGACGCTCGCGCCAATTTTCACATAAAGAATTGTTTACATAGCTAGAGGGGCATTATGAAAAACATGAAGTAAAATGGTTGAACAAAATCGTTGGAACTTTATGTTTTTTGACTTGTGTTGACATTTGGACCGAACATGGTGATTTTTTTTGACAGAAAAGGTATTTTTGAATGGGAATAAATGTGTGGTGGGCCGGTATTAAACACCATGTTTAAGACCGGTTTGGAGTCTGGACCCCAGCCATCAGCTTTCAGACGCCAAACTGGTCTTAAACATGGTGATTAAAACCGGCCAAACCAAGGTGACCGTTTAGCAGATTTACTGCTAGGTCTGACGGATAAAAAAAAACAGTCTAGGAGCATTTTGAAGTGCATCCAGGAGAATTGTGCGATCGTCATCTGGTCACCCTGGCAAAGCACACATTTATTTCCTTCAAAATATTTTTAACAGAAAAATGAGTAAAAGAGAATAATACGTTAAATTGAACCGCAAGACAAACATTTTGCAACAAGTCAGTTTTTTTTTTGCTACAAACATTGTTTTATTTCCATCAAAGGATGAACTATCTGGTGGCACAAGCTTACGGCTTTATTCTTTTTTACTCTTTTTTTTTTACATTTTGGGGTGAGGGATAAAACCGAACAAGTTATTCATATGTACACCTTTGTTTTAACGACTTAAGAACCTTTTTAAAGTTTCTTTAAATGATGCCCGAACATAAAATCATTCAAATTTTTACAAACTAATTTTTGGAGCTGTACATAGCTCGCTTGTCCTAGTGCTTGACTCATCCCAAGGCTTAGCATATTTTCCTGGATGGCAAATAATATATTTTTCTGCGACAAAATAGTCAGTTGCATTTGACACAACTCTAACCCATGCATTTGGTTATACATGTCATTATTACAGAGGTTTTTTTTTTTTACAAAAAGTTAAAAACAAATACATTACACATCTAAACAAAAGATTTACAAAATTCGAAACGAAATTTCTGTGGAACACACACTTCATTAACCAAACATGAGAAATATGACATAGTGTGATTTTCCAATACTTTCACAAGCAAATGGAATTTCATGCACATTTATCCAAATTCAAACAACTGACATAGATGGATGGAGAGTTGGAGACCCCAACAAATTCAACTTCTCAATCTCATTGATTTTTTAACGTAACTTGGTTTTTTTTTGTCATTCTTTCCTTCGGAGCAGCCTTCATCAAGTTCAATTATTTCAGAATAACGGGTCTCCTTGAAACACACATTTGAAATCTTTAATTTTTGTTTAAAATTCTCAAAAATCTCAACCAAAGAGAAATAACTGCCTCTCAGACCTAACAAGAAGTCTAATTTCGTGCTCTCCGTACTCTTTTTTTTTTCTTACTTGTTTTTATTTTACATTTTATTATTTTTTTCTGTACAAGTTGATGTCATGAAATGCATGCATGTCTGTAGCAGTAATCGTCACAGACTAACTCATGCAATAGAATAAATTCGCAAGGCACGTAACCGAAAAAACCCAAAAAATAACCAGCTGCTCACCAAATTGACTTCAATCTGTTAAACTTGAATAAATGACTACATCATTTAAAAAAAGAACATTTTATGTAAATTGACATGTTACACGAGGAAAACGCTTGACAAAACAGAAAAAACTTTCCATCTCGGAATGGAATCTTAATCTAAGGTGGTTAGGGCTCAAGCTCAAAAACTCATCAATGTTACTGATGCTTAGATAAATCTCATTCGATAATCAGATGCAGGTAGTGGAGTAAAATTGCTTGTTAAATCTATTAGGAAAAAATCCCAAATCTAGTGTCAATTTCATGGCGCTGCTTAAGAGTTAGCAGAAAGTTATGCTTACTATAGCAGAAACTTGTGCTAACCTTAAGTACTATTTTATTGCGTTTATGTGCTAACGAATGCGCATGCATGGCTTAAAGTAGTGATGTAACAATAGAAATCTATTGTTACATCACTACTTTAAGCCACTTTTTCCTCTGAAGTAAGCATGCTTTTGCTGTGCTTACTGCTTATGGTTTCCATGAAACAGATGGAGGATTTGACACTGTATGCAGTGATGTGAGCCAGCACGTTGATGACATCACCACGGCCATGGTGGACAAGAGAGTCTGGAAGAGTTTGGTTGCATCCATCTCGGTTGCGGCCGCCCAATGATGGTGGTTGTTAGCAAGCAATAATGTGCTTAGCAGTGCTATGAAATCGGGCCCAGATTGTTCACAAAGGTCCGCAGGACAATACTGCCACACCAGTGCGTCAATGCAGCAACATACAAGTCAGCTCATACAGAAAATGAAAACCAATGGGGCGTGGTCTAATATGCAAAAATATGCAAATTAGACGCGTGTGAATCAGTTTTTGCAAACGCAAAGCTGCAATACTCGAGTTGCATGAATACAATATATGGCCGAGTGGAGTGTCCGCCATTAACCCTACCCACCCACTCACCATAAGAAGCGGCACGTGTTTCACACCCACCATGGGAAAAACTTCTTTTTCATTTTTGGACAATTTACTAATTAAAATGTACAGTTGGTTACAGGTACTCGATTCCACCATCTGGAACCGGTTCCTGACATAAGCGGTTGGGTACTCGAGTACCTGGTTCTGATGCACAGAGTGATATCCTGCACTGAAGTCAGCATCTTTTGACTCAGAATCGGATGATTTTGATTGGATGAAAGCTTGAATTAGAAAATAATGAGTGAGAAAAAAGGCAATAAGCTTCATATCTGGCTGTCACTTAGAGAGCTGCCACACCGCCCTCTTTGATGAATTGAGTAAAGAGATATCCTTCCGATCTTTAATCACTGTTTAATTTGTCCTGGATCAAGAAGAATCAACGTTTTGTTTTTAAGAAAAGTGCACTGCCTTTCTTTGCAACCTGTCGATCGAGGCAAGATCTACTTCTGGATGTAAAATCTAATATAGGTTTTCCCGTCCAATTTCGCACTTAGTGCATGCAAAAGTAAAGATAGGTCATTCAATTTCGCACATAGTGCATGAGAAAGTATAAATAGGTCATTCAATTTCGCGGATAGGGCAGCCAAAATCACCAATCGGCATTCAAATTCGCTATAGTGCAGCCAAAATGGCCAATTGGCATTCATAATCGCTTTAGGGCAACCAAATTCGCCAATCGGCATACGAATTCGTACATAGTGCAACCAAGCTCGCCCTTGAAACCCCCTCGAGCTAAGTTAGGGCATTTAATTTCGCCATAGGGCATCCAATTATACAATTTGTGCATCCAATTTAGCACATGTAATTTTTTTCTAATTGTTTTTTATAGCTTTCTCATGTTTATATCTTCTTCCACTTAATGAGCTTGCTTTGTCTCTATTAAGTCGCCGAATAAAAATCATATTTATCGGATGGCCCAAAGGCAGATGAATTAACAGAGGGAAAATTTCCTTACATTTCCCTCGATTAATTCATATGCCTTTTTTTTATCTTTGTAAATTTTCTTTCATAACGTTTATTTTCTTGTGGTCATTTGCACCATCTCTTCATTTATATGCATTGACTAGAGACATAAATCATAGCATGTATACAATATCATGATTTTCTTCTTTCATATTGTATATATATATATTTACTTTTTGTGTTTTTTATCTTGTATCTGTTTTCATATGACTTTAATCATTTAAAACAATCTTTTCATCACAACTTAAGACATTGATTACGGTTTTCTTCCCTTATAATAATTCTTTGTTGAACCTTTTATATTCTTTTTAAAACATAATTATAACTAAATGTATATACTTAATATGATATCGTAACTGCAGATAGTTATATTTTACTGATCGGAAATTTTACTGGTAGGAAATTTACATGTTAAAGTTCAAAGCTCAAACTCAGTCATTTTTTCAGCCATTGATGTTAATTGCGTAATGTCTGCCAATGTAAATACTAAAGCTGCTGATATTTATATGTGGAAAGCAAAAGGTGAAATGCAAAGAATGCATTACCAAAGGAGATGAAAGAAATATATATACAATTTGCGCCAAGGCGCTGGTGAGGAACAAAATAACTTGCTCAATAAGCAGGCCAATGCTTCTATAATTTACATTTCACCTCTAGGAGACAAAACAAATACAACTATCGAAGTCCAGGCATCTGTAAAAAAAAAAATGTAAATTGTCCAGTGAAGTTTTATGAATGGTCATTGGTGGCACACATATTGCAGGTTGGGAAAAACGCGCAAAGAATATTTGAATATGTATTACTGTATACAAGTCATGTAACTACAGTGCTAAATTGAATGTACTAGTTATGAACATGAATACCCTATGGCGAAATTGAATGCTCTATCTTCAGTCACGTGTCCTTCCGTGCTAACTTGAATGCACTATGGCGAATCTGAATGTTGTTTTTACACTTTTGATTGCTCTATGGCGAATCTGAATGCCCATTACGAATTTTTGGCTGCCGTATGGTGATTCTGAATGACTATTTTTCTTTTTTGACTGCCCTATGGCGATTTTGAATGACTAGTTTGAATTTTTGGTTGCCCTATAGCAAAATTGAATGAACTATTTATACTCTTGAATGCACTAAGTGCGAAATTGGACGGGAAAACCTATATTAAACATTCTAATTGCAGTACCTTCTGCTTTATATCACAAATAAACCTACCAGTCAAACCTAGAAAGCTGAGTGGTTGACTTTTTTTTATGATGTCTGCATGAGTTACAACTGTAGCAGGTGGTTGTGGGTGCGAGTTCCACCCGATCAAGCGAGCTTGTGAATGTTCTTTCTTACCAGCTTTTGAACACAGATTTAACATAAATCAGTGCTGGCTGATGGTAAGATTCTACGCTACACTGTACAATCCTAAATAGCTTAGAAATGGTGAACTTTCAGAATATAACCAATGGTAACTGTAGTCATATGGGAACCATCGCGATGTCAACTGTGTTAGCTCCATGGCTTTTGTGACAGCAACAAAAAGTCACCTTGAGTCCTTGTCGGAATTTCTTGTATTTCAACTAATAGATGATGGGATTAATGACTGAATTGAAATAAAACACGACATGTGCAATTGCTTTGAAGTACTTGAAGCCTTTTGAACCGCAGAAAGGAATTTGACCTCTGTATGCGCCATGCACGCAGACAAGAAAAGTTATGTTAATTGGTGTCCATAGGATGATCAGAGCTCCTAAGACGATCGAAAGCATGCTGACAAGACGCTGTCTTGCAATCACAAGATCATAGGCTGCTGCCCTTGCATGTTGCAGGTGCAGGGCTTTTGCTTGTCTTTTGAGAGTGGCGTGTATCTTGTAGTAGGCCAAACTCATCAATGTTAGTGGTAGCAAGTATAATGAGACAAATGTATATACTCGAACAAAACTACGAAATGCATCGTCTTGGTATTGAATATTTGAGCAAGTCCCGTCTGGATCATTGCTGGATTTCAATATAAATAAAAGTGGCAACGAAAAAAGAATTGACATCACCCAGATTAGAGCAATCAGAGTTTTCATCCGTGTTGCTGTGAGTTTCCTTGCATACTGTAGTGGATGCACTAAAGCAACATATCTCTCGAATGTTACCACGCAGAGATTGTAAGCAGATGCATACGACAAAGCCCACTCAAGAAAGTGAGATTGCAGGAATCGGCAGAAAATAACCTTTCCACCAAAGGTTTTGGGCACATAGTCAATTATTTTACAGTCGTCATAATAAATTAGACCATCAAAAATACAGATCAGACACGACAGCATGTCGGCAAAAGCCAAATTCACTAGCAGATAGTTTGTCATAGTGTGTAGGGATTTGACACGTAAAATGACGAAGCACACTAAGAGGTTTCCCAAGACACCAATGACTCCTTCCGCAATCAACAAATGGCAAACCCACTTGCCTATACCGGTAGTTGGCTCCGTATTGTTAAAGAGCTGCTGGGTTGAATTCATGGCTGACATTTTGGGGAATGATGGTGATGAAAAATTTGTGTCCGGTAAATATTTGATCGTTGAATACTGTTGATGCAATGTTCATAAGATTAAAGCTGGCCAAAACAATTGAAGGATTCTTTGGACCAAAATATGCACATGGTCCTGCATCGACACTTGATGAACATACAACTACAATAGTGATGGAGTTTTTTTGGAGACAGACCTGTTTTCCAGAGCAACATCCAAGCACACTCTGGTCAGTGCTTTTTGTGGTCGTTCAGCAAGGAGATTTCCACAACGACTGCCAATAAAAGTAGCCCTTTCTGTTATAAAACAGTCCCTGTGTGTCTAGCAACAAAGAACTTGGAGGAAACGCTCTGCTGATCATGTAGCATGCTCACTGCATGAAAACGACACTCAGAGTGATATCCTGGACCGAAGTCAGTGTCTTTTGACTCGGAATCAGATGATCTTTATTAAATGAAACCTTACAACCGAAAATAATGAGTGAGAGACAAAAGGCAATAACCTGCACGTCTGGCTGTCACTTAGAGAGCTGCCATACTGCCCTCTTTGACGCCTTGAGTAAAGCGAAGGGATGTGCAATGTGTGCATTGACGGATAGTACAGGTACCTGATTACCCGTTAAAGAAACCCAACTTCAAAATCTAAATCTGGGAAGTTGCTGTACAGATTGTTCATAAAGGTCGGCAGAATAACACCACACCGTTGCGTTAGTACAAGATACAAGTGCACAGCGAGTTCATACAAGGTGTAAATTATATTTTGGCAAACGTCATAAACGTGAATCTGTTGTTTTTCCATGCAGCCTGAGATTCAAAATCTAACTTTTTCATTGTTGGAGAATTGACTACGGTACCTAACATTCCATAATCTGGAACCGGTTCCTGAAATCAGCGGTCAGGTACTCCAGTACTCAGTTCTAATGCAAAGCCCTTCTAAAAAACTACTATTTTAACTCTTACTCGCTCTAGTTTTTGTTAGAAACTTTTCTGAGTCCTTAAAAATCCACCGTAGGTATGAAAAAAAAAACAAATCTGAGTTTGTGCTCTCTGAGGATCATTCAACACATTTTAAGTTTTTAGCTGCTCATTTGAATCAAACACTGCTGGTCTGCAGGTATAACTATACAGACAAATGTACAAAATACTACTGTACAAAAATGGTTAACACACAGTACCTGTACAATGTAATTGAGTCCACGTTGCTTACCCCACCCCCCCCCCCCCCCATTTTCTCAAGGCATCCTGTTGAATTCAACGTGTAAAGCCATCTTAATCTAATAAAAACAAAAGCATTTGCCAACTGTTGGGAATTGTGGGCTGGGTAGGGGTGGGGTGGGGTGGGGTTGGGTTGGGTTTGATTTGGTTGGGTTGGGTGGGGTGCGTTGGGTTGGGTTGGGTTGGGTTGGGCTGGGCTGGGCTGGGCTGGGCTGGGTTGGGTTGGGTGGGGTTAGGTGGGGTTGGGTTGGGTGGGTTGGGTTGGGTTGGGTCGGGTTGGGTTGGGCTGGGCTGGGTTGGGTTGGGTGGGGTTAGGTGGGTTTGGGTTGGGTGGGTTGGGTTGGGTTGGGTTGGGTTGGGTTGGGTTGGGCTGGGCTGGGCAGCATTGGGTTGGGTTGGGTTGGGTTGGGTTGGGTTGGGTTGAGTTGGGCTAGGTTGGGCTGGGTTGGGTTGTTTTGGGTTGGGTGTGGTTGGGTTGGGTTGTTTTGGGTTGGGCTGGGCTGGGCTGCATTAGGTTGGGTGGGGTTGGGTGGGTTGGGTGGGGTTGGGTTGGTTGGGTTGGATTGGATTGGGCTGTGTTGGGTTGGGTTAGGTTGGGTTGGGTTGGGCTGGGCTGCGTTGGGTTGAGTGGGGTTGGGGAGGATGTTAGCATCACAGGATTCAACAACAGGCATGCAACCGGGAAGTCACCAACAAAGAGGAAATTCAAATCTTTCTAAGACTTTGTACAAGTACAGTGTTTTCCTATTTTTAATGGCACACATGCAAAGTAAAAAAAGAGGAAATCAGCTGATCCGAGGAAAAGTTGCATGCCTGCAACAAGTGATACCCCATACTGAAGTAGGAAACAAACAATTTACAAACAGTGTAGAGAAAAGCTTACATCTAAACTTTTCCTCTAGGCTTTTACAATATTTATAATTTCAGGAAGAATCCTCACCTAACATCGGCTCATATCAAAATTATGTATTTTTTTTGGGTAGGCAACATGTAAAAAAAAACCTCACAAAATGTGTGAGTCACTAGTTTAACCTCACAATGCATGACGGGATAATTGACGACCTCACATGGACAACAACACCCATGCATAATGGGATTTTCGACAATCTTGAAAATGCGTGACAGTCTATTGGACAAACGTAGCATGCATCTTGGGACGCTGGACATTTCTGGTGCCTGCGTGCCAAGCAACTATGGTGACAATATACAGTATGTGATGTCCCCAAAAAAGTGTCTGTCTGACTATTTTTGAAATAACTACAAAATCATGGGGTAATTTTTGAATTTTTTGGGTTGTGCACATACTCCACAGCCTTGATCTGGTACACGGTACCCTGTGGAGACATGTGCATAATAGGGAACAAAAGATTGTATACATCTCCACAGGGCAATTTATATCATGTAGGTGAATACGTCTCTACAAGGTTATCACGAAATAGATATATGGATTTTAAACAAAAACTAGGAATTTCCAAGGTATGTTGATACGTCACAAATTGAAGTATTTTATGTAAGGGATATTACGTCCGAATTTCAGCCCAGGAAATTAATTCTGGTTAAAATAGGAGCATTTTGAAACAACACTTTCAAACTCGAAAACTTTAATACACGAGAACAAAGAAATGACTCACTCCACAAGGATACACATTCCAGTATGCGTGGCCTCAACCCCTATGAGTTTCATTTAATTTCAGTCACACATCACTACGCAATTATCAATTGATCACAACAACATTTTTGGACACTGTGACCAAATTCCTTGCCTTGTTCAATCTCAGAACTGTGTTAAGTCAGCTGTGTAAAATCCTTCATGCTGTGAAAAGGGCTGCAGTTGGGATTGGAATCATTTGCCTGGCTATCAGTCATCATGGCAAGACCTCAGTTTAATGCTCAAGGGCAAATGATTCCAATCCCAAACCACATCAGCCTTTTTTTCCACAACATGCAGGATTCTTCACAGCTTACATAACACAGCACTGAAACTGATTAAAGCAAGGAACTTTGTCACAGTGTCCAAGAATGGTGTGATCAATTGACAATTATGCAGTGATGCGTGACTGAAATTAAATGAAACTCATAGGGGTTGAGGCCAAGGCTTAGGAGTATCTGCACAACCAAACAATTTCAAAATTGACCTCATGGTTTTGTAGTTATTTTAAAAACTATCGACGGACACTTTTTGGGACATAATTTATAGGAAATTTTTTACTTTTTTGCTAATGGGGTCAACTGTCAAACTTAGAACAGCCTGAAGTTTACAACCCCTATTGTCATATTTGACAAATCTTCTGATAAGTCCCTTTTGAGACACGTTCGACACCAAATGATGCTCCAAAATACACACTGGTGTATTTTCATGGGGCAAAAGTAGCATCACTTGTCAGTCGGTTAGGCCCAAAAAAAAGTCTCCGGTTTCTGGTATGCAGCTTGCCCAAAAAGTGGTGCGGCGACGCGGCTTCTTTTTTTTTTCTACCTGATTTTTTTGCTTCAAATGTCGGCTGATGACTGCAAATGGTGCCCGACTAAACTTAGTGCAAATATATGGGAGTCCAGAGAGGCCACATAAAGCTTATTCTCGACCATAACCCAATCTAAAAACACGTTAAAATTGTGCAGCAGCAGGATTCCAGTCAAACCAGTGAGTTTGGCGGTTTTGAGACATCATCTTTCATTGAAAAAAAACCTTTTTCATTTTGCCGACGCGCATGGCTATGGCGACGCGCGCGCATACCAGAAACCGGAGACTTTTTTTTTGTTGGGATTACTCGTCAAATAATGATTTTTCTATGTACAATCTCTACACCGCTAGAAAGTATTATAACACCTCACCCGAATATTCTGTATCTTGAGAACTAGTCACATGGCATTCGCTATTTTTACAATGTTGCTGTACATGGCTAAAAAGACTAGATACAACGGTCTAAAAAAGTACTATAGGTATAGAAACCAATGTAGCAACCAGAGATCTGTGTGCACATCCATACGGTTGTGCGCATTGCGCACATTGTTCCAACACGCTATGTAGTTGGGTTCAAACATTTCATGAAGGGGTAGTTTGGAAAAGTGCAAGTAAATGTTCAACTACTTTCACATAGAAATCGAAGTACAGTTTAATGGATTTCGGTTAAATTTATTAATTATCTCTGAAAACCAAGCAGAATATGCAAGTGAGGCGTTATAAAACAAATACTGACCGCTTTAATGGGTGGTGTAATAAAACTAGCCTCCCTCAGTGATCCATGCAGTGTTTTGCTCTACGGATCACCTCATGAGGCTAGTTTTACCACACCACTCGGAACAGTCAATATTTGTATGCTATCAGCCTTTTTGAGATACAGTGGCCATAATAGAGGGCGCTTTTTGAGATACGGTGGCCATAATAGAGGGCGCTTTTTGGTTTGCGTATTTCTCTTCCGTTTTCGCCCAAACCAGAAAGCTCCCCTCGTTTAACGCTGCCAAATCCCAAAGCGGATAATTGTCTACAGAACCAACTAGTGAAAGGACAAATTTGAGGCAGTTTTTAATTCCTTGACTGTCGAATTTCGACACTCTTTTTAACATAATGTTCTGCATCCGATGAAATATTTGTCTTACATTCAGCCTCATCCTCACTGAAATCCATCCATCTTCACGGTCAGATCTTGGGCCTGTTGTTAGGGCTTGCCAATGCCGCTGCATCATCGTCCAAGGATCTCAGCAAGGAGTCCTCGTCTTCCACCGTGAATGCAGGCGAGGAGGAAGAGGATACATACTGGACCACCTCATTGCCTGAATCAAAAAGGAAAGGAGTGCATTTTTTTTTCATTCCGACAAAATTGGACGCAGAAAAAGTTAATGTTAAATTGCTGAGATATTTTCGCTAGTAAGCTGGAATTTACAATCTACGTAAAGCCATCTTAGCAACAGGGTCATTGAGTTGCTCTGTATTGTTAGCGAGCAATGTGCATGAATTTAGGCCTATATTATACTTGACATCCTCCGCACTGCTCCAGGATGCCACTGGCTCTGCCTCAACATATCGACAGTGATTGCTGGAGGATTTTGCAGGATTGAGGCAGTGGTCACCCGCCAAGGACCACGTTCAAGAAATATTGGAGGATTTTGGAGGGTTGAGGCTGTATGCTCCTCCACACTGCTCCAGGATGTCACTGGCTCTGCCTCAACATATTGACAGTGATTGCTGGAGGATTTTGCAGGATTGAGGCAGTGGTCATCTCCCAAGGACCACATTCAAGAAATATTGGTTGATTTTGGAGGATTGAGGTTGTATGCAATTTTTAAATGGAGGCAGTTGGAGGATTTTGCAGGATTGAGGTTGCATCCTAGCAGCAATGCCTGGGGAGTTGGGGTTAATAAAACACAATGCTGTACAATATCCATGATCCATTGCATTTTGTTACCATGGGATTATTGTCACTTTAGGCGACGCCTCAGTGCAGTGAGAATCGATAAACTTCTCAACTCAGTTGTTTGTCTTCTCACCTTTGACATTTTCCTGGTCCCCGTCTTCATTGCTTTGTGAATGGGAAACAGCCATGTTTGGGAACAGATCCTAGTCAGAGAGAAAAACAAGGAATGTGGGTTGAAACAGTTGAGGTGATAGTCAGTGCATCTAATTAATCGCAACTGATAACCAAGAAATGAAGGATGGTAGGGCCTCATCTTGAAAGCCCACCTCCAACAGCCCTGAAAAATGTCCACTCAAAAGATTTTGGAGGGTTTTGCAAGATAGAGACAGGTAGAACCCAATCATTATTACTTTACATGGGGCTTTCTGCCTCTTGAAAATGTGTTATGTATGATAAACAAGACGCACAAAATTGGTTACTCGCGTTACAAAAATGTAACGTGAGTAACCAATTTTGTGCATCTTGTTTATCACACGTGTGTACACAACACATTTTTCTGGATGTCATCTTTGGTGCTTAGGTAGGTCTAGGTCTACTCTATCTACCATGGGGATAACAATTATTAAACCTTTTCAGTAAGGTAATTACAGCCTAAGGAAACTCAAAAGTGCATCAAAAATGTAACCTGAGTAACCGTGAAATTGCCCAAATGAAATTCCAAGACTTTTCCAGGACAAAATGAGGGTTTTCAATGACCACTTCTGATGCCGTTTTTGGCATCTTGGGAGCCTATTGCTCTGGAGACAAGGGACGCCACTCCCTTTCAGCCTTCCAGTTGGGCACAAAACCACTGAGCACCCCAAACGCAGCACAATTATGCATCAAACGAGCAGCAAGTATAGAGCATACATGCATTAACCCTAACCCTCCAGGGTATGTTTGCTAGAACCCTGCCAAACGCAGCAACATGCAACACTTGACTAAGTGACAAGCCTGCCAAATGTAGCAAGATGCATCAGGGGAAAAGTCTCAAGGCCACACTGCCTCAGAGTCCGTGGTCACTGCACGCAGCAGGATACAACTGTGGCATTGTTCAGTGGGACTTAGCTCTCATCGTTTCAGAGCTGGCCATTCATGCACTGGTGTTGGCAGCTGAATGCATCAAAGTGCACCAGTTCTTTTCCACCTGGTGCACTGTGTTGCGTCTGGCAGGGTTAGGGTTAAGAGGAAGCATAGTAAACTGGAATGACTGTGAAAACCCTGCCTGCAGAGTGGAGAAATACTGGGGATTCAGGAAGTTTCTTTAAAAAAGGCCTCGAGAGTTGGCGTTAATTTGTTGGGTAGAACTATGGTTGTAGGCATACGCTACATTACATACCGTTTCATTGGTATTGCCACTATTTTCTGAGTTGAATATCTGTGAAATAAAGAACGAAAACCACTGGGTGTCAGACAGCGATGTTTGAACTTTAATTCTACAGGTAAGTGGACCTCATACCACTCTCAATTTTTGAATACTGTATGAGCTAGCTCGTTTGTCTGTAATGATCCAACAGCACTTTTACCAGTCTATCAGATGGGTCGATTTCAAATTTTACAAGCCCAACTAACATTTTACCGATCTGCTTAAAAATGTTGAAAATATTTGCAACTCTTTCCTAATGGCATTATATAACTCTTTTTTCTATCTGCATAAATTTGAAAGTGGTAAATTTGTCAAAAAAGCACAAAAGTGGCAAAGCAATCTTTAAAACAAAATGAACAAAATACTGAATCCAATAGAATCCAACAAACTGAACAGATGTTGTAATCCAATTGCCAAATCGAACGGAATTCGTTGGACATCAGTGAACTGAGGATTGTGAAGTATGAGCCTAATAACCAGCCTACCTCCATGAGCGAGTCCATATCCAGATTGTACGGTGTTGCGCTGCCGATTGACGTCAACATGTGTTGGATTAAGTCCAGGTTCTCCTGCACGGTGTTGACGTGTTCGCCAATCTCACCCCTAGTATCAACAGGAGAAAAAAAACAGTCATGAATCACACGGAATGGAAAAGCGAATGGAATAGAAAAAGGATGGAATAGGAAAAAGAATGGAATAGGAAATGGAATAGGGAAAAGAATGGAATAGGAAAAAGAATGGAATAGGAAATGGAATAGGGAAAAGAATGGAATTGGGAAAAGAATGGAAACAGAATAGGAAAAAGGATGGAATAGGAATAGGTAAAAGGATGGAATAGGAAAGAGAATGGAATATGAAATGAAAAAAGAAAAAAAGTACCTAGCATTTGAAACATCCTGCCATCCCGATTTATAAGTTCGTTTTTGACTTTCCTTAATATACAGGGTGTCCCCCCCCCAAAAAAATATGAAACCTCAAGCGCCTTGTTTTTTCAGCTTTAAAAAAAGTACAATTTGCAAATATCGATATTTTTTGCAGAGTGTATACATTAACTTTTCAACAACAAGGAAAGCTAAAAATTGTTAAGTGTGCTGTTTAGGACATGTTGAATCAGGTTTGGCAAATATGAATACTGTTATTGGGAAATGGGGACCATATGAAATGGTGCGGGTGCGGGATACGTAAGTTGTTGGAATACCTAGCTGGTTATAACATCATCTTGCGTGGCTATTACACCAAACCCACATGTACACATCTTAACATTTTCATGTCAAATACACATTGCCGATTGAGTGTGCCAGATGAAATAATCCCCGAAAAATGGAGATTTCAGGAGCTACTTTTTTCCGATCCACATACGTATCTCATAACAGCCTACCTTTGTTCATCATGTGACAGCATTCTCTTCATGATGGCCTTGGATCCTGAGCCTGACGTCATACCTGACGTCTGACCCAACGGCGACCCCAGGCCGTTCCCGACAATTCCCTCACCCTGTTCATCATCGTCTGTGTCAAAAAGCGAAGCCATGCCAGCATTAGCCTGGCCGTCAGTCTCCTGCAACGGCCACGCAGTGCTTCCAAACATGCCAGTGTCTCCCCCACTAGGCAGGGCCAGGTCAGAAGTACTGGGCTCCAGGCCAGCTGGTGATGTCACCATCGGTGATGTAACAGCTTGGGCCATGTCGGCCGTCGCGGGGGGTATGTCCAGCTCAAAGAGCGATGGGTCAAGGGTGGCTGGGGTCTGGTCGGAGACAGCGGCCATGCCGGGCTCGATGCCGGGGCTGGAGAGAGGCTGTCCGGTGGTGGATGGGATGTCGGTGATGTCGGATAGGACTGCTCCTGAGGGAAGGGTGCCAACTTCAGGTAAGGTGGCGATGTCAGTGTCAAAGGAGACCTAGAAGACAACAAGCAATACTCAAAAATGATGCAAAACACAAAAAAAAGAACCTGGAAAAAGTTCCTAAATGTTGATATTCATGCAAGTGTACCAACTGCGTTACTGTTCTCACTTCTTCATGCAATTTATGGATTTGGGTTGTAGGGAGTGAAAGATGCCAAATATCTGCAGATACCCCATTGAAATTGACCTTCTCTAAAAGGCACGGATGCCAGTGGGTTTTTGTTTCAGGGCTGGCATTTTTTTTTCTAAGATTGCAATACATCACACATACTCACATCGCCATACTATTCACGTGTTATGACAGTCGACAACAAATGTACAATACACGTACATACACATTCATGTATCCGCCAACATGGCAATCGTCGTTGGGCAGCGCACGCACAACGCGCAAAGACTTGCACACCAGTACAATGTGATTGCAGTGAGCCTCTAGGGTACTTGGTCCTAGGCTGGCTACCAAACCTCCTTTCAAGGTCTATACTGTTATGGAGAGACAGGGAACCATCTCATTGACACAGCGCCCTCGCTAATGCACACATGGATCCCATACAGTGCTGCATCTGAACTGTGTGACTTACGGGCTCAATGACTTGGATGTTGTCCCCCGGGTTGGCAAGTCTGGAGTATTTGGGTTTACTTGGGTCGGAGGCTGCCTCGATCATCAAAGGTCTGTGGAAACATAACGATCATGGAATAAATCCCGAAATGGACAATGAAAATATTGGAATAATGGTGACCTTCCGAAGGGTCAAATTTCTACAGTACAGTCGACACTTGTTAATACAAACACTGTTAATGCAATTCTGGTTATAGCAAACATAAAGCCTTGGTCCCGACTGTGCATGTATGTGCACAATGAATGGGACTGGCACTCCACTTAATACAAAATTCTGATATAACAAATATTTTGGCTAGGTCCGGCAGTGTTTGTATTAACGAGAGTCGACAGTACATTTGGAACAGGTAGCACAATTAACCCTCTGTTTTCTGAACAGTCAAAAAATCAATTGGTCCACTGCCATGCCTTTATACACGCCAGTCACCAACTATCAGATTTGGTAAAGTTAGGTACAGCTGGCTTATCAATCTCCTTCAGTCAAGGCAAATCTGTATCAAAGTTACATGAACAGTCACAGCCAGTCAATCCTGCTTTACAAAAACAGGGAGCTCTTAACCTTTAAAAACAGTCACTTGATTGATTTTGATGGCTGGGATGGCTTTGTTGAATTTGCCGACCAGACAGGGAGGGACAAAGACAAAATAGAGGTAAAAAAAATCTTAACTTTAGTACATGTTTGTAACAACAAAATGTGGATGTCTGTGAAAGGAAAGTAATCACCCCTAACCCTGCTTAATCCAACAGGATCCAACTATATCATAAACCCGTTGGAGCCTGTTGGATTGAGCAGTAAACCCAGTACAAATGTACATGTACATATTCAGAGTCTGATTCTGTTGGGTACTGATAAATAACACCAACGTGGACTCTGTTGGAACCAGCAAACAACTTAAATTAGGCACAGTTGGATTCTGTTGGATGGAGCACGAATTTTAGCAGGGTAGTCCTGAGGAACCCTCAGGGGTTAGGGTTGGGTTTACAGATCGCTTGCCCTGTTCCTATGGAACTTACTGTTTTCTCTTCAATCCAACTGGTTTGACCATCGTGATTAGGAACTGAATCAGACGATTGACGATCTTCTGTTGTTTCTCATGACGCGTGCGAAGATAGACCACTTCACGCCAGAGAACTTCGTTCTCCCTTAACATAAGCAAACAAACAAAACAACAGATTTTAATTTAGTACTTTTGTTTGATGAACAATCTTTTCATCCTGTATAAGCCTTAGTGAATTCAATGTTTCCTGAAAAACAAAATAAAATAAATAAATTAATAAACTGATTATTCCTTTGCAAGGCCATGGCTGAATGGGTGTGCATCGGAACCAGGTACCCGAGTACCCGACCGCTGATGTCAGGAACCTGTTCCAGATTACGGGATCGGGTACCCGTAACCAACATCACAAATTACTTAGTAACTTCTCAGACAATGAAAAAGAAAGTTGTTGAATGCCATTTGTGGGGACTTTTCAAAAGGAAAACCAGGCTACACAGAAAAACCAAAACAGATTTCACATTTAGCTGCATTTTAACGCATGACAGATGATACTACGAAAGTTGCAATTTATACCGTAAAGCTATAAAGCCCTTCAGACAACTTCTGGATTTGAATTTTGGGGTTGGGGTTCTTTTACGGGCATCTGGGTACCCGTGTTTTTCTTCAATAGGGTCCCCGGAACCTGTTTTTCTGTAAATGCACACCACTACATGGCTGAGCTCAGACCCAAGATGGACATATTGCAAATCTATTATCTGAAATAGCACAGCTGGTCATTGCATTCTGGCATTAACCAACATTTGCTGAGTACATCACAAATCAACCACCGAGTTGACCAATGCCCCTTGATCCAGCTTGCTCCGGATTAATCCCTTGCAAGTCCAGACTTGCAGATTAAACATCTGACAAAGAGATTATCTTGAATGGATCTTTTGGGACTTGGCATTCTAGAATTATCCGTCAACACACTAGAGAGATTTCTTTAAGAAATACAGGATGAATTGAACATATGCATGTTGAATCTATAATGTAAGAAAACTTGGTGAATTTTCTTCAACTAATACAAAATAGTGTTCATGTTGAAATCAGTGTAAATGTTAAGGAAATACTTAAAATGTTTTGACTGACCTCAATCCCAAATGAGCTTTTACAAGGCACTTTCTCTAATGTTCCTAGGGTCAATACTACACAGTAACCAAATGAAATATTTCTTTAAAACTGGGGCACAAAAATCTCACATAAACTTGAAATAAACCTAGTGCCTCCATCAAAAACGAAAGTTGGCGTTAGATATAAATGTAGTTTGGAGGATTGGGGTTTTTTATGACTCAACCATTCAAATGAAGATCCAACATCAATTTCTTACTGATGGATCTTGAAGCATTTTTCAGGGTTTCAATTTCAGCTCACCCAACAGCTCACTAAACCAACAGCTAATTCGAGTACCAACAAAAAGTATCACTGTTGGATCTTGTGGGATTTTGTGGGGTTAAGTATTCAGCTCACCGTATTGCTTAAATAGTCATTAAAACGGGAGCCAACAAATAAACCATGATCCAACAGAAATTTCTCACTTATTGCATCTTGTGGGAATTAGTGAGGTTAAGGATTAAGCTTACCCTACAAGTACAACTCAGTTTTTTTAACACAGAAACAACAGCTAACTACTGATCCAACATGAAACTCCCAATATTGGATCTAGTAGGATTTTGTAGGCTTACGTTTCAGCTCATCCTACTGCTCAGTCCTTAAAACAGAATCCAACAAATGAACCATGATCCAACAGAAATCTCTCACTGATGGATCTTGTGGGATTCTGTAGGGTTCAGTATTCATCTCACCTCTGTATAGCTTCCAGTGTGCCGCTGATGTTTTCCTGTTTGCCCTTCATGTCTTGAACATCTGTCAGAATCTGATGCATGTCTTCATATTTCAACTTGTTCTCTTCACGAGCCGACACCTACAGAGACAACACGATCATTAGGCAACATTCTAACACGACAAGTCGGTCAGACTAACTCAAACTGGCCCTAGAGGGCGTTATCCATCTCTACATAATGCAGTAATGTGTTATGCAGATGTCTGAATGGAAACACACTGCAATGGTATTATTATGCACAAGACTTATAATGGAAACTGCATAGGATAGAAGAATTGCTCCCTGAATCTATTTTATGTAATATAATCTGTTGAATGGCATGGTGCCAGACTATTTTATGATTGGAGTGCATTCCAAGCCTCACTCTAAAAAAATTTTAAAAAATTGTTTAAATATGGCTTAAAACATTAGGGTAGGTTTACTCACAAATATTAAATTATTCAACGGAGCAGACTGGTATTAATTTGTAATGAGCTTTTATTCAGGCATGCAACTGGGAATTTAGGGGAAAAAATGAGGAAACTCCAAATCGCACAAGACTTTGTACATTATTTTTCAATTTGTAATGACATTCATGAGAAGTTAAAAAAACAAGGAAATCAGTGGATCCGAGGAAAAGTTGCATGCCTGCTTATTTCATTTCTACTCGTAAGTTCCAAAAATGAAAAGTTTACCTCGCTTTCAATCTAAAATGGCTGACTTGTGAATAAAGTCTGTTACAAAAACGTACCTTTCTCTTTATATTCTCTAAAAGATCAGTTCTTCCTTTAACAAAGTTTGGGTGTTGGAACTCGATCTCATCACTGTCTAGCTTCAGACATCCGTGCTCCAGGTTGGCTTTCTTGCGAAACCCATCTGGAGAGAAAAATAAGGAAAGGTATTATGCATAAAGGACTACTCGAATGAAAATCAGGGATCACAAAGACTGCACAAAAGACATTTAATAATCTTTCCATCAAAATTTAAACGACAAAGAAAACAGAGGTTGGATGGGTCTGACCAGGAGGAACTGATTTAGTATAGAATTCTTCATGAGTTTGTGATTTTTAATTTAATTTTAATTTTTAATTTTAAGAAAATCTTGGATGCATTTGCTTTGTTGGAAAGAGTTCCATACTGGGCCACCACTCATATTCCCTAATATGACCTGAAAAGTACCAAAAGTTGTCAACCTGATGAAGAAACACTATTTAAGGAGGGCACAAATTCTTAAAATACTTGAACTTTTTCTGTCATGGCCCATAGACTTAGTGCAGGAGGTCTGAGTGGTGGCCTGGTATGGAATTCTTTCCAAATCCTTTTATGAAGTTTTTGGCTGTTTCAACTGCAAATCTGTATTAAACATGCGGATTGCGGGTACTTACACATATTGAGTTGGCGGATGAAACTGGCCATGTTGTTGTGCTTGAAGAACTTGGGCAAGATGTCCTTTGCAAAATGTGTCTGGTTTTGAACAACAAAGCTATTCCCAGACTTGTGGACAAAAAGGACAAAGGGATATTAATAGCAATACAATAGATAAAACTCACCACATTAACAAAAACAGTTCTGCTTTCGATTACATGTCTTTCAAAAAAGGGTAGTACATGTAGGTCGGCTTTGTGCAATGTGACCCCCTCATATATCATGTATCATGATGACGCAGGCTGCACTGCATCAACCAATCACCGACGGTCTACCAAACTGCTTGGACACTATTGCCAAGTTTGTTTCCAGCATTTTCATTTTTATTGTTGTCACTTTTACCCCATAATGTCCCTGAAATATCAAAACCCTGCCCAGAAAAAATGTTGCAACCTGACGCCACTTTTTTCTTCATATATCATCTCAATGAAGGTCAGTTATTGCAAAAATGATAAGACATGAATCTGGGACTGAGAAACATTTCCAATGTTGTTAGGAAATATTTTCCATTGACTTTGTACACAACCGCTGAAGTGGCGTCGGGTTGCTACATTTTTTCCCCCTGCTCGGCTCTTTCCACATTTTATAATCCGGCAGTTATTCAAAATGGTGTTGTCGTCTAAATGGAACTTTTCATCAATGAATCAGCAACGTTCTACCAAACCAGCTTGTACATTGTAAACACGTGAGGGCGCACTTTTAAAATTAGTCACCATGTTCGTGTGTTTTGTAGCTGTCGTTGACAGCGTTGTTTTACCCCATAATTTCCCTCAAAAATCAAAACCCTGCCCTCTTTCCACAAAATTAATCCTGCAGTCAGTGCAAATATACAACATGGTGTCAACGTCATCTCCTTAGGTGAATCCCAAGAAAGGGGTCCGCAACTACACAAACGCCATGATGGGGAAAGAAATGACTAGTCACTTTTGTCAGTAAGTCACGTGCACGTTGTCATGTCGTCATGTAGTCCGAGTAACTTGGACCCAACTTATCGCCTTTTTAACATTCAGACATGGTCTGGCTATAGTAGGGTCCAAGCTAATCGTTATATGCCGAGCAACACAATTCTGTCATTGACACAAAAACCCAACATTGCACAACAAAAACATTATATTTCACCCTCAAAACAACCTCCAAATTACTAGATACACCACCTGAGGTACAAGTAGACATCGATAATTAAGATGGTTGTACTGAAGTTTACTTACGATCCGGATGAAAAGTGAAATTTCCCGTTCAATTCCGAGAGCTCCCCTCGCGATCGTGAACACATACATTTCCAACTCGTGTTAATGTTTGAACGACGCAATGTGGTCTTCATGCCCAGCGTTCATTCGATGGTCCCCGTATCCCGAGTGTGATTCTGTTATCGAGCGCGCGCGATGCATCGATTATGATAATGAGAAGACTGGAGCACGTTTGTAAACACAAGTGCATTTCGAACGATAATGGGGAGTCGGGAACTAGCTTGAACTGGTTTCCGTCCATAAAATCTGCCCTAGTTCCCAACACCCTATTATCTCTCGCAATGCACCTGTGTTTACAAACGTGATCCAGTCTACTCATTATCATATTATCGATGCATCGCGTGCGCTTGGTAACCGAATCGCACTCGGGATACGGGGACCATCTAATGAACGCTGGACATGAAGACCACATCGCAATTCAAACACAAATCGGAAATTTAACGTGTTCACGATCACGAGCGGAGCTCTCGGAATTGAACGGGAAATTTCACTTTTCATCCGGATCGTAAGTAAACTTCAGTACAACCATCTTAATCATCGATGTCTACTTGTACCTCAGATGGCATATCTAGTTATTTGGAGGCCGTTTTGAGGGTGAAATCTAATGTTTTTGTTGGGCAATGTTGGATTTTTTTGTCAATGACAGAATTGTGTTGCTCGGCATATAAGGATTAGCTTGGACCCCACTATCGCCAGACCATGCATGTCCGAATGTTAAAAAGGCGATAAGTTGGGTCCAAGTTACTCGGACTAGGCCTAGTTCAGTAGTTGTCATGAAGTTGAACGTTTAGTCCCACTTGTGACTGTGTGGCCTCCGTATTGCTGCGCTGTATGTTAGGCCACACGCCTGGTTTCCCAAAATACTGAGGAGTTTAGTTCCAAACTGGCGCATATGGACTCCAGAAAGAAAGATGTCTGAATTTTTCGAAATTTTTTTTTTTAAAATATCACCTAATCTACCCGCGGGGCAAAAGATAAGAAATCATAAAATACAACCATATCAGTGGTATGTAAAAAAAAATGCCACAAAAGGGTGCGCCAGTGTTTGGAATAAACTCCTCAGTAGGTTGGGAAACCAGGCGTGTGGCCTAACGTACAGCGTGGGTCAGACAAGTCGACCGTTGAGACAACTCGACTCGGGACAAGTCAACCGTTGAGACAACTCGACCGTTGAGACTACTCGACCGTATGTGCGAAAAATGGAAAGACAAGTCGACCGTTGAGATAAGTCGACCGTTGAGACAAGTCGCCTCGCATGTTTTTGGGCCTAGTTTTGGGGATAGTACCGGGGTTTTTTACGGCGGCTGATCGCCGTTTGGGAGTTGTGATACATGAGTTTTTTTTGTTGCATATATCAGAGCCGATATAGCGCAGCGTGATTGTCCGTGCACATCGTTCGTTTTTGCCGGGCCTGTGCGCGCATCCCCGGTCAACGTGGCCGTACCGTGCACGGTGACATCATTTTTGCCGGGCCTGTGCGCGCACTTATCCCCGGTCAATGTGGCCGTACCGTGCACGGTGGCATCGTTTTTGCCGGGCCTGTGCGCCCACTTATCCCCGGTCAACTTGTCCGTACCGTGCACGGTGACATCGTTTTTGCCAGCCCTGAGCGCACTTATCCCCGGTCAACGTGGCCGTACCGTGCACGGTGACATCGTTTGTGCCGGGTCTGTGCGCCCACTTGCCGCGCCAGTCGATGTGCCCGCGTGCCGGGCCGGGCCCGGTCCTCGCGGGCGGGGCGCGCCGGCCCGACGCGACGGCCACTGGATCGGAGCGCCCTCTGTGCATCGAGTATGCCTGCGCCGCGCCCGGGACCGGTCTTGCCACAGATTTATGCAACTTTTTCCGCTCCACGTGTATAGATTTCCATTCAGTCGAGCTGCCTCAACGGTCGAGTTGTCTCGAGTCAAGTTGTCTCAATGGTCGAGTTGTCTTAGCTGGAGTTACCCAGCCCTAAATTTTATCATTGGGTTGTCATTTAGGGCTGGAGATAATTTTTCACGTAACCCAGCAGCGTAAGCAGGTCCCAAAAAAAATTGCGGAAGCGCAACACCCGATGACTGTTTCATGCACTAATATGAGGTTTACCACTCGCATCACAGCTGCGGTAACGGGGAAAGCCGAAACGTGTTTCTGGTAACTGGCGCGAAAAAACGCTCGGTCATTGGATTAGCGACCGCGCCTTCAAGTAAGTGCGCGTGCGTATGAGGGTGGTTACTAAGCAAATCGCGCGTGCGCACTGCATATTCATGCTGCATAGTCTGGCCCCCGGACCAGACGTGATATGAGCGTCGAGAATAATTGTCCGGTCTAGGGAACCAGACTACACGCTGCACAGACGTACATCATGTACGACTAGAATAGACTCGGCGGTGAGAAACTGATGAAAAGAGTCTACAAACACGTACAAGTTTAACGTTGCTTTCGAGTTTATTTTCCAGATTAAGGTCGGTCAGCATCGCATATGGAATTCCTGAACCCAGCGGCCCAATAGATAAGGACACATAGAATACTACGACGTAACAAATTGGCTTCTCCAACAAGGTAAAAATATTAAAAATATTGGTCATAAATTTTTTTCGCCTGGTTTTGAGCACTTCATACCCTGGACTCCCTCCGTTACGTAGGGAGGAAAGGGAGTCCACCTGGGCTAGCAACCGATAGTGCATAAAACAGTCATCGGGTGTTACGCTTCCGCGTGACGTCATGCGCCAACAGCCAGCGCAGCCGGCAAAAACGACTAGTATCAGCGCGCTGTGCATGGTATCGACCGCCATTCATTGTACACAATTTTTTGTGTGCACAAACCAATTGCGGTCCTGGTTAGCGCTTATTCCTCCTGTTTTCACTGCAATTGTAGGCTGAATCTTCATCGTGGATCGTTTTTTACTTCAAGGACCTGTGTAATGGTTATTCCAGGCAAGTTTGGGGTGAGTTGCAGTTGCAATTAGTGTGTAACGGGGACAAAATTGAACATTTTCGAAATTTGAACATTTTCGCAATTTTTTTTGGGACCTGCCTACGCTGCTGGGTTACGTGAAAAATTATCTCCAGCCATAAATGACAACCCAATCATTTAGGGCTGGGTAACTCCAGCTAGAGTGGTCTCAACGGTCGACTTGTCTCAACGGTCGACTTGTCTCGAGTCGAGTTGTCTCAACGGTCGACTTGTCTCAGCAATAGGGAGGCCACACGGCCACACAAGCATGACAAGCATGACTGTTTGCAAACTTACGGGACCCCATCCAATGAGTTCATCGTTCGTCGCATCATCAACAAGCAGCCACAGCTTGGCCAAAAAACCTGGAACATTCGAGCTGGGAAGATTCGCTTCCTTCTTTTCCATGGTGGACTGCAATATTACGTCGATTTCTGGGAAAATTTAACCCACGTCCTCTGCGATGAACGCCATCTTGAATTGAAATTGTCCCGTTTCATGCATTTAATATCCGCGATCCGAAGTCCGATGTGTGCGATCCCCGGCCCCGGCCATTTTCGTTGGACAATTGTATCAGTAGGGAAGTTTGTCTACGCAACTTACCTACGATTAAAATATAATTTTAAAACAGCTGACAATATTTATCTATATTGTGTTATTATAGAAAATATTTTGTACAACTACACATTCGAATTTCTTACGGAATTAAATATCAATTACCATTGTAGTTAATTAATTACCCCTATTTTATCAAATGGTATGTTCTATGGATAGTGCGTACGTGTCGTAAAGGAGAGCTGTACGTGACCAACTTGTCGGACGGGCAAAATGGCAAAATGTATTGCTTGCTATGCTATGGGAACGAGGATGCTACGACATCGCAGGGGGTACGTAGACTGGTCGGCTCGAATAGAAGTCATGTGGAAGTTGGATGATCGGATGGAAGATCCAGCAAATCGACGTGACACCCGAGTTAACTCGTACCCAAGTCAACTCGTACTCAACTCGTACCCGAGTCAACTCGTACCCAGGTTAACTCGTACCCATATGACTCGTACCCGAGTCAACTCGTACCCAAGTCAACTCGTACCCATATCAACTCGTACTTTCCTCCTCATTTTTTTGGGGGGGGGGGAGTACAAATGGCCGGTTAACAAAAAAATCTGAATTTACCCTCAAAAACGGCGACAGAAATAGTTGTTAAGCCACCAGAAATATAAATCAAGTTTGAGGTTTAATTAAAGGCGGTGGTATCATCACATGTTACTCACAATCTGGATGAAAAGGGAAATATTTGTACCATTCATCGGCAAGGGCTCCATCGCGAGTACCGCGTGGAGAACAGTTTCAAATTGGTACTCGCCAATCGACGGAGCCCTCGCTGATAAATGGTAAATTTCGCTTTTTCATTCAGATCACCAGATGTTATTTAAATCTATGTAGCATTCTTTGTGAGTGATGATGTTATTTTTTTTTCAGAGACCTTGGATCACTGAGATCGGCGGAGTGAATGTGCGAAACTTCTATAGGCCTACTACGTCTTTTATTTTTCAGCCGACATTTTTTTTTCTTTTTACGAATTCAGTATTCAAGACATTTTTTTAAAAAGAAAGTCGCTTTTTAAAAAGGAATTTTGTAATGTAAAAATAAAATATATTCACAATGTTCACTCACTCAATTTTTTGGCCCTGAAAGTACATCAAATCTGAAGAGAAAATAGTTATGTTACACGAAACTTAAATGAGTCACACAGACGTCATTATTAAATTTATAACGATTCTTCAATATATTGGTAGTTTTTTTACAATTAGTTCGGTAAATGTCGTAAAAAAATTCTTTTGCAGCTCAAATTAGGTTTCTGCGATAAGTTCAAGTAGAATATTAATTTGGTAACAGAAAGTTAGGATTTTTAATTATTTGTTCACTTTTGAGGCATCAAGGATCGAAGTACATGTAAAACGACAAAGGAAAATGGTGGCTCAATTCCGTTCAGAGATGCTCTTTCTATACGTTTTTTTGGGAACAATTTATTGACTGATCCTTGGGTGTGAAGGATTATTCGGACATTAGTAAATTGTAATTCAAGTGCAAGAGAAAGTTTTATCTTAAACAAAACTGCTAATCGGTTTTCTTTTTTGCGAGAAGTTTCGTCTTAAACTTGACATCCGATTCGATTCATCATGAACTGCAGACCATCCGATCGATCAGTAGAAAATTCATCGGAAAACCACAGGATCATCTGTAAAATATATACAAAATAAAATAAAGTGATAAAAGCATGCATAGTTTGGGTAAAAAATGTACTTGAAGTGTGAAAATCGGCCCCGTATTAAATATGTACAACTACAAGTACACCAAGGCCTAATCATAGTGATGCCGTTGAAAAACGGCGGGTTCCGATATCAACTCAGTGCGCAACGGCAAAAACCCCGTGCACGTACAACCTTTTTGACCCGGCGAGTGCGCGCTGCACAGGCCTGGGAAAACGATGTCACCGTGCACGGAACAGCCACGTTGACCGGCGAGTGCGCGCACAGGCCCGGCAAAAACGATGTCACCGTGCAACCGGCAAAATCCGATTATAAAAGCTCCGTTCGTTTCACAGATTTTCTTTTCGAAAATAGGCAGCTATTTTGAGCTGCGGGTACGAGTTGACCCGGGTACGACTCGAGTCGGGTACGACTTGAATCGGGTACGAGTTGACTTGGTGAATTTAGGGGTACGAGTTGACTCGGGTGCGAGTTAACTCGGGTACGAGTTGACCAGTTGACCCATTTCCGACAGCGCCATCTATTGTTGATAAACAGATCGTAAAACATGTCAAAATGGCTGCCAATGTTTCAGTAAGTTCTCCTCTTTTTTATTTGATGGTTTCTTCAACTGTAACTATCTGAGTATAAATATCATTTGACGAGGGCATACCAGACTATTGTACTTAAGAAAAAGCATAAAATAGAATCTCATTCCACTTCCAGGCCTAGTGTAGTGATTTAACTTTTGTAAATGAACTGTCGTGCGAGATCGCAACACCGTGAACACGTAAATGAGACAGGGCGCCCTCAATTACTGAGGACAGGTTTTGTATTTTTGTAATAACAATTAACATTTTAGATTCAGTGACTGTGTTTCTCTAAAAGTTGGGAGTGTCACTCACACTGTGGTTACAAAACTTTCGATTTGTATTTGGCAATGGCTGTATCTCTAAATTCTGAATTACTTGGAAGCAAACAAATATTCGAACAATTTGGGCTCGAATTGACGCAAGTCGTGTCATACAACTGAACGTTCCTGAAGCAGAAGAAATGCATCAGAATTTAGACCCGTGAACATGGCTATATCCACACTCCTGGTCCATTCCTACCATTTTCCTGCGTGCATGACTCGGAGTGCCAACATGGCCTCAGAAAATCAAAAGATAAACTTGTACATTTATTGTGGTGTCAAGGGGTTTTTTTCCCCCTCAAATTTCTTGGCAAACTTGCAAGATCCTACACTCGCATGAATTTACAGAAAGCTTTGTATGCATGTAGTTATAATACTTGTGAAGTGACGTGCCGCGTGACAGATTTGAGTGTATTTACGTGAGGACGGAGCGTGGCATTGTTTAGAACACCACGGTCACAGGTCTAATCAGAATTTAGCAAGAGTTCCTAGAAGCAGGGGCCTAACATCTTCTTGGCCGAAGACAAAGCTGGAAAATTAAAAAGGCCCACAGAGGACCCCAAACCATGTCTAATGTGAGGGCGCTCTGGGCAAGCTGTCTAGTTTGGTTCAGTTAAATTGAAGTTTTTTGACACACGCCATAACCTAGGCCTACATGTTTTGCTGAAACTGAAAGCCTGCCTATATTATAAGCCACTTTAGAGTTACTACTACTGCACATGCTCACATCAGATTCAACGATTTAGTTTTGTGGATAAACAGTTTGCCATGCGCATGCAAAATTCATAGCAGGGTACCAGTGAAATCAAAGGAAAATTTAGTTTTGAAGTAAATGACTGTCAGCATCAGTGTTGTACTATAGTCAAATCCATCACAAGTCCTTCTGTCATAATTCAAATCACAAGCTATTCAAATGAACTGTGACAAAGGCATTCCTTTGTTATTGTTCATCCCCTGTTACTTGTGACTGGACTTGTGACTGGACTTATGACTGGACTTGAGATTTACTTGTGACAAGACTTGCGAATAGACTTGATGAGACTTACTTGTGAATACACTTGTGATTTAGTTGTGACTGGACTTGCGAATAAACTTGAGATTTACTTGTGAATACACTTGTGATTTACTTGTGACTGGACTTGTGACTGGACTTGAGATTTACTTGTGACAGGACTTGCGAATGGACTTGAGATTTACTTGTGAATACACTTGTGATTTAGATGTGACTGGACTTGCGAATGGACTTGAGATTTACTTGTGACTGGACTTGTGAAGTTGTGATTAAACTTGTGATAAGACTTGTGATTTTGCTGTGACTGGACTTGTGATTTACTTGTGACTGGACTTGTGACATGACTTGAGATTTACTTGTTGCTTGAGATGTACACACTGTACTTGTGACTGGATTTGTGACTGCACTTGTGATTTAGTTGTGACTGGACTTGTGATTTAGTTGTGACTGGACTTGTGATTTAGTTGTGACTGGACTTTTGAATAGTCTTGTGATTTACTCGTGACTGGACTTGTGACTGGACTTGAGATTTAGTTGTGACTGGACTTGCGAATGGACTTGAGATTTACTTGTGACTGGACTTGTGAAGTTGTGATTAAACTTGTGATTAGACTTGTGATTTTGCTGTGACTGGACTTGTGAATGGACTTGTGATTTTGTTGTGACTGGACTTGTGACTGGACTTGTGATTTACTTGTGACTGGACTTGTGACTGGACTTGAGATTTACTCGTTGACTTATGAATGGACTTGAGATGTACACACTGTACTTATGACTGGACTTGTGACTTGGACTTGTGATTTAGTTGTGACTGGACTTGTGATTTAGTTGTGACTGGACTTGTGATTTAGTTGTGACTGGACTTGTGATTTAGTTGTGACTGGACTTGTGACTGGACTTGTGAATAGACTTGTGATTTAGTTGTGACTGGACTTGTGATTTAGTTGTGACTGGACTTGACTTGTGAATAGACTTGTGATGGACACTGCTCAGGATTATTTTTCACAATCTTTCTTGTTCACAGGAATCACCAGGCCAGCCACCTGGAGAACATGTCGCTGAAGGCCACTCACCATCGGAACCGAAATCAGTAGAAACATGCGAGAAATCCAGTGGTGAAAACAGCACTGTTGAGCTCCGTGAAAAACAAACCAAAGGTAATATACATTTTGTAAAAGACACACAGGATATGTTATTCTATGTCTTGTTTGATGACACAATGTTATAGTTCTTTTACTGCACAATGTTGTTGAAACTGGTTGGAGTCGGACAACTGCATTAGGATTTTGGTTACAAATCATAATTGTCGTAAAAAAAATTTTAAACTTATATTTTCATTCAGGGCAAATGTGTAACCGTCAAAATGTACAAACATTTCTTTAAATTTTGGAATTTAGAGCTACATGCACACACCTAAGAAAATTAAGCGCAATGGGAAGTCATTCTTATTCTGTTATTGTAGTTGTAAAAATGTGTCTCTCATTACCAAGGTACAAATGACATGATTGCTTAGTCGTTTATTTGGTCATTAATTATTCAGTCATCATTCATATGTTTGTCTTGTGTTTGTTTTTCAGAAAAGCAGCCAACTCCAATAATATGCAGTCCGTCAAAGTCAAAGCGTAAACTGGATTCATCAGAGGGACATGACGACAGCACATGTGATCCGCAGCTGGAAAACTTGTGCCGCAAGAAGTTCAAACCTATCGCTCCCAAGCCAACGGTCAAGAAGGACCACCATCAATCAGTTGTCACGGCAACCGTTCCCATCAAGGATGTAAATCATTCGGATTTCGGCTCTTCCTTCTGTGTGACCAAAAGTGAGAGCAGGAAAGGAGCAGTCATGTTTGTGAGTCCTAAAGTGCAACTGATTCCTAGCGTACCAATCATAGCTCATGCACCGGCGCTGAATGGTGAAACGTTGTCCTCAAACGGCTCTCCATTCTCGATGACTGTTCCCCTGCTTCCACACGGCAAGTACCTGAATATCATGAATCCACCTGCACGGGTTGCAATGACGGATATTGCTGGTCACTACAAAACAGTCGTTCAGCTGTTACCGAATGGTTCCAGTCATGGTTGTCTCCAGCCTACCAGCTTAGTGTCAACCAAGAGCAATCTGAACAAAGCTAGTGTTTATACTGGTTCTTCCAAAACAGCATCAGTGAGAAGTGAACCCTGCCAGGGTAAGAATGGAATATCGGCGAACAAAACTTCCAAAACAAAAACAGTATCCAAACCCAAAGCAAGTAGATACAAGTACAGCCTCCTGATGAACGGAGGGTCTTATGATAGCAATATTGTAACAACTACAACTGCATATAACCCCAAACCCCAAACCTGTATAACACCTGCGGTCTCCTTAAATGGTGGTGTGCGACTTAACCTACCCGCCGTGTTAACAAGCTCAGGAATCCTCCAGATAACTGTCCCCAGTGTTGGCATCGCTAACGGGCAGGTGCAGTTCTGTGATGTTCCTCCACCTGCTGATGTTGTACATACTCAATCTAGTGTTGCACAGACTACAACTAGTGTTGCACGGACTACATGTACCACAGCACAGTCTGTTAATGTACCAGGCATTACACGTACATTAACCTCCACAGTGCAGCCAGTGATTACAACAAGTGCCCCAATCACTTCAACTTCCAATAGATTAACTCAGTCTAATGTAACTGAGCAAACCACTGTAGCCAACACAAATGGCATGTCTCTTGATGAGACTCTCAGAGTTATGCTTAGGAGCCCCAGATCAAATGTCTCCAAGGATAGGCAGAAAGAAACTTGTCAAACCAAGAAAACGAAACCAAATAGGACCGGTGCTTCCACTACCAAAAGTCGCAGCAAAGGACACAAGACACAAACATCTGCATCTCTTGCCTCTTCAGTGAGAGGAAGCAATAACGCGCATCGGAAAAGTGGTGGCAGAAGTGGGATAGCTAATTCTGTATCCGGTCTTGTTGCAGAGGAATTCCCATCACGTCCTGTTGACAGTGTTCAAAGAACAGTACCGAGTGGATATGTATCAGAACAAAGAAATACCGGAGCGACTACAACAGGTCAGACTGTGCAATACAGACAAGCAGATATCGGAGCAAATACCACGACGGAAGAGATAGCACTAGGCCAAGGTGAGATACCAAATCACAGGATTCAGGATGTTAGACCTTCAAGTAATGTCGCAAATTGTGACCCAGAGTCCACAGTACATTCAGTAACGAGCTCAGTCTTGACAAGTACAAGTACCAGCGATTTTTCAAAGCGACTTGTAGACACATCAGTTTCTGCACCTTTGGCTTCTGAGGTACATGAACCAATCACCAATATGCCTTCGCAGAACCTTGACTATGTAAGACAATCCACTCTGCCATTAAATGTAAGTACATGTACAAGCAATAATTTACCAAGCTCTATCAGGACAGTGAATGACCAGTGGCCGAGGACTATCACAACTGCTCAAAGAGCCTCCAGTTTGCCAAATTTTGCAACAGGACCCAGAGGCTTTTTCACAAGCACAACAACCGCACCGCTTGTTATGTTTAATGTTCCACAAGCAGTGAACTGTTTAGCCCAACAAGGACTCCAGGATGGTGTTGCTGTTCCCTCAACAGTAAACTTTCAGCCTGTGCCAGCATTGCCCAAGTCCTCCACTGTACAATCTATGCAATCTAAGCAAACCACTAATTTTGCAGCGACCCCCACCACGTTTGTTTCTCTTAATCAAAGTGTAACTGTGTCGGAACCTAATTCAAGAACAGTCTTCAGTTCTAGTACCTGCAGTGGTGTGATTGGCAGAAACGCTCACAGTCACATGCATAGAAACTCATCAGTGCTTCGATCCCACGATGGAGGTCATCCTGGATCAACTGTTGAATCCTTGCAGATGCCTAATGAAACTATCAGGCCTCATGGTAACAGTCTAAATTCTTCACATCAAACAGCTAGTAACCAAAGACCACATGCAAACTCCCATACAGCGGTAACTTACTCCCACAACACAGTGACATCAGTGCAGAGTGGAAATTGTGGCTTCCCTTCGACCTTAAGTGGCTCCAGCAACACAACTGTGCCGCCAACCCTACCTACACCTCCTGTACCACATGGAACCTACCAGCCAGAGGTCAGTAGACCAAGACTAGCACATGATTCTGGATCATCTGTTAGGGATGATAGAGGTGTTGTATCAGCACGAAGGCAACTCAAGCTTCCTGATGAAAATCCCAGAACCATGCATTCTGAGATAAATGCTGGCATTGGCAGTGTAGGACACAATCAACCAAACAGTGGTTTACCCTCAGCGATTACAATACAGACTGATCATGAGCCTGTTGTGCCAAGACCGAATGTGGAAACATCAGTCCCAAGACCAAATGGACTTCATGCTACCTCCTTAGCAAATGTGAGACCTGAGCAAAGCTTTTTCACTCCGCCTCTGCCTGTAGTTCCCCACCATGCGGGCATCTTAGCAACAGCAATACTCCGATCAAGAGCCCTTGAGAGGAATCCTTGGGGAATTCCTGGCCTGAATGTGAGCACTCCCTCAGGTGTTCCTAACACTGGCCTAGCACAGCCAATGACAGTGACCCCTAACACGAGTGCGGGATTCTTCAGGGTCACTCAGGCTGTTAATGCAACAAGTTCAACCACGACTAACATGCATCCTACAGATCACAGGCTTCACTTAAGACAAGCAGCAGGAATGCCTTCATCTGTGGAAAGATGCGTGGATAGAGAAATCCAGAACTGGCCTGCCACTACTGAAGGCATTCTCACAAGACAGGAGGGAAACAGTTTGCCTGGAACACAAGCTACACAATTACCTCTTGAGAGACCAGGAAGCATGGTAGCAACCCCTCCTGGCTTTACTGGGGGTGGAAGTACAGATCAAGGAATCAACAATCCTGTCACAACAGAATCAGGAGATCAGGTCCAAAACATACAAGGCCATGTTCAGTCAGTTCCACTTCATAGTAACATCCCACCTACTGCAAGAAACGCCGTGAATGAGGCATTGCAGAGACGAGCCAGGAACCTTCGTATGCATCCCCCGAGGTCAGAGACTTCAAGCTCTGTTGGCAGTACACAGAGTCACATCAGCAGCGTGATAGTCTCCTCTGTACAGGAGGGGAGCATCTCAACTGGAACCCAACCGTCTCATCCTGTTGCTGATAGGACAGAAATGACAAGTCATGATTCTCAGCATGAAACAAGAGGGCATCCTAGACAAGAGTCGCTATCCCATCAACAGCCCTCACAACACATGCATGCTGTATCTAGTGCACGGGTGCCTTCAGAATCCATGTCTCATCTACCAGTGCCACTGATGCCGCCACCATCTGTCTTGTATGGAAGCTCCACTCCAGTGCCTAATATTTCCATGACCCCTCTCCATGGAGTGCCACTTCCAGGGTCTCTGTCTGCTCATTCTGTCCAGGGACATGGAATGAGTCATCAGCTCCATGCCACACCACCACCCGCACCCCATCATGGGCAGGCCACAGGACCAAACCCACAGGCACCTGTTAATCACATGTTTGTACCCACCCCATACGGACCTATTCACCGTTCTCTTTACATGCCACCACCAAGTCCACACCCTCCGGATCTCAGTCTCATGTCTCCGAGATCCTATGGGCAAGTCCACGTGCATGACAGTGTGTTATACAGCCCTCGCTTCTCATCCCCAATAAGGAACTTACCAGGATCTAGCTTGGCTGAAGGAATGTTTGGGACAGCATTGTCAAGAAGCTTTTCCGATGACCGACTGGACACATGCTGTTCTGGCCCTTACTCTCACTCCCCACCGATCCATGACAATTCAGGTCACATGTTCCCACCCGGTTTCATGTCGCCATCGATGATGAACAGAAATCAGCCAGCTTTACAAACAAGTCTATGCAACTCACATCAGCGGCTGTTCAATCATCGTGGCCATCAAGGCACACCTGACAGATATCCTGGCCCATTCTTCCATGATGGCATGAGACAACCAGCTCCTCATCAAAACCATGCACCTGTAACACAGGCCAGTAGCTTCAACCCTACACCCAGTGCAGTAGTTGATACAAGTAACTCTCTAGACTCTAGTGTTTTAGTAAGTGTGGCATCTTCATGTATTCCACCACAGCAGACGAGTCTTGGGAACTCATTGCCTGTGAGCACACTCAGTCCAACGTCCTCATCTACATCAGCGACAACTCCAGGAAGCACAGCATCCTCAAGCGTGAGTGAGAACTCAGCATTGCCACTAACACCCACTAGCTCTTGCAGTACCACCCCAGTCAGAGTGCTCAACGTAGGAAACACAAGTGATAAATACCTTCCTCTGGAGCTTGTAGTGTCATCACCGCCCACAACAGTCACCACATCTGCATCAGTGACCACACTCCCCGTACAACTCGGCAGTGAGCAGATTGTCAAGTTTGGTGACGTCATGCTGGAATGCAGTCGCCAGATTCTGAGGGAATCCGGTCGCACAGTGCTCTGCTGCTGGGGTTGCGACTATCACACTGCCGAACCCAAGAAAATGTACAGGCATCAGCGGCGTGATGAACAGCCAATGAAATGCCAGCTTTGTAGTCACATGGGTGTCTCTCGTTGTCAGCTAAATCAGCATTTTAAGGATGTTCACATGGATAAAGATGAAGACCCATTTAGAACATCTGCTGTGCCATGATGAGCCTTTGTCCATTATCGTCACCTAAGCATGCGTTTCAAGAAGTAGTTAAAAAAAACCTGATAAGTTGAGAAACCAGAGACATTATCTCATTTGTTTATGTTCCTTTGGATGAACAAAAGGTTTACTGTACAAGTCCTGTGTTAGTAGTTGAAGTTCTGTAAAATTTGCATGTACCAGCACTGAAGATTTTATAAGCCATTCAAGATCAAATGTGCCCCAGATCATTTCATATACTTTCAAGGCTTATTGTAACGATTTAGCAACTTTTTTTTGTTTTTGAAAATGCATATCAAATAATATTCAGAAGTCTACTGTATACTTTCTTTAATGTATGCTGTCATGCTTGCACAAACTCAGTCCACAATGAAATTGTTTCTAATAGGGAGGGAATAGCTACAGGTGGTTTATATGACTCTCACAATATGTAGAGCCTCCCCCTCACCCCTCCTCAGTCCAGATTTCCGAAGGTTTGTGAATTCATGAAACAAATCAGGCCCTTGTGTTTGGTTAGTAACCAAAAAATGATCCCTCCAAAGTTTCTGCACACTAGCATTTATTGAAAAATGTATAAGATGTATCTTACATGCTCAACAGTTTAGGGGTCTGTAGTTCTTAAAAGCTGAAACAATTCTGATAAACATTCAACACAAATTTGATCTTGAATTAATTGATTAAAACAACCTTTTTTTCTAAACATAGACTTTTCATTACCCGTGAATCGATATTCAAATTTTTTTCTATGGCTGTTTTATAGGAAAGAACGTTTCATGAGGATTTTCTGGTACTTAACCAATGTGTATATGTACATGATCTGTTTTAAATTTTCTTTAACTTTGTGTAATTATGTGATTTTTTTGAAATTTTAAACATATAATTAAAAGAGGCAGCTGAAATAGTTTTAATAATTTATATTCATTACTTTTCTGTAATCAAAACTTTTGAATCAAATTGTACATACTGATTAATCCAATACCATGTAAGAAATGGAACAAAAAAGAGTATTTATGCACCAAACCAAGTTTGTATTTTTCATGTTTGTTGATATTTTTTATCTTCTGAAGAAGAGTTTTTAGAACAAATTGTTTACTCCTGTTAAGCTTTTTCATACAAAATGTACACATGTAAATTGGTTCGTTTTCTTTTTTTTATTGTTAAAAGTTCAAATTGTGTGGTTCAATTCAGCCATTGTTGTCTGGGTTCCACAAGTTCAAGACATTGCTCATATGAAGTTTGTTCAAGTATCGTTGGCACCAGCCTCATTTAGGCGTCAAAGACTTCAAGATGATAAAACCAAGCTTACTCAGGGGTGAGGGGTGTGAGTGGCCACTGATAAAAATAGCTGAAAACAGCTGAAAAAGGTGTAAAAAAAAGCTGAATTTGGAAATCTCTATATATACTTTTGTATACAGCAAGTGAGCGGAAAAAAAGCTGCAATCATCTTTAAAGCTGAGATTTCACACCTCTGTCAGCAGCAGAAACCATCTACTTAAAGACTTTGTGGAATGATGAATGAAAGAGAAAGAAAGAAAGAAAGATTTACATGCAATTACATGGATCAGACTTTATTAAGTGTTGTGAGAGAAGTGGTGGAAAAACTTTGAGCATTTGATTTATTTAGTGTGCATGTATTTGGGAGATCTCACATCCTACATAACAAAATTTATCCCGTTTTTAATATATTTTGATATTTGCGTTCTACTTCCAACAAGTATTGTACATGTAGTTGAGTCCATCACAAGTCCATCACAACTCAATCACAAGTCATTTGGTCTCAAGTCGTGGGAGTTTATACAGGAGGCCAGAAACTTTGTTCATCCCTTATTACTTGTGACTGGACTTGTGAAAGACTTGTGATGGGCTCGACTAATTCAACACTGCTTCCAACCTTAGATGCAGATATCACATTGGTTCAGATTCTGTTAGATCCCTGACATTTCTCTCTGCAAAAGGCATGTTACAAATTGCTCCCTCTTTGTCCGATGCAGACTGTGTGGAAGTGCATTAAAAGAAGTCATATCCAGAATTTCAGAAAGAGATTCATATTTGAGTGGTCTACTTATAGTTTTGTCTGAATGCCTGTACGTTGATTATATCTTAATTCAAAGGGACAGTGTCTAATGAATTTTCTTAAATCTATGAGGGCCCTCAGAAATGCCAACATGGGTGTCGCAATGCACCTCTATCAGTTGCTATATCATCAGGGGATCCTTGGCCGGGTGAAAATAGTGAACGTCCCCCCACCACTCCAGCGCATACATGGTTCCGCCCCTGAAAATTCATCTGAAGTTATATCGCTGGTAGCCGGCGTGTGTACGATACGGCGATATGTGCTAGTCCATTTACCAATGCGTCTCACGCATGAGATCCAAATTTGGACAGACGACGTTCTCGTTGACGAATCGTTTAAAACAAGTCGACAAGAAATACTTCTTTCATCACATTCACAGCTAGCTGCGACACAAGAAAATAATACTGCTAGGTAAAGCTTGGAATCGTGGTAGTTATTATCCCAAAATATCACGTTTTAGATGCTAAAATATGTTATAGGCCCCCCTATTTATATAAATGATGATATTTTTTGTGGGCCGAGTCAAATCATTGCATCCTTTTCGTGAAAAGAGATTCAATGGTTTTTAAATAGGTAGTGGATATTTTGCCGGAGGTAATGACGGCAAACTAACGATTACTAAAGGTTTGCCGGCGGCAATCCATATCAACAGAGGGCGCTGTACTCTTTAAAATAGGGCTGAATTATAAGATGTATTAAATTCCCACCAAAAGTTGTGTAGCACGTTTGGTGTAGTGGTTAAGCAAAGGCTGTAGTAAGCGGGATGACTCGCGTTCGATTCCGACCGCACCACATTTTTAAGTTTTTTTTTTCTCATCCCCAAATAAATAAGAATATTCTTCTTTTATTATTTTAACATGTCTCAAACATTTTTTGCAGAGTAGGCTATTACATTTTCTTTTACAGATTTGTGGCTCTGGAGGATTTTTTTAAAAAAGGAAATAAAGTCCGAAATTATAAAATGGTCTGAATCCCATCTTGTGAATACGAAAATGTTAAGAGTACAAAAAAACAGTAACTGCGCATGTTCAGTGCATATCCGGCAAACTAACGTTTACTAAAGGTTTGCTGTCTCCGGCAAAATATACACTGCCTTTTAAATAGGTCTATTTCTACACCATTTTTGTTATGTTTTAAATGTTTGGGTCCGATTTGCTTTAGAATGCTTGAATTGAGTATATTTTCGGTAATAGTGTAGTGAGGACAACTCCTTTTTTTTTTGTACTGGTTCCGTTCAAAAATTACTCTTACAAACATGACAAATGACTTGACTGTCAAATTTTACCCCCCAAAACCAAAAGAAAAGTTTTGCAGCCAATGCAGCCCCAAGCATGCAGTCATTTTTATAGATTACCTTTTGCTTTTGTAATTTTGCAAAATGTGACTTTCTTGCCTGTTCACTTAGAGATGTGCGAGTCAAAGCAGTTCAGGCACTGCATTGCTCTCATAATTTTACCCCATATGCCTACATGTAATTTTCCTCATAAATAAAAACCCTTTTCGACAAAATTAAGCCTGCTGATATATGACATTCAATTTGGTATTTTAGCAAACTAGTACTAGAACTAGAAGAAGAAAAAAATTACGGAAAGAATGTTGCAACCTGCGGCCACTTTTTTCCTTCATATATCATCTCAATGAAGCCTGAACATTGCAAAAATGATGATAAGACATGAATCTGGGACTGAGAAACATTTCCAATTTTGTTAGGAAATGCTTTCTGGACTCTCCATAGACTTTGTACACAACCGCTGGAGTGGCATCAGGTTGCAGCATTCTTTCCAAAATTACTTTTCCTGCTGATAACTATTTAAGTAAGTCCCAAAACATAAAAGTGTCTTTTCGTTCTCTTAAAAAAGTTAAAGTTATATAGAATGGGGTCCTAAAACTACATGATAACCATATTTTCTTTAGGCCTATATCAATTCCATTATTCGTTTGCAAGTCATTTTAGATTAGTGTAGCCCTATATCAAATTATCCTGAAACCTGTTCTTTACTGCTGAAGTTGTATTATGTCATATTGTGTCAATTTTGTAGCAATAGATTGAAATTTTTTAAACGTGATAAAAAGAAATGAATTGCCAGTAATGATCACCCAATGTTTATTGGACTATTTATTCTCATCTCTCCCACAGGTCGTCCAATGCAGCTGGAACTGTTGACGTTTACTTCAACCCCAGAAATACATGATGGCGTCAGAGAAGTTTGATCCGTTGGTGGAGAGCTTGGAACGTTTCATTGAGAACACTCGACAGCTAGGAATTATTGTCAGCGACTTCCAACCGCAGGGACAGATCACGCTCAACCAGAAACTGTAAGAAGCAGTCAGAATTCAGTTCGAAACTTTGGGACTCTCAATACTGTGGATGAGGGTCCCAAAACTTAAAGAGGTTGTGGAATGCTCGAAGACATTTCCGTCATTTTTCGGGTATTTGTAGCCTAAGGTGTGATGAAATAAAAACGACTATTGTTTCTGTCTTAAAATGAGTACAAAAGGTACTTTTGAGAGCTGTTTTTCAAGTCCTATCATGCCTGTTTCAACCCAAACGTGCAATTTGTGTAAAAGTCGTTGTTGCGGGCAGCAAACATAACACAGTAAATCGTGACGTAATAAACAGGACTCCCGATGCAGAGTAGCATAAACAAGTCCTGTTTATTACGTCACGATTTACTGTGTTTTGTTTGCTGCCCGCAACGACGACTTTTACACAAATTGCACGTTCGGGTCGAAACAGGACCTGAAAAATAGCTCTCAAAAGTACCCTTTGTACTCATTTCATGACAGAAACAATAGTCGTTTTTATTTCATCACACCTTAGGCTACATATACCCAAAAAATGACGGAAGTGTCTTCGAGCATTCCACAACCTCTTTAGGATAGTAAAAACATGCAACACAAGAAAATAGACTGGCACATGAAACAACCAGTCCAGCACCCCTTCAGTACTGCATCGATTAAATGTGTCAACAGAAACATCTGGTACCTAATCTCTATTTCTACACACTCTCAGTAGTCATGCCACCAGACTACTGATGGGTCAATCTTTTCAAACAATTGGACATGTACATGTACCAGTCTAGTAGGCTTCAAATTGCAATCACTTGGCTTCACTCTCAGGTGCAAAATGTTGAAGAAAAGTCTCCATTGAAAATTGAATTGAGACCTCAAACTTGGCTGGTGAAATACTGAGGATCTTGTCTTTGCCTATATTATTACTGAAAATTTTGGAGGATTTTGTCTGCTAAAGAGTGCTTAAAGTTGGCCTGATTTTGTTTTGCATGTTTTCTGCGATCAGGATCACAGTCTGAGCCTAACTCAACATCAGAAGTCAAAGATGTTTCTTTTAGTCTTAACTGTCTTATTGTTGGTTTGACTTCAAGGCACACCCTGGTGACTGGCTTGCAAGAGATGGAGAAGACAAAGGCACAGGTTCAAGATGTTCAAGTTCCCTTGGAAGTCTTTGAGTGAGTAATAAGATATTAAAAATGGGTCTCAAAACCTTTTCCCCTAAGAAAATGCCGCAGACGCAGTGTTGTAGTAGAGTTACTTGATGAGTCACAAGTACATCAAAACTCCAGTCACAAGAAACAGTATATGAACAATAACAAAGGAATGCCATTGTCACGGTTCATTTGAATAGCTTGCAAGTTGATTAAGGACTGGATGACTTGCAACGGACTTGTAATGACTTGTGATCATCATAAGTGCCTTGTCTAGAACACTGAAATGCAGCCATTTTCTATGTGGAACTTTTACTTTACAATTATTTTTCTTATGTGCTTTATGCTTCATCAGACAATAAATATTTCATTTTGAGGAGTTTTTTTTTTTTTAATTTTGTGGCCTTTAGTTACATTGACCAGGGTCGTAACCCTCAGCTGTACACCAAAGACTGTATGGAGAAAGCTGTCATCAAGAACGAACAAGTCAAGGGCAAGATTGAGACATTTTCTGTAAGTTTTAGTAACCTGACTCAAACTCAAGAGGATAAATTCTGAGATTAGTTTTGCATTGTTTTGTACTCGTCTGCTTTTGCGTGTGACCAGGGTCAGAATTCCTCAGACATGGATAATTGTGTAGAAAGTGATTGGCTGTGACTGGTTGCAATTTATGTCAGATAATGAAAAAAAACCTTCAAATTCTTGTGAAATATAATGAAAATTGTCACTGTTGATTGATTAAAAAAAAAGAGTTGTTATTGGTTTCCTTAAGGACAACCATTTTATTAACTATTAATGACATTGAATTTGCGTCGGGGTGATGTAAATTCCCTATTGGGTTTTGCCCTTCACCGACGTATTTTGTAAACATTATATACTCAAATTGTTCCTGAGTAATTGTGAGAAGAAATCACTCGGGTGGGACTCGAACCCACGACCTCCTGCTTAAGTTACTAGTGCAGATGTCTCACCAAGATTTGAACTCAGGACACACTGAGTATACATGTATGTAAAGTGTTTACAAAATACGTCAGTGAAGGGCAAAACCCAATATTGAACTTTTTATTAACGGAAACATTTTAGTTACAACTGCATCTTGATTCTGTACTTGTTGCACTTGTTCCATAGAAATTCAAGAAGAATTTGATCACAGAGTTGAACAAGATGTTTCCCGAGGAGATGGAGCAGTACAAGACGCATCACGGAGACACATGAACACCGAGGAGAAACATTTGAACAATAAGGAGTATTGGACCTATGCACAAATAACTCCTCAATGGTTACAAAGAGAAAGTCGGGGGAGACCACTGGGAGGGACTCCTAAACGTATCGTCAACGACGCCTGACGCTCATGCGAAAAAGCCATGGGTTGTGCACATTCAGAATAATATGAATTGTGCGTACTTCGTGCAATACAGACAAGAATGTGTTTAGCTGTGTGTCACCCCCGACTGGAGCTCTTATGAGCGATGACTTGATTCCAGAAGTGTTATGGGTTTTTACCCTTCACAGATGTAACTTTGTAAGCACCGCGGTGCACCGTGTACTCTTGTGAGCGTGTGAGAAGAACATCCATTAGCAGCTTGTTCATGTGGGAGTCGAACCGTCTACTTATTGCTTTCTAGCTCGTGTGGATGTGTTACAAGTCAACCGCTGAGCTTGCTAGGATCCGCAATATGCAAATCTGACATAGCAGCAGGTACTGCAATCAGTAATGCTTAACCCTAACCCCCTAGGCCCTTTGGGCTAGGAACCATCCTCAATCCTGCAAAATCCTCCAATCGCCACTATGTCAAATTTGGATTCCTCCAAAATCATCCATAAGTTCTTGAATTTGTTCAGTGGAGGGGTGACCATTGCCTCAGTCCTTCAAAATCTTCCAACAATCACTGTCAATGTGTTGAGGCAGTGCCGAGGATATTCAGAAGCAGTGTGGATGATATTGAGCATAATACAGGGCTCAATTATGCATGTCTAAACATCAACGATGCAGGGTACAACCTACAAACAGGACTCAATGCATCCTTCAAAATCAACCGCACTTTATTGCATTCTTCAGCCTCAATCCTTAAAGTCCTCCAAAACCGCCAGGAGGATGGAGGAGGGTTAATACAGTAGGGTTTATGATACTTTTGTTGAGAAGGCATTTATCTCTTGTGGCAAAATCCTCAGAATTTGTTTGGAGAGGTGTTTTGTTGGATTGGATAATGGAGTGTGTCAGAGCTTCAGAGCATGAGTGAGATTGGGGCGGGGGGACTAAAAAAATCCACGAAATGATCGGCAGAGGCCCCAGGACAAAGTAAGGTCTATGACGCATGTTTGTGTTTGCCCAAAGGCACCCCTTAAAATATCCATCTATAAAAAAAACCCCACCTTTATGGGTAAGAACTCAGGAATTCGCGATTTAATAATGGGAATCTTCCAAAAATCAGGAAAAATCCTGACCCAAAAATGATGAAGTCGGGGAAGAAATCCCCACACAAAAATCATGAAGTCAGGAGAATCTTGACAAATCTCACCCATCAGAGCCCTTGGAGAATGCAAGGGTTACCTCAAGGTTTATGGGGGTTTTATTCAAGGATACCACGAGGTTCAACCTTTGACTTGCTGCTTGTTCAATTCTTTCCTTATGAGCATCTCCAAAAAATATAAGATATGAAGGTTTGCATGGTGCAGTAAACAATAAGAGTAAGTTTCCACCATGTGCGAGGTTGTGAAGAACACCCAGGGGAAAACTCTTACAAAAAGTACGAGTGCCAATGCATTGCCATGAGAACTTTGACATTGGATGGAAAAGTTTTAATAAATTGGTTGATTTTCAGATTTATTTCACTGGAAATATTACTTGTAGACAAGCCATCGGTAACCCACCGTGAAGTGGTATAATAATTTCACTCATGCAGCATGCCTTTTCAGCAGTTTGAACCAATTTTTATTGTTTTATTTATTAAAATTTTCATAAAATGTACATGGAACAAATTAAATCATGATTTGTAGAATTCACTCCAAAACTGACAATAAAACAGTGTCATAGATATCTAACTTTCTATAATTTCCATAGTCTCTTTTCCTTGTTTTATGTGTTTTATGTCTTTGAACTCTTAGAGCCATTAAAACTACTTCAAGCATAATTTTTGTTTTTATTCATAAATTTCATCCTGTAAATTCATTCATTTCTTGAAATATTGAAATAAAGGAAAATTATTTTTTCTTAAGTGACTCTTAATAAATAAAATTGTTGGCTGGACACAATTATATTTGATGAAAATAATGACAAAGCAATGGCAATGTATACATTAACAATGTACAACTTTGTACAAGTTATTTACAAACTGGGAAATTCAGTGAGATCATTAAATCTATCCCTTTTTTTGGGGTGATCCCTAAAAAGTAAGATTACTACGACAGAAGGGGATGGGTAGGATCTGTTCAGGGGAATAGGATTACCCACAATACTTTGTGTTTCCTTCATAAGATTTTGTGATATAATGATTAATCCGTGTCGGGAGCAAGGGATGAGCCCGAAGGTCATGCGCGACCACAACTTACAATGTAAGTAGAATGTTGGACTGGGGGGGGGGGGGGGGGGGGGTGTGAGAGTTTTTAAATGATGGAGTTAATGTCCCAAGTAGAAAGTTCATGTGAAGTCACAGCTCTTGTCACATTGATCGAGGCTTGAGTATAAGTTTCCCCGTCTGAAAGAGAAAAAGTAAAAAAAATTCCGTTGGGCAAAAAACATTTGTGAGATCATTGACACTTTAAATTGAAAGTTTGAATGTTTTCAAAGATGCAAACATTGAAAGTTTCATTTTCTAAAACAAGGAAGTAAATTCCATTGTTTGACAAAAAAAGTTAATGAGAAACTTACATCGTCACACGACATGTTGAAGTCTGCTAGGACTGATCGACATCTTGCTGTAATTCTGTGAAAATCCTCGTCAAGGTATGTCATTGTCAAAATAATTGATTTAAAGAAATGGAACTGTTGTATCATGCATGTGGAAGTCTTACAACACTGCATGCTAAGCTTAACCCATTAGTAAGTGTATTACACTGTATAACATTGTGTTTATTCACTGGCAAATCCATAAAGACATAGAGTGCTTGGGCGGTTTGGGGCAGTACAGTGAGTAATAGGCTGGGCGGTTTGGGGCAGTACAGTGAGTAATAGGCTGGGCGGTTTGGGGCAGTACAGTGAGTAATAGGCTGGGCGGTTTGGGGCAGTACAGTGAGTAATAGGCTGGGCGGATTTGGGCGGTACAGTGAGTAATAGGCTGGGCGGTTTGGGGCAGTACAGTGAGTAATAGGCTGGGCGGTTTGGGGCAGTACAGTGAGTAATAGGCTGGGCGGTTTGGGGCAGTACAGTGAGTAATAGGCTGGGCGGTTTGGGGCAGTACAGTGAGTAATAGGCTGGGCGGTTTGGGGCAGTACAGTGAGTAATAGGCTGGGCGGTTTGGGGCAGTACAGGGAGTAATAGGCTGGGCGGTTTGGGGCAGTACAGTGAGAAATAGGCTGGGCGGTTTGGGGCAGTACAGTGAGTAATAGGCTGGGCGGTTCGGGGCAGTACAGTGAGTAATAGGCTGGGCGGTTTGGGGCAGTACAGTGAGTAATAGGCTGGGCGGATTTGGGCGGTACAGTGAATAAAGGGTTGAGGGCACGCACGACAAGACTTCCTGCCTCACCCGTCGGCAGTTAGAATCTGTCCTGAAAAGCAGTTTGAGTACAAAATATATTCAGAGGGTGTTAAAGGGAATATACAACATTTGCTTTTGCTGTGATTTTCAGAAATGGATGGATTTGGTGGTTAGTATTTTATAGCAAATACAAATGTAATGTTACACTGACTTGTTTGAAGTTTTTTTGTTTGTAAACGCTGGAATAACCAAGAAAAACAATCTTGTTCTTGTAGTCTGGTTCCCTGACCCTACTTAAGATGAAACAGAGCAATTTATAGACATCAGGGAATTGTAAGGTCAGGGAACCAGTCTAGCTGGCTTGTACCCTGTTCATAGGAGTGTAATCGATTGCAAACAAAATGTGGACTAATTAAATATGGTAAATTGAGAGCAGTATTTGAAAAATGCTGGTCGGCCGACCAGCGCTGGAAATTGATACAAAAATACACTTTTCTTGAAAATGTCAGCACACCAGGTGCCATGATTTTACAGGATGCTTTAGCCTGTCACTAACAGTCCAGTTAGGTATTTCATAACAATTTGGCATTTTTTTTATGGTTGCAAATGTTGTATATGCCCTTTAATCGGTAAATTTGAACAATTTTTGTCTTTTTCCTTTTCTTTGATTTCAAGTACTTGATGATTTATTTTTCCTGGCTGTTCAGTTGGCAAAGGATACATCGCGGGTGCCACTACACGTTTGTGAATTCCACACAAGAAGAGAAGTATCAGACAGAGACCACTGACAGCGAAGTAGGGATGGTTGTGTAGAGATTGTATGAACGACACCTGGAAAAGAACATTTACAACACAAAACTAGCCCTTGAAAAGGAGTGATTACAATCAAAACACAATAATAGTTCATGGACTCAATAGACCGTTATGATCCGTTAGATCCATTATGCCCTACCAACTACGCACATGGGCAACAACACATGTGTGTGTCATGCGCGATCTGGTACACGGTACCCTGTGGAGACATGTGCATAATAGGGAACAAAAGACTGTATACGTCTCCACAGGGCAATTTCTATAGGTGAATACGTCTCCACAAGTTATCACGAAATAGATATATTATACTCAAAAACTAGGAATTTCCAACGTGTGTTGATTTGTCGCAAATTAAAGTATTTTATGTAAGGGATATTAAGTCCGAATTTCAGCCCAGGAAATTAATTCTGATTAAAATAGGAGCATTTTGAAACTGCACTTTCAAACTCGAAAACTTTAATACGTAAGAACAAAGAAATGACTCCGCAAGGATACAAATTCCAGTATATGCGTACAAGAGGTTTATGTTCAATTTGGTTTTACTATCCGTGATTGTTAATCTGACAGAATTATACTGAAAATGGAAAAATAAAAAACACAAAGTTGTGGACTAACTTGTGACGTTTCCTTGTCCAGCAACCAATTCCATGCGCCGAGTGCTGTGATGGTTGAAATGAGGATCAGGACAACTGGGGAAATAGAAATAAGGATTAAACAGGAATCCTTTTAATTTATAATATAATACATTTAAAAACTAAGCTTCCATCTTTTAAACTGGCAAGGCAAAAATCTTTAAAAAAAATTTTTATGTTGTTTTGAATAGCATCTTTAAGTTAGGAATTCCCATTAGGCTTAACACAAGTTACTCTACTCAATTTAAATGCATTTCCTCTAGTTTGACATAATTGACAAGTTAAATAATTTAATATCTTTGTATTTAATCTTCATTGATTCAATATATCAGCAATAAAATCTGCACTGACCTCTCCAGCACCATGAGTGTGGTCGCTGATTTGCAATGTACTCAGTCAACCTACGCTCAAACGCCTTCAGGTCTGTGAAAATATAGAAATACAGAGAAATGTAGTATCAATCAATCAAAAGAAATTTATAATGCACCAAAATCAAAAAAAAGTTTGCTCTAAGGTGCTGATGGGGCACCAAAAAGAAGAAAAAATTATTGATGGTACACCTCCTGAAACAGGTGAGCTTTCAGGAGTGTCTTGAATGTATGCAGTGAGGTGGTATCTCTAATGTATTCTGGAAGTTTGTTCCAGATTCTGGGGCCGTATACAGAAAATGATCCATCAGCAAAAGAGACACAATGGGTTCTAGGCTCAACAAAGTGTAGTGAACAGACGGTTGATGATCGAAGTCGTCTCTGTTGAGAACTAATTTGGAGCATGTCCGTGATGTAAGCGGGAGCTTGTTTCCAGTACGCTTTAAACATAAGAATGATGACCTTGTAGTTGATTCTTTGTGTGACTGGAAGCCACTGTACAGTGGAATAATAATGAGATCATGTGACATACGTCATGATTTGAGGGAGGAAATGACAAATACAGGGGCCTAGAAAAAAACATAGTGGCTATCGCTGCGGCAGCCGTAATCCAAATTTCAACTTTTTTTCGTTACGGTATTGTAAAATCAACATTGCAAATCCATATCGCATTTGTCCATCTGGACTGAGTAACTTGGGCCCAGTCGCCAGACAATGTCCAAATGTTAAAAAGGCGATAAGTAGGGCCCAACCAGAACGTTTTGGTAGTTCGATTGGTTAAACATTCAATTACTGTGCCGGGAACGGGTTCAAAACTAGGCCTAGGTACTGCTGCGCTTCTCAATTATTTTTTTTATTAAAAATAAAATAGTTTTCTTGATTTTACTTTCTTGTTTTTAATCAAATCGTTCTTTTTATCCCCCCTGGCTTTTAAACCAAGAAAGGGGGATCTTGCAATAGTGTTTTGTGTGCCCGTGTTAGTCCCATAAATGTGGCCAATTTACTGGACTACCTCCGTGTCCGTAAATAAAGGCCACACTTGTACTTGGATCATGTACCCTTTTTCAGATGTCTATATTTCGTGTAATTTCCAGGTTCGTTTGCACACATTAGCGTATCTAAATTCCAACACAAAATTACACGAAAAATAGACGTCTGAAAAAGGGGGGGGGGGACTAATTTTCTATCGCTAGTTTGGGTGAGTGTGCTTCTAAAGCGTAAATAAACTACAAAGTCTAAAAAAAAATGTGAAAAATAAAAAGTTGACAAAGTTCTACATCTTCAGGTACATTATCCATGAGTGGTCTTTATTTACGGAGGTAGTCCAGTAAATTGGCCACATTTGATTTATGGGGCTAGTGTCTATCATCTATGTCCGTGACCGTCATCATGACCGTGTACTGTACTCAACGCCCCGCCCATTCCTCACGGAGGAGTAGCCAGCGCGGCCAGCGCAGCGTAGCCCGACTGCGTCTGGCCGTACAGTACTATCGCAAGCTCTGTAGTACGGCCAGACGCCCGATGCTTCCAAAAAGACTGAATTTTTTTGGCCGCCGATGTAGCGATTTTGCTACATCTTTCGATCGCGATTATCTTTTCATCCAGGACACAAATTTCCAAAGTTAAGGTTCGTAGTCGTAGAGCAACTCATACCTTTTCGAAAAAAACGTTCTTTGGTCTCAATATTTTCATCCATCTGGCCACAAGACGAATTTCAGTCATCAGATTCCACAAATATGTATGCATTAGGCGAGCACGCTTGGGTAAGATAATGAATATGCATCATAGTTTATGACGTATGTCGGACACTCAGCGCGGCTGGCCATACAAACACGAGGTCATGAACTAAATAATGCATATTCATTATCTTGCCCAAGCGCGCTCGCATAATGCATACATTACAGCGCGGCCGCCATTTTGAAATCGCATGGGGGATCGCATGGGGGACGATATTTGTGGAATCTGATGACTGAAATTCGTCTTGTGGCCAGATGGATGAAAATATTGAGACCAAAGAATGTTTTTTTCGAAAAGGTATGAGTTGCTCTACGACTACGAACCTTAACTTTGGAAATTTGTGTCCTGGATGAAAAGATAATCGCGATCGAAAGATGTAGCAAAATCGCTACATCGGCGGCCAAAAAAATTCAGTCTTTTTGGAAGCATCGGGCGTCTGGCCGTACTACAGAGCTTGCGATAGTACTGTACGGCCAGACGCAGTCGGGCTAAGCGCAGCGCAGCATTGCGTTGTAAACACACACATTTTACCTTCCGTTTGCACTTGTTCCACGGGCATTTTCATCGTAAAGACGCTGTGTGATCTGTAGTGTGGGAGAATACAACAATCACAATTAAAATACGTAAAACGGCACTAGGAAATCATCTTTTGGACAACTATTTCGCGCCGGTCGTGAGTCTGCCCGCTTTTGTGTACGTGTAAGTACGATCCCGGCGCGGCGAATGAAGCTAAACACGTCCAGGCTCCATACTGCATGAAGCAAGATAAAAGATCACAAATATAGACGGGTACCTATACCATCGCAAAATATTTCATCCTCGATCTCAAAATACGGCTATACTGTTTATATCTTCGGTCAGAGATGCTGATGAGACGAGATCGTTCCCAGGTTCAGCGAGTTACTGAAGCAGCGTGCAGGAGTCGGACGTGGAGAAAGTGTCGTTGTCAAGTGTCAATTTTCTTGGGGTTTTTTTGGCACTTTGGTGGGGTTCCAAAACCCTTTGACCCTTTACGTAAGTATTTAAGACTTGAAGATGACTATATGTTTAAGGTCTGAAGGTACTCGCTGTCGTGTTGACTTGAGATCATTAAATGGACATCAATTTATTTTAAGTGAAGTGGTAGGCCTAATCGGACATGTCGGAAATGGCGGACATACCGATATGCTTTATACACAAAGTAGATATGCAGGAGGGGGGGGGGGGGGGGGGGCTTTGTGGGGTGGGGGGGGGGGCAGATGGGTGATACCTGGTATGGGAGGGAGGAAAGATTTCAATATCTGGTCATCACTAATTATTGGCACAACTATTACAGGCAGGGCCACTCCATTATCCGCGCATCCATGGCTGCGTGGATGCGCAGTCGGTTTTCTACAGCGCCCTCTATTGATTAAAATTTACTTCATGCCCACTCTGCATCTGCGCATCCAGGCATCCAATAAAGCGCCCTCTATTGATTAAAATTAATTTCATGCCATCCGCACATTTCTACTGCGCCCTCTATTGATTAAAATTTACTTCATGCCCACTCTGCATCCGCGCATCCAGGCATCCAATGAAGCGCCCTCTATTGATTAAAATTTACTTCATGCCCACCCCACATCCGGGCATCCGCGCATTCAGGCTTCCAATAACACGCCCTCTATTGATTATAATTTACTTCATGCCCACCCCGCATCCACGCATCCAAGACGGAATGAGAGGGTAGGTTGGGGTTGGTTTTAGATAGGGAAATAAAGTAGTGGGTCCTATAGGGTAAATACACTAGAGGGTCCAGGGGTAAATAAAGCGCCCTCTATTGATGACTTCATGCTAATCCACCACACATCCACGCATCCAAGACATCCCAAGCCGTCTCACTCGGTATATACATTTACTTCATGCTCATTCAACTCTTTATACCACCCTCTATTTAGTTCGTACCAATACCGTACCATACATCGCATCCAACTACCAAAAAAAAAAAACCTTTTCCGGCGTGGCCCTGCGTTCTATAGTTGCTCCCACTAATTTTTTTCCTTCAGTGACCTGTCACTATCAGTCATCAGAAAGTGATATTAATATTATGTCATAAAAATTAAAATTAAAAAGTCAAATTTAGCATGGAAAATTGTGTAGAAGCATTACTGGAGAAAACACTTAGACATTTTCAAACCAGTCCCATAGGGTTTGTGCACAGGGTGACAAGTGATGGCCAGATATGGGAATCTTTCCAGGAGGGAGACGCAAGTTCCGAAAGAATGTTGTTGTTGCAACCTGACGCTACTACAGCGGTTGTGTACGAAGTCTAGTATTGCCTTCGCTGATGTTAGGATGGAGCTCAGGGTTCTCCCCACGTACAAATGTGCGTATCGGCCCGATACGCTGAATTTGCGGCCCGATACGCCGACAAAAATGCCGATCACATTTTTCAGCCCCCGATACGCACAATATAATTATTATACAAGCCATTAAAATGCACAACATAATCGTTTCATATGCCATTATTTCATCTTGACATGCAAAATCTTGACAAAAATCCCGTATTTCTGATGCATGTGTGATCAAAATGCACACAATGACGGGTCTTTCGCGTCGACCGCCAGCTATATATTAGCGCATACAAAACGGTACACTGGTTCCCTTCGCATGCTAACAGTATCAATGCTATGATGAAGGACCGGAACCAGTGACTACTGCCTCGTGCGTGCATGCATGATGATGATGTCGGCCGAAGTTGGATCGTAAAAACACCAAACAAACATCATCACAGAACGTGATCTTTAGTTTCTGTGTATGTATTTTCCATTAAAATGACGAGATTGCAAAGCTCGAACTTGTGGCGAAACATCGTAGCGTGCTTCTTAGGAGCAGTAGTGCAAAATTTTCGGCCACATGGGATGGGCCGTACACAGTGCAGTAATGCACACTGATACTGCGCCGTGTGTGCACGGCGCGATTTATGGCCGACGGCCGGCGGCCGGCCAGACTGAATGATGGCGCCAGGGGCCGTGATGTACGTTAAGCATATAGTGGAATCAACCTCCTCAAATATATTTTTAATTAGGTGAGGCAAGTTTTAATCACTTCTGATGATCAGTCTAGATAATTTTCGTGGTCATGGTGGTGCAAAGGAAAATAATCCAGGCACAAAACTACATGATTCCTTTTTCAATATGCTCCATTCAATCATGTGTTTTTATTCCTCCATGATTCAATCAGCAGCCCAAAAAATTGGCGAAATAATTTTTTCGACCTACCGACGCTATTTTGAAAGGCATGAAGTCGGAAGCAAAAGTGATTTTTTTGTTCACCTTAATTTCTTAATTTGAAACTTGCTTGTAAATATAATCCATACTTTCTAGCTCAAGAAGTTTTAACACAGGTTTTGAAATGTTGATTTTTTCTTAAGTTAAAAATTTTGATATTTTTTTTCTCTAATTACAAAAAATATCACAAGATCTCCACTAAATTTTAAGGAAAAATCTTCCTCAAAGACTCCCCAGATTTGCTCTAAAATGCACCAGAGAGCCTCTAAAGTTCAAAATATTTCGGGGCCCTTAAGCGGGCCCCGGACCCCACGCCGTGGCTTCGCAGGTTGGTGAATCACAACAAAACTTCCCCCACAGGTTTGAAAAAATCCTGGGGAGAACCCTGGGGCGCCATATTATCGTGGTACTTATCACGTTTGCTCTTTCGGAATAGAGATTGCCCACTAACCTTCCCCGTTTGGAAAAAGTTAATATTGATTAAAATGCTTAAAAGTCCCGAAAGACACAACATTTTTTAATCGTCCTTTTTATACAACTCGGTAGAAAGTCCTTTATGCCTGGTGAACTGGATAAAAATCGCCACTTGAAGGAGTTTTGGCAACGCAAAAAGGAAATTTCCGCGATAATAGGGATGCTGCGATAATAGGGAGTCCGACTATGCCTCAGCCCTATATTTTGTTTTTGGCATAATAGGTTTTGGCTTGACCGTACCAACGTATAAACACTGTATACGCAGCGTGTTACTTCCTGAGTAAAAGTTGGAAAAAATCACTTGGGTAGGGCTTGAACCCGCGACCTCCTGCTTTCTTAGTGCAGACATCTTACCACTCGACCACCGAGCTAACGGAATCTGTTGGCCGGTTCGACTCTGATGTACATATAGCAGCGGGTATGCACATTTGCAAGTGTATGTAAATTAAATCTGACTTTTGTTTATTTGCTTAGAACCATGAGGGATTCGGATCTACCTCCAAATGCTCGTCTGCATATCGCCCAGCTGTCTGAGACTGCGAATAAGGAGAATCTCAGAGCTAGATTTGAGAAGTACGGAACCATATATGGTAAGGCCACAAGCAGAGCATGCAACATAGTATCCAAACTTTCATGGAAGAGCGATTCTTCAAAAATTGAAACTAAATTACTTTTTAGGGAAAAAAGTTTTTTATGTGATGTAAATTGTAACTCAAATGATTATTGTTTACTAAAACAATGTTAGTTATGTAAAGACGCAAAATTCTTAAGGTGTTTCACACGTTGGTCTTTCTGTGCATACATTAGCATGAATTCAATTTCAAAATGCCTCACACATGACCGATTAAATGTCACACACGTGACCACAGTACAATTCCCATTTAGTAAAAGCAAAGCAGAGGGTGTACATTCTGTAAATCACAGAAGACTAGTCTTACTCCAAAATTAGTATGGGTGTGTCTGTCCTTAGAACTTTGGAGAAAAGTGTGAATTTCCGATATGGGTCCGATAACATTTTTATGTCTGATGTCACACATGTGACCAAACTTTGATGACCGCTCAGTTTGTGAAAGTAGAAACTATACTCTTAAGGTAGGGAGTAAAAGTACTAATCTGATGAATCAGTGAAAGTAATATGTCAGATGTAGTTAATAAGGACTAAAGCTTCATAAATCAGACGAGCCCAATTTATGTCACACACGTAACAAAAATTGGACTTGAAGTGTTTGTGATGGACTTTAAGGACTAACCTATGGTCTACTGACTGAGATATTGACATTGTCACTGAGCATACATGTCTTTGACTGAGCAAGACAGCGTAGTCTTCTTTACTGTGTGTCTTTTCAAAGACAACTCATGAATAACGGAGACAGGTTGCCAATTCCTATTGGTCGAGAGCCTGTCACGTGGGTGGTTTTAAACCGCCAGTAACACACCGCTGCATTCTGCGCCACTTGGGCAGTACGCTCCAATTTCACAGAGATTTTATTTTTAGCACTATGCGCGTGAGGCATAGACATGACCAGAGGGATATTTCACAAAACATGCAGGAAAAATGTTGAACAAAATCGTTGAAAATTGTGAACATATTTATCAATGGGAATAAATATGTGCTTGGCCGGTATTAAACATGTACATTTATAACTTGCTGGAGGCCTGCATGCGGATTATCCTCGCTTTCATCTTGGGCCATTACCCGCATTCAGCCCCTAGCCAGTTGTAACCAGCCGGCAAATTTTCTTTTCCCAAACGACATCGGCATACATGGTTGTTTAGCGCCCTGTACGATACTTTTTTGATATGCACGCAGGTAAATAATTATTTGCTTCTCCGCATTTTGACGAGTAGTGCGACAGCTCAGTCGGTAGAGGGTAGAATTTTGCACCGCGAGGTTGCGGGTTCGAATCTCGGTTTTGCACCCGTTTTTTTTTTCCTTTTCTGACCTGAGGCTTTGGAGGATTTTTTTTTTAATGGAAATAAAGTCCGAATTTCATAACGGTCAAATTCACATTTTTTTACTAATTTTATATTTTCTTCTCATGTTTTTATAAAAGTTAAGTCCAAAACGCCATAGCGTATATCCATATGTGGATGTCGTTTGGGAGAAAACCAGCCAAGCACATGTTTATTTGTACCTTAATAATTGTCACAGATGTTTTTATTTTTGGGGTTTTTTTTCATCAGAAATTTACGTCAATACAAACAAAGGATTCGGCTTCATACAGTATGCCAGTGCAGCGGAGGCAGCAAAGGCAATAGCAGCTGAAAATACGAGCTTCTTTGAAGGCAAACATATAGGTACGTAATATGCCAGAGGACGTGTAAACACGATCTGGCAGTGTATGTAATCCCAGGGGTTGGTGACGGGTTACATCGTCAAGCTTTCCCCAACTCCCCGCGGTGAATGTGTATACACATCAGTGGATCCCATTGGTTTCGAACACGCCGTGTTTTGAACTTGGCCCTGTTGGTCTGTCATCATAGCAAATATTGCTCCTAGGCAAGGCTTCGAAGTGTTGCAAAAAAGGAAGTTACGGTGGGAATTGTCATACAAATAGTGTACGAATGGTTCTCAAGAGTCAGTATTTGTGGGGGTTGACTTAATTTTAAAAATTAGCCAATATAAGATTTTAGGCTTTGCATAGTGGATATTACTTTCGTTTTTGTTTGCGGTAACGTCCTGTGGTAATGACTACTGTCGCTCAGTAGATATTTAGTCTGATAAGAACAGTCCTGCTTTTAGTTCTAAAAGAACTTGTCTTTGGTCACAACGTTTTGACTAGCCTGCCCTAGTCATCGTCTGGAGCCGATATATGTTGTCTTATTTTCCGGCCAAACATAATCTCGGCAGCACGTAGTTATTGTTTGTTGAAGTTATAGAGTGATTCTTGGAAGAAAACAAAACATTTTCAAATGTATTTTTTTTTTTCTAAAAATTCTTGGGATTTTTTTAAATTTCAGTGGGATTTTTTTAAATTTCAATCTGCTGTGATAAACTTAGAAATAATGTTTTCATCATTACTCTGCCCCTTTGTGCATTGTTTTCCATGTGGATATTTTTATTTCATTTTTTAATTCCAGGTGTTCGGCTTGCCCAAAAAGACAGGTTTGGGAACACCATCAATACAGATGATAGAGGGAGACCGGCTGCTAGCAGAGGCCAGGACCCATTCCTTGATAGAGACAGAGATAGAGAGAGAGACAGGTACTAATAAAGCTGTGTTGGTTGGAAGGGATGGGCACATACCAATGAAGGAGGGGCATGAAAAATGGGGGGGGGGGCTGTATTACATTCTGGGACGGATTTGTTGGGTTGGGCGGGAGCATCCAGAATGGCACCATCCCCTTAAACCCTAACTCCCTACTGAGTTTTACTTAGAAAAGTAGCAAGTCCACCAATCCATCACTGAGTCTGCTTCACATAATGCTTAAGGACCAAATCTGCCAAAATCCACCACAAATCCACCACTGCTATAGGTGGATTTTGATGGACTCGGTCCTCATGGGTTGCCTACCAAAATCCCCTCAAATGGGGGATGGATTTTGATGGAGTTGGGAAGGTTAGGGTTAAAGGCATACATACATGTACGTGTAGGATCATTTTCATTTATCCCGAAAGTAACCTACCAAATTATTATCGGAAATCTTACTTGGATTAGAGATCGTTCTGGTACTAAACACCTTGTGAATTAATCCGTCTGGCTTGCTGTCATTTACAAGAAATCAAGAAATATGGGTAGTCAATCAACGATCAGTCAATTAAAGAGCTATTGACGAAATCGTATTTCGTAATCCAAAGGTTGTGCATGTCTTTTTCCATGTCCGCTTGAAAAGTGTAATATCCACTGAGCTGAAACTTCAACAGGATAGGTTTTGAACAGTCTTCTTTGGAAACGAGCAAAATGCACAAAAAGCAAATGATGATCTTTCAGCAGTGTTGATTCACTCCAAGTCAAGCATAAGATAAAGAGCTCAACCCTAACTCTCTAGGCCCTTTTGGCTAGGAACCATCCTCAATCCTGCAAATTCCTCCAAGCCAAGCATAAGATAAAGAGCTCAACCCTAACTCTCTAGGCCCCAACCATCCTCAATCCTGCAAATTCATCCAATTGCCACCATGTAGAATAGAAGTATCTTTCAGTCAGCCACTCATTAAAAGGCATTGCTGCTTCTTCAGTTCATGCTTCTTAAGTTCAGAAACTATGATTTTATTAAAGAAGCAATGAGCAGTGAAGAGATAACTTTTGGCCAACTCAAATTCCATTTTTTTTTTATTCCTTCTCCAGGGATTTGGATCGCTATAGAGAGCGGGATTTGCCACTTCGTGACCTGCCACTTCGGGGTAGAGAGCGTTCGCCCCACCGTGATCGATACGATGACCGTTATTATGACAAATTTGAGCGAGGCAGAGACCTGTATGAGAGAGATCGTGAGGACGCTAGGTAGGTAACGTTTTTGTTAGTTCCTTAGTTTTTATGAAACTTTGCTGCCTTGTCGACTTCATTGGAAATTCATTTTTTGTTTTAGTAGACAATGCCAAGAAAAGGTAGGAAGCACCTATGGTCCGAAAGGACTCTTGACTTAAGATCAAGCTTATTAATGAAGCTCTTGAACGAATGAGTCCACCATCACAACTATGGTGGAGAGTTCCACAGTGTTCCACTTTATTTGTGCACTGGATCAATGGGTACCTGCATGAACCAACTTAGGATAAGGTTTGTCTACTTTAGAGAGTTGCAATCATCTTGGTCAATAGGATATGGTTTGACCTTTTTGTCAATGTCAATTTTATTTTAATGTTTAGGAGACGAGATCAGTTCTTTGAGGATCGACTTCCTCCCGTCAGAGATCGCTATGACGACCTGTATCCACCAGAAGATGACTACCGTAGGGAGGCTGTGTTCAGGGACAGAGAAAGAGACAGAGACAGGGACAGGGAGAGAGACAGGGAAAGAGACAGGTAAATAAAACTGGACATAATCCCCACCCCTTAAATCTGCACTCTACAGTTTGCTGTCAAATAAACCCATTCAAATCCCAACCCCTCAAAGTCCCCCAAACCAACACTCCTTAAACCCTTACTCTGATCCAGCCTAACCCCATCCCTAAACCACCACCCCTTGAATGTCCACCCCTCAAACTGTACCCTCCCACCCCACCCCTCTAACACCTATCATTCAAACCCCACCTCTTGAACCCTGAACTCTCACACTCCCATCCCTCAACCCCCCACCCCTCAACCCCATCCCTCCACCCCTACCATTCAAACCCCACCCCTTGAATCCTGAACCCTAACAACCCAACCCCTCAACCCCCACCCCAGGATTGTCTCGATTGCTGCTACGAAGATTCTCTTTCACCTGATAACCCACCCATCCCCTCATTTCTTCAGAGTAATCTTTATAACTTTATGTATACTTTTTGACTTTCCAGGCGGGATCCCCTTGAGCGCGGACGTTCCAGGGACATCCTAGACAGGGACATCCTAGACAGGGACATCCTAGACAGAGACATCCGAGAGAGAGACGTCCGAGAGAGAGACATCCTAGAGAGAGACAGCCTTCCAAGAGACAGTAGGGATGCCTATGACAGGAGGGCACCGCGTCACCCTGAACCAGCCCTCATTGATCCACTACCACCTGTCTCTGCCCCGCCACCCCTACCCTCAGCTGAGAAACCCATCGATTGTGAGATACTCCTGATGGGAAAGCACCTGAGGTAAGTTGTCTTACTTTATGGGGTTTATGGGGTCCATGCACAAGTACCCCCTCAACGGTAAGGAAGGGAGAGTTGGGGGAGACCACTGGGAGACTATTCAAACACGTTGTTGACAACGTCTGACACTCACGCGAAGACGCCCTGGCTTTGCGCACATTCAGAACACAATTATTAGTTGTGCGTACTTCGCGCTATATGTGCGTGAACCAGTACGCACACATGGTGTGTCCCGCCCACAGGGCTCTCGAAAGTTTTAAAAAGCACCCTCTCTTGTTTACGCACAGAGCCCAAAGAGAGTGAGCCTCACAAAAAAAAACTGGGCCACTGGTTAAGTTAAATCGAGCTCTGCGAAACTATGGTTTGAGATACATTTTGATGTCTTTACCAAGATATAACCCCTTTTAGCTAAAGGCGCAACCACAACCTTTTTGTTGTTTTAGTGTTTTCATGGTGATGCAGTTTACCATATCAGGTCACTTGCTAGAATGATCAATATAAAGGGTGGTCAGCTCTTAGTCTGGCACAGTGAGACTTTACAATTCGGCAGTTAAGCCATATCCGAATCAGGAATTTTCTGGCTTTGACTTTCCCCCATTGACACACTATGGATGTCATTCATAGCCATACAGAAACTACCTGTTTTAGACGCAGTCTTAAGGCTGGTTCATATTTCATGCGAATGCGAAGTGAATTTGACTCCACGAATCAATTGCAGTGAAATTTGCTGGAGGTGAATGTGTTTAACTGTTCAAATTCACAGCGCCAACATTTTCTGTGATGTCACAAATTCGTGTTCATGTTTGCTTTCACGCTGAGCACATCTGTCCTGGGCCCAATTTCACGGCGCTGCTTCTGCTTAACAGTTAGCAGAAAAGTTGTGTTTAGCATAGCAGAAAATTTGCTAACCTTAAGCACTATTTCACGGCGTGTGTGTGCTAACGGTCGCGCGTGCATGGAGATTTCTATTGTTACGTCACTAATTTAAGCAAATTTTTCCCCTGAAGTAAGCATGCCTTTTGCTTTGCTTATGCTTACGGTCGCCATGAAAAAGACTGAGGCTCTGTTAGCAGAAAATCGTGTGCTTAACAGCACACGGTGAAATTGGGCCCAGGGCCCAATTTCACGACGCTGCTAAGCAAAAAAATTTGCTTAGCACAAAAAAAGCCTGGCTTATAAAAGCAGTTTACCAGCCAAAACTCCACGTGATTTTCATGCTATAGCAAACAACAGCTGAATACTTATCACGAGCAATATACCTCACTTGGAGTTTTGGCTGGTAATCTGCTTTATAAGCCAGACTTTTTTGTGCTAAGCAAATTTTGTGCTTAGCAGCGCCCTAAAATTGGCCCCCGCGGGTGTGCTGTGACATATACTTCACTCAATAATGGTTTTGCACTTCACCCAAACCCAGTGTTGAATTTACCTCTCTCCATTGTACAAAATTACAAAAACAATAAATAAAGAGACTCAACTCCTCTTCACACCCAAGGATGAAAGCGAGACATGTATCTTTACCACCATCAACTCTTCTCCTTCAGGGATTATGCCGATCTTGTAGAGCGTCGCGTCAAGGCGCTGTCCCTCAACACCGGCCTGCTGCTAATTGCCAACGAAAGTTCCCTGACTCAGGCCCTGGAGGATGTCACGAGACGTAAGGTCCTGTACGCTATCATCCTGACGTCACAGAACGAGGTGCACCGTTCTGTTACTCTCAACATCCTGCACGGGAGCCCTCAAGGTAAGCTTACAAATCCTGCCATTCTTCAAAGTCTGGATTTCTCATTCTTTTTTTCTTCTGTTTGCTAAATTGTTTTTCTAAGATGGTTGAAGGTGGTGGTTGGTGCAGTAGGCAACTACTACGAAAGCTGATATGTTGCACTCGACAAACGTTTTGTTACACTTTTCATTATAAATACAACACCCTTTAACCAGTTCGCGTCAGAGGACGTGATGACACTCACTGGCTGTTTTTATACACAGGCACGGCTGACGGGTTAAGACATCAAGATTGCCTCGACTCGCCTCTGGGTGACATCTAAACACGTTAATCCCTCGTGCCTTTTGTACACACACACATAGGCTGATCTTGAATTAGCTGTTGTGCGCGGCCTATTGTTTCGAATATCCGACACATACTGTTGAAATGACTCTTGCGATTCAGTATTTGTGGCGTTTGGCTGTATATCAGAAGTTGGCTGGAAAATGTTGCCTTTTGCGAAAATCAAAATTTTCGGCAGAAATAATCCTGGCGCGAAGTGGTTAAGGAGAAGATTGTATTTGTGATGCTGTTCTTTTTTCCGCAGCAGGTCCATGTGCGAGGAAAAGAAGGACTTTCCTGATCATCAAAAATGGTTCTGCTGACATCCTACAAGTCATCTTTTTCTCCAAAATTGTTCTTATTTCTTTTATCTAGATTATTCTTATCAGAAAATGAGATCGTCCGTTTGATTTGGTGTACTTTATCTGATCAATCCAGAATTAAAATAAATATGGTACTGAAATAAAAAAAAAATAAAAAAACAAGTTTTTGTGAAGTTGTCCATTGTAAAGTTATTTTTCTATCATTATAGAAGGACTATCAAATCCAAAAAGGTTGGAACTTAAACTGCGATCATTCAAGCAAAACTTCAAGACAATCATTTAAAAGAATATACGTTTCCCAAGATAAACAGATTTCGTCATTCACGACTTCACATGTATGCCATTAAAAGTTGAAAAAGTTCAACTTTCACAAGACCTTTTTTTTAGGTACATAACACTTGTAAAGAAACTAATATCCACGTCAGCATTTTTTACTGGAAAAAAATCTGCCAATTTTTTTCGGCAACAACAGTTTAATTTCAGGTATTCTGAGGATCGTGATGTGGTAATACAGCATGCATCTATACTGATCCGATTCTTTCTTATGTTCATTGGTAGCAGGTGTTTTCTTTGAAGCAGGTGCCTGCAAGAACTTCAACATCAAAAATAATTAATTATAATAAATTAATTGATAGAATTAACATCAAACCTCAAAGATTTGAAAAAAACCGAAACGATGTCCTTCATCTATTAACCAATCACTTAAATTGTTTTTGTGTAATGATATTATCTTGTTTCTTGGAGAGATACCACAAATAAATGATGCTGCTTTGACAGTTCAAATAAAATTAAACTACTCAAATTAGTAAATATTTAAAAAAAAAATAGGAAAATAAAAATATAATTGCAATGAGTTTGTTTGTGAAATGACTCAATACAACGTCCCCACCACCCCCCCCCCAAGATAAAAATATGATTCCAGCATGGACCCAATTACCAAATGAATTATTAATTCTTTTCTTTCAGGCGTAAAGGATGAAAATAAAGTTCTCAATACTTAGTTTATACATGAGTCTTGTTATTTGATTATTTTGACTTTTATTATAATTCCAGTCAATATGAATCAAGGCAAATAAAGATGAACAAGTATTTCAGATTTTTCAGACACAACACTTGACTATAATATATGTGTTTATTGTGCACTTTTTATGACTTCTGTTTGGTATATAACATGTATTTATTTTTTATTATAAGTAGGATGACTGTAAAATTATCAGTTGAACTTTTGTATATGTGTATGTGTTTATCCATATTTTTCTATTTTTCAGATTACCTTACGAGAAGATTTTTCATTTTTTTCCCCTTGTGTCTACAAAATCAGAGCACAGAAACATGCCGTTAGAAGATGCCTTGGCGTTAGTCGATCGTAACTTCTCCACTTATCTCCAAGATCGGGCAGTGCCAGTCAAGAGTTCCTCAAGCTCTGCCCCCGCCGCTCCAATGGCCCCCCTCCCTGGGGAGCCACCGTTACCCAAGTCCCAGCCCCCACTCCCCCCTACCCCACAGCCCCCTGCACCCCCGGCCGCCCCTACCGCCTTGGCCATTCCAGCGGTCGAGCTGACTATCCCCCAACTTATCAACCTGCTCGCCGATCGCAAACAGCTTACGTTGAGCGAGATGGATAGGGTCATCAGTCACTTACAGGCAGTCCGGCGTAAAATGGCCATTGAGCAGGGTCTGAATCCAGACCCGCCTGCTGTGGCTAGCTCTGCCCCTGCCCCCACTATCACCAAGAGTGTACAGCAACCTATAGGTGAGTACACTATGACTCAACGTCTTGTTTCTGCTAACTTGCCCATTTACCACACAACCATGTCACTGAATTTCCCTAGATTCCATCTTAACTGAAATGGACGATTCCTCCTTTGAATATCTTTTGCAGTCGATCGTTTTTTTTTAGCATATCTCAAATGCCGATCAAAAAATCCCCTAAAAAAAAATAATCCCAAAACAAACCAATGGAGTCACCTCATAACAAAAACGAGAATTATAAATCTGCATGTCAGTTGCTTCATTGTTCATTATATTTTCTGAGCATGTGAAATTTACTTCCTCTATTTGCAGATTTCTTTTCTCAACCCTGTTGAACTTAAGCACCTAAAATTTCTTGCCATTTTTGCTGGATTTTTTGGGATTGCAACTGTGATTGCTAGAAAATTAGTCCCTTTTGAAGGAAAGATTAGAATCGTGCTTGGAATTGTTATTTAAATTAATATAATCACTTTTGGTTAATATTTCAGTTACCCCAGCTGTAGCCCCAGCCCCAGCGAAACCAGTGGACCCCAAACAGGCTGAGCTACAGGCCAAGATTTTAAGCATCTTCAACCCATCTGGTAGCAGCAGCACAGCCGCAGCCACATCCGCAGCCAATAGGACAACAATGGCTACGGCTCCTCAGCCGGTATCCAGGCCTAGCATGGCTGCTTCCTTTCTGCACGGTGGCAGTCTTTCATCTGTAAATGCATCCCAGGCAGCCAAAGCTGCCCCTACCAGCAAGTCAGCCGGAGATATTAATTTTGACAGTCCTGTCGTACAGAAGGTCCTGGATAAGTTGATACTGTCTGGACCGACGATGTTGAAGAAACTCGCCACCTCTGCTAACGGGACAGCGTCGATCAGCACCTTCAGTCGAACCCAGGCTAGTAACAGCAAAGGCATCAAGGATCCAAAGAGCCAAAGCAGGGTCACTCCTAAAGCTGGGCTTTCGAGGCAAGACAGCGACGCTCAGCTGAGAGCAGCACAGCAGGCTGCGCTGAAGACGCTACAGCAGCAAGAAAATGCTACAATGACCGTGCAATCTAATATGACGCGGCAGATCCCACCAACACCTGCAGCTGTGATGCAGAACCAGTACCCGCCAGGGATGGTGCAGTATCCGCAGCCAGCACAGTATCAACAGCAGCAAGCAGTGTATCAGCAACAGCAACAAGCTGCGTATCAACAGCAGCAGCAGCAACCAATGGTCCAGTACCCACAGCAGCAGTACCAGCAACCCAACATGCAGCAGCAACAACCTCTTGCTACCAGTCCCACACCGCTGTTGCCAGATCCCATCGACAAGAAAGGCAGGGGTTGGCCTCGTGGATGGAACCCGCCCGGAGTACAGTCGACTGGTGGCCAGCAAACCGGTCACCAGCAGGGGTTTCAGTCCAGCGCTCAACCAAACCTTCAACAGAATCCTCACATGAATCAAAATTCACGCGCCTCTTACCAGCAGCAGCAGCAGAACAGAGGCTATCTTGGCAACCGCTCGCAACCAAAGCCTCCAGGCATTTAGAGAACCTCAACGCATCCTATCAGAGTTCTGCATTCTCACTGTACAACACTTGTATATCTTCTATTAAACCAGGCTGCATCTGAACCTCTTGCCTAGATCCATAGTCCAGGTCTTTGTCAGTTACAAAAATATGGTAACATGTAGATGCAGCCATAGCCCTGGATCCTTAGGCCTGGCTATGGCTTGAAATTCCACACTAGTCAATGAAAGCGTCTGCAGCCACTGCACATTGACTTGTGTGTAATTTCTAACCGCAGCCAAGTAATGCAGACACTGCCTTATTTGGATCTGGCCTAATCTTACAATTACGTCTTGCACCCAGACTTCTTCCCTAAGAATCAGTACACTTGTAGGATAGGTCCATCCTTCTGAATCCTTCTGATTCAGTTTATCAAATATTCTTAAATCCTTGTCCTTTAATTCTTAGAAGAAACAAAATCAAACTGTGACTTTAGAAATCACTTTCTCAGAGATATACTTGTAGGTTTTTTGTATCATACATTAAAATGGTTTTAAATGTTTAATGTTTGGAGTCATTTGTGCTCGTGTAATTAAAACGAATTTGAGATAATTTTGATGTTACCCCTCTTTGGGTTTTCTGCTGAATACTGCAGTATAATGTACATGTAAGTCATAAATCCTGGTTTTATTTAAACGGGATGAAAGAAGGTGTTTAAAATGTTGGATAGAACCAAAAAATAAGGAAAATGTAGACTGGGACTTGCAAACTAAGGTTTACCTGAAAAAATGGACTACATGTACTACTTAAATGCTGAATAATTATTATTATTTTTGTTTTTTTTAAGAATTGATGGTTATTATTGTTACTTAAGAAATAAAAGAAAATAATACCTGAATATGTGACATTGAAACAATTTTTTATGTAATCAATGTGTGTGTAAAAAATTATGAGTGAGTTCAGTTAAGGAAATGTCTCTTCTTCTTTTTTAAGAAAAAGGGAGAAAGGGTCAATCCAAATAAAGACTAGAAACGGGAAACGTAAGTAGTCTTATTTGAAGAAGAGTACAGGCATGCAACTTTTCCTCGGATCAGCTGATTTCGTCGTTTTTCACTTCACACTCATGCCATTAAAATTGAAAACCAACTGTACAAAGTCTTGTAAAGATTGGAGTATCCTCGTTTTGGGGGTGACTTCCAAGTTGCAAGCCTGAGAATAAAAACGGGCTGTGAGTGTGTACTTGTTGATGTCTGATTTAATATCACATGCACGATATTGTTCAGTATCATGAATTTTATTCCTGCAGTTTGTGTCGTAGACGTGTTGCCGTTTTAAGGCGAAAAAGGTTGCACAGGGGTGTAAGCGCTATTCTCTTTTTACTACCCGAAAACAAATCACAGCGGATTTTTTTTTACAAATTTTAACAGTGAATTAACTAAAAATAAATCTGGAACACATTGTGCATTAAAAAGTGTGCCCTCGTTTACAAAAAAACTTAACAACTTGTATATTTTGGCTTGCAAACTTTTACTTTCCTCCTCACTTGTAAATAAACGTACTTAATTAGCAGTTTCATTGTTAAACTTTGCACATTGCAGAAAATAGTCACATAATTGCAGAAAATAGTCACATTATTGTTCATCGTAGTGTAGGATAGTATAATCAGTCAATAAAATACGAAATATCAGTTAATCAGTAAATCAGTTAATACGAAAAACTCTTTTAGCATTAGATTATTTCATTTTTATGTTTTTTGACAATAATCAGCTGATAAAATTACAGTTAACACGAAAAACTCTTCTAGAATTTGATTATTTCATTTTTATGTTTTTCACAAGATCGCTGTACATTGTAGAAGAGAGACATTGGTAGTGCGAGTGTTTTACATTAAACCAGTTGTATGATGTTGGTAGTCATCAAAACGGAGACCTTGAGTTAGGTGTGACTCTTCCTTCGTCTTTCAGTCGATCAAATCCTATAGATTTTCACGAGGACCATAGTTGCCGTATCCACAGAGCTTTGTTGTGGTTTGTCTCAGTCTTTGGATGTACACTCGATGGTCCCAATAAAGTGGTCGTTTCGCTTTACGTACCTCTGCACATTTTGCATCGAGAATTGCAGAGTTTGGCAAAAGTCGGCATTTAATACAGCGCGCATCTTCGAAAAGAAAGTTGCAACCTGACGCCACTTGTTTTTACCATATATCTTTTTCTTCATATATCATCTCAATAAAGATCAGTCATTGCAAAATGTTGAAAAGACATGAGTCTGGGACGGAGAAATACATTTCCAATTTTGTTTGACTCAATTTTGTATTTTTGTTTGACTCTCCATAGACTTTGTACACAACCGCTGAAGTGGCGTCTGTATACATGACCTACATTTTTCCCGCATCTTCAAACAAGAAAGCTACCGTTACGTACGTTGATTCAGGAGTTAGTTGAACGAGAACAGTCGATTTTTGGTTGTACACTGTACATATGTATATGTACATGTACATGAAAAGCGACTTTAAACTATTTGCCGTCGATTTGAGTGTCTGTTAAAACAAATTAATTGGTTATGATCATTTACATGTAATCGTATTTTTTTTTTACACAGGTAGAAACCCTAAAAACAAATCGCTAGTTGTCTGCGATAACGTTCGTCACCCGTTGCGAGGTCTGTTTCACGATCGGAGATTTTTTTTCTCGATACGTTGTCGATCGCAAACTTCGTTTTAAAAGGTGACTGTGACTCGGTTAAACTTGCGTTTGAAACTTGTAAGAGTCGTGCTAGATCTTTGGGGAAATTCGTGGGATTCGTATAGAACTTTGTAGGATTCGTTCCAGAACTTTGTGTAAAACGAAGGGGCATCGAGTGTACATCATTAGCGAAATACTCGTATCTCGTATAAATGCATTACATTTACAAAGGGCCCGGATGAATTGAACAAAAACTAACCATATTGTTATTTTTATAGTTCACAATCACATGACCATAAAGAATAGTCCGACACTGTGCTGATGTTGGCCTGTTGTTTTGGAGTCAAATTGACCGATGGGTCAGTAAATTTATTGGCCACAATGTTGATTACCACCCGTAAACAACACGGGACGGATTTTTTTAAATGGCCGTTTGGCCTGTAAATTTGCCGGCCACGCCTATTTCCAATACTTTCAGATTTTAGGATCACGTTTACCGATTGGCTGGTAAATTTACAGACCACCGGTTGATAGTTTTCATTTCCAAAATGAAACATGAAGATTTAACGACATAAAGCACCATTGAAATGTTGAGGCACGGTGCTTTCTAATATTAATAAGACGATTCATGGTTGTGGAACCAGAATGGGACACGATAGCAAATGTAATCGTATTTTTTACACCGACCACGATTTACCGATTTCGCTTTTGCTTCTTAAGTGTTTACTTTCTTAGAGTTTAGGCACTCTCCTGAAGACGGTCAGAGCATACTGACCGGAACGTCGAGTTTATACCTCTGGTTCTTTTCAGAACCGTTTCTCTTAGAAATTATTCCCACATGGTGCACCGGTGTTTCCGCAAACCATTCATTATTTAGTATCGCTACCATGCAAAGCATCAAATCTTACTTACGATAGCAAATGATTTGAGCCACCGCTCTGTTATGTTATAGACCGTGAATGAGTCACGTGCTTACGCCCCTGTGCCCCGGCTGCAAACTTCACATCACTCAACGGGCCAGTCCTGCATCCTCTATGCACCAAAGAGACCTCCATATATATATAGATACAGTATACCACTCCTAACATTTTTTACACAGCATTTTTTTTTCATTTATGAAACGATATTTTCTGTAGTTGAGCCGTCTTAACAACGTATTTCACAACATACGCATCATACACGTAGTGAAATCGGATGATTCCGGAGTAGCCTATCTCTCATGACGGGTGCTTGGCGTACCGCCACGAATATTTTTTTTTTACGGAAAAGAAACCCCCCAAAATGAAACAAAAATAAGTCTTTCACATTCGTGTCGTGAAATACGAAAGGCACTAAAGGAACGAATTAAAAATACGTCAACGTTTACGGCGCAACTGAATCGTTTTTTCATTGTTGTTGGCTTTCTGACACGTCAACGGTATCTCATCTGACGTGTTCGACGTTGTTCGTCATTCTTTCGAACGTTTAACAGTTTTTCAGACGTTTTACGTTTAATGGTTGTTATAGAATGTATTGATTTGGTGCACAATACGCGATACCCATCGTTATTATAGTGTAGACGTTAGGTTACTATACGAACACGCAGCGAAGGTCGATATTTTGGGATTTTACTTAGGCAAACCGGTCCTTAGTTTAAAATATAGAATACTTCTTATTCTGTCAGTCTCAACCATTATGTGCGGTCGCAAGTTTTCTCGACGTTTCTCTTCATACACGTCATCATTCCAACCGATTTTCGAATATTCAAAACGCACAGCGTTTCGAATCGGCGTCGAAAAGCGAATGTTGGACCCGACCACTTAAGAGAGCGATAGAAAGTTTAACAGTAACCTCCAACTATTTGAAATTTTCGACATTTCACCTTCCCCGGCCCGACCGTCACATCTTAAGGGAGTAGTACCCTGGAGTGTCCGTTTATAAATAACAGGTGTGAGCATTATATAAAGCAGTAAAAAAAAATGAGGGAAAATGGAATGTTATTGACAAAATAATCGTACAGGTGGATAAGTCGAGGTGATATGAGGACTGCATTAGTCTGACAGTCATCTGGACGAGAGCTTTCATGCTTCGCTGGGCGGTGTCTGGTTCCCGCCCCCAGGCAATACGTGATGTTGACAGTGTGGAAAGTATTACGGTGATTATTTCATGTGTGAGTTGGCATTCGAACGATAGAAGCAGTGAGCCTATACCAAATTGAATCATCGGTAAATAAATCGATCAAAAAAAAAAAGTTTCTTACGAGAGACGTTCACGCGCAATGTTATAATAGCATTGAATCAAGTTTTGCCGTTTGTGTACGGTTTAGTTCATAGAGAGGCTGTACTGGCAGGCTGTGGCCTCTTCAATGGGTAATTATATAAAATTAAAAAAAACACCAAACAAACAAACAAACACCCCAATGAACAAACAAAAACTGTTACCCTTCGTATTACGAACGTGTAAGAGTACTTTTGCAATGGGCCTCTTATCGTTTCAATAAGGCGATTTCAATACGGCGATTCCACACAAGTAGCAAGTGGTGATTAATACGTGAGTTTAGTCGTTCACGGACTAATATTCACGTTACACGTACTTTGAGGATCTACCACGAATCTTCGTCCGATTTTTCACTCCCTGATTCGTTTACGAGATAGGTTGCACTTAGAAAAGTTCATGTTATAGTTCATGAGGTATATTTATATGTGAAAATTCGGTTAGTTTTGAAATGAGTTCAAACTGTGTATTTTTTTAGGTAACGCCATACCTGAACACGGTTAGTAACCATGTTGGAACTCGATTCGTCATTGTTTGCATTCCGGTACGGTATACTGACTTTTCGTCGATAATAATCTGACGCTAAGGACGCTCGTTAAAGCTTGAAATGTACAATTTTTAGTGATGTCTGAATTTTCCCGAATTTGAATACAGGAAATAACAGGCGATGGTATTGCACGCCTGTAGGTATATTTTGCAAACGTTTTCAGATTGCTAACGAGCAGATGTTTAATAGGCCTATTACTAGGCGTCGAGACTGGCTCTCTTCGACAAATACGGCCGAACGACTTAACTTATTACATGATCAAACTTTGCCGAAAAGTTTACATTCTCTACGTAAAATAAACGGCATTAATAGCACCTGCTCCGCAATATCACGTACAGACATGTACGTATCACGTACAAACTCCACGGTAGTGACGTGCGTCCGTTCACCACGTTTGGTACTCATTTCTTGTGTCTCGAGTTCGAATTGTTCGTTCACCGTTCAATATTCATCCGTTTTCCGTACAATCCAGTTTCTCATCTACATCCGCATTGAAAGTTAAATAATCGCTCTTTTGTATTCCGATTTACACGTGTAGCCTATGTATTGAAGTTACCGGTTGAAAATTGTCGTCCACAAAGCATCCTTTCAGATGCAGTGATTACATCATGAAATTTGCGGTTGAAAATTGTCTTCCACAAAGCATCCTTTCAGATGCAGTGATGACGTCATCAATAATTCCATGTTCTTTGACAACCCGAAATATGCACGTCCACATTTCACTGACGGTACTGGTGCACTAGTGATTGGCACTGCATGTAAACATTCACAGGTCTGTTTATTATGTATTCATGAAAATGTACATGTAATAGCTCTTCCAAATGCAATTAGTATGAATGGGTTACCAGGGAACTTAGCCGGCGCTGTTGGCGGCTAACTTCTTTGATCTCTCAATTGATAGATTTTGAACGGCTGACGGAACATTCTGTGCAGTATGGCCAAATGGTTAGGGTTCGTGACTCATGTTTAGAGGGACAGGGGTTCGAATCCAGCTGCTGGCCATGTTGTGTCCTTGGGCAAGGCACTTTACCCCACTTCTCTCCAGTGTCCACCTAGGGATATAAATGAGAACCGGCATTTGCTGGGGATAAACATGCGATGGGCTATTATATTCCATTCAGGGGGAATATAAATTCATGTGTTCTCAGTCGTTTCGTGCCAAGGAAACTGGAGATTAATACTGGCCCGATGAGCCGTATTGGTTCATGACAAACTTAATTTTTTTTACGCCAATGGTCATTTTGTAAGGCTACCCTCAGTGTCGTTCGTTTCCTTCAAAATATTTTGTGCAATAGAGTTTAGCTGTCATCAAAACCCTGATATAACAAATGACATCTTCTCTCAAAATGTTTGAAAAGTCCAGCAAGAGATCCCTGACGAAACGCATCCACCAAGGAGCGAAAATCACACAGGAAAATACGACTTTACCATTATGAGCCTTTCTAATCGGTTGATTTTTTTCCCCAAAATTTCTTCCGCTTCTGCGCTGAATTTTTTTCCATGGTCGAGTGTCATGAATTATTATTCGATACATGTATCTATCACCATCATTTTCCCCTCCTTAAAATATAAAATAAGCAGAAAAAATAATCCTCTTCCGCTCATTGTCATTGAACGAAAAAAATTTTCTTGGGAGTGAGAATGGGAAATTCAGTTACACTTCACCAGAAACATTCTGGTAAAGGTGTAAGGAGTTCGAGGTGAACAGTTTTGGGAAAAGAACCCACGTAACTTCGAGAATTCTTCAGGAAGTCAGCAAGAATCCAGCACCCAGTAGCCCCCGAGATCGCCTCAACCAGACGGTAAGTGACCCCAGTACGTGACTGCCGAGCTCGCTAACCCAGTACGTGACCGTTCCATCCAGCAATCATCGAGCGGGGTTCAGAGGCAAATCTACCGGGGTATGCCACAGCCTTGTAAGCCTCCGAGGGACTCCCTTACTCGGTATCCGGGTTGTATGAGAGCAGACGATCAGCTGTTTCAAATGCATCATTGTGAACCCTTGGAGGTGGTTACAGTTTTGTAGCTTTTTTTCTTGGTAGAGTTAGTGGTCTGAGGTATATAAGAAGTAGGCCCTATGCTAAGGTCGGGGTATGATGTAGTTGAGCAAAGTTTGAGCCTACCGTGCAGTTGATGGTATCTGTGCATTACATGACCATAGAACGACAGGTGTGTATAAAATGAGGGCGTGTTAGATGCATACAGAAAATTATTTATACCGAAACATTTGTTTTAAAAACTTTAACAAATAATTTAACCTATTAAAATATTAATGTAGCCAAGTCTTGCATCGTAATAGCGTTATTTTTTTGTCTGGGAAAATGCTTAAAGATAATTTAATTTTTATATTTTTTTTATAGTCAATCACTGTTCAATTCAGTTTTTGAGCTGCTAAATGGTGATAATAAACCCAAATAAAAATTATAATAAAAAAAAATAGATAGTCTTACAATAACCATTTTAAATCGTGCAACATTTAAAAAAAAATACATTTATTTAAGAAATGAATAAACCAAATTCTGACAGGGAATTGAACATATGACTTTTTCATTAATATCGTGGATCATTTTTTTTAACTTTATAATTGCCTTTTTCCGTATAAAATGTGATTTTTTTCCTCTAAAAATTATAGCCAGCTAGCTGGAGCTCCAAGGGGCCCAAACATTGACGTGATTTAAGAATTCTTGCCGTGAAATCAAGATTTTCGTAGCGTGCCATTAGGGAATAGTGTGAGATGATGATCAACTTGAGATTTGAATAGTTTGTGCACGTGGGGTTTTTTTTGGGGGGGGGGGTGGGGAGCACTGTATGGGATGATGTGAATCATCTGTGAATGACGGATCACGCGGGATCATGACATGCATGTAGATTCGATTATCTCTACCGATAATCAATGTCCATTAAATATTGATTTGTATATAATTCGGTGGGAGGAAAGCTATAGGGCGATATTTGATAAAGCGATCCATGTGTTACCTTTTTCTCGACCTGCTCCAGCAAACTCGAACATAAATACCGGTACCTAAAATAATTTCACCGAAACACGATCAATCTGTGTTTGTAAGAAATTTCACGGGTAACAAATACGTTTTACAGTTCTTGAAACAAACCTTGCACTTGTAGAGTTCAGGCAGTGATTGCATGGTACCATATACCAGTCTTTTAGACCTGCATTGTGTAAGGCTGCAAACCTTTAGCCTGGTAAATGAGCCACTCCCCCCCCCCCCCCCCCCCCCGGATTTACTTCCACGGTGAAATTATTTTACACCGTGTATATGCTTGACAATTCAACCTATTGGCCAATAAAAAAAAATAATTAAAAAACCATAAATACCTTCCGACTCGCATTACCGGTTTTGCTAGAAGGATCCATAATTATGTGAAACAAAGAATCACAAATGATGATGTGAAAGTGATGTAAGAGCGCAGAGTCATATTCTCTATTAGATCGATAGTTTTCCGGGCTGCATGGCCATTCATTCTACCGCCCACCATCGGGACACTTTCATCCCTAGATTAAAGGCATATAGGATCACTTGCTTTTCATGCATTTTGCTTATTTCCAATAATAACACCACTCAAAATCCAAAGGAGAATGTTGAAGATCTAACCTGTCGAAGTTTCAGCTCGGTGTAAGAATATTACACTTTGCGAGAAAACAGTTTAAAACCATGCACAATTAACCTTTTGATCACGAAGCACGATTTCGTCGGCCCTCTTTATTTCCCAAAAGCAGTCGATTATTCTCGATTTCTTCCAGCTTACAGCAAGCCAGACGGAATAATTTCACGGGGTGTTTAGTACCAATACGATCTTTAATCCAATAAAGCTTTTTGATAATAATTTGGTAGGTTACTTATGCAAGTGATCGATATGCCTTTAACTTTAAGAGCGCTACCATGTTTCTCATGCGAAGCTTGTGCATGCCTGACCTCTCTGCATTCCGGACAACACGTCTCTGTACGGAAACCCGTCCAACAGTACTAAACTGTGTATACCCTACCCTGGTCACCCCTCCTTCGATTCCGGAAGCTCCACCCCTGCAGAGGAGTAGGCGGTCTACCCCAACCCTCCCACCCACAAGGGCGGATCGGGGGAAGGGGGCCATTGCCCCCCCCCCCCCCCCAAAAAAAAAACAATCCAATTTTTTTTTTTTTAGTGACTTCGCAATAAAGGCATGGCAATGAGTACACCACCATCTTTTCCTAAAAAAAAACCCACATTTTTTAAAGTGGTCAGAAATTGCCTCAGATCGCACCACAGAGCATCTAGAATCAAAAACATTTTCCCGAATCCCCACGCCGTAATTTTTTGGGACACCCTTTTTGGGGACCAACATTTTATTTCGCCCCCAAAAAATATTGTGTTCTGGATCCGCCCTTGCCCACCCACCACGCCATCCCCACCCTGGGCCGTACAAAACAGGAAAATCATACTGAAAAACGTAGCACATGCCTGCTATCCCCTTGACAGCTACCCCCCCCCCCCCCGTTCAAAGCTGGATACGCCCCTGCCCTTTCTCCCGTTACACAAAATGCACACGGTGCACGCCATCAGAAACCACTTTTAGAACTTCAATGAACAGAACTGATAACTTTTCTCATGTGTGTTTGTTGAAGAGATGAGAGACAAATCAATCTTTGTACTCTTTGAGTTTTGTTGAATGCGTGCATGTATTATTATTAGCGAACAACAATTCATCATGCTGCGTGCGTCCCTTGATTTTAGCCTTCATTAGCAGAAGGTCGTGGGTTCGAATCCTGCAAGAATGAGCTTGTGATTTCCCCCACAATCTCGGATGGCACCGAGCACACACTGGGCGTAACAATACGTAAAAAGAAAAAGTTTATTCAAAGATTATTTCAATTTCCTGAGCAGCACTCATAACCCAGGATCGGGAATGGAAATACTGTCTTCCTGTCCAGGTTGCCCTGTAACCTTGTTCCCAGGGGAATATACGTTCAGTCTGGTGATACAGGCCTTGAACTGCTGGATCGTAACCAAGATTGATAGTTATTGTGGGTACCGGGTTGGCAGATAGCCGATTCCATTTGTCTCAACCTTGGTGATGGCAAAAACATGAATGAATCTAAACATTCTGGATGGGTGCCAGGGTTTGGCATTGAGAGCAGTCCGACTATTGTTATCGTTTACTGCTTGGTGACGTATGGAACGCAAAAGATGCAACTTTTGTGAGTGTGGATCCTTTGACAGCCTACATCATGCACCTTAAACAAAAAGTTAGGCCGAAAAGCTGAAGACAAACAGTGAACGAAATAGTCCTGCGTTCACTTCGACCTGCAGTTGATGAGGTTGTTTTATTACTTGTGTTATAAATATGTTATAATATTAATATTTTTATGTGATTTAACAATGGAATATCTGCTTAAAACTTTTTTATTGAACACCGATTAAGCATTTTTGGAATAAACATTGAATTGCGAACCCCCAACTTGAGATTGTCCGAGTTTCTGAGTAGTCGTTGGTTGCTGATGGATGGGTATTGTGATATATTTTGATTGATATGGATGATTTTATGCGATCGTAAAATAAAACGGGTCAACAGAGGACGAGGATGTCATTTGTACATCCATTGGAAAAAATAGACAACAGAGTCGAAGGAATCTAGTAAAATTTAATCACCAACGAAAACTTGAAAATTAAAGAAACTATAGAGGAGGAGTGGGGTTGTACTTCCATTTGTGGTATTTCAATTCAACAAGAAAGGTTTAGTGAGCTTTCATCACCCTCCAATTTGAGTAACTTGAGAAATAATCATTCTGAGAAATATTCTATAAACTGTGCGGGTGCTCTTCTTTTCCATGTACCCCGAACGAATGGTTAACCAATTTTAACTCACGACTATGTCTGCTTATGGGTTTGCGCTCCAAGTCCGTGTCTTTACTCTTTGTGTCCAGGGTCGTTAGTTTCATCAAATAAGGGGAGAATCAATCCTTCACACCCCACCCCCGCACTCCCTTCTCTTGGTAAACAACCCCCAATCGTGACTCTGGGACCTCGCTGAACAGGTTTCGTCGTTAAAAAAAATTACGGCCGAATGATATTTATAAAAACTTCCTTGGCCTTCCAATGCGGCTTCTTTTGGCAGCGAAGGTCCTTGGAAGTAGAGAGCAATGCTCTGAAATTGGCATCAATAAGTCTAATTCTCGAAAATGGGAAGACCAGGTCGAGTTGAACGTTACTCAACTTCCTGTCGTCCACTGTCGTAAATACTCGTAATCGAGTGAAAATAATATTTGGATGATGACTTCAAGAGCGCCTGACCCGTACCGAAGGGGGAGTGGGTGCGTATATATACGCCACCACACCGCCCCCCAAAAAAATCATGTTGATCATTTTTCTCTTGCCACTTTGCATACTTTTACCTAGGCTACCTGTAAATATTCACAATGTATTCCCAACGATTAATAAGTCACATTATATTTCACTTTACGGTCAAAAGTGCAGTCGATTTGCTATAAGCGTGAATACATGTTTTGTGCCGAGTGTGCCAAAAAATTGCAATATTCAGAAAACAACTAATTAAAACTGTTTAATGTTTTTTTTTATATAATACTTGAATGAAATTATATATTACATTAAAGCCGGACTATTTCTCAATCCACTCCTTTTCACCCCATTCCATCCTAGATCCAGAAATACAATACAATAAGTGAAAGGGTGTAACATTTACGTGGTTCTCTCACCTGGACATGCTGAATCCGGGTTAAGCATTGAATATAAATAGGCATTGAATAAGCATTGAAGTTGGTGACATCACAACCCCAACCCATACCCCCCTTTAAATTTCCAAAGTCTCCGGCTGTTGGTACTGTACGAATTCAAAATATAGTGTGCACGAGTTCGTCCGATGTCTTTAAGTCCACGTGTCCCCCCCCCCCCTTTTTTTTTTTTGGAATTCCGTGTGTACGGGCCTGACGCTTACAACATCTTAATTGCTGATAACTTCCTGACTGTAAACTGCTAGGGGAAATCTCCGAATTTTCTCGAGGCTTTGCGGGAATTCGCGTGATTTGTGATCCACCGCGCTGACAAAAAGGTCCTTTCCTCCCCGACCTTATTTGGATCAATTTTTCGCTAAGTTTGGCCGGTCGTTGTATATACAGATGAAACACATGGACTTGATGAAACACCTTCCCCTCCCAAAATCGGTTGAAACACCGTTCCTATGCCCGTAATGATACGAGGGCTGGCGGGCGGATAAGTGAGTCCAGTTTAAGCCAAGCCGAGAATTTCTTAAACGCAATGTTGGCTAAATTGTTATCCGAGTCGCCAAAATTGTCTAGCGACAAACCTAAACGTAACATGCACTGTTATTTCGGTTGTGTAAAAATCAAACGGTTGTGAACTATATGAACCTAGCAACCTGTTGTGTAAACTGTTGTTTACACAACTTGTGTAAAATATTACACAACTCGTTCATTCTTTGTTACACAACTGGTTGCTAGGTTCATATATACACAACCGAAATAACAGTGTGTGGACAACTGACCATGTTCCACACTCCGTTTTGTTTGTTTGATAACGGGTTGCGACTCGGCATACTTCATTAATGTCTTATTTTGACAATGCGGCGGCTTGTCGACAGTATAATGATCGGCATTAAAACTTAGAAGTCACGTTAAACCGCAACCATTGAAACAATAACAACGGATATGCCCAGAGGTGTACAGACACCAGCGATTTTTTTTTTGTCGTGAGCTCCAGGATACCTTATCTATTACTGCGGTGTCCTCCAACTTCATTGTAGTTTGCCAACAATCACGTATCTGACCTTGTTCATTTTAATGTAAATGTATAAAAATGTGTCTGTTTTGTTCGTTTGCCATATGGGGTATACATGTAGGCTAATGTTCAAAGCTCATCATACAGACGGAAAAGCGATATTGCGTGGTGCGAATGTATTATCCAATCGCAAAAACCGCAAATTTGTATTTACGTGAAGTGTTCGTTGGAAATCAGAGGAATCACACCTGTTGTGAAAAAGTTCAGCGTCTTTAATAGGCCGATTCATATACAGGGTGAGTAAAAAAAACCCACCGAAACCCAAATGTCGGGACCATTTTTTAGTGAAGTTCTGCATGTACCACTTTCAAAATCGAGAATATGAAAGCCCGATTCATAAGCTTTCTTTTAGTACAAGATTCATTCAAATCACTCGTGTACTTTTCACTCATGGAATTTTAAACAAAAAACACCGTTTTAAATTTCTGTCCAGTCCACGGATCACAAAAAAAGGTAAGTGGTCTTTCAGCAAAACGAAAACAATTTGTATCATCCCTGTGTGAATTGTTTTCGTTTTGCTGAAAGAACACTTACCCTTTTTTCAAGTTTTTTTGTGATCCGTGGACAGAACTGCAAAGCGGTGGTTGTGTTTAAAATTCCGTAACTTGAAAATTACATCAGTGATTTGAATGATTTTTGTACCAAAAGAAAGCTTATGAATTGGGCTTTCACACCCTAGAGTTTGAAGGTGCTACAAGTCATGCAGAACTTCACTAACAATAAATGGTCCCGACATTTGGGTTTCGATTTTTGACTCACCCTGTACTTCACGCGAATGCAAAGCGGCTGTGACATCAGGAAACATTCGATGCCAAATTCGCCAGGTGTTGAAAATTAATGTGTTCAACTTGTTTTGAATTCGTAGCGCGAATACGTATCTGACGTCATACTATAATTCTCGCGTTTGCGTTCGCTCCCTCGCCGCAAGGGCGGATCCGGGGGGGGGCCAAAGGGGGCCATGCCCCCCCCCCCAAAAAAAAACGAAACCAATTTTTTTTTTTATGTGACATCGCAATAAAGGCAGGCAATGAGTACACCACCATCTTACCTCAAAAAAACATTGGTTAAAGTGGTCAGAAATTGCCTCAGATCGCACCACAGAGCATCTAGAATCCAAAAAAAATTTCGGGGCCCTTAAGCGGGCCCCGAACCCCACGCCGTAATTTTTTTGACCCACTTTTTGGGGGGACCAAACTTTTTTTTGGCCCCCCAAAAAAATTGTGTCCTGGATCCGACCTTGCCTCGCCGTAGTATGGTGCGGCCTTGATTTCCCAAAGATTCACCAAATAAATACACTGGTGTGGTCCAGGACCCAACACATGGAGCTGGTAAACACAAAGTTTTGCTAAGCATAGATAATATATGCTGAGCAGAAACAGGGTACCAGCCAAAATGTAATATACGATTTTCACTTAGCACTTTTAAGTTGTTAAAAAAAAGGTTTTCTGCTTCGAAGTTCCATGAAAAACAAGGAGATATGATCATCGGGTGAACCACGGGGCTCCGTTGCGCACCCAGGATTTGGCTTGGGGGAGCTCACCATTTTTCTTCATTTTTTTTTTAGAAGTTTGATTTTTTTCAAAAATTGTTGCCCAGAATTTTTGGCCGCAGACATTTTTTGGGGGGGGGGACGGACTATTTTGACGTTGGTGGTGCCATTTTCACCCCTAATATACTACTCCAAATTAGGCCACATACATATATCACAACGGTCAATTCGTGGGACTAAAAAAACAATTGACAACCTCTTTGGGAGGGGGGGGGGGCTGAAGCCCCCCGAGCGCCCCCCCCCCCTTGGGTGCGCCACTAAGGGGGTCATCCGTTTACTAGCGCCAAGTGAGCAACTTCCCCGATACTGATATTAGTGGTACCCATGTATACAATTGTGGTTCTGATGTCGGGTGTTTGTGGGGGCGAAACCATTGTGGGTTTTTTTTCTGAATTGAAATTCAGATTTGCATTTAGGAGGCCAGTGGCGCCCGCCCATCCTTCCCACCCACACTGACCTTGATCGCTGACCTTTCTTTCAGTTGAAGCAAGTGTCAAGCAACAAGACACCCGGTCCAAGAATATCACAATTGGTATAGAGTGTGTTTTCCCGCCTTCCGCCTCTCAGACCCAAGTAGAGCAATTCGATGGTTTCGGCAGTCACAAATTCCGTGGTTTTCACTTAATACTTGAATGTCTTTCAATGGTTCTCCCTCCTACCTCGAAAACTGACTATTTCTTCCGCGCTGGCTACATTCAGTTCGGCAAACCCTTGCTTTTATTACCAGAAAGAACTTAACGAGAAATGATTTGGGAATCATTTTAACAGCGGATGGAAGGTTGTATTAACCCGTCCAATTTGTTTGGTATTTTAGACTGAACACAATTCAAGGCACGTAGGAACATTTGCAATTGCCCGGAAACGTATATAATACCTTTGGAAAAATCCTACAAGTTAAGATAGGACTGGTACTAAATACCCTGTGAAATTATTCCGCCTGAAATGGTATCGTTCGGAAGAAAACAGTCGTTGAAGGTAACTTAACAAAGTGCACAGTCTTTTACGCGAGCACAGTCTTTACGTATACGTTACTTTAAGCAACGGAATCAATACGTTTTATCTGTTTTCTTATGTGTAGTATCCACTGAGCTGAAACTTTAAAAAATTTTGAGGAATTTTGTCGCTTCAAAAAGCAAACGATCCCAACTTCAACCTTATAGGCCTACTGAACTCCAGATCACATTTACACCCAATGGTGGCGTGGGTGTAATATGTATTGTGTCTTGTGTTCCATGGAAGTTCTGAGAAGACGCTGCGGTACCTTCTTTGTAACTGCCTTTTATTACCTCGAGATGAGGTCTTCACCTCGGAACGGTTAAGTTGAAACCACAGACTTGACGAACGTTCCCGCAGAAACCAAAGCCACTGAGTGCCGCAACCCTTATTGAAAACAAATACCCTAAACCAACAAGACAGAATTTTACATCTTTCCAGAATGACGATGTTGACAATTTATCTTGTCGAGATGACAGGGAAAATAATGCCAACTTTAACACCTTGTGGAACTTGCCTGTATGGTTTTTGTTTTCAGTGTGTTCAGTGAGAGTGGGTTTTCAACTTTGAAAATCTTCCTCCACATGTCCCTTTAAAAATGTTCATCTCGTCTCTTTGAAAAATAGGTCAACCCCGGGCCGTGGACATACCAAGCATCCAAAGCGGGTCCCTGGTGAGGGAGTCACCCGCCTCGCGGCTTCAATAGCCCCGCCGAGTTAAGAGGTCAATCCGCCTCAGGTGCTATTACCGTGCCACCAGCATCCCTGACCTAGGAGGACTTGGCATTGGCTGTGAATTACGACCCGACAAGATCAGAAAAGGTCAAAGTCGAGTCCAGCCTGTGGTTGCGGTCAGTCCTGATTAGGTAAGTTGTTTACCCCATATGACCTTGATTTTTTGATAGGTTGGGGTAGTATGCCCAGAGCCCACCGGTCAAATTAGATATTTAGGAGGAAATAGAAAAACGCAATATTGGTTCAGTCTCCGATGGATTGGATTGGTGACCAGCGGTGTGGCTCATGATCAAGTGAAGGTCAAGGGAGAGAGACGAAGTGACCCCTCTGGATTCAGACCAGGCCCTTTGGGCGTCGTAAGATATTTAGGTTTTCACGCAACAAGCTGGGCTTGGGTGAAGAGGAACAGTCGAACCCTGTTGCATGTGATGGGGCTCAAGATGTACCCATGATTTTGTCATTTGGGGTTGCAGTATAGAAGAGAATATAGAGGGGTGGAAGGGGGTCCTGCTGGGGGAGTAAGAGGGATACAAAACAGCTTTCCTATAGTGTTTTGTAGGTTTTAGTAATTGTTTGCAGTATGCCAAAACAATTACTGAAAAGAATTTTAGCATTTGCTAAGTATTACAATCAGTGACGTAAGTAGGGGGCCAACGGGGGGAGGGGGAGGGACACGTGCTCCCCCAAACGAATGTCCAAGGCCCCCCCCCCCCTCCCCAGGGTTCCCCTTTAAAATGTTGAATTGAAAAAATATATATGCACTATACACTATTGAAATGTGCATATTCAGTGCCCCCTTGAAAATATTGTGCAAAATCACCCCAAGGTGTACTCCCTAGTTACGCCTCTGATTACAATAACAGAAAGATGGAACCTTTTTAATTTAATACTGTTTTTGCAGTGACGTCACTGCAACTTTGTATGAAGCAAGAAAGGAATCTCAAAACTCTTCTTTTTTGCAATGTTTGGCTTCTTATAAAGAGAGGAAGAACCGAAGCTATTGCTGTGTACATGTACATGTAAATAATCCACGTTCAAGTCATGTTCAATCAAAATGTCGAGTACGAACTTAACCGTAACGCAAAGTTGGTTTGTCCGAGTACCGGCGTGTCATGACGAATCAATGCCCCGTGGCTGACGGGAGGCACGGTGGGGGAAAGACCAGACGAACAGCCTCAGGTTAAACGGGGACTTGAGAATGGACAGATGTTACCTTGCTGTATGTGTCGTTAGAGGAAATGTTTAGTTAGGGCCTGTGTGTTTTTGGTACAGTCTGAAAATATGGATGGATAAAGCACAAGTGTAAAGTGGATCTTGTAATTTCTTTTAGATGTCTAATTTTTTTTGCAGTGGACCAAAACAATAACTGAAAAGAAATTAATGGGCACTTGAGAAGTGACATATATTACTTTGTAATATTTGACTTTCTAAGAAATGATGAGTTATGTTGTTAAAGTCTGAAAAATGGATGGATAAAGGAAAGTATAGTATCTTGCCATCTCTTCAGATGTCTGTAATCGACTTGAACATCAGCGAGTTCTCTTCAAGATCTTGGTCCCGGTTTTCGGCTCTCCCCATGGCACAGCACCTACCTTCCTCGAAGAGCTGCTACAATGCCATGATCCACAGCGACGCCTTCGTTCCTCCTCCGACACAAATCTTCTTCGAGTACCCCGCTCACATCATTCCTGGGGAGACTGATCTTTCTCCCAGTCCGGCCCTTCCCTGTGGAATTCACTACCAGTCAACCTGAGAAAGGAGACTAAATTCCTACCTCACATTCAAGAATGAACTCAAAACCTATCTTGTTCACTAAGATGTATCACCTTGGTTAATTTGTATAGGTTTTCACTCGGATGACAGCAAAGTATTAAGAGGGATATTTTCTGCGCCAGGAGTGTCACTATGTGTCAGACAAGGCGCATTACAAGTCTCCTTTATTAAAGTGAAGCTGCTTTTGAAATCCCGTATCTCTGACTGTTGTTGTGGGTGTTATATATCCCACAATTTGGTTTAATGATAGTACAATTAGAAGCAAAATTTAATCCAGGCCATCTTATTTCACCCCGCGAACAAAAACCAATTCGATGTGTACATCCTTGCCAGTCTTCTCAAGACGGATCTATGAGCTAGCTGAATGACCGGACCAGATAGGCATACACGCCTTTCAGAATTGAACAACAGGCGTAATCAGTCAATTTTCTAGTTCGTTAGAATTCAAGAACATTTTGTTGTGATCGCCTGCTCCTCAAATTTCATTGCCCTTGATGGATGAACATCATTTCTTCGTGTTGATAGTCTTTTGAAGCTATAAACCAAATAATAGAATATGGACTCAACAACTCAAGCCAACAGTTCGGTACACGTCTCCCCTTTAAGAGTAAATTATCCATGACATAAATGGCCCCTTTAATTCAAAGACCTTGATTCTGCCAGCTGATTGGTCAATTGTTTGGCCCCAGAGGGCCCCGCACCGAGCATGATGAATGGACACATCCGACGGCCTGACAAGGTCGTTTTAAATGTCGGTGCCCGGATACAATCCAAACCACCTGTTGTGAAAATTACACCTTTTATAGAACAAAAAAATCCAGGGCATCAAAATCAGGGTTCCTGCGACGAACCGGGAGACTGTTCAAAATACCCTTGATCGTGGACGAAATGGACAAATTCCCAGGGTTTTCAAGTGAAAAGTGAAAACGCGCATTTTGAAAATGTTCGTTTTTATTCACACATAGGGGAAGAAAAGTAAGTGTAGATGTTGAAATTTGATGTAATTGTGTTTAAAGAAATTCAATCCTATTTAGAAAAAAAGGATACTTGTATTTATTTGTAAAGATTGAAAAGTCTCGCAAATCAGGATCGTTTCCTTGTATTGTTTATTCACGCAGCTTTACGCATTTAGTAGTCCAGTTAAAGTGTACAAAATGAGAGAAGATACAATTATCACTTTTTAAGTAAACAATGAAAAAGTTTAATGGTTAAATTACCGAGTAATTTGCCGGTTGAAAATGCTGGGTGAAAAAGAACAGTTTACAGATGAAAATGTTGTGCATGTTCGACGGGCTGTTTGTTTCGGTGGATTGGAAAGGATTCCTCTTATTCCAACTGTCTTCGTCCCGCCCCTAATTATGTTCGGTTGATTGCCGTTGGTGGCGCTTTCACATACAGGCATTTTTTTTGTTGGGGGGGCGGGGGGGTGTGAGCACCCTGGCGATTTTCTCGATGTGCACGGTGTCTTTCATCGAGTTTCTCGCTACAATAACAAACAGACTGTCACTGAAATTGTGTTTTAATAAACTCCCAAATCTTGCCCCTATCACGGTTGACAAATCGACTGGAATCCCTGGGCTTAAAATCAGGTGTTTTTGTGGTTTTTCGCTTGAGCTCTGTCTGTTCGCAGTGTGACAACTGCAATTGTGACTGGATCCCAGGCTACACCATGTGTCCATCATCTACGTAGCATAGCCTGATGAAACAATATGGCTGCGTAGGTGCTGATGGCGAGCGTCAATTCGTAGGTAGCAAATGCCACAGGTGCTGTCATTCAAATTTAAGCATACGGCTGTTTTATTATAAAGTTAAATTCTGTATGACGGTATTTTTGGGACAGTTGAATTCCAGTTTTGTTTTTCCAATGCACCTTTAATTTTACGGCTATTTAAGGTTGTTTTGTGCATTTGAGGGACATTACTTTTTGCATTCTTTTGTTGTAGAAAAATATTTTTTGTAATATTGGAAATAAAATTTCATGGCAAATACTTTAATGTAGCATCAACAGATTCAACTATTTTTTACTCAAACTCAGTCATCAATTCAAATCTTCGTTGAATCTGTTTTGCTGTTCGTTTTGTTTGTTCATTGTATGTGGTTTGTTTGGGGAAGAGTTGTTTTTGTTTTGTTTGGGTCTTTTCGGCAAGTTGAACTTGCAACAGTCGTCGGGACCATCCTATGGCCAAACAAAATCAGGATACCTGTCGTCATGGGAACCGCCTCCTTCATTTTCAGCCGTATTTTAATCGCAACAGGTGGCGCGAATGACCATGAAATCACCCATAAACAATTTGATTTGTGTTGCCTCGCGCTGAAATTCACCACATGTATTTTTATATCAGATACTCTTTATTTTCTTTACAGTAAATTTATCGGTTCTTCTCGTCTAAATTTTTATTTATGCCTGCTTTGGGAAATTGGAATTCTTTGATTAATTTTTACCGTGGTCTCCGGTCAAATCCATTCAACGCAGGAAATGTTTCAACAAGTCGGTGCGCCTTACATTCATGAAGTTTAGCTTTAGGGCCTTCAGTCTCCGGCGTAATGACCATTTCATAAAATTTATGTCTTCAGCGGAAATGGAGATCTGTGATTGATGTCAGTCTCCTTCGCATCTGCACGGGACCAGTTTTTATTAACTCGCAAGTATGAGTTGTAGTGATAGGCTACCAGCCAAAATGCAGTGGGAAATTTTGATTGGTTCTCAAGTGACTTCTACTTTGGCCTCATCCGATTGAGATCCGAATTACTTGCCTGCGGCCGGCCGTAATTAATACACATGTCTACGGGAATTGGCTTGAGCCGCGAGTTTGCATTTACAGCGTTATTTGCAGCAACTGTTTTTTCTGAGGAAAGTAAATCGTTTTGGGTTCTTTTTGTAAAAATAAAATGACCATGAGATTGTACAGTGTTTCTTTACCCTTTACAGGATTTTGTTCTGTGTGATTTTGGCCGTTTGTTTAAAATTTACGGCAAAGCAAATCTGTTGTGCCACCTTACCCATTATCTGGTACCTATAAATGGAAGGTATTCACACACCTTGGTAGGTGAATGCCTTTCATTTGATACCAGATGATCTAAAAAAGTTTCCAACTTGGAATTCAAGACCTTACATTTAGCTGTATCTCTGGACTGGGGTGTCCAAATGAGATGGGATAAAGACCATTGTGTGTATTTACTATACATGTACCTTCAGACTCTGTGTAGATAAGTTGTTCAAAAAGAGAGTGTTGGTATTTATATTATTTATGGCTTGACTGCTACATTTTTATTGACACACACTGTACAAGGCGTTGGGAGGTAAGTTCGGACGCAGTTTGTTCCTGATTATTTTCATGTCACGTTTTGAGGATGGATCCGATATCCGAATGCGGATCTTGTATGCTCAGATTCAGATTCCAAACATACACAGAAAGCTACCTTTCATAAACCAAACAGCCATTTTTCGTCCGTCATCTTTTGTTCAGGTAAAAACAAATTAGGAGTGAGGAGTTTGCTTTCGCAGTTTTTCGGCCGCGGTGCCTCAGAACATAATTTCAGAGTACCGATCAGATTGCATATGACATTATTCTTGTCAAGTTTAAACATTCGGATGCACATGCAAAACAAATTGCCCTCTGCTGCACACTGCCCTCAGAAATATCTCGTCCCCAGGGATTGATGAACGAGGTTGACCCCACTCTATAGGGCAATCCCATATCACTCGCTGACTCATTTTCTATGTCATGGTACCCCTGTTTTCAAGCTTACCTGTGGGCTACCCTCGGCACCTATCCTCCCGGGCTAGACCACGTCTCTCCCCCCCCCCCCCCCCCCCCCGCCTCGCATGGCGTGATCTGGTCGTTTGAATGGGATAACGATCGGTAAGGTCAAATGCGTAAAAAGCATGTCTGGGCAAGTGCCAAAACACGTTTTACTTTAGTTCCCTTACGTCAAAGACGAAATCTTAGAGAAGTTGGATTAAGGTTTTGGTGGTTGGAAAAGCAGTGGTTCCCAATTCTAATGTGAAATTTCGTGTGAGGGACACTTTCTCTATGTCCAAGCTCTACCCAGAATGCATTTCAACTTCCTGTCTACTGTTCCATAGCGGTAGATGTTTACTTGCACACTTGCTAAAATATGCATTTCTGTTTTAAATGTCTTGAGAAAGCTCAAGATGATGCTCGTAAAAAAGTTGCAACTGCGTTATAGTTGCGGTGACATAACGCAAGGTGTATGTCACGGAGCATCGCTAGTGGCAGGAGAACTGGCTAGCATGTTTTGAATTAGAAATCTGGAACAAGATTTAACTTGGCATGGGGGAGGTGCTAAATCGAAAACCGGGTTACGATTTTGGGACAGGTTGATTCTGGGGTCAACGGTAAGCGATTTACCCACCAATGAGGGCAGGATTGTCGTTGGATGTGGACTCAGAGGACCTGCTTTGGATGCAAGAGGCGATGTTTCTGAAATCAAATTAGTCGAAAAGATTCCCTCCAATTTAGTTGACAGATCGCAAACAATTTCCCGTGATCCTTCGTGCAAAAGGAAAGTCAAAAACACATTTGCAAAGAGTATGAAACTGGACTCAAAGGGACATTAGTCCTGGATTGCGCCAAAATGGGTTAAAAAGCGGGTTTTAAACGAAACGTTTATTGGAAAGAGAATTTAAAAACCAGAATATAAACGTCCACGCAAACATCCTTTTAAAACTGGGCGTGTTTGTGTTATTGCGAGAACCGCAATGAGTGACCGGATCCTCGTCCAAAGTTGTATAACTTATATTGTGAGAATGAATTTGTCCGACGGAATGCAAGAAACAAATTCAGAAACTTACGCGGGTGGGTTCGAACCCACGACCTCCTGCTTACTAGGGCAGCCATCTTACCACTCGACCACCGTTCTTGCCTGACTAAAATCGGATACCTATACATATAATACCAAACATGGTGCCGGCTTTACCGATGTTGTCACTTTGAAGCGTTTCACACCCCCGCCCAGCACAAAATTGCATATAATTCTTTCTAGGGGTAGTCAATATATTATGTCACCATAATTCAATACTTGTTTTGTTTTATTTTGTAAACAGACCCAAGGAAGAAAACACACCGTCATAAAATCGATGATCACGGATATAACCTACTCCGAGAGCAAGGAAGGGTAAGTTATTACATAAAGTTGCGAAGACATGTGGCCAGTGTGTTTCTTGCACGTCAAAGTCAGGCACATACGCAGTCTGAACTTGTATTGCATATTTTGATTCTTAAATGGAACATTGATAAAATAACCCCAAGATAAGATTAAGTGTCTTTTCTAATTTTGCCTCGTCGATCTGCGGAAAATATGTAATTCGTAAAAAGAAATAGGTCTACCCAGTTTTTTTAATATTTTGGTTTTAGAGTTGGAATTGATATAATGCCACTTTATATAAAAACTAAGACTTCTGACCTAAAAATTGAAGAACTACAAGTCATAGCGATATACTGTTGTTGGCTCTGTTGTAAGGCCACTTCTTCATCCGCCTATAATAAATCATAATTCGGACCATGTGTGTAACCCGGCAGGGTCGGGAAAAGTCAATATCTCTTCAATGTTTAAAACCAAAAGTGTTCCTTCGTCTTGAACTTGGAGGTGATGAGTGCAGCTATGACTGTCCAGGGATCTATGACCCAATTCTGGTACCAAGCCTCTTGCGTCAGAAAGTTGACCTTTGACCGAGGCTGATTGACGCCGACAAAATGCGCTTTCCGTCCACCATTTTGTTCGTTACTTCGCAGTTTACTCGAGATTTGACACTGATTCTCGGCTTTTGGTTACCATGGAGTTCAGGGTACGTCTATTCCACTGTTGATTTGCCTTTTGAGGCCGGCAAGCGGGACATGTTGAATGTGGTTCGAAAGTGTGTCACGCACGGTGGACAATCCCATAGTGTCCTGACCGTTAAGATTTATTCCGTCATGAGGCGGTGAATCGTAAAGTTTTGTATGCTATTGTGGTCTTAATAGATGCAGCAAATAGAGAACATCTCAACCGAAAAGCGTATGTTCATATCGGCCCACAATGTAAAAATAAATTACTGATCTATAAGCTTAACCATTACAGATCTATTAGTAAGAAAATGGAACCGTTGTGACATTAGGACATGTCGTTTCCAGGATTCATATTCAACATTCGGGCAGCTTTGGTACAACGCGCCCTGGCGAGATTGTGTCATTGTAAGAACAAAACGTAGCTCCAGTGCCTTAATTGTCCGTATTGGCTCTTGTACGCGTGTTAAACTGATTTTATTAATTTTGTTAAATCATCATCCCCAAAACTTCAACACCCACCGCCACCAAGGGCGTCAATCGATTCTCCTAAGTGGGCGGGGGGGGGGGGGGAGGCCCGGATTACCCAACAGGCACAGTATGCACTGTGCCTAGGGCCTACGAAAAATTCAGGGCCTACGAAAACATCGGGGCCTACGAAAATACCGCAGTATGCCATAAAACACATAATTATAGGGCCTACCCACACCACCGTCCACGCGCACAGAAAAGTGTTTAAAAACTCTCTATCAGAATTTTCGATTTCACCAACTGAAGCATGGTACCAACAATGGACGTCGATCGGTGATTATAACTACTGCGAGCGCGAAGCCCTAACGTCGCGGAGTTTGGGCCCGCATAAGGGCCCCGAAAAAAATTGGATTCTAGACGCTCTGTGTACTGAGGCAATTTATGACCATTTTTGAGCAGAAGATCATTATCGAGTTTTGAGTCGTTGAATCAGCTTTTCTGAGCTATAGAATCAAATATGGGCTAAACTTTTTATTCGGGGACGAAAAAACAAATCGGAATGGACAAACGGTAAACTATCCCCCACCTTAAAAAGGCCCCCACCGATTGTCGCGAATAACCGCCCCCACTCCAAATTTAACGCAAATAACTGCTGGGTCATCCTGGCGATGTCCTTGTTAGGTACGTTTACCCAATTACGGTGAAATGACAGAGGGTTTATCCCACATTATACAACCCAGTTTACCCGTGACCTCGTTTTCAGAACGAACCCTGCAGTTTTCTCCTGGGTCCCCTGTGAACTTTACCTTTTTACAAAGAAGTGGCGCGGTCACTGAAGACCTTGGGGACTGGAAGTGTTTTGAAGATCCCTGCATTTTAGAGTCGATCTTGAAAAGGACTTTTAATGTTTTTCAAAAAATAGTTTGCCCACCCATCAATGGAATTGGGACGATATTATGAAGCCATTTTGTGCCAAAGTTTCAGACACCTTATGAAGTATTGTTTACTATGGTGCCCACTGCCCAGATTCCAGACATAGGCTGCACAAGTCTACCAGCACGTGTTCTGACTTCTCAGCACTGCAGGTCTTATTCACGTAGTATCCCATTCTACCCAGTGACCTTTGACCTGTCCTCATTTGCATAAAGACACCTAACTGTACTTTTTTTTCAACTTCAGTGACACCCTTTTGGGCGCCTGCAGTCAACGATACCACGTGCTGCGCGCTGTAATGTTTGGTACGCAAAGCTATGTACAGGGAGCGTACTCGTAGTAGGCCTACATCTAGAAATGTCTTGCTTTCCTTTTTAGTGATTTTCATACCGTGGTGGTGTGATGTTACACGTTATAGTGCCTCTCTTTTCACCACAATACGTGAAAGTTTTTTTATAGTCATAAAGTCGAATTCTTTGCTTCGGAGCTACGTTCAAAGTATATTTAATAATTTTAGGTTGGTACCCGGCAATCCTTATTGTAGCTAGGGCAGATAGAAGCGTCAATGATCAAGCTTGAGAGATTTGAAATTGACTTTTATTTATCTATTTTTTTACTTGTTAAAACCAAAACATGGCTGTTTGTTTTCATTCGGTTTTAATATCATTCGATTCAGTTTCAGTTACCAAAAAAATCTAAAGATCGCTGCTCAAGATTAACATCCAAAATGTGTTTTTTATGAAACTCTCGAAATCTCCAGGGAGTAAACGAGAGTTTTAATTTGAGCAAGAAACGCCGCAAATTGGGATGATTGATCGTTAGTTTAGTCTACGGCCAAAGCATGACAGCAAACCTGGAGGAGTTGCGGTTACCCACAAACCATCCGAGACTTGTTAAGTCGTATACATAAAACCTGACAAGAACAATTTGTTGGTCAGTTGTTAGAGGTGTCGATATAGAAACCTCACAACTTTACAATGATATCGCTGTATAATGTAGTATTTATAAATAGCTAAGACAGTTTAGCCATTCTTATTGGTCGAGAGCCCGTCAAGTGGCCGTTGATGATAAATACCGGCTGGCTGGTTTTAAACACTTTTCCAGTGTCACATGAAATTTGGACTCTTATGAAATCCTGTGCCTTTTATCGTTTTATTGGTTAAACGTTCACAATCCTCACGTAGGCATGCGCAACACTACCAGTGAGTTATAGCATTTCATAGTCCTTAATTCACATTACACCTGCACAGCTGCGTTGGTTCTGCCGCACATCGCGCAGTACGTGTGACGCGCGCGCCAATCTCCATATAAGGAGTTGTTTACCACACAACTCTCGAGACTGGACTTACCATTATATAACAAGAGGGGTGTCCCGAAAAATATGAAGCAAACTTGTTGAACAAAATCGTTGGAAATGAATATAATTTTGGGCTTGTTTTAATTTTTGGACCGAAAATTTGTGATTTTATTATGAATGGGAATAAATATGTGCTTGGCCGGTATTAAACACTATGTTTAAGACCGGTTCGAGTCACCCATCCAGATTCAATTTTATTACCCATTATCACCCATCCCGATTCAAACCGGTCTTAAACAAAGTGTTTAAAACCGGCCAATCATATTTTCTTCCCTTAGCACATGTAGTCTTCCATCGAGTTGGATATAGTAGCAGTTTGGTAAAACTGGCTAGCTTAGCCTGGTAAATCATTATGTTTCATGAGGCTGCGTTGATATGAAAATGATTTTATCCTTGAGACGAGACTGCTCAGTTTAATCCGAAGGTCGCCTTTCATTATGTAGAAATCTGAACATGCATGAATACCCCCATGAGCGGTATAGTTAACTATAGAAGTAGTATAATGGGTGGGTTTTTTAGGATCTCAACTTTTGCTTCCACAACTGTTGTATATTTCAATATCACATGTGAATAATGCTTGAGAAATAATGAACAGTTTTCTGGACTCATCATGATACGGTTTCTCTTTCTTGGAGGGTTATACTTTTAGAGTTCACAAATGTTGTTTTGGAGGGGTGGGATATGTTTCCTACGCATCGGAACCAATCACGCAGAGTTGTCCTAATCACATGAACCAGAACTCAACTCTCGGAGACACACTTCAACCTGAACTCTATCATAAACAAGAACTAAGTCTTTCCCTGTCACACTGTGAGGAGAAATATTTCATCCAAGGTGCCAGTCTTTTTTCCGTATCCCCATTGCATTAGGACGTCAGGGATCTCAGCCACCTGTGGTTTTCTAACCGCAATTTTCCATCCACCAATATAATTCAATTGACGGTGTGTTTTGTTGATCTATTTTTTGTCTTCCCTACTCCGAGGACAGGATAGCTTCACCGTGTGAGGTGAGGGAATCGATGCCGGTGAATCTTGCGGTGAGACGGCACCTGGGTCGCCCGTGAACCCGCATTCCTTCTACCTCCCCACGTCTCTCATCAAGTTAAGGGACACACTTCATTCAGGATTAACTTTGGAAAATAACAACTTCATAAGATTCACACTTCAATGACCCGAACTCACTTTGATGATATCCTATGAGTAGCACAGTGGTTTTGCTACCCACCCAACCATTAAAAGCCACCCCCCCCCCCCAAAAAAGAGGAAAGGTTTGAGCGGAAAAGGTAGAGCTTCATTTAAGTGAGGCATTTCTACCACTGTTCGTTGAGATTTTCAAACCATTTATATATACATTTTGCCTTCATATCAAATTGTCAAACATCCAGCAAAGCCTTTTAGCTACGCCCTTGTATACATCTCGCACTTCAAACTTTCCTAAAGCGGTATCAGTTATTTTGCCACATAAATTGATCCTCATTTTGAATGATTTCCCGTGGCTTCGAAACTCATTGCACCGTTAAATCCAGCTCCATTCAACTACGTGTGCCGAATTCGAGAACGGGTTAGCCCCTTTAATTCTACGAGATGGAGACCTCTGCCTAACCCGTATCGTGTCGTGAAGGATTTGGCAGTAGATGCAGGGGACAGGACTAGCATCTATACAGACCACCAACTACGAACTTGGCCCGTCCCGAGCGAGTCTGCAGCCCAGCCCCAGACCGAATTAAGGTCAATTTAATGTAGATTTGTGAGTTATGAAAACATATCCTGGAGGAAAGGAAACAACTAGTAGAAGTGGGGAACTATTATGTCCAGAACATTCCTGAAAGACAAATGTTGCCTTTTCTTTATGCTGTCTGTATTGAAATGGCGTTGTTAATTAAAGTAAAAATAAAGTGATATCATTTCAATTGTGCGGCAAAATTTATTATGAAAACAATGTGACGTACAATTACAAAATAAAAATATATATGTGTTACTTTATTCTAATAATTTGTCTCTCTTGGTTGCATAATAGAGCTTGTTATTTACTGTCATTTTTACGCTCTGTTCACATTAGTGTCAATAATGACATCCGTTTTAGTTAGATTGTTTACAAAAACCCGCCAGATGTTGCCATAGCTGAAATAAGCATATTTAGAACGATCACGATGATAACTCGTGTTCTTCTCATTTGCATAATAACAGAGAAAACAAAATGGTGAATATTTTCTAGTGTGTAATGATCCACAGGTGGTGAACATCCGATTGGTATAAGTGGACGGACCCTGTGTTTTGGTTTACCAGGTATTTTGCTGAGAGAGTGGTTTTGCAAATGTTTATTAGAGCCACGACATTGGAATTAAAGGATTACAGTACACCAAATTTTGTTTTAAAAATAAGGAAATTTCTTATTAAAAATGAGGTTTGTTTTAAATCTATAATTCCTATACAATGTCAACTGATAAAACGAACCAATTGATGGCTTTTTATAGTTCATGTAAGGGCGTATTAACATGAAATCTGTGAGGAACCATTCTGGTAAAAGCAAGTTATTTTCATGCCCTGGTGTTTAAGTCACATTAACTTGGGTGAATTATTGCGCACATTAAATGTTGCACTACTATTAGTTACTTCGTCATTTTAGTTTAGATTTTTTTAATGGGTTTCGCCTAAACACAAGGCCAAGAGCCGTATAGAAGAGTAACATAAAAGGTGTGATAACAAGTATGAAAGATCATAGGAACAAGTTTTCATGAGGATGAAAATGTACCCCAGTGAAAAAAGTCCGAGTTGGGTGGCATATAATTTCCGTGTCAGGTCATGTTCGGTCACAATGTGATTTGATGGTACAATAATTGTAACATGTGTCACACACGTGACTGTCCCCCAGTCTGCAGTATCAGAGGTGAGGTAGTTTGAAAGGATTGCAAAGATGGAGAATTGGAGACATTCACACGGCCATGTCTGGCGGGAAGATCAAATTAATTGTTTTAGCGCTTCCAAAACCACGACCTACCCAAGCCCTTAGAATTACATTGAGAGTAGGACATAACTTCACCCGACGAACCAGACACAAAACGAATTCATCACGTTTAATTTTGCAAACGTCTTCTCGACCGAAATCGGGGAAGAAGGTAGAAAGGGGATATATTTGGTTCCGGGTGTTTTTTTTGGGGGGGGGGGAATAAGTTGACGCCCCCTTCTCCGCCAGTATGACTACCCTGGAGACTTCATAGTCTTTTCTCAAGTCGAATTGAGACCTCCTATTACAGCTACAGGAGTCATGATTTTTTTTTTTTTTTTTGTGGGTCAGATCATTCACGAGCCAATAACGTCTCGAAATGTTAACTTTGTCCGATTTTTTTTTACCGGAGCAGCAAATACCCACCAGTTGGCATTGTGACTTCCTCCAACTTAAATACATTTGGAGAAGTTCAAGCAAGTGGCCCACTTACACGAAGGAGGTTGGGCATCACGACCACATGAGTCCTTGGATGATTGTGCCGTAACCCAGAGGGGGAACTTTGAACTGGAGTACTTTTAATGTTGGATGGAAACGTTACTCAATGGGAATGTATTCACCGTGCAAACATAAGTAAATTGTTTAAATCTAGGATATAAAAATCGTATAGATGTGACTTTTGTTGTCCCTTTTCTATAGCCAAACATGACTTTTGCAATGATTCTTTTCCTGACCGCATTCCAAGATAATCTATGAGATACCCCCTTGCACAGCAAGGGTCTATGATATGTGAGCAGATTCGGTGATTAACATCCATATTCTGGCCATTCAGCGAGCGCCTTTTTTGGGGTCTTCCGTAACCCATTGTTGTTTTACAAAAACACGGCAGTTAAACTGGCCAATCAACGGCTTAGTCCACATTTCTGAACGAAAGACGTCACTGTTATGTTTCCGATTGGCTGGCGCGCGGGGTCACATAAATTGTGCACGGTTACGTTTTATATCAGACGTTCATTCGTGTGGCTCTGCACACGTGAATGTCTGATCCTCAGACTAATTCCAAGACGTTCTCAAGTCGTAAGCCAACTCCATCTTCTCCCCCGTCCAAAATGTCACCTTTCCTGCATGGTCGCATCGAGTTTTCTAAAGGAATTTCTTGTGTAGCGTTATTCCTTTCACATAGAGCACACCAAGCATATATACCTTACGTGTGTATTCCTTCCACACCCCTTGTTAAAAGTACACCCCATCCACCCACCCGTGCACACACTATCACTCAACCTTAGGTGATGATTACCAAACCTCGGCTTCATCTGTAGCTATGGCTCTAGCTTTATGGTATTGAGTCCCTGACTAGTGGAAAACACGGGCTCAGTATTGGGCCAATTCAAGATATACACTGAACGTCAAATCATAATAACACCAGGCCAAAAAATTAGACGATGTTCATTGGATTCTAAATTATTTTGAAGCCTCAGTGATATTTGGCTTCAGTGAAGCCGAAGGCGGAGATATTGCCCAGATCGGAAACCCCCTCCCACCCCAACTTCAATCCCCCTCCCCCTCCACCACCACCCCCTTCCTTTGAAAAATGGCTATCCCACATTCGAATCAGCTGTTGAATTACTCGCACATGGTCCGGGTACCCTACCATTGACCTCAGCATTAGACGACTCCCAGATGACTGGATAAATCAACATGTCAGAATTCCTGCTTACCTCCAGAGCACGGGAGGTATATCCCTGGGATTACCCTGTGCGACGGTGGGTTACGAATCCACTTGACTTGAGGGAATAATTTGGAGTAAATAACAGCCTCATGGTTCACCCAAGTACAGTTAAGAAATACCACAGATGCCTAGGAGAGAACAGTGTTCAGGAAGTGCCTTTAAGACAATTTGAAGGAAGAAGTTGTTACCGGCCATAATGTCACGTGATGCCTCGGTGCTTTTTGATTGGTTCTCATCCAAACAAAACACCCTCCCCCTCCACAACTTATGCTCGTTTGGTTGGGTGATGGAGGTGTTTTCCCTTTTCTACGTTCCGAAAATGTAAAACCTGAAAAGGATTCGGAACCGCACAAATAAAATAGTTTCATTCTCCCGCTGAATTTGTTTGGACAAACCTGGGACCATTTTAGACTTTCAGTCATTCATTGCGTAAGGGGATTGCAGGGGTAAAACCTTGAGCGGAGCGAAATAAAGCAACTGTTGTCTCTTGGGGTTCATGAGGATCAAAGTCCTCAAATTGAGTCGTGTCTGTTTACCCTTAAACCTGGCCAAGTCCTCCAAAACCCTCCTTGCAAAATGGAGGATTTTGCAGGATTGAGGCTATATGGGTGTGTGGCTGATTTTGGAGGATGCACTGTGTCAAGATCTTGGGCCAGACCTTGTGTTGTTTATGCTCAGCCGTGCATAAATTTGTGCCTATATTATGGCTGAAATCCTCCGCACTGCTCCAGGATGTCACTGGCTCTGCCTAATCATAGTGCCGGTGATAGCAAAAATGCCTAGGGAGTTAGGGTTAATGTAGCGCTGAGCAATTCATGTGCAGAAAGTCCCCCACTCGGAATTGTCCTGCTGTTACCTCGCCATTATTTGAGATCAATACGAATACGAGTTACATTTTTGATCGCAGTAAATTTTGCAAAACATATTAGTTTTTTAAACTCTAGTGGCGCATTAGCATAATTGGCTTCTTCCGACGCGACCGATTTTTGTGATGACAAGACGTCAGGTAAAATCAGAGCAAAGCTAGACTCGAACGGCCACTGACAAGGAACTGACAAGGAACGACTCCCCCCACCCCACACGCATCTGTTTGTCCCATTATACGCATTCCGACTTGGACCCATTTGGGTGAATTTTGGTGATTGAAAAGAAACGGGAATCAGGGGGAAAAAAATAAAGTCACTTCACGCTGGCACAGATCGGGGACCTGGGAAGGGTCACGCCTTCTTGGAACGATATTGTTCTGATTGGAGGGGAGGATTGATCCTTATGAATAGATGTAGCTGACAGACTTCGAGAATGAAAAATATCAAAGGAAGAACGAACGTTAAAACATGCGCAGACCTGTTCGCATCAAGCGTTTTCGAATGACAAATTTCTTATTCCCGACGGAAACCAATATAATAGTCCCTGGGATAAGGCCATTCAATCGAAAATGTTATGATTAATCTGAATATTATTTTCTGTTGTAGGATACTTTGGGACACCCGAAAATGGTGCTCTTCAGTTTCACAGCCGGTACTTTTGCCTTCCAGCTAAAAAAAAACCCTGTTATTTTTTGAGTTTATTTTTTGAAAAACATAAAAACATTTTTTCGGCCACTGCCCTCTCAAAAATGGTCCCATCCGGAACTGTTTTCACTTTTTACCATCTTGATAGGATGGATAAACAAGAAAAAAATATGGTTGGTCTAAAGTTTATCGGCATTTGTGTTCTCTGGCCTCTGGGGTATATTGCTTCGAGGCCACCCCCCCCCCCCCCCCCCCCAATCGTGCGACTTTGCCCTATTTGGGGACAGAAATAATTTCGAAACTCATACCTATTCTTAAGATAAACACTTTCTTTGTAATTAAAAAAACCTGCCTGTGACCACAAGCTTTAATTTGAGTGGTAAATAAGCTTTGTCTTGAAAATTGGGCTCGTTATAAGCATTTTGCTTACCCTCTACCCCTTAATCACTCATATAGCATAGCAAACCTATCGTGCATTTTGTGATAAAAGCGCCAAAGACCGATATATCATATCAACAAAATTGCGGATTTTGGACCATCGCAGAACGACGGCCGTGGGAGCCATCCTTTAAAAAGTGCCGAGTCATGCGAGTCAGCACTTTTTGGTAATGCGTTTTCTTGAGCAATATGGACGCCCCTGCCTGCCCCCAAATTATCAGGGGGATAATTTTGTATGTCTCCCCCCCCCCCCCCCCCCATCCCCAGGGAATTTTAAACCATTTCATTGTATCATTCAGCTCAGGCATGTTGTTAATACAGGTCCGACTTTTCACAATATTAGACGTGGAAAAGATGACTAACCTGGAAGAGTCGCAGAAAGGGAGATTTAAAAGCAAGGGGAGGGGATGTAAATGTACTGCTTCTGTTGAGTTTTGTGGATGGTGTCTGCCTTTTCTTTTGGCGACGTTACTTAAAAAAATATTGTGGATAGTTTTGGTAACCATGCGGAATATTTGTCCGCAAGTGGGCGAAGCCATTTTCGTGAATAATTCAGTGGTTCCATTGCAGGACACTTTTACGTTCTCGTCCCCCCCCCCCCCCCCCCCACACGCCCGTCCGGTTTTTTTTTTTATTCCAACGATACATTTGGAGAAGAAAAATACGAAAATGTGCATCGGTGGATTCGAACCAGAGACTTTCTATCCATAGCTCCGCTCGCTATCGATCCACCAGGCTACTGGGTAGGCCGCTCTTTAAAATGCTTTAATGTAACCAGTTGACTAAATGATCCCATCGAAACTACTGAACTATTAAGTAAGATTTGGGGCTTTGCATGGTGGAGATACTGATACTAATTACTGAATTATTCATGATATTGCTTCACTCACCTACGGAAAAAAAAAATCGCGTGCCATGCTCATTGGGAATGAGAAATTGCCGAACTCCCAATGAGAATGAGATTGGGCATTACTCTTAACTATAGTATCTGGAAGACCACTTGATGGTATTTTTTTCTAAAGCCTGCGTTCCATTTTATGCGTGTTCTCTCAACCACCAGTTGATTTTGAATCAAGTATCGATGAGAATGGCATGACATCCTTGGGTCAAACATATTCAAAGCGCCCTCTGTTGACGCACAGTGACGGGCAAATAATTGACGTGATTCAACTTGCATTTATTTTAGTTTTAGTCTATAACCAGTAAAAATCACAAGCATCAATACATTCCACAGTAAGTGTGTATGCTTTCCGAAAAAAGGCAGGAAAAAACTTTATTTTCTGATCCCAAGACAAAGAATCGAGGTTGCAAGAAAACCATTCAGCATAATTGCCTCAAACATAAACATAAGCTTGCAGCAAATAAAACGAAACCTTAATCGTCAGCTCATTAATCGATCCTCAAACAAAATAAAGCAGAATATACATGTACATGAAACACCATGAACGTTACTTAGAAAACATGATGCTAAGTCCAGCCAGTACTCCTCCAAAATTTCGTTTAGACTACAGAAATACGCTACTTCTACTAAAACTACTTTTACACAGTCGATTTGTATTAAAGATTCGATATTCATCTATTAATTTTACAGAAAATGTACAATCATAGTCACATTACATCTGACATTGCAAATAGCAGCGTTGTCTGGGAACCAGACTTCTGCAGTGTTAAGATCACAATGCACACATGAGGACACTTATTAAATACAACGTCAGACAACTTTGAGGTTTTGAGGCTCAAATTGGCAGTTTCTGCACTCAGTTTTGTTCGTCTTCTGAATACAATTCTTCATATCAGCTATCAGGCAAAGGAAAAATAATCGGAACTTGCCAATGCCTCGGATATGTATGAATGGAATGATCACGGAATGTCATAATCGGAAGAAAAATGTCGTTTTTCGTCAATAATGATCAGCATGTTGTCACTCATCATCATTCTTTCGTCTTTTCGTGGTTTACACCTCGCCACTTTCAACTTCGACTCATTCATGATTGAATTGCTGTTGGCATGGTTACCAAATAAACAATGGTAACTATATTTCACAGCATTTATTGGTGTCATTTTGTCTGTCTGACAAATTGGATATAAAAATAACTCCCACTCAAACCATATTTGGTCAGAAATTTGAGCACAACAATCGGTGTCGCCTTCACCTGGTTAAGAGGAAACACAGGTTCGGCGGATTAAATGTCACGTTAAAATGTCACCTCTCTGTAATCGGTTCACCATTGTTCTCATTAAGAACGCCCTCTTTTGGTTGCAGCCAGAGAGTGGCAGGCTAAAAATATACTTGTTTGGATGTTAAATAGTGTTACTTGTATTGCTCCAACTCATAAATCTTCAGGGGAAAAATTTACTTTTAACAAAGTGGTAGTTCAATTGTTGTTGACAAAAACCAAAATAAACTTTAAAAATCCTGTACACGCTGCATAGAAAACAAACCTTGTGTGCATTTCTCGACTGCCACTTGCGCAATGAAACCAAGAGAGGGCGCTATATTTGTGATCTATTTATAAAACAAAAACAAAGACATCGGATTCCGCAGCTTTTCAAGTAATATTACACAATTTTTCATAACAATTTTTCGTAACAAGGATACATAACTTCGAAATATTTTCTGTGTATAAAAAGCCATTTTCTATTCACAATGCATTTTGAACATTCCGTCCAATAAAAAAAGTACACATCATTTTTGTTCAGACAGTTCTATATTTTTACAATTGGGTATCATGTAAAAAAAAAATTACATGTTCGTTATTCTTAAAACATTACAGACTGGTTATTCATGAATCTGTTTTAGGTCACATACAATGTAATTATGGCGCTTAAAAAAATGGAACTCCGTAAAACTCGATAAAACATCATCTGCAGAACATATTCACAGTTCAAGAAAACAATTAACCAACGTTCTTCGCAAAACGCCCAAACAGTGATGTTAACATCAAATAAACTGCAAATAATTTCGTTTCACATATTCCATTCACATATTTTTACTACATCATACATGTTCCACAAAACATGAGCTTGCAACGAACAAAATATTCATGAATATGCAGCGCGTATCCAGAGTGGGCGGGGATAAGGTCACGTGGCACACATTAAAGGACCTCCCCAAAAAATCAACGACCACCAAATTTGCATGAGGCTGTTTGTTAAAACAAGTTCTCACTTGGTCAAAATATGCTCTCAGCTCACACATTTTTAGGCATTTTACACACATTACTACAAATGTTATCATTTTTGCACCCAATATTCAAGATCCAACTAAGCCCCGCCCATCTAGTTTCTGGTTGGTCCGCTAAGCATGCATATTCAATTGAACGTGATGCCATTCGTCTTTCAACAAACCACACATTCGTTTTTGGCATTCGGCTTTTTACAGCACGTAAAGTTGTTTTCTTTACAAACTTGGTTGAGCGCAACTGTTATCGCTCATTCCTTTTGTCTTACTTTCTGTCACTCACTCGCGTGGTGACGTAAGTGTGACGTCATAGATTACCGGAGCTCCTGCCGAGCAGAAATACCTCCACAATATTTCCGCATCAGGCTATGCTCCGGTAGTTTTTTTTTTTTTTTAGCTTTTTTTATTTTTTCGTATTTTTTTTGGTAATATATAAAGCTTGAATGAACCACTTTCGTGATATTCAATCAAACTGCATATATAACTTTTTTTTTATTTTTTCATATTCTTGGTTGTTTTTAGTTTTTTTTTCTTCTTTACTTCTTTTTGCTCTTGCTTATCTTTGCGTATTGTGGTGTTAAACAAATACGACTGTTTCTTAACTTGTTTCGTTTCAATAGTTACCCGTTGTTCCGACTGACAAAATTGGTAGTTTTTTCCAGATTTCTGTCAGATACCTAGGGCACCAAGGCCTTGGTATTCTATACAAAAATATAACTTTTTTTCTTTTTTTTCTCTTCTGATAACAAAATCGGCAAGATTCTTTACATTAAGGGCGCGTAAAGCTTACAAATTGATGCAAAGCTCGCATACGTAGTACACAGCTAATAGCGACATGTAGACAAACTTTGCAGTACTTTACATTCGTCCGAGATCGCCACAAGCTTAAACTTTAGTGTTTGACTCTATACAAGGTTTTTCTCATCTGTTTGTCATGTACGTATCACAAAAATTGCATAATGATAACATGTGTACAGTGACTACATTCCACATAGTTACACGTCAGGGTTTGGTCCAATAATATTGAGTACAATGTAGATTCGTTCTCAAAGTACATAAAAGTAGAAGGCTTAAATTGCAAATATTGAATGATTTGATATCGACCAGAACAGGACCGGTTCGTTGAAGACTGATAATTTGATAATAAACGGTTTTAACTTCTGGTCGGTTTTTGCATTTGTAAGTTCACGAAAACATCAATTCGTAATTTAGTACCATTAATAGATTACAATTCAAGATTGCTATTTAAGCCTTCTCGATAGCATTTACTTTTACTTTGACGTTCAATGTGTAGTTTACCATGTTTACCTCAGGTTTAAGATGAACTCGCATCTGGTAAAGTTCACTGTCCCATGTGGTTCCATTTAGTACTGTAAGACAAGACTGGAACTTGGCCAAAAAAGCTGCTCGTTTTAGCTGCAAAGTGGTGGTGGTCAAAAGTTTACATGAAGTACTCGGGCGATTCGGGACTACTCGGCAAACTAACGGCTCGGGGTCGGCGGGAATTCTTCACCAGTTCGAGTTCTTTACGATACTTGTCTCGTTCGTTCTGAACTCGCTCCAGCTCTTTCTTGAGCCGTGTCACCTCGGTGTGAAGGTACAGTTGACTGTGTTCGAGATCCATTCGCTGCTTGAGACGCTTGGTGCGGCAGCATTGGGCGTAGCCTCTGTTCTTGAGTGTCCTTCGTTTCTGCTTCAGCTTTACAACGTCCTCTTTCTTGTAGCCTCGGAGCTGACGATTTAGTTCCCTCACGGTGAGGCGAACTAGCTCGTCGTCGCGGTACAAGGAAAATATGTCTTTAGTCGGCTTGGTCACGGCGGGTGCGCCTGGGTCGGTACTGTCTGAATCAGCCGAGGATGAGATACTATCCTCATCTTCATCATCTTCTTCTTCCTCCTCCTCTTCATCGTCATCGCGCGGCTGAATTCCCGAACAGTCCGAAAACTTGTCGTAGTCGAGGTCAGAGGGACAGGTGAGTGTAGTGGGTAACTCACCTGTATCGCTAGTACTGTAGACCGGAGACATCAGCTGTAAGTTATTTATGGTCGTTAGAGACTGGATGCTGGACATCCAATAGAGCTCATCAAGGCTTGGTTTGTACTCCATATCCACCGGGCTGGGTATTAACCCCAGATCGTCCGGTGATTGAGGTACATCAACGCACGGGGACTCAACTAGCGGAGTCAACAATCCCGTGCCGAGATTGGGTAGGTTGGTCGGTGGGGAGCGACGCTTGGCAGGCCCGGTACCGGAGTTACCGCTGCTCGGTGCTGCGGTAGTCGTCCCGGTACCTTGGCCCTGGAGTAAGCAGGACGTTCCCAGAGAGTTAACCTGATCCTCTCGCTTTACCTCGATGTGTTCAAGAGCCAACGGCAACAGGTCGAAATCCTGAATGTATTCCATGGCTAGAGCGGCATCCGTCTCGAAGTCACAGCTAGTCGTCTGGTCTGTACTTGCCATCTCCCGTACACTGCAGCTGGGTTTCTGATCGAGTCACGCTATACACACGCCGAGCTAGCACCGGGGAAACTAGCGGGGCTGTCGGGTGACCCTACAGCGAGGTCAGCGTGCTGTGCTGGAATGACGGCTACCCCTGTCTCGCGCTTGTCAAATAAATGACTTGTGCGTGTGTTTGTGTGTGTGTGAGTGTCTCTCCCAATCTCTCCTGTTGTGTTTATGCGCTCTTGTCGCGGTCTGGTCGTGCGGTGGTAAGAGCGCAAGCACCAAGGTGAGTCGGGGGTAACCCCGGAGAGAAATTTGAGACAGTAACCCGATTCCCCCAAGGGAAAGACCTTGCGACGGCTCACCAGACAAACCGCCGTTAGGTGTGGAGGATCCCTAGGAGTGAATGCGGCAAACAACGATCGCTACACTACGCGCGAGCCTGCTATATACCCGTCACCGACCGCGATGACGTCATACATTACTTCCTATATTCAGCTCATTACATCACTTTGAACCAATCAGCGCTGACCTTCACAAGTGGAATAGGAATTTCCCGGATGATGTACTTCGGTGTACAATGTTCACAGTTCATCCACGGAGAATTGGTTCAGGGCGCATTAACAATAATATCGATATTCAAATTTTTCGGATCACTCTCCCAGCTCGTGCTTACATATCGAACAAAGGTTAATTCTGTTTTCAACAATATCTTTTACTGTATTAACAATTTTGATAAGCAAAACACAGTGGATTATTTGGTAACATTTTACTACCAGTATTAAAGCCAAAACGAATGCAGACTATAGGATATCGTTGCCTGGTGCTGAAGATTGTGGGCAAACAGAGATAAAATTATTATAAATTATCCCTATTGTGAATTATTTCTATCACAGATGAATTGATTATTATAAACTGGTATGACTAAATATGACGAAATATGCCGCAACAATCAGAAATTTCTAGAGAATCTGAACACGGTAATTATGACAACACTTTATTCATGTAGAAAAAAAAAACCTGAAAATCGGTTCGTCCATGCACGGCTCTATATACACAATCACATCAAAATAACTCTCCTACCATTTTATTTTAGCAAGGAAGACGTTGTTTCTGATGCCAAAACTGTAGGCCTACACCTTTTATCTGGTACAATGTACTTAGTATATGTGGTTGTGTGTTTGTGTTCTTTTGATCTTTTTAATAAATATAAACCCGTTATATTCGCAAGGGGATTTGCATTGAGCGAGTCCCTTTAAGAAGAGGCATTGCAAACTGTTGGGGCAATACCAGAAGCGTGCGCATATTCGTTACTTCCTTTATGTTTGCTTTCAATGGGTTTGACTCACCGGTTGGCTTTCATTATCCAACCCGTGTCGTCATTAAAGGGACGCGCACGGTGCCGGTGACCCCGTACATGTACATCATTACATGACTGTGTTCTGCCCTATTCTCACTAAAATAATCGCAACATTGTATTCCGTGGTTTGAGAGCATTTACATTATCTTGGACTAAAATCTTCGCAGTGATACATTGTACATTCATTGAACATGATTCAAGTCACGGTTTTGGGTAAATTTCTTAAACATCACATGAACTGACAGCGTTAGCCCATGGAGCAGGGCGGATCCCGTAAAAATATTTGCCTTCACACATCACTGGTTCTCCAAAACATTTTGTATTCGTAGTACAAATAGAGACAAGCTACTTAGCATGTCAAATTTGATCCGCCCAGTTTCACGTCCCGCTAGAGAAAGAACACTTAATATAGTACACCATCATCAAAAGAGTTTTAACATAAAGACCGGCTTGGTAGATTTTGCTGGCAATTAAGGAAACCTCAAATAACAAATGTAAAGCTTTCAAAATAACTTTTGTTTTGATTCCGCAGACCCCCCCAAAACAATTCTAGCCCACATGTATATAGAAAAATCATGTATAACCGCCCCCCCCCCCCCCCCCCCCAGTAAAAAGAAGTCCTCATTAGGCAAAAATGTATTTCAATATACCGTTGGAAAAAAAATTAAAGTAGAAGGCTAAAAGAACTTTTATTTCGTCTCAAGCTCGATCGGCCAATTACCGATGACTTCCATTTCTTCGCATTTAATGTGGGTTAAGTGGTGGTATATTTCGCCATTTTGAGCACGGTAACAGGTCCTCCATGTGATCTATTACAATAGAGACCAGTCACTTGAACACGCAATGACACACTGTCTATCCCCCAGGCCATAGAGACTTGTGGAGCCCAACTCGGAAACAGGAAAAGATTCAATCAGATCTCGCCGTCTGTTCGGGATCTCGGTCTCTCTTAATAAGCCCGTCAGTGGTACAATTTCCAATTTGGTAGCGGGAAAAGTGAGAATTTTTAGGACTTGTGAGAACGTGCGTAAGTGTGAATTGATTCCTTTTTCTTTCTTTCTTTTTTGCTGGACTATTAAGAGGGCATGGTGGTTTCAGATTGAAGCAATTATTCTCGGGATGAGTGGAAATTGTAGACAATTATAATAATAATTCTGTGGTATCTTTCCCCATTTTTTTTTCAAGTAAAAATTATTTTAAAAACTTGGATTGAGTAATTACACATGGTATGGCATACTGTACTATTTGGGGCATTGGAAAATATTAAACGGCTAAAATTTGAAAATTTCATTGCCGTATAGTTCCCTTTGTGTGTGTCGTATTACATGACATGACACCCCACCCCCTCAATAAAAAATTAAGGAACAGTTAAATAAGCATTTGAAGCTTCATTGCTGTGTCATATACTCATGCCTAAATATATGGAACGAAAACACATGTACATGCACAATGCGGCGTGCAATATGTGAACAGTTACAAAATTTCAACTTGTTGCGCAATGTGTAAACATGCAGCACTGCACGGGCATAGGTTTGTGAGTCTATTAATATAATGCTATACAAAATGATCTCTGTACCGTGCGTTATGCAGCAACATATTGCATTATGTTGATAGTATTATCAATAGATATTGACGTAGGCCTATATTATCAGTTTTGCACACACTATTGACCTTGTGTTAATAATATTCTGATCTGACAGTCACATTGCGTGCAGGTTTACGTTAAATGACAAATATTAATGTGTACTGCATGGATGTTGGTTCATTCTGTTCCATACACGGACATTTTGGCGGTAAAAGTTAACATAAAGATGAATTGAACTTTAAAATAATCATGAGATATGTATAGAAAAGAAAAGGCATGTCTGCTAGTGATTCATAACAACTAGTAAAAGACAATACAATATGAAGGCATGGTTTTGATTCGAATTAGATTTAAGACGTAAATTGCAAGCAAGTACCGGGTAACCAAAACTGTACACCACAGAGCAAGGAAATATCTGTATGGGTACGGGCGAAGAGGGGGGGGGCTTGATTCTCCTGTCTAGCCCCGCCCCCCCCTACCCACCAACTGTTTACCCAACTCACGCATACCGTTACGTTGAGAACATTTGGCAGGTCTGATCACAGACTCGTTACCCCAACGAGGACACACAACAAGGTCGTCTGGAGGACAAACAATCCTCAATTATCGGAAGAATTTCATCCCCCATAAAAAACAACACAAGGACCCCTTTAAATCTTTCCGTGGCGGGCAGCTTGCACATACAAACGCCGTTTGCGTATAAACAGCCTAAAACTACATGTAAGACAGGACCACTGACCCGTTTCCCAGCACTTTATGAAAACAAAAGTGCCTGAGTTTTCCCTGATATTTCGTGAATAAATTTCCAAAATCCAATGAGAAATATTTTCACTTTAACGAGGTTGCCGGGGAGTCAAGAAGTTCTGTTAAAATCAATAAGAAGTGGTGTAGCACTAAGCACAGCCAATTGATATTCTGGCGAGGTGTGTAATATTCACACTGCATATAAACACTAAATAGCTAATCACAGCCGGCCAGTCAGTTAATAAACACAACTTGGACACATGGCACAAGACGCGTGTACGCCAAACTGTTAAAAACCTTTCCCTTCTGGGTCGCTGTTAACATGGGCGTCGTCAGGATTTTTTTCCGGGGGGGAGGCAAAGCAAACTTTCCCCCCAAATTCCTTAACTTTTTCATTATATTCTCAATTTATCATTTTTGCGAGCGTGAGCTCAGAGATTGGCTGGGAACGAATCCTGGTTACCGTCTTGCCTGAATCATCCTACATGTTCCTTGTTTCAGCTGGAATCTAGGTCAACTTGATAGCCCTCATTTTTTTAAAAAGAAAAAAAAACAAATTTATTGCACCAATTTTGAGAGTCGAGACACGATTAAACTAAAATTAAAGACAGACTTTTTCCGAACGCTGTGAAAAAAAGCGGAAAATTGCCTTTCCAAATCTCCAAGGACCTCCGTCGAACAGTGAGGGGGTTTAAGATGACCTTAAAAGGTCACGCGTACCGTTACCATGGCGATATCCAGCAGGTTTTTAATTAATCAATTCTGGGGGTCTCCATTATTAGAAAACAGGTGTTTTAGCCAGGCATCTGGGCTGAGTGCCTTGGAAGGTCAGGTCTCAATGGGGATTGACCTGGGCTCTGGTCTGGCGAGAAAAACCAGGGACCAAAATTTGGCGGCCGCTCTGTCATTCATCGCGATGGAAATATGGATACAATTTGTTATAATTCGCTTGATGTTCATAGATTTCAACAGAGATTAATAATTTGAGTAATACAATGACGGATTGATATCGCTGCCTAGAAATTCAGTTTTGGAAAGGATGCTGCATCATGACGCCGCTTTTTTTTTCATCATTATATTTATCTCAATGAAGGTCTGTCATTGCAGAAATGTCGAAAAGACATGAATCTGGGATTGAGAAACATTTCCAATTTTGTTGGAAAATAGTTTGAAAATGCACTCGACTCTCTGTCGACTTTGTACACAACCACAGAAGTGGCGTCTGGATACTTCATTCTGTCCTCGTTTTTTTTTTTGGCCCAAAAATAGGGCACTGGCTGTACTGTCGCACAAGTGTTAAAACGAGAAACATCTTGACTCTTCATGGCTCCATGATTTAACTATCATTTTTTTTTATAATCTCAGGTGGTTTTGTGTGGTTTACTGTCACCTGTACACGTGCTTTTATAAATTTAGCATCTTTCATGTCACGCAAATTCAAGGAGCTCGAGGCAAATGGTTAAAACAATTATTTCACAGCTATTTGTGACCTTACATGTTTATACATGTTTGACAATAATTCTCATTTTTGAAGGTTTGTGGTCAACAATCCCTAGAACCGAACGCGCACCTGCACTGTGGTCTTGTCAGGCAGGCAGCAAAAGTGGCAGTGTCACATCATATCAACGCCCCGACTGTAAATATTTGGTCAAACCAAGTTTCAAGGTTGTGTTTTCCTCTCTGTAGTTCGGATTCATTCACCAGGACTGCAGGGGGGCCTGGGCGGGGGTTTGGTTGACGAAACACGGCTTGCTCGGTAGCCTGAGTGCGGTCACCGCTTCGGTGTTTGGGTTGCGGTTGGGAGAGTTTTTCAATCTGCGGTTTGTTGTAACAGCCCACAAGGCTAATTACAAGGGGACTGTCGTTAAGATGCAGGGTCACTGCTCATCAACTTCTCTTCTGGTGGCTATTAAGTTGGTATGGGGTTGTGGGAATGGCTGATGGGAGGAGCCGACAAAGGAAGGGGGCAGATGTTGTTGCCTCCAATACTCATTACATTAAGGTTGACCAAAATCCCCACCCTGGGGCATGAAAAACATGCCAAAACCCGGACACCGGACCTGGGGCAGCCCGTGGGGGGAGGGGTGGGGGAAACAATTGATAGACGCATTAACCTTAAATAAACTGAATGTATTGTAGAGCTATCTTATCAGGATAATACTAACTTTTATTTTGTCATACAACTTTATAAAGTTTTTAATGACAGATTTTTGTTACTCAGTGTACCAAGTTAGACAGGGATAACTAGGAACCAAGAAATGAACCTGGAACTAGGGCACTGAAAGGTAGCCAAGTTGAGAAAAAAAATGTGTTGCGATGTAGGCCAAGGCTGCACACTCACTTTGGGAATCCGCAACTTCCTTTAAAAAAAAAATGACACATGGAAATCAGGTAATGAAGAAAAAAAGAAGACAAAGTCTGAGATGCGAGTTAAGAAATGCACTAATGCAGGTGAGGAAAGGTGAGACTAGTCACATGGGATGAGGGGCTGATGAGTGATGAGGACCCTAGGACTAGTCAAAGAAGTCGTGGTGTGACAGACAGTACGCTCTATGGAGAGACATTATTGCGTGATGATAATGATCTTAACATTACAGACACATTATAATGAAATTTGCAGGAAGACCTCTTTGGTTTGCCCTGCAAAGTTAGCAACAGGTGGTAAGTACCATACACCCCCCTTAGGGTGGTGAGGGGTAAAAGGGGAGGGCATATTTTTAGGGGGTACTTCACAAATTGATTTTCAAAAAATAATCTTATTCTCCTGTGAGTTTGTACGTGTACATGTACATGTAATGGCAAGCTTTATGTGAAATGCAATAACAAATATACAGCCATGTCGAAATGGGAAATGTTCGTCTATGGCTATTCACCATACTGCAACAATAGCAAAAGCCATTGTCGTAGCCACAGCATGCCTGATGACACAGCCTAGCCTCAGACCAATCCGAGTTGTCCACTTTTTGTGGCTACTGGTCTGGCTTTCCTCCATAGACCTTTATCATGAAGCCACCATTTCAGTCTTGTTCCCTGTATCCAATAACAGAACTGAATGATAATATTTTTATGAAAAAAGGGAACCAGACTATTTTTCCTTCTGACCTCGCTTTGGTTACATTGATTTAAATGTGGAAAAAATCAAGATGGCCGCAACGTGATAATGGTCTATTACCGGGATGCTTCAAAGCTTGATTTGGTATATCTCACAATGCGCTCCTGTTTAGAGTGGCGTGTTGAGATCTATAAAAAAAAAACGCACGTGTGATAAATGCTTGGGCATGGAAGCGTCCCTCAAAATCGGATCGGTGTATATTAAGGAACTTTACAACAGCGCCCTCAACTCTGTGCATACCGGGATTAAAAAGGTTCTTACACTCGATATAAGCACTTAAATATGTTCCCCTTCTGGATCGACCAAATAACCTCTGGTTCTCCAATAAAAGGCAACTTGTTATCCCAACGAGGAAGCCAGATGAGAATCTGAATGGATACATCAATCATACCAGACTTATTTATAGACCAGACAGACACCACATGCTATGTTGCGGCCCGTTTGTATCAAATCCCTAAGAACGTTGAACGACAAAACCATACATGAAGATATGTCTAACTTTAATGTTGAAAACATTTTTTAAGCAAATATAACGTAAGACTGGAACATCAAGAAGAGTGTTAAGGCAAAATCAGAATAAACTCAACTAGCCAAACAAATGTGTAAACTTCACAAATTTGACATGAACACAAAATTATGGCAAAACTATGTATAGAATTGATTTAAAAGTAATATACAAATTTGCAAACAAAGAAAAAAACTACCAAATTAGTGCAAGTCGAACATCCTGTGGAAATCATGGCACCTGGTGTGCTGTCAATTTCAGGAAAAGTGGAATTTTTGTATCAATTCCCAACGATGGTCAGCCGACCATCTTTGAAAAAAAAAACTGGGTTTTTTTCCTTCAAATATTGCTTTTTTTCAAATACTGCCCCCTATGTGCCCAATGTATAGTTCGTCCACATTTTGTTTGCACATCCATGAATGGGTGCAAGCCAGCTAGTCTGGCTCCCAGACTTGACAATTCCCAAACGTCTTATAAAGTGCTCTGTTATGGTCAGGGAAAGACAAGAACAACATTTTTTTTCTCTAAAACAGGTCAGTGTAACAGTGTTTGTTATAAAATGCTATCCCCCAATTCCATCCATTTCTAAAAATTACAGCAAAAGCAAATGTTGTATATTACCTTTAACATGGAACCTAACAGTAATGTTACACAAAACCAAAGCTGCAAACATTAATAAAGGAACCCTTTCATAAAGAAACTATTTATAAATAACATTCTTCACAGAATAACATATTACATAACTTTCATCTATGCTCAGGTCAAGCATGTTCTTTTGCCTGATCTCTGTGAGTACAGCAATTATCCTGAACCTGCGTTCTTGTTTATGATCAATAAAAAAGAAACATTCAAATAAATCACTACTTACATGTACTTTGCAAAGTTGTTATAATATTTCCTTATATACAATAATTTTACAATGAGGAGTGGAGCATATTATTGGAATTGAATTTTTTTTATACGAAAGAGGGGACTTTAACTGGTTTGTGAAAGATAACCAGGAATTCAAAGGAAATTTCTAAAGATTTTTGTTAAAAAATGCTAAATTTTAACCAATTTGTTTTTCTTCTGATAAATATTTGCCAAAAGAAATCACTTTTTGGGGGGGGGGGGGGGTAATAAGAGAATTGTTTTTTTATAATTTATTTATTTATTTTTCCGGGGTTTGGGGATAGCATCAAATATCTGTAGAACTGACTTAGTTATACACAAAACTTGGTTCATTACTCCCTAGGCACTTTTGCTAGGATGCAACCTCAATCCTGCAAAATCTTCCAACTGCCTCCATGTAAAAATTGCACACAGCGTCAATTCTGCAAAATTCTCCATTATTTCTTGAGTGTTGTCCTTGGAGGGGTGACCACAGCCTCAATCCTGCGAAATCCTCCAGCAATCACTGTCAATATGTTGAGGCAGAGCCAGTGACATCCTGGAGCAGTGCAGAGGATTTCAAGTATAATCTAGGCCTAAACTTATGCATGGCTGAGCATAAACAGCACAAAGTTCGGTCCAAGACGTTGACACAGTGCATCATCCAAAATCAGCCACACACTTTTGACGTAATTATAGCCTCAATCCTGCAATATCCTCCATTTTGCAAAGAGGATTTTGGAGGATTTGGGAAGGTTAGGGTTAACAAAAATAGCTGGACAGTAAATGAAGCACAACTGGCATTTCCACATGCCTGGTCTCTGGTTTTGAAGACTGGTCTGGCCCCAGACCCTCAGTCCAGTCTGGCTTCAATGCTGAATGTTCTCTGACTGCGTAGATGGGTGTGGTCCTTGGCACATTCTCTAGTCTGGCTTCCGTGTAGACTACCACATCATTTGGAGAATCGAGGTTTTATTCTCGAGCTTCTTCTAAGCTCTGAATAAAGAAACAGAATACAAACCACAAAACTTATCTCACAATAAACTAAGGGGTCAACATTGCATCTGTAATCAAATTCTGGAAGTAAGCTGTAAAGTTATACATTCAATTGTTGCATAAAATGCTGGTTTCACACCATCCTCTTTTGACTTCAGAAACTAATTACAGTGTACATGTATTTTCAAATCAATGTGTGGCATCTGATGGGTAATACTCTGATTTTGACAAATTTTGTCAAAATATAAGGGAAAGCAGCCACATGTATCCTTTTTCTGAGTTCATCAAGACAATTTTACAGGCAATTTGCTCCATGCAGAGAAGAAAACAACAGGCAAATTTTGATTCTGTGTAAAGTAAGTAAAAGTCTGTCACAATCCAACATAGCCCATCGGGCTGGCGTTTATCTCCAGTTTCCTTGGCACAAAATGACTGAGAATATGTCTATTCCCCCTGGATGGGACCAGTCCATCGCATGCTACTCCCCAGCTAATGCCAATACCCATTTATACTCTGTGGGGAGAGGCAAATGGGGGTAAAGTTGCTTGCCCAAGGACACAACATATGGCCAGCAGCTGGATTCAAACCCCTGACCCTCTGATCGTGATTCGCAAACCCTAAATGACTGAGAATATGTCTATTCCCCCTGGATGGGACCAGTCCATCGCATGCTACTCCCCAGCTAATGCCAATACCCATTTATACTCTGTGGGGAGAGGCAAGTGGGGGTAAAGTTGCTTGCCCAAGGACACAACATATGGCCAGCAGCTGGATTCAAACCCCTAACCCTCTGATCGTGAGTCGCAAACCCTAACCGCTTGGCCAAACTTCCCCATTACAATTTACAGGTAAGGTTCCGGGGAATTCCAAAAACTGTTGGAGCAATGTACTTCAGTCGTCCCTGGGGTTCCTTTATTTGTACGTGCACTTGGTCTCCTGCAAGTTTCCTATGAAAATTGCCTCGTACGACTTGACTCTTACTGAAGCAAAAGAACATTTTCCCCATCCTTTGCTCAGAAATGTTATACCATGGAGGGACGTTTGTGTTCCTTCCTCCATGGTTATACCACGTACCACACTCCCTTAGAGTATACCGGAATCAGTCATGTCCCGCCTAAGCCAAGACATTGCGTGCCAGGAGATTATAGCATCAGCCCGTACAGTCGGATATATTTCATGTAGGTATGGGCTCTTTGAACATTAGTCCGTATATCATAATTACTGTCAGGTAGGTCGACGGTTGTAAATCTTAAGGAGTAGAAGGTGTGAACGGGAGCACTGGCAACAGTTACAGTGAGGGTGGTGATCCATTTCTAGGCATCAGGTTTCGGGAAAGCCAGAAACACTTCCAGCCTGTTAGCTTGAACGATTTGCTGTTATGTTGTGATTGTAAGAGGTTATTGGTTTGTGATCAAGGATAAGGATGTGACTTTGCGTTTAATTTTGTAAACGTTTAGCAAATATTTTAAGAGTTACACCCCTCCTACAATGTTGCCATCCCTTCAGTCTCCTGACAACAGGCAGAGTATACGTTCTGAAATGTTGAGTTTCCCCAGTTTTTAAAACAGGGCAGTTAGCTTGTACACACACATCTTGAATGAATAAAATTGTACTGAATCTGAAATGCACAATTAGGGACATACAATATACATACATCTGTGGTATGTCAAAAGCTGGGAAGCCGTAGCCCAAGCCATAGACAAAAAAAGCCAGCTTTCAAAACATGCAACATGATGCCTTGAAAGTGTTAGCCTTAGCCTTAGCCACAGACCAAACCAACCTGACCATGATTGCAACACAGCAACATTATTAAGTTCCCTGAAGACAGTGCCAAGAGATAACAACGCCAATGTGCCATTGAAGAGCGTCACTCATCGGCCGTGTTTGTCAGTGGGGATGTCTGCCATTATAAAAGGGTCAACACGTTGCCAGACACTAGGAATGATCCCCAAAACAATCCAGCGTTAACAAGGTCATAAGAACATTCAGTGAAGCCCTGGGCATGGGCTAATGCATTCTGACTCAACCTTGCTTGTATCTTTCAGTACAAACACAGAAAAGGCCCAATTTCATGGCTCTGTTAACCACAGAATTCCACGCTTAGGGTTACCATTCTGTGCTAACAGTGCTAGCAAAAGAATTCTGCGCGGGGCGGGGGGGAGACATACCTTGATCAGAACTAATGCAAGTGTGAAATGGGAACCTCTTACGGCATGGGGTTTGGGGCCCACTAGACAATCTGAGGCAATTTCTGACAACTATAACCAATTTTTTTTTAGCAAAAGATCATCATTTAAACATCATTTTCGAGTTTGGAGTCATTGAATCAGCTATTCTGAGCTACAGAATCAAATAAAGGCTACAACTTGTTGTTCGGGGACGAAAATAGTGGGGGGGGGGGAACAAACGATACGATAATCCCCACTTTAAAAAGTGGGGGGGGGGGGGGGGGAGGGCCCAGTCCCCCACCCTTTGACGCCCATGGTTCACAAGTACGGTTACGAGTAAAAGTGGATGAACAATAACAAAGGAATGCCTCCGTCACAGTTCATGAATAGCTTGCGAGTTAATTGGGACCGGAGGACTTGTGATAGACTTGTGGGGACTTGCAGGGACTTGTGATGGACTCACTACAACACCGCTTGGCCCCCAGGAATTGGAGTCAGCTGTTACAGGAATATAGCATCAGTGTGCCTATCCACAAACAACCAAACACGTGTGCAAGCAATCATGTGATCATAATTGAAGTCATGTGGAAATGGAAAGTGCCAATTGGCTCTCTCTTAAACTCAATTCCAGAGAGGAATCAAACAGGTTATTCTACTCTGTCCAAATTTCCGGTGTTGGAGTTGGACCAGAGACATACATGTCTACTTTGGGATTTTGTACTCTGTTCATTCTTGCAAAATGTTTTGAGTCCAATGCCTCTCCCGTAAGTTTAAAAAAAACCTGTACAGGCAAGATATCAACACAGAGTTGAGGAAGAATATGTGTAGTTTCGACTTCAAAGTACCACAGGAGTGGAGCTTTATTAAACCTACTTATCACTGCGATACTATTAGTGCAAAAGGTGTATGGTGCCCTAGTTGACAATAAGTTATGGGAAAGTTTTCTATTGTTGGGGAAAATAGGACCGAGTTGTGGGGACTTTCTGCTGCCTTTGGTCACCTTTATCATCATCATCTAAGTGGTCGCAACCGAGATCTTGTTCACAACGCCACGCCAGGTGTCTGTATTCCTCATTATGTACGGAGGGTCTTCAATTTCACATTGGGTGTCTCTCACAATCACATCAATAATAACTTTCGCTCCACTGATCCCCACCATTACGGAACAAGACTGTACATATGTCAGGGGCGGATCTAGCTTTCAGAAAACAGGGGGGGGGGGGAGAAAATTGAAGGTGTACATTGCTGGGGGATTCTCCTGCATTCTAAGGCAATTTGTGAATAAATTTAGCACTTTTAGCATTCCATTTATTATTTTTGACCCATTTCACTAGTATCGTAACTTCAGTCAGCTGCTGGAGGGGTGGAATTGCAACCCCCCCCCAACCCACCATCTAGATCTGCTACTGTAGGTGTTGTGTATGTGTTTTCACGAGTTGATCACCCGTGAAGCAGGCGACTCACTCGCGATGCAGGCGACTCACTCGCGATGCAGGCGACTCACTCGCGATGCAGGCGACTCACTCGCGATGCAGGCGACTCACTCGCGATGCAGGCTAGGCAAAGCCAACTCCCCCACATAGCTGGCAAGGCAAAGCCTCATTTCAACAATTTATAAAAACAACCCGAGTCAAAGTATCTTTTCTTTGATTTTAGGGACATTTTAAGATTCCTTGGGCCTCTCCAGCTCTAGTCAACTTCTTTCCAGATGACCATACAACTAAAACATAGATTAGCCTGTCCTTGGTTATATGGATTCATTAATAACCCAGGTCTGCCCAGACTCCTGGATAAAAACATGCATGAGTGTCCTCAGAGTGTCCTCAAGCTTCCCCCCAATCACCATCCTTGAGGGATAAATCAAGGGGCTGATTATTGTGTTTGGTTTAAGACCGATTCCAGCTGGTACTCCAGGCAACCCCTGAGTGATTGGTCTGCTCCATGGTTTGCCCTGTTTCCCCCCAGGGGGGCTGTCAAGAGGAAAATCTGGCACCTGTCATCCTGGGCTATAATGCTGTTTTGGGATATCTTAGGGGCTGGGATTTGGATTGTAGTACAGGTACTTCTGTGGCAATTTGGGATTTGTGAAATCGATCTGGGTTGTCAAAAATACAGACAAAACTAACAATCATTATTGCAATAATCAGTTATGTGTAATTTGATGACGGTTACTTCCAGCAGATGTTCAAGGTTTTATGGAAACTTTGTGGAATGTATGCCCAAAATTTCGGAAAACTCTTATTTAAAAAATAAAGTAACTTTGCCTGTCCTTTCTGTCACTATATTTACTGCTCCTCTTGCTTTTGTCTGTTTAAAAAAATATGTCATACAATTCTGACACTGTAAAGTCATGATGGTTTGAAAACAAAACAAATACTTGCTATCTGCCCAGGCGAGCTACTATCTCAGAAACAGCAACTCACCGCAGGCGCAGTGAGACATACACATTTGGATATTATTTTTTAAATTGACTGTGGCCTCTCAACGCTTCCGTAGATATTTGAAAGCATTTGGAAATTTATGTTTGAAGTTTTATTAAATTGTACTAAATTTTTGATTTGCTTCAATGGAGATACATTGTGGAAGTTTGGGAAGGGGTAGGGGTGGGGTAGGCTGTGGGGTGGGAGGGGTGGGGTGCTGTATGCAGTTGTGTAAAGGACTATAGCCGTGCCACCCTTAAAAAAACCACCTGTTTTCTGAAAACAAGTTATCTTTGGGCACTCGCTTCTCATCAAATATTCCTTAATTTCAACTGGCCTTGTGTATTAACTGCAAGCTTGACCAAGGTTGAAACAACTTTCTCATGAGGCCTGTCCAAAGTAGCATGGTCACTTTAATGTCTCATCTTGTTTCAACATTCTTCTGGAACCCTACAGATAAAGTTTGTGTTTGGAGGTCAAATTTAATTTGCTCATTTCATGGTTTATTAGCGAATATTGGCCGCCTGGTGTCCTCAGTCAACGAGTGGACAGTGGGGTACAGAAACTTTAACAATCAGTGTGTCCAAGCTATGTCAAAGTGATCAAACTTCTTTACTGTTTGAACTTTGAAGTGCAAGTAATAAATAGTCATCTTTCATGCAACACACTGTACCTAAAGAATGGTTTGAAGAACTTTTGTGTGTTATAAGGTCCCAAATCTGTCTTTGTACCTTTACAATGACAAAAAACAACAACAGAACCAAAAGGGAAACTGGCTTGGAGAACTTTTTGTTCGTAAAAATTTGAACCCTTCGTTTTTAAGCATACCTTGATTTGTCTGGGGTTTTTTGTGCACTTTTATTCTATTGATTTGTTATGTCCAAGTTATGTCAAAGTGATCAAACTTCTTACCGTTTGAAGTGCAAGTAATAAATAGTCATCTTTCATGCAACACACTGTAACTAAAGAATGGTTTGAGGAACTTTTGTGTGTTATAATATAAGGTCCCAAATCTGTCTTTGTACCTTTACAATGACAAAAAACAACAACAGAACCAAAAGGGAAACTGGCTTGGAGAACTTTTTGTTGGTGGGGATTTGAACCCTACGTTTTTAAATATACCTTGATTTGTCTGCTTTTCTGTGCACTTTTATTCTATTGATTTGTTATTTAAGGATAATGGAAGCAATTTGAAGACAAAACATGTTTTTGACGATTCAAGGAACAACAGTACGCCTACAATAAATATGAAGCGCGTTATTAGAGAACTAAACTGTCAAAATTTAATATATGTACTTTTTGAGAAAACTGTGAATGGTAATTCCTCATATTGGCATTATATTAAGCTCAATGATTTCAGAAGATTTATTTACAATCAAGTAGGATATTTCATATTTTGACACTTTCAGTTTTGCATGTTTGCAAATGGTGTATATTACCTTTAGAGCAATTTCAATTAATTGGGGCATTTTTTTTTTCAAATTAAATTTCAAATCACAATTCAAACTACATTTCATATTTGAATCAGAGATGAAACTGGCATATGGCCAAAAAATCGGAAAATACGTAGAACAAAAATACGTGTCCGAAATCTGGGCCGCGCTACAGTTACACACATGTACAGTATGCATGTACAGTACACTTCATGCCCAATTTCCAGACACCAACTCCAGCTTAATTATTTTCGATTCAAACAAAATTTTACGATGAAAAAAAAAATGGTCAGTGTTTTCATTGCATAAAACGCCTGAATTACGGTTAGAGTAAAGGAGTCATCAACAAAGAAGTTCACTTCTTACTTTAAAAGTCGAGGGAAAAATCCGAAAGACAAGGGCACCGTTCATGGTGCTTCAATCATGACAATGATTCAACCACACAACACCACTACTCCACGTACATGTACTTGCATTCGTACGTGGGGAAAAATCAGGCATTATCGTCTTTCTCTTCCAACAAATGCCAGTGAAATGTTAAATGCTCTCTTCGCTATTCTCGAGATAATCATCATGATTTTTAAAGCATTGCATTTTGTACTTGTAACTAAATCTGAAACCTCCGAAAATCGCACAACATAATGATTTTATCCACTGGATCGTTCACGAGGCCGAGGCCACCTGTTCCTGACCGGCGCAGCCATGTGCTACGTGCTGGGCGGACGGTGCATTACGTACGCTGGTACCATTGCATACATCTTTGTATATGCACGCACGTGCGACGACACAGTGATTTTTCCATGTCGCCTGTCAATGTTTAACCTTTTGTCCAGCCTGAAAAGGCTCCGATCAGTGTTTTGGCCTGTGTTTCTACCGTTGAAACACACCAATAACGACTGGTGAAAGAGATTAAAACTACGTTCGCGATGATTTTAAGGTGCCATTTCCATCGACTTTTCATCGACTTTTCTTCGAAATTATGATTGAAATAAAATGACATTTTGTAAAAAAATCGTTACAAAATCAAATTTTGTGGGACACATTGTAAAAAAATCGGAAATTTCGTTGGAAAATTCAAAAAGTCGGATTTCCGATTAAAATCGGAAAAGTTTCATCTCTGTTGAATTTCCCTTTCAATGCTGCTGTTCAGTGGGAACCCTGTGCTCTGAATCAACAAACTATTAGATGCAATTCTGAAGGTTTACAGAAGTGAATGTTGGACCCAGGAATGCTTTGATTGTGTCCTAGCCCAAGACGTTAGGTCAGATGTGACGGGCTAATTGGATTCAGCTTGACCCTGTGTGGGCGTGTTACCAGTTTATATACTACGGACCAAAAATGCACTGCCTACAAATCCTGGGCATGTTCTCACTGTTCACACAAACGAGGCCCCCTTCAATGGCGAAACCATTGTGCACGCTATTGTGCGAAGCTACTGCCCCGTGATGGATTATCTGAACTATAGCTAGCACAATGCTTTTGCCATTGAAGGGGGCCGTTGTGATAAAGCACATATAAATTAACTTCACTATGTGCACGAATCTGCTTTGCACAGGAATATTGTGCTTACTACAGGCATGGAGGTATAAGACAGAACTTTACCAACAGCTAAATACCAAAAACTAAATACTATTTTTTTTAATTTGCTTGAATAACTGGTATCTTCAGCTCCATTACATGTACATTCAATACAATAATCACGTTTCAAACATGATGCCAAGGCCCCAATGTGGATCAGGTTGTATAGACAGTGTAAAGATTTCCTAGAAATTATCAACAAGAATTTTCCGCCCACGTCTTAACCTCAAACTTTTTTTAGATTTTGTTTTTGTGTTTTTATTGGTGGTTTTGGGTTTTTCCCCGGTTTTTTGGGTTTTTTTTTTTTTTTTTGAATGTCAAGTTTTTTAGTTTTCATAGAATACTGGTGCACCATGTGCTCTAGATCAATAAACAAAACTGTAAGAATCATCCACATACCGTGTGCAAAGTACTTTTTTAATTTGAAATTAATTTAATGCCAAAAACCCACCGGTTGCGGTTTAAAGTATCCACAGCTGGAGTGGAAGTCACAAATCAATTCTGGGTCAATAACTGCTTTGAACTGACAATCACCTGACAGGAAACCATAAAATGGAGGTGGGGGGGGGGGGGGAGAGTGGGTTGGTATGGTAGGCTGTCTGAAGGTCAAGGGTCACAGGAAAGAGTCGGTATGCAAATTATAGAGGCCGCTTTGTTGCTTAGCAATAGAGTAAGTTGACAGTAGGTTTGTGCAGTATTGGATTTCTGGAATCCACGTATACTATACTATTATATAATTTCCGCGCTTTTCGGCATTACCGGGTTCTTTTCTAGGCAGACTTTTATGCCATCAAAATAAAATAATGCACATTATGACAGGGAAACTGCAAACAGGTCCACATGAGCGAAACTTGAAAGGCTCCACTGCATTACTAGTAAGCAAAAAATATGGATTGAGAATTCCAGCTCCACAATTTGTATCTTATCTAGATACCACGACAACAAAGACGTTAAATAATCATCCTTATAGTGCAGATCTGGCCAAGTTGTTTCTGTCACTTTTGTTCAAAGGACTTTTGCACACATTTGGCCACATTTTAGATGGAATATCGTGGTACTGAAATTCCACACCGAGTTTGTTGGTATTTCGGTATATTTTAAGCAACGTCATTATTTTGGAATTGTTCGGTATCAAAAAAAATATTGTCACTATGCGGTTAACTAAATATCGTCCAAGCCTAGCTTTCAAAGCTTAGGCCACTTTCGAATTACTTGTCTTAGGCAGGAAGTTACACATTGGCTTTTTAGTGGCTGAATTAACTTCAAATACATGTGAAGGTTACTGTCAGCAAAAGCCAAGTACACACTACTTTGGATGGAACTTTAAGAAAAATTGTAGGCTGGTTCCAGTCTCTCAATTATATTCCAGACTTCAATAGGAGGGATTGGGAACCAGTTTTTACCATGCTGGATAATCACGTTAAAAACCACTGACAGCTTTGTTTTGCATTTTTAGTACTTGTCACACCCCTTGGTACATGTAAATATGGAATCTTCCATGAGCCAGAACTCACCTTGTTGAGCAGTATGTGCTAGATCCTCCATTTGATCAGCGGGGGTGTTACCAACTGACAGCTCTATGTATGATGGCATGCTGCTGGCTGTGCTGCCCTTTTCATTTGGTGTCAGTGAGGGCAGTGTTACCTCCTTCTTGGCTTTTGAAGTGAGCTTGGCGGGTGCCAGTGTGTGCGTATCATCACTAGGGGGCGCTGTGATTGGATCGTCTTGGGACGAGTTGTTGGATATCGGCGTGTCGTCGAAAAGTTCCAGACAATCAGTCTGGTTGTACGATGCCGCTACATCAGACGACGGATCATTGGACGTCTGGATTAAAGACGGATTTGTTGACTTTGCCTCTGCCTTTGTTGTAGTTTTGTGCTCAGTTGATGATGCAATTTCTTTTGTCTTATCAAGAGAGGATAACTTGATGAATGATGGAATGATACCACGAACCTCTCCACTTGTTGTCACCGAGGGCGCTCTTTCCTTAGCTTCACCCTCCTCGGCAGTCACACTGATAAATGACGGCATGTTATCGGCCGCCTCTCCTGTTGCAGACTCTGAGGGCGCTATTTTTTCTGGTGGACCGTCCGCTGATAGCTTGATGAACGATGGAGTGTTGATATTTTCATCTGCTCTTTTGGCCTTCTTAGGTTGGGTTCTGTTTATAAGGCACAAAAATAAAAAAATTCAAGTCGTTCATTATGAAACTGAGTCAGATTTTTAACCAAATTCATTGTCAATTCTACAGGTTAAGAGGAACAAAATGTTTATGGAGGCAATTTATTTTTTTGGGGGGGGGGGGTTGGGAGTAAACATACGAGAATAACAACTTCATTAGTGGAACCAATGCTATAGAAGTACCAGGTAAAAACATGCTCTTTATTTCAGGAAAAAAAAAATCGTTCAAATAAGTATATTTTGAGATTTTGATTTCAATGCGTTGGTTTTTTTCTTCATTGACAGGTAGAACTTTTTAGCAGTCCCACCCGAGTAATTTGTAATTTTTTTCTCACAATCACTAGGGACAACACTGAGTATACAGTGTTTATAAAATACGTCGGTGAAAGGAAAAACCCAATATTAAATTTACATCACTCCAACGCAATTTCTATCTTATGAAAACTTTCAGTTTGTATAACACCCCCGCCCCCCGGAAAATTAGCGTTAATATCAGGGATGCTTAATACAGGCAAACACAGTCTGCCAATGCAAAATCAACCTATAATTTGTTTGTGCTTGGTATTCCACAAGGGCATTTATATTTAGTCCAGCTGTCCACATTTATATGGATTGAAAGAGAATTTATTGTAGTGAGTTGACCTAGAAAACTGCAAGGTCAATGTCACTGTCTGGTTTGACCACAGGGATAAGCTTTTTCACACACTTCAACGACCTTTCTGAGGGTCACGAACCTTCAACTGGGCTCAGAAATAAGGTCATTTTTCAATAACAACCAGCTCCATCTTGACTGTCTGCTCCAGGTTAATTTAGGAGCTGGTACTGCTCGAACTAAATGAAAATACCCTGAATGTTGGGCCTCAAACTATCGTGATTTTGATTTTTAACGGCAGATAATGGACCAAATACCAGGAGGTGAGACTTGTCACAATTTTCCTGATTTTAGGGTTTTTTTCTGGATTTGTTGTGAATTCAAGAGTTTTTGTAAAGACTTTTTGAGCTTTTACTGCAAAGTTGTTTTTTATCCGTAACAATTTATGCAGAGCACAAGAAACTTACCAGGTTAGTTTTTGAACATTCTTCTTTGGATTTTGAGTGAAAAATACAAAATGCATGAAAAGGAAATTATCCTATATGCCTGTAAATTTAATATCTCTGCGATGCAGCACACCATCTATTAGAGGCGTTAAACTAACCTTGTATCTGTTTCGTACGTGTGCCCCGATCGCTTTGCAGCTTTCTTCGTCTTGGTTTTGCTCCTGCTGCTCTCACCAGCATCTTTCTTGTGTAACAAGGGACAGGCCTTCCCTTTGTCGCATTTCCCTGTCTTGCTGAACTGTGCACATCTTAGGATGTGCTGCTTCTTGCACTGCAAGAGACATTTGGATAAAAAAAGGCAAAAAACTTTAACTTGAACCAGTTTGAACTTTTCCGTTCCTTTTTTAAGTTCTGGCCGGAGCTTCTAAATGTCACTTGGTCAGTGTTGTTGGACTTGAGTCCAGGACTCGGACTCGAATTGGACTTGAGTCACATTTTTCGTGACTCGGACTCGACTTGAGTCACATTAGAGAATGACTCGGACTCGGACTCGAGCTTGGTGACTCGTGACTCGAGTCAAGTATTTTCATCAAAAGAAAAAAAAAAACCTTACGTATTTGTGCAACGAACGTAGCATTCTTTTTTAATTTTAATGTCCAAAAAAAAAAAAAACCACTAAAAACTTAACAAAATTTGTTTGTAACAATTCGGAAAGATGTTTATGAAAAGTTTGCTGAAAGTCCGCATCACATGTCCACACCATTCAGTTTCTTACCAGGAGCGACATGATCTGCACTATCGACCCCTACCTTATCTCCCAGTGGGCAGTGCCCTTTGATGAAAGCAGCACATGGCGTTGCTTTGCTGCTGACCTTGACGTGGGAGTATGGGCAGTCGTCCCTGTTGCAAACGCCGCGGAGAAAGTAGGAACACACTGGCATCTGGAGTGTTGATAAAGATCGAGAAATCAGCACTGCGATCAGTGGATGACATTTTCGCTTTAAAGCTATAGTCCATCATTTGCAGCCATCCGAAAAAGTAACGGGCGTATTATTGTTGAAAGACTTACTTGGTTGAAAGATAGTAAGTGGACTAAACTCCCTGTGAAATTAATCTTTCTGGCAAGCTATCATGATGAAGTTATCAACGAAAGAAGGCCTTTCCAACGGTGCGTCTTAAGACGCACCGTAGGAAAATTTAATTTAGTAGTTCGTTTTGTTATTCGGCGAAGCGCGCACAAGCATTGGCACGACGCACAGGCGCGCGCGGTTGCTATAATTCGTCGGATCAGTGCGCGACATCGCGTATAGCTGCAATTCAAAACAATTCAAAACATGATTCAGCAACTTTTGATTTGAAATTGAGATCCTAGAATGCTGTTTTTCTCGGAATATACAGCTGAAGCTGAGCTGAAACTTCATCAGGTTAGTTTTTCAGTATCCTTCATTAGATTTTGAGCACTTTTGTTGCTTCAAACGAACAAAATGCACAAATTACAAATGATGGACTATATCTTTAAACTCCTTGCATGGACAATAGGGGTGTGCATTTACAGGTAGTGCTGGAACTGGATACCCCACTGAAAAATACACGGGTACCCGGGTACCCGTTAAAGAAAACCAACCCAAAAATCAAATCTTGGAAGTTGCTGTTGAGTTTGTTCATAAAGGTCCGCATGGTAATACTACCACATCAGTGCGTCAAAACAGCAAGAGATAAGTGTGTACAGTGAACATAGCTTTACGGTGTAAACTGCAGCTTTCGCGAGCGTCATAAACGTAAAATATGTTTTGTTTTCCCATGTTGCCTGGTTTTTCATTTTAAAAATTACCCACAAATGACATTTCTGTTGCATTGTCTGAGAAGTTACTACGTAATATGTAAAGTTAATTACGGGTACCCAATCCCATCCGGAACTGTTTCCTGACATCAGCGGTCGAGTACTCGGGTACACGGTTCCGATGCACAGCCCTAATGGACAATAGATGGTGCATACATGTAGTGACCACCGGTGAATGCAGAGCACACTGCATGCACGCATATGGTACAGTGCGGGGTGGGGGGGGGAAACATATGGTACAAAGTACACCCGATGAATTCTCATCGGAATGTGAATAACCTTGTAGCGTCTTTGCATAATTGTCAGGCACATACGTTGGGTACCTGTGAGGGTAGAGGACCGAATGTGCGCTGATATCGGCTGCCGCGTGGTCTCGAGGCCTGATGGGGAATAATTGGGGAATAATTGTAAAGCGCTTTGAGATTGTTAATACGATGGAAAGCGCTATGTAAGCATTACAATTTATTTTTATTTATAAATTTGTGCTCAAAATTCCATCTTTACTTTCCCTTTGTTACCGTTGTGGGGGTACTTGTGCAAGTAGTCTATAATGATTCTGTGCCCTGTGACTGTAAAATGTTGTGCCTACCGGAGCACAAGCACAGCATACTGTGCCAATCAGAGAGTAAAATATCAGAAGGGGGGATTATGAAAACACTGACCTTATCTTTGGAAACTTTGTGAGAGAAGAGACAGGAGCCATCAGTCTTGGGGCAGGTGCCACGTAGAAATCTTTAAAAAAACATTTAAAAGAATTTGAATTTACATCCAAAGAAAGTGACTGCAGTTACGGGTTCTGTTCCTACACGAGAACAAAATTCTGAGTTTTAGGTTAAAGAACTCACTCAACTATTTAGCGATATTTAAATCCAACAGAAGCGCCGTGGATAGAGGATAGGATTTTGATTTTTGTTGAGGGAAATTTTGGGGTAAATGATGTTGAAGACGACAAAACGCAACACAAAAATATTAAGATGGTGATCACAAAAACTGCGTTAATCCGCATGGCAGCAACTGAAAAATGCGTAAGAAAATCACATTGTCCAGTAGATGTTTCTGTTCAATTAACAAAAATAGGGTCATTAGAATTCAAAGAAAACTGCTTAACCCTAACCACCCCTAACCCTTCAAAATCCAACTGCATGTTTTCTTTGATTCTGTTGGAGAGAGGACTGCACTGATTACGCCTTACATGGGTCAGGCATGCCACTATAATCAGAGCCCAACAGTTTGGGTGTTGAATACCGTGTGGTGTTGGATATTGCAAGAGTGAGAAAGCATTCTAAGGGGATGCAGAAGTCATTTTGGAATGATAAAAACACTGTGAAAACTACAAAACGAAAGAGGGGCTTGTAGCAACTACCCAATCGCCCCAAAGTGGACACAGTTCGCTGGAGACAATGACCAGAGTCAAATTTCAGAAACTTTCACTTGGAAAATTTATGTGCTAAGCGAGAATCAGATGAGTACCAGTTAGAAGGCATTATACATTTCATGACATTTTAGCTGGTAACCAATTTTTGCTAAGCACATCATTTCTGTGCTCAGCAGCCCAAGACATTTGCCCCAGGGGTGGGGCGTGATAGGGTTTGGCAGAGGGTGGCTAGGGTGGGGTTAAATCTATATATTTTTTCTTACCTCGTGCAGACAGCTACTTTATCAGGATCGTGTATATACGGGCAAGCGTTGCCCCTTTTGCAACGACCGTACAGATTGTAAAACATACAGTACTGCTTCATCTGGGATTGTTTCTTGGAGCGTTCTTTGGCGGCCAAGCTAACGTGAATGCTCCGTCGTAAGACGTGGCTAGCAAAAGGAAGATAGATTGTATGTAGGTGATAGTGCATTGTCGTTGGGTTCTCTTAGCCTTATAAAATATTACTGCAGATTTGTACGTAAACATCGTTGTAGATGACGGCAGAGATGGTTATTGTGGTTGATTTAAGCTGCTTTGCACCGAAATGGCAGCTTTGAACTGAGATTGTCTTGAGAATGTTTTATTGGCCCAATGAGCAGGGTAATAATGATGTAGCGCCTTGAGCACCAATACTGGTGGAAACGTGCACTTTATAAATACACATTATTATTAATATTTTTATTGTTAAGTCTCTCAACTACAGCACTGCAGGGACATGTGAGTATTCAAGTCATAGTGTTTGTAGTTCACTAACCTCGCTACTTTTCTTGTGACAGACGGAGTTGATGAAGACTTGAACGCAGGCTTGTGGCTGTGCCTTGATGAATGGCTAGGTGTCTCAGTCCGCTTCCTAGAGGTGCTAGGGGAGCTTGTAGGGTGACCCGAGGGTGCAGTATGGGTGCTCGGTTGGATGCGGTGTAAGACCTTGCTATATCGGTTGATGCGAAGCTTAAACGGACTGCCTCCCACATTAACCAGGGACCCTGACGGCCTTCTGTCACCTTAAAAAGTGGAAAAAATCCGATGGAAAAAATCAACTAGTGAAGTAAAATGAATGTTAGTACCTGCTCCAATTTTTGGTTTAAAAAACCAGCAGTATGAAGGTACTTGCAAAATTGTAAAATTATACATTTTGTATTTTTATCTTAATTTGTATTTTTGGAGTTTTGCCAAACTCTTTAAAGATGAGCAAAAAATAATTTTAATTTACATCCCCCCGACACAAAAAATGTTTGCATAAATTGTGGTTTATGGATGATTCATAATTAAAAAGGTATCCTCTCTGAGTGATCTCCGTTTGTTATTTCTCAGGTTTGCAGCATTGGTAATGTTGCTAGCATCGTGACTTTGGGCATGGTCCCTGGCTACATGGCATATAAGGGTTGGTGGCTTCTGACTAGCGCCCCTTGAACAAAGACATTGACAAAATGGGGAACCGCCAACATAGGGCTGGAAAGCTCTGACAGTTGGAAGAGCATCGGTACGGTGTCCCGAAGGTCGCAGGTTCAAACCCCGCTCCGGTCGAATTCTCTGTTCAATTTCATAATTAATATCTAAGCAACTTGTCAGTTTCCCTTTGTGGTTTATAGACAACATATAATTTGTTTCAATTTTGTGTGTATGTGTGTTTGCTGGGGGGGGGGGGGGTTAAGGGACTATATATGACAGATAGCACCAACCTTCAGCTCTTCTTATGAGTTTTGTCTTCGTGTTCTTGACCGTGACAAGCCGCTCGACGTCTGACGTCTTTCTTGATGACCTTGACAATGACGTCATGGATGACAAAGGACGGACGACGCTCCGATGACCTTTGACCAAGTTGTATCTGGACCTCAGAAGGACCGGTGTGTTACTGAGAACTGTTTGCCTTCTCCTATATCGTGAAACACAAAGCAGAGTCTGTCAACTTGTAATTTTAAGGTCCTAAGAACTTTATCCAGTTGAAATTTATTCATATTTTTTTTTGGCGAAGAAGTTCTGAAGACACGTGTTTGATGAGTTATTATAAGATAATATTCTTGCATATTTCAAAGTTTCAATTCTTATGTATAAATTGTTTTCTTTTAATACATGTATGTGAATTTGGACAAACTATTGGGAGAACTAGTTGCCACTAAGGCAGTTAAGTTATTGAGTGAAGTTTTCATTCAAGAAAGATCCATTCCCCGTTTTTTTTAATTTTTGACCCAATGATGACTTCTTCTAATCTATAGATCACTCATTGATCTGATACACGGTACCCTGTGGAGACATGTGTATAATAGGGAACAAAAGATTGTATACGTCTCCACAGGGCAATTTCTATAGGTGAATACATCTCCACAAGGTTATCACGAAATATGGATTTTACTCAAAAGCTAGGAATTTCCAAGGTGTGTTGATCCGTCGCAAATTGAAGTATTTTATGTAAGGGATATTAAGTCCGAATTTTAGCCCAGGAAATTAATTCTGGTTAAAATAGGAGCAGATTTTCAAACTCAAAATTTTAGTACAGGAGAACAAAGAAATGACTCCACAAGGATACAAATTTCAGTATGTGTGTTCTTACCTTTCCATGAAGGTCAGAGGCTTCCTTTGGACACTTGATGCATGAGATTTTTTCAAGGCGTATCGAGAGCTGTAGCTTCCTTTTGTTGCCATCTTACAAGATGAAGAAGACCCTGCAATCACAGACATAAATATGGACTCAGGTGAAAAAACAAGTGCTTCAACTTAACCTTTTAAGGGCCTGGCCAGAACAAAAAAAATAACCAAAAGAAATGAAAGAAGAATCCAAATCAGCTAGGATGATCCTTAAAAAAGAATCAGTCATCTGGGTTTTATTAGACTTGACGGACTGCGGAAGTACAGCCAGCCAGTATTACTTTACATGACACTTTCAAAGTTTACGAATGAAGAATGTCTTTCTTAGTTTCTGGCAATCGGAAGATATTCAACAATTCTCATCTTTTGCATAAAAAAAACAACTTTTGAAAACAGTGGTTATATTTCTTTTGAGAAAGTGTATTATATAGGAAACTTTATGGGATATTCATGATAATGGGAGGTTTATATACTCCTTTTAGATATTCCTTTGAGAAAACGAGATATTTCAGATTTTAGGATTTTATATACTCTACCTTTTCTATCATCACTGCTCCTGTGTGGCAGTCTCGATCCTCTCGCTGACCTTTGACCAAATGACCCTTGACCTCTATATAAGCCCCGCCCTCTGCTCCTCCCAGATCCATAACCTCTGAATATTGATGACCGATATCCTCTCCCTCCGCGACCTCTAAAGGTCACCGCCCCACGACCTCTAAAGGTTACAGCCCCACGACCTCTAAAGGCAGAAAAAGAAAATCCTCGGCTAAATGGAGATCCGCGACCTCTTGAACTCGCAAACCCACGTCCTCTGCTTCTAATGTAAGCCGGGCCTGTCCTACTTGGGAATCCGTAACTTCTAGCGGAGACATGGTCGTGGTGACGAGTTGATTTATGCAGGCTGCTGGAAGGGGTGGCTATTGGCTTTGCGTTGGTGGTTGCATGAGAAGTGTGATGGGTGTGAGACGACTTGCTTGCAGACGGAGTACTGGTGTAAGTGTAACGGGAAGAATGGCTGGTGGATGGTTTGTGGTGATGCGAATCGTGTCCATGCTTCCTGGAGGAAGATGACGGCGTCTTGGATGACTCAAACCGATACTTAGACCGATGACTGTCCAGGCTGTGATGTCTGGACGTGGAGGAACGTCTTTCAGTTTCAGAGCTACGACTTCTAGACGTCGGGGTTGTGTTGGATCTGAACAGCGATCTGCTACCGTCGTCAGATTGCGAGGCGTGATGAGAAGGTCTCCAGGAGTATTTACTGGATGATCCCTTCGGTGAGTGGCTGGAAATCGGCGACGTTGGTTTGACAAGGTGGGTTGATCTGTGAGAATGCTCCTTAAGGCTACGGCGACTCCAGCTCTTACTCAGAGGATCTGAAGCTGACAAGCTGCGAGTTGTTGAGGATCTTGGAGTTTCTGAAAGGCTTGAATGTAAACCGGGCTTCTGGCTCATTTGCCATGTTGATGAGCTACGGCTACTCACCGGTAGGCCTAGTAAGTATTTGTCTTCGATCTCTTTCAGCCGGCTAGAGCTACTCAAATAGCCTTGCGACGTAGATCTCTGAATCGGGAATGATTCCACAGGTACACTCAGAAAAGAGGATTGTCTGTAGGATTTTCTCTGAGTAAATGCATCAAGGCTGGGTGATTTAGCAGCTGAATATTGTCCAGATTCACGACTAGTGTATCCAGACTGGTTAGGCGTGGAGCTCCTGTGCTCACTTGAAGCTTTGGTTGAATATGTGGATGATCTCGAAACCAAGGCCGACGATTTACCAGGGTCAGCTGACCATCGATCGTAACTCCAACACGGATTTGCTCCACTGGTTTTAGTCAGTACCTTTGAGTCCCTACTTGTCGTGGAGATGTGCTTGGTTCTGTCATATCCTTTCCCCAGATATTTAGCCTCGAGCTCACTGGTGTACCTTGGGGTAGGCTCGGAAGCAGCTTTGATGCTATACTTGGATGAGGTCGACAAAGGCTTCGGACTGTTCAGGGAATCTGTGGGAAAATATGATCATAATTTAACTTAGTTTGGAAAAACATGGATTTGGGCATGTTGGTAGGGACCGCACACAAACTGGCAGATCTCCACAGCTGTCACGCAACAGTGAACAACGTTTTTTCTAAGTTGCCGCACGATTGCTCTACGGGTTTATGCTGATCAGAAGGTATAACGGGGTGATTCCACGTGTTATTGAACGTCATCATAATTTTCATACGTCAACAACAATGAGTCCAAAATACTGGGAATGTTTTTATTTTTTATTTATAAGCCGAATTAGTCCATCTCAACGTATCATGTGATGGCTCCTCCTTTTCGTGATTGGTGTATGACGTCCGATAGGACTGCTTAGGCTGTTTATTAAACCTAGTATGTAAACAAGGCATATACATACACAGTTTTTCCATCTAGAACTTAGAAGTGAGCAAAAAATCAATCATTACAGAAGAATTTTTTAAGGTCATATTTCAGTAATCCCTTATCTGATTTCAAAAATTTAAACAGCTATGAGCCTAGATAAACATGTATGTTTTCTCTCACTTGACACAAAAAGTGGCTTTTAAAACCCTTTTTAAAAATTGGGTGCAGTCCCTAATAATGTTGGGACTGAGATTTATCATTTCCTAGTGAGAAACATTTTAAAATTTAATTCTGTCAGTGTCAGAAAATCCTTTCAACATGTTCACAACTCCCCACCATGTCCATAGATTTTGCACATGACCACCAAAGCATCTTTAGGATACAACATTCTTTCAATGATTAACACAACCCTATTTCTCATTATATTGTTACTGGATGCGGGTTTTCCCCTTTGAAGTTTGAGGCGTCCGAAAACTGGGCAATATTATCGTCAGACGTTCAAAGATTCTCCGTCCCAGCTTTAACAATCGAAACAAATGCTGACTACGATGCATACATCGGACTAGTGTATTACTGAAGCAAAATAGATAATGCAATATCTTACCTGTCAGTTTCTGGATTTCTTGCTGTAATTTGGACAGTCGCGATAGAGTTGATTGCCTGTCGTAGTTCGCCATGGTTAGTAAGCGTTCGCGTATTATGATGTGTACGCGATCGAATTTTGTGATCATCACATTGTTGTGCCCATTCTTGAAAATCACGCATTCTCGAAAATGGGCATGCACATTCTCGAGAATGGGCGCGCATTCTAAGAATGAGCGCCCATTCTTAAGAACGAGCACGCGTTCTTAAGAATGAGCGCTCATTCTTAAGATTGGTTGGGAATATCACGTGCACAATTTATGAATTTTGCCCAATCTTAACAAACATTGCACGACATAATTATGTTAAATGAATTGTATAGCGGTTAAAAGGGAAACAATTCATATAAAGAGGAAAGAAAATGTGCTATGCTTCTGTACTCGTATAATTACGATAATTTGAATCAAATTAAACCTGTTATTATTGCTTTTTTCTGCCCACTATGGGAAGTTTTGTAATAACGGAGGACTGGGAACTAGTCTGGGAAGTGCTTTGTTTAGGCTAGACAAGTTACAAGTCCCTGCATGTATCATATGCGTGCCACAAAAAAAAAAACGATGTCCAGAAGCTGCCAAAATTGCTCTTTTGACTAGATAGAATCCAGCTCTGCGACGTTATGGTGGGATGTGAACAATAAATTGGTGGCAATTTAATGGGAAATAGCATTAGCACTATGGGATGTCGCAGTATTCATTCTCATTCTTCACATTCTTCATTCTTACGTCCCCCCCCCCTTGCTTTTATTATCCCAAAAATCAGAATTCTTTGCACTAGTATTATTATGTCTCTTATATTTTCCCGGTCCCCCCCCCCCATATTAATACGCCTTTACTTATCATATCCACTCTACTTTTCAGAGCCTTGCGTTGCAACAGTATAATTATTGAGAATCAGTGAACGAGGATTCAGCTAGACTTGCCAAGCGCAGCCGGTGCTCGGCATCGACAAGACCGTTATCTTGTCGCGCATTCTCGAGAATGTGCGCTCAATCTGGAAGAGTTATTTTTTGCCAAGATTGAGCAAGGATCCACTTGCACATTCTCAAGAATGTGCATGCCCATTCTCGAGAATGCGTGATTTTCAAGAATGGGCACAACAACATCATCACCGTGTTTTGTGAATAGCGCCATCAATCGTTTGTAATCGTACAACCAAAAAACACGTGCTTGCAAACATAATTTGAATCGAAATATGACGTTCCATGCGAATCTTGGTAAGATTTGTTCGTTTAGTTTAATTTGCAAAACCAATTTTGTTTACAATTGTCAGCAGCCACTTATCTTCTGTTTTATGTCTGAAAACAAGTCCATTATTTGTGAATTCATGCGTTAAATTTGGAGGGATACGGGAGAGAGAAAAATAATTTCTAATTCAAGAACTTTGCACCCGTGTGTGTCTTCAGACTGGGACCTTGAGTGCTAAAAAAAACAGGCGAAACGAAATCAGGCCAACTTCCCTATTCGGCTCACGAAATTCCCAGAAATGTTCATGAGGCAAAGACAAGGTCCTCAGTATTTCACCAGCTAAGTTTGAAGTCTCAATTCAAATTTTAAAGAAGACTTTTCTTCACTTTTTTGCAACTGAGAGGGAATTAAGTCAAATGATTTCAAAATGTCAAACCATGCATTGGCCAGCTGTTTGAAAAGACTGGCCTCTTCATTCAATGTCACTGGTCTGGTGGCGGACTATGGAGAAATGTGAAGAAATAGAGACAGACTACCAGACATGCCAGATGTTTCTTTTCGCAATTGATGCAGTACTGAAGGGTTGTTGGACTGGTTGTTTCAGGTGCTAGCCCCTTAAAGGTGGCCAATTTACTGGACTACCTCCATAAATAAAGGCCATGCACACTTGGAACATGTACCCGAAATGTAGAACTTTGTCAAATTTGGATTTTCACATGTAGTCTTTGTTTGTAGTTTATTTACGCTTAAGAAGCACACTCGCCCTCTTTAAAGCGATAGAAAGTAGGCCTAGTCCCCTTTTTTTCAGATATCTTTATGTCGTGTAATTTCCAGGTTCATTTGCACACGTTAGCCTATCTAAATTCCAACACAAAATTACACGAAAAGTAGATGTCTGAAAAAGGGGGGACTACTTTTCTATCGCTTTCAAAGAGGGTGAGTGTGCTTCTAGAAGTACAAACTACAAACAAAGTCTAAATGTGAAAACCAAAATTTGACAAAGTTCTACTTTTTCGGGTACATGTTCCAAGTGTGGCCATTATTTACGGAGGTAGTCCAGTAAATTGGCCACATTTGTAGGGCTATTCAGGTACCAGTCTATTTTCTTGTATTGCATGTTTTCCATACCTTAAATTTTGGGACTCTCGTACACAGTATTGAGAGTCCCCAAATTGGAAAGATTTCCATATAACATGTTCACTAATTTTCCTCTGTATTGACTAACAAGCCCCCAGATAGCAATTTCATGTCATCAAAGTCAATTTGAGCAGTGAGAAAATACAAGCATTTTCTTAGAAAACACTTAGAATTTTTCAGTCCACTCTCATAGGGTTTGTACACAGGGTGTTGAGTGAACTTCTTATATGGAAATCTTTCCCCCAAATTTTCAGACTAGTGTGCCTTTCTTACTTTCTCAGCACTATCATTTTTGGAGTCGACGTACTAACGCTACGGGTTTCAAAAAAGGCAATGATAGTCGATTTACAGCAATCCAGAATCTCATACAAAAATCTCGCCAAAAAGCAGCCATGACTGGTCCACGTCTCTTTAAAATTGAATAACAATGGACCTCGAACCGAAAATCTTTTTAGATATGGGAGTTTTTACTCACCGATATCAGGTTTCCGACACGGCGCAACGTGCACGAATAAATAGCATACCCTACAGTAGTTGATGCAGGAGAGTCGGTTACTGACATCAACTATATGCTGTTTATTACTCGTGCACGCCGCATCGCATTTAGTGTCCATGAATTAATGTTACAAGAGTGAAACTTTGCTATTCCTATGGTATTTTTTTTGGTTTCACCAAAAAAAGTACAGGTTTTCAAATGTCTATTTCTCTAGCAATGCAAAAGCTATTCACATTGGAATGTTCACTAGCAACTTTAACCGGTGTAATGACAAAATTACACACAAAAATGAACTCCCCTGCCCCCTCCCACCCCTGCCGCCCCCTGCCACCCCTCCGCCCCCTCCCCCGTGGTGACAGGTTACACATATCTTTACAAAATTAATTTTCCTGCAATCTTGTACCTTACTTTTGGTGCCAAAGCTGATTTTCATTTTTAAAATGCATGTAAACTGAAGTGCAGCTCATGGATGCTGGCCTGCTTGGCCTGGTTGGCCTGTGACAGAAACTTAATTAAGGACCACGTACCCCTTAAGGCCAGCCATTAAGCACGCTTCCCATAATGCTTTGATAGTTTCTTGGGGCATACATGTATAATTTTCCCTTGCATGGATATCTTTAAAGGGAATGTACATCATTGGCTTTTGCTGTAATTTTCAGAAATGGAGTATTTGAGGGGTTAGTATAATATATCAAATATTGTTACACTGACATGCTTGAAGGTTTATGTTCGAAAATGCTGGAAAAACCAAGAAAAACAAAATTGTTCAAGTAGTCTGGTTCCCTGACTCCAGTAAAGATGAAATGGATCAATTTATAGTTGCCAGAAAATTGTAAGGTAAGGGAACCAGTCTAGCTGGCCTGCACCCATTCATGAACATGTAACCAATACAAAACAAAATTTGGACTGAAAAAGGGTAAATTTGGAGCAGTAGTTGAAATATAGTTAGGTTTTTCCAACGGTGGTCGGCCGACCACCGTTGGAAATGTATACAAAAATACCATTTTCTTGGAAATGACTTCACACCAGGTGCCATAATTTTACAGGATGCTTTAGACTGTCATTTACCAACATCCTAGTAAGGTATTTCTTAAAAACTTGGTAGTTTTATTTTTCGATGTTTGCAAATGTTGTATATTCCCTTTAACACGGTATAACACCAGCCATGGTTTTAACTCGTTTCCAATTTATAGCCATTTGTGACAAAACCTGCATAACAGCATCGACTGAATTTTATTGGAAGCATTCGTTCCCATCCATTTTCCCTTTTTGTTTGATTGTCATTCAATAAATCAAATTATTTTATTTTTTTAGTTGTAGAAAATATCCTGGCTTTTTCCATCATTTTTGTCACGGCATTAAGACAAGAAAGACTTAAGTCAAAACATAAAAATCTCCGTCATGTAAATTCTGAATAAACTATTGTCTGGGCCAGACAATGACTTATTAAATTTTAAATCAAAAATCTGTAGATTGGTCTAATGCAGTGGCAAGTTGCTGTAATATTCAATGCTGCATTATTTTAAAACATGTTAAAAAGATTGCAGTTGTTTAATTGATCTCAAAATAACACTGAACCATTTCAAAACACTTTTTGTAATCAGTGGACTGCATATGCAATATAAATTTCCGAACAGTTATCGTTTGGATTAAGAATTCTCTTTAGTTGAGAGTGCAGACGTGTACATGTTTCAACTATGACTGAAAAAGAAGAACGAAATCTTCTCCACCTCATTACCTCTTCACCCTAGTGCAAGATGCTTAACGGAGACTCGTATGCACTCATACGCAGTCACTGCATGTGAGATGATCGAAAGATCAATAACCTCTCCCTCTGCTCATTTTGGTTGCCATGGTAATGCGGGATTTGTTCACCTTCATTTTGCAGTATTGACCCACTGTTCTCGGGTTTTCAAAACCGTTCTTTTTCCTTCTTCGCCTCATGTTTCATGTTGTTTCTGTTTTGAATTGGGTAGTTTAGATGTTCATTGAATATTTAATTTTACAACATGAATTTTCTCAAATACTTTTTCTTGTAAAAAAAAAAAAAAAAAAACAAGAAAAAGAAATCGGTAGATACTTTTTAGAAAATATATCATTTAATATCTTTCTTTGTGTTAATGTAAGAGTACTAGATTAGTTATTTTAGTAATGGAAACGGTATGAAAAAGCTATTTCATTTGTACAAACATTTGGAAATATCCCAATAAATTATTTTAATAAAGGACAAATCATTGAATAATGCCGAAAGCATCCTTTTTTTCCGTTTTCTTTAGACATGCTTAGCTGTTTTTGTTTCTGAACTGTGAATATAGACATGGAGTTTGAAATCAGGGATATTGGCAGAAATAAGGCTTCTAATTTTTTTTCTTGGATATAGAGTCTGACAAGAAATTGGTCAGCGACAGTGAAACCTTACGCAGTGTCGATGACGTTTGTAGGAAACGATCAGCACCATATGAGGCTGCATTCAGGCATCGTGTGACAATCACTGACACTGCACGCGCATTCTCCGTCAATAGTTTGGGCTCGGAGAAATGGTGCATTATGATGGCATTGTCTTCACTTGTGCGTTTACTTCCTCATCAGTGACTGCAGGATGCGGTGAGGCGGACACGTGCCAGGAGGTGTGTCCAGCAGAGGCCAGTGTCTTGGTGATGCTGTGCGGAGACGCAGTGTCTTATGACGAGCATGAATTATGTGACGGGCTTGTGTTGATGATGTGTCGGGGTGAATTGTAAGCTGTACTATTGAATGCAGAAAGGTGCTTGCTGTGTCAAGTTGTCCGGATGAGTCTTATGATGGTGAGTTGATTGATGTTCTTTTGTGAAAAGTACCTTGTTGCCTTTTTATGTCTGTTGCCATTTTGTAATGTAATAATGTAAGTGTTTGAGTTGGCCAGTAATTTGTTTGTATCATTCTTGCTTTAGAGTAAAATGAAAGGACATTTCTTTGTTTTTAGAATAGTGAAAGTAGATAAATCAATTTTACAGTTTTAAGATGAAGGGATGAAGGAGTTGAAACAATTGTCAGGATTTTTGCAACACATTTTGTATTTTAGGAGTAGGGCTGTCCGTTTTCGAATAATTTACTGTTCGATTACTCAAAACCGTGTTTGACCTAATATTCAGATATTCGAAACTGCCAGCTGAAACTGCATGCCATGCCGGGCAAAAGGTGCCTGCGGAGCGTGCCAGTTAAACTTTGTGTGCAACGATCGATATAGGCCGCTCATTGCTCCATTATGGTCCACTGCAGTGTTTTGCAGTAAGCATTTTATAACTGTCAACATGATGGTCAAGGGTTTTAACTTGCTAGAAGGACAGGAACAATGAACAGCCGTCGACAATAACGTTACCATCAACAACATCAAAAAAATTTCTTGTTCGTTGGTGCCATTGTGCCGTTCACTTTAACCTGCTAAAAGGACAGGAACAATGAACAGCCTTCGACAAAAAAGTTACCATCAACAACATCAAAAAATGTTCTTGTTCGTTGGTGCCATTGTGCCGCTCATTTTAACCTGCTTAAAGGACAGGAACAATGAACAGCCGTCGACAAAAACGTTACCATCAACAACAACAAAAGTGGCACTATGAGTTTACGTGCATAGTTTTTTGGTTTTTGCATATTCAAACCAGCAAAAAGCTATTCGAATGTTTAGTCGATGATGGAATATTTGGTATATTTGGGAGAGACCTATAGGAGTCTTGCATTCTCAACTCACTCTTTTCAGGTTTTATTTATTTAGTCATAGGTGTTTATAATTATGTACTTGTGTTTTTTTCCCCGATGTTAAATACACAAATAATACAGTGCATTGCAATGGTACATTTTTTTGTTTTTTAAACAAAATTCACAGGTTAAGCCCCTAAGTAGTCTAGACTACATCAAAAAACTGGAAACCAGTGTAGAATTTGTTTAGTTTTGGGTACATAAAGATGAAAATACGGAAATTACACGAATGATACTTTTTACGAAGAGATGAGCATTCATGAACTAATTTTAATATCCCATCAGAAACCAACAATGAGAGTTGCAAAATTAGCCAATGTATTGTCAGCGATTCGCATAAATACTCAAATCTGTCATTGAGCTAGTCAAGAGCCTCCCCAAAAACTAATGAGCCAAAAAGTTGTTGACCTTTGACCTATGTTGGCAATATGAGAATGATGTCCTATAGGTTGCCTGTGGTGATCAGTAACCAGCCACCTTCATTCTTGGCTCCCTCGTGTCTGAGTGCTAAATAAATCAGAGGGCAAGATCCACTCGATTCGCTGAGTGCTCATTATTCTCAGGTGTTACTTGCCCATTAAGAGCCAGCCAGACTTTCTCTCGGAGACCCCTGGGGCTCGATGTCGGAAATTTTAACCCCCAACAATCGCCAAAGCATGACTAAAATCTGCCTGGTAATCGCGGCTGATCTCTTTGAGAGATAATTTATCATTTGGACAGATTTTTTTTTTTGTTCCGGTGATTTCCAGAGGCAATTTTTCTTGTTTGTTGGTGCCATTGTGCCGCTCATTTTCTCTATCCATAATTTATTACTCATTCGTGGTTGAGTCATCGTTTTGAAATTTTTTTAATCTGATGGGAAATTTGATTGCTGCATGAATTATTCAGGAAATTGTGTTTAAATGAGAAGATTATTTATCATTTTTTTTTGGTGAAGCTATGCAAACATGGTTCTTAATTTGATGACTGGTAGGCCTATTGAAATTCTTGACAATGAAAATTGACTTAGCAGCGCTAGGCAAATAACTCAAAGGGATTATTCCAGGTTTTTTTTTTTTTGACTGGTTTTTATAATTTTGGTATTTTGTGCCCTCTGTCAATGAAAATAACTTCTTCTTTTTTTAATTGGATTCAGTAGACTTTTGCGCAGATTCAGAGGGGGGGCAAAAATAATTTGACCCAGATGAACTTCACGACAAGAACTTTTAAAGCCTAATAATTTATTCTCTAATAGATTTGTCAGGATTTTTCTTGATTTCAGGATTTTTTGTCAGGATCTTTAAAGAATCTTTTTTAAATCCGAAAATCCTGAGTATTTACCACTAAAGGTGTTTTTATCTTGAAAAATTTACACTATTATAGAACAAATTAGGAGATGGGTATTTTAAGTGGTGCCTTTAGACAAATACAAATATAGATCAAAGATTATGCATTGCTCTGCGGGCCCTCGGCAAGCCTCAAACCCTCGGCTGATTATTTCGTGGATTTATCATGTTCCCTTAAACTCAACCCTGTCTCTGAACTTTTCATTTAATTTATAGTTACAATGTTATTAATTATCTTTTACAGCCATGACTATGTAAATTCTTTTTTTGACAAAAACATTCAGTCAATTAACTTAATTTAAAAGCCATTTTGTTGTTGTTATGTTGTTCAATTATCAGTTGGCAACAATCCAATGTTTGTAACTGTGGAGAAAACAATCTACATTTCGAGTGCAGATCACATCGTCTCTGAGAATCCACTCTGTTTCCAAGACATCAAAGGCTACACTACGTATGTTCCGACCTCAGATGTTAATCTTCAAGTACAAATAAATTACTTCGTGTAGTGTGTCGTCTAATGTCCCATAGTACATGCAATTAGTGTCGGAGCCGGGGTGATTTTTCTACAGCAATCTGCTCATCAGAGGAGTACCGACTTGAGGTACACAGTATGCCGGGTCCGCTGATAAGTGTAATATTTATTGAGCCCTCTGAGTATCCCTCTCTGCTTGTCCGGGGCGACAGTGCACTGATGCATTGTGGGTTATAAGCACGTTGATTTCAGACTTGTTGCATCGCATGGAAATGAGGAATTCTAGATGAGCACTGGAGACAGATTTATTCACAGTATAGGGAGACGAGCCGGCGGTTTAAAGCAAAGCTCAGAGTATGGGAGGAATAGGAAATAAATTCAGAACAATTTGAATATGTTTGAATGTTGCCTGAAGATCTATATGGGAAATTTGTGTCAATTTGCTTGTAGCTTAGGGTCAGTGTTGCAATATAACAACAAGGGGAGTAATTTGCATTACATTATGTTTGTAAATCCAGAATGTTCCGTGTATCATGCAGGGTGCGCATGGTGGGTTTGTATATTATTGCCATCTGGAAAATAGCATATTTATTCTTGATCAGGTATTTTTTTAAGGTCGTCATTTCTAAGCACCATTGATATATCGATATTACTCGATTATTCAATATTATTTTGATATCGATATCGCCAATAGCAATTGTTTTATTGAAAAAATATCAAAAACAGGTCAGATTATTACCAAAGCAGATCTTCCGTTTGTACTTTTACTTTGTTTTTACTGTATAATAAAATATAATTCGGCGCTAACTTGTGTTTGTGACTGAAAATAAAATAATCATGAAATAATAAGCGGCCACGCTTTGTGCTCTGCGTTCGCTGAAATTCTTGGTCTCCCCTAATGTAAAACCTTAAAAGAAACCGTCTATTCTGGACAAACCCTCAGTGCAGAGATTTGTTTAAAAAAACATTTGAGCAAATAACCCCAGAGAAAGCTGTGGAAAATTGGGATTTAAGATTGATTTTTTTTTTATCAAGTGTCATCTTTATGGTCTTTAACTTTTACATGGGGATAATCGATATACTGAATATTCTCGATATTGGATTTCCGATATATCGCTTATTGCAAATTCTGATATCGACAGTGCTCAGTCAATTCCCAAGAACGCTGTTAGTTTCTTCAGAAGTTCAAAAAATAAATGTTTCAAGAAAGCACTGTCAAAAATGTTGTACGGAACAAACTGTTCCGTTCAACAACAAAACAGTCCCTATAAGGCATGTAAAAAATCATATTACAATTGGAGGAGTCAGATCTGTTAGGAAAGAACAATCGTTCAGAGAGTTGTATTTAAAAGGCCCATGCAATGTAATTTGTTTAATGGAATCCTTGGGAATGCACCTTTGTGTCTCACTTAACCTTTTTAAATTTTCGTTTTGCCATTTTCAAGGGTATTTTGGTACCTATTTGGTTTTATGCTACTGTTCATTTCCATATTCATGAACAAAAGTATGATGTCATTTCAGGCAGAAACATTGATGTTACAGCTGTTTCAGCACCAAAAGTTGGCAGAATTTTGGAGATTTCACCGTCATAAATTTCCTTTTCTTTGGTGATTCGTTGTTGTGCCAGTACATGGCAGTAATTGGCAATAAGCAAACTTTTCTCACAATTTTTTTCAATAAGCAAATTTTTGGGTTCACAAATTAAACAGAAACCTCCTAAATTGAACAGTGTCTTCCTGAAATGACATCACAGCAACAGCGCTTTCAGTTGTCCAGAAAGCACGGAACATTTTAAATTTTTAATTGTTAAGTGCCAAAAAAGGATTTCAAATATTTTTCATACATTTAAGAGGAGCCTGAGAAAATTGCACAAAATATGTTCCTAAGAAAAATTCACTTCATGGCCCTTGTAAAATGGGAATCAGGATCTTGTTAACTTGATACAGGATAGCATTAATAAATGCTAAAACAGATTCATAAATTACATGCCTGATGGGCTTTTTAGAACTGTGACGTTACTAAAATTTTCATTATTTTTCCAAGAAAGTTTTATTTATGACACATTACTTCTTGAATAATATATGAAGTTTGCTTTTTGCAGGTTCTGCATCCGAGGATAAACTGAGATGTGGATATCTGCAAGGAGAGAACTGGACTCGGCAAATGCCAGAAGGTCATTTGTAAACCCCCCCCCCTTCCCAACTAGATATTGATTGGCTGTGACGGAAGAGGCGAGAAGTTGCCGGTCATTCGTTCTAGTCGACGCTCTGACTGAATGAAGGATGATTCAGCAGCAGAATGGACATGTAAACAGGTCATGGTTGATTGAGGACGGGATGAGAAATCGCGGGATGCATCGTCGACCGCATACGCCAAAGCGAGAGCAAGACTTGCGAGCAGATAACGATGGTAAACAGAGATGGAGCATCTAGGATTGCACAACAGCGGACCGGTGTTTACTAAACACTCCCCGATGAGTCTGGATAGTGGTGTATCGAAGAGTGGTTTGGATAACCGGAGAGAGTCTTTAAACAGATGCCGGTTGTAGGCTCGGCGATAGGTTACACCGTATCCAGGCTTCCTTTACGTCAACAGGTTTGCTGGATGTGAGCACACATTGATTGCAAAATGGTGAACGAATAAAACCTTAGATTGGAAAAGATGGTAGAAAATAGACACAAGGACAGGCTATTATAACCTGCAGTTCGAAGAAAGTCAAGATTTCGGGGAACCAAATTTTGACTAAGTGTGAGTGAATTCGTCTCAGTCGAACATATTTAGTTGACTGGCTGTGTGAATGAAGTTGGAATCATGTTGTACAAGACGGCTTTTAGAAGCAAACATAACGCAAGGATGTACTCGGTGGCCTACGGCTTCATGCTGCCATGGATCTGGTCGGTCAACCGACTTCTGTCCTTAGTGATACGGACGACAGATGAATCCCGAAATGAGGAGGAGGCACCATGCTACGAACGCTGCGTGATTCTCCTCTTCTCGCTGCCTGTCTGCCTCGCCCTGATCATCGCGTTCTCCCCCTTTGCGTTGTTTGGTTTCATCGCCAGGGTGTATCTAGCCAGCAAGCGTGCCCCGTACATGTACTCCTTTGCAGACACACCAAGTCGGGTCAACGTTAACGAGTGTATATGGGCGGATCTCTCATCCAAACACTTCTTCAAACTCGCCGTTATCGATACTTGCCTTATGCCGGAGGGCATGTCAAGATTAAACAACCTCCGGAATGTTCAGACCCGGTCGGTCAATCTCGCACGTCGGATCATTAACTCGCAAGTCAGACCAAGCCCAAGGATTTTTGTCCAATCTCCATCGGACAGTGAACTGAAAACCTACAGCATACACCCACCGGCCTCCACCAACCCAATGAGTCTGTTTAATGTCGGAGAAAGCAATCAACTAGACGTCAGTGACGCAGAAGTGTCCTGTGTGACGTACACAAATATCCTACCGGAAGAAACGTCCTTCTTTGCGCAGGGTACCGATAAGATCAGGGATAATTGTGAGAACGGGGAACCCATTCACCAATGCAATGGGGACACACCTCTTACACCGGACACACCTGTCAATGGAGACATGTTAAGAGATTCTAGAGATGCCGATCAAGACTCAAGAAATGATCCGCTAGATAACTTGAACTCTGTGCCTGATATCGTACCCAAAGACATCTCGGATACCCCAACGCCATCAGAATCCTTGGCCTCCACTCCAAACTTAGACTGTAGCATTCAGATTGAGGTACCTATAACACCTTTCCATGAGCCAAAGCCCCACACACTCACTGGCGGTCCTCAACATCAAAAACTCCACAGTGAAAATAAGATAGGAGACGTTCCTTCACCGTCGGAACACGCCGTCAACATCAATTTTCCCGCCGGTTTGGACTTCATCTGTTTTCAAGAGGTCTTCGAGCGCAGAGCCGCCAAGAAACTTGTCAAGACTCTCCACCTGTGGTTCAGTCACATCATCTACGACGTAGGCGTGGACTCCTGGAGAATTAACAGACATTTCTTGAACAGTGGTCTGTTGTTTGCCAGCCGCTACCCAATCCTGGACGCAGCGTTTGAATGTTTCAGTCAGAGTCAGAACGAAGATCGGGCAGTTTCCAAGGGACTTCTGATGGTCAAGGTAAGAATCTGATTTTATTAGCCCAGCAAAAAGTAAACCCACAAATCTCAAGAATTTTTTTTGTCAATGTTTTGATGAATGAAATACAAAAATAGTTTGCCTTTCCAGAAACTTTGGCAGTAGCCAGAAATAACACACGAGTCTATGGGAAGTGGCTGCAGCGGCTAGCCAGTGGTTTCCATAGGTGCACGTGTTATTCCCGGACACAGCCAAGTAATTCGGACACGTACGGCTTTTTATATTTGCAAACGGCATTCCTAAATTTTAGTTGAAAGTCCTAAATTACTTTGCATACTTGAAATTCAGTGTCCGAAACTGATCCGAATGCAGCTTCGCGATGTTTCGCACTGAACCGACGAATTATAGCAACCGCGCACACGTGTGTGTCGTGTCAACGCTTGCGTGCGTGCTTCACCAAATAAAAAAGCGAACTACTAACGGAAATTTCCAACAATCGTTGGAAAGGCCTTCTTTCATTGATTTCTTCAAAATGACAGCATGCCAAAAAGAATAATTTCACAGGGAGTTTAGTTCCCTTACTATCTTTCAACCAAGTATGTTTTTCAACAATAATTACGTCAGTTACTTTTCGAATCGCTGCAAATGATGGACTGTAGCTTCAAATATTGGTCAAAACATTGTGGGGTTGGGCTTATTGGATCTGTCTGTTTAAGCAAGCGGCAGTTCAACAATTACATGTTTGTTTGATTGGCAAATGTAAATTCAAGAGTTGTGTCTGGGGCTGTCCCGAATATACCGAATATTTGATCATCAACTAAATATTTGAATAGCTTTTTGCAATTTGAATATTCAAAAAGAAAAGAAAAAATATGCAAGTGCACACACGACTGTGATGTGATTTTAATCGCAAAGTTGCATTTTTTATTGTCACTTTTTCTTGTTTTTGTCGACGCCTATTTATTGGTCCCATTCTTTTAGCTAGTTAAGTAAAGTCCATTGATGGTCATACAGTCCTTACTGCAAGTACTCCATCGGCCCATAATTAATATCCATCGCTGCGTGCAAGTTTTAACCGGCATGCTTTGTAAATTGTATGCAACTTTTGACCAGGGAGGAAGGCAGCACAGCTGCCGTGTGTACAACTTGATCGGCAGGTTTCGAGTATTCAAATATTCAGTCAAGTGCAGTTTCCAATAATGGAATACTAAATTATTCCAAAACAGATGGTCCTAGTTGTGTCGAAAAAGCCGATTACGTAAATATGGAATTCTGGATTCCAATGGATTCTGATCATTTAACCCTCCTATGCAAACATACATTCTGTGCCTTAAGTTGTCCTTGCTGTCAAAATCAATTAAGCATGGACGCCAATCGGTGGAGGAGGGGGGGGGGATATCATATTGTTTGTCCCCTTCCCCCCACTTTTTTCGTCCCTCTCCAAAAACAGAGAAACCTACATATGATTTTATAGCTCAGAATAGCTGAATCAATTACTCCAAACTTAAAAATGATGTTTAAATTACGATCTTTTACTTTAAAAAAAATGTGTTAAAAGTGGTCAGAAATTGCCTCAGATCGCACCACAGAGCGTCTTGTATCCTAAATTGTTCGGGGCCCTTAAGCGGGCCCTGAGCCCACGCCATAAGGGCTTCGCACTTGCATTAGTTCTGATCAACGAATGTCCCTCCCCCACTTTTGAAAAGTGATTGACGCCCTTGCAATCAAGTGACTGCTTTCAACCCTTAAGAATTCCCAGCCAACATAAAGCAGGATTGACTTGCCTTGGACTGATTAAGTAACCTGATTCAGCTATGCTTTTACTTTGGATGAGTGATAAAACAGCTGTGACCACAACTTGCCTGCTTTGTCTGTTGACCCAGTTTGACTAGACACAGTACTTGCTTGACATATGATCTGACTGCTAATGACAAGCTATAGCCCTTGTTAAAAGTATAGCAGGGGAAGTGGAAGTGAAATTTGACTGTCTGTGACTGCTTAAATAGCAGGAGGGTTAATAGAATATCCGAATGAACAAAAAAATATATCTGACTTGATTAATTAAGGATGTCTTACCAGCACTTTGGTACTTTTGTTCAGCTAGTTTGGGTGATGACTTGAACTTTTTAAAGTTTCAACAATTTCCCGTTTAAAGTTTCCACATCCAGAACTTTGAAAGTTTGTGAATGTGAACTATTAAAACACGGTGCCCAGCAAATTCTAATGGGAAATGTAAATTTTAAATTGGCAATCTGCATTCTCAATAGAGCATGACTCTGCCAACATGTTGTTTTCCAATCCTAACATATACAATGTCAACTTCAAAATTACATCTGGTGCCCCGTATTCCCTATGGGATTTGCAGTGAAGCAGCAGGTAACGCAAGGGGCCGGGTTATGCAAATCAACGTACGGTAAAGTACTTGCAAATGGTGTGAATATATTTGAGACACTCAGTGCGTGAGATTTGGAAATTGCAATGGGAATTGTTAAATAATCTGAGGACACTGACTTGTTTCAATAAGAAAATTTGATATTTGTTTTAAAGTTGTTTACAACGAGCAAAAAAGTTTAAGTCAAGAATGTGACTTTACAACTAAATATCTTGAAACATTAAAAGTTACTTTTATTGTTTAGTCAAAATGCAAGAAGATACAAGACATTAAACTGACATCAGAACGACAGCAGGATAAACGAATCCTTAAGTAATGTCTCAAGTGTTGTGGCCTAATGTAGGAACCCAATTTCAATTGACATGCAGATCATTCATGCGAAAAATTAGGTTGTTTTTTTTGCCCTTCCAGTGTTTGAATCAAAAAGGATAACCATAGTAACCACACAGTCTTTTTACGCAAAACTTGTCAGAGCTTGCTTGATATATAATTCAAAGCACATACTGATTGCTTCAGTATTATTTTTTTATGAAGAGAATCTATGCACACGCCAAAACTAAAAAAAAAATGAGTCCTTTCTAATGCAACTCGATAAAAATTCCTTTAGGCTAAAAACAAAAATGGGGGGTTTATTGTAACACCCTAAAAATTATCCTGGTAGGTAGGTAGGAAAACAATTGTGTTCGTAACTTTGTGCAACGTTGGTCAGTCGGTCGGTCTTTTGTACATACTTTCTTTAGGAATACCTTTAACAATATCCTGTTTAGTTACCCAATTCTATTATGAGCATTTGCTCATAATACAAACAGACAAAAAAAATTGCATAAGTAAGATTTCTTGTTATCGTTTCGGTTTGCAGTAACACCAAAGGGTAATAACTACTGTCGATCAGTAGACGTTTAGTTCTGAAAAGAACTTGTCCTGCTTATTATCAACTTTCGCTAAGTAGTTTTTAGTTCTGATAAGAACATTCCTGCTTAGTTCTAAACGCACTTGTCTTTGGTTGTCTCAACGTTTGGACTAGCCTGCCCCATAGTATGACTAGAGCCTATACATCTACTGAGCGACATGATACAAACCGAAATGATACTGATACTCCGCCATGCAAAGCCTGAAATCTTATATAAACATATTTATTTTCTTCAAAATATAGTTGTGTTTTTTTTATTTTTTTATTTTGGCCCAATGTGGCAATAAAAAGCTTTTGAGGTTGGCAGTTTCACCTAAAAATATATATATATTTGGGGTACCTTTAACAGATTAATTAACCTGATTAATTTTAATTTGCTAATAATAACCAAAAAAACCTTGCATAAGGAAGATTTTTTTATTTTAAAAATATAGTATATTTTAAATTGTGGCCAAATGTGGCAATAAAAACTTTTGAGGTTGGCAATTTGGCCCCAAAATATCCAGGTAGGCTGAGTTACCGTAAACACACAATATTTTGTTTGGCTTTATTGATGATATGGGAAAGGAATTGAATACCCATAGCAAATGTGAAATGAAATGGGGGGGGGATGCAAAGAATGACTTGTGCCTTCATCACAAGTTCCATTACTTCTACTTCATCTGTTCATCCATTACCCTGATCCACTCCGATCAAATCTGAAACATAATCCTTACGTTCCATAATCCTACCTCCTAGCTCAGGGATGTATCCAGGGAAGTCGACATGAAGTAAAGGTATTGAATATTTGAATGACAGATGTCTTCAGGGAATAGAAGACTGTTTATGATTTACTGTGTTTATACATTATAAAACATTTAATGTTTTCAGAGAGGTATTTTTTTATATCTATATGAAATATATTGTGGGTTGTATAATAAGTTGTTTTGCCATTTTTTGTTGGGGGTGGGGGGGGTGAGTAGGATTAAGTGTGTTTACTTATATATTTCTCCCCTTTTTCTTATTCAGAAACTATCATGTTTCTCAAAATGTACATGTGCTGGTACCTATGAAAACAGTCCGTGACTTTTTGATGTTACAAGCATGCAACTTTTTCTCAGATAAGCTGACTTCTCCTTTCTTTATTTTAACCAATTCCCTTGTATGCTCTTCAAAACTGAAAAATACTGTAGCTCAGTCTTGTATAACTCGGAATGTCCTCATTTTTGTGACTTCCCAGTTGTGTGCCTGTTTTTTTGTTAGAAAATTAGAAAAATGCTTGAAGAGAGCAACCCATCCCTCATCACCCTGTCAAAACATGGTGGGGAAGTGTAAGGAGGATGGATCTCTCCATGCCTTATGGAATATGTACGTCACTCCTTTTTTTTCTTTTTTTCTTTTTTACAAATTAGAGACACGTACGTGGACAGGTCAATAGTGTACTGTGATATGAGCCATAGCATGTAAGATATTACACAGCCTCGTCTCTGCTTTTGGCAAAGCATACTACTCTTCCATATTGGCCTCTCTTTTTTTTTAAGAATAAGAAATCTGTGAAATGTTTAGATTTCCGAAGTCAATTTGCAAATTTCATGGGAAATGAAGGGAATTAAATATGATTGAGAGTCATGGTGAGAACATAATATAAATGCTACATAAACTGAAATGATGACTGATTCAAAATTTGAATAGACCCTTATACATCTCTCAAATTAACATGTAACATAACATTTTTGACATTCTTAAAAAAATAGGTTTACTACTTATCCTTTCATATTTGTTTGGTGGGATCCTTTGTATTCTTTCAAGACGGTATACACTTTAAAGATTACCCTATATTGACCATATGTGGCAACGTATATCAGACTTATCACAGAAATCTCAACACAAGGTTGTTACCAATCTCCCATGAATACATCAGGCTGTTACCATGGCAACTGAAAGTCAAATGGTCTTGGGATTGTGAGTTAATGGAGGCGGTGCATTTGAATGGATCGAGTAATGAACTGGCTAAGGAAATGCTTTGTACTGCAGATCAGATGGGTGACATCAATGTGGTCTATTGTTAATGTCAAGTGATGTTATGATCAATCACACCACAGCTAGTATTACATGTAGCAACCAGGTTTATAAAAAACGATTATTTTTTTTACTTAAATTACAGAAAGTAACCTTTGGTACACAAAATTGTTTGGGAAAAAATGAGTTAAAGGGAAAATACAACATTTGCAAACATCAAAAACTAAAACTACCAAATCATTTTGAAATACCTTGCTGGACTGTTAGTGAATGACAGTGTAAAGCATCCTGTAAAATCATGGCACCTAGTATACTGTCATTTTCAAGAAAAGTGGTATTTTTGTATCAATTTCCAACGCTGATCGGCCGATCAGCGTTGGAAAAAACTGGCTTTGTTTCAAATACTGGCCCCAGTTGACCATCGCACTTGTTTGCAATCGATTACACACCTATGAACGGGTACGAGCCAGCTAGACTGGTTCCCTGACCTTACAATTCCCCAATGTATGTAAACTACTCTGTTTCTTCTTATATGGAGTCAGGGAACCAGACTACAGGAAAATGATTGTTTTTCTTGGTTTTTATAGCATTTTCGAACCCAAAACCTTAAAAAAGTCAGCGTAACTATATTTGCTATATATTTCCAACCACCCAATTCCATCCATTTCTGAAAATTACAGCAAAAGCAAATGATGTATATTCCCTTTAAAATTTAATTTTTTGACCTGTGGTATGCAGAGTTTAAAATTATGGTACAAAAAATGAATGCACTCACGAAATATGATTGACTGGACATCCATTTTTGTTCAGATAGGGCCTACATATATAATAAATTGTCAAATTTGTCATTGTAATTTCACCCCTGATAGTCCAACACGCAGAAATGTGAACTACCTAGAGCACAAATGTCTGCAGATTTTTTTTGGACTATGTGATGATTGAGAATTTTACATGAATTCATATAATTCTTGCGGTTCATTACTTGCAGGTGGTTGCGTGGTGACATTTCTGGGCTCGTTCCTAGCCCGGCAAAATGAGCTGCAGTTGAGATACGATCAAATCCCTGAAATGTTTCTCAGTCAACATGAGTCGTTGACATACATTTATATTCATTCATTCGATTCCATCAGATATATGCAAGCTTTTCAGGGGGGAAAAAAATTCAGTTTGTGAAAATCTGGTTGATAACAATCTTTGTGGAACATCTCAGAAAAAGGTTCATGGTTTGTAAATCTGGGTCATAACGATCTGACCGCTGCATTATTTAATGAAATCTTGCTTCCAGACAATCTCCGATATACAGTCTCCGTCATCGTTTTTTTTTCTCCCTTCTTGTAGTCGGCTGACTTGTACTACTGTCTGAGACAGACGGAGCCTACGAAATCCTTCTCCCTATCCCCCCCCCCCCCCCATTCCTCCTGGGTATCGACTCAACCGTTCTCAACAGGTCTTAGATGGTTCTTTTTTGCATCTCCGGTTTCATTCCTTAGACTATGAATTGGCGTCCTTCACCGATCGTGTTTAAAGCACGGTCAGTAGTTGGCATTGGGAAACCATTATCCAAATATAGATCCAATATAGCATCTTGCCTTACTTTTTTCTTTTTTTGGGGGGGGGGGTTGAGGAACTGGAGGGTGCTGTTAGGTTTTAAGATATATATTTATCTTTCGGGCTATGCAAATATAGAATATGATGTATTGTTTCAGAGGTTATCCGTTTTTGCTCTGTATACATGGGTATTACTAAGAATATACTCATGGTCATGCAAATATCCATGGAAACAAGAATTGATCGTCCTCATGGGATGGGCTACTGTCAGATTTCATCATAGCTCATGGTCATCAGTCGGAGTTACCATGACAAACATGGCACCTTGGGCTTGGTTGGTTAGTTCATGTTGATGTCATCGGATCCTGTTCATATCGCTAGGGAGTCGTGTGAAAAGCCTTTCAACACCAGCGTTTGTTGACACCCATGCTCATCAGCGCTGGAGAATGGGAACCCATCCGTTTCCTTGGCATGTGCAGAGCATCTACATACTAAAGTGTGCGTTGAACTTGCAGACTATGCTTGTGGTGATGTTAATAAGATAGAACTCAAATTACTCAGCCTATGCGAACTTTGTTGCTTTGCTTTAATAATGTATGTATGCTCTGTAGGCTTCGATCATAATGACATCAAAATACCACGTGACCATCCGGTTTTCCCGGGATCAGCCACCATTGCAGTAGCCAAGTGTTTGGTTAGCAACCACGTCCTGCAGCACTCTAAAAACAACTGAGTCAAAATATTGACTGGTTTTCATGGGCGTCGCGAGGGGGGGGGGGCAAGGGGGGGCGCTTGCCCCCCCCCCCCCCTGGAAAAGCCACCAAAAAAAAAAAAAAAAAAAAAAAGAGAAAAAAAGAAAAGAAAAAGAGGCGCGAACTCATAGTGGTGTAAATTTAATGAGTTGGGGGGGGGGGGGCAAAATGTCCCTGCCCCCGTCTAAAACTGAGAAATCGAGAATTTGTTCAGAAATACAAGAATTTTTTGGGAAAAATATGTTTTGCTCCCCTCTAGAAAAAAATCCTGGCGACGCCCATGCTGGTTTTCCTAGTTATTGAAAATTGACTAAAAATTTAGTTCAACAAGCAAAGTTTCATACTATGACTAGAAAAGGTAGTTGAATTTGACAGACTCCAGTTTTAGTTAGTTGCTTAACTACATGTATACTTTCCAATACTGACTGGACTAGTCCGATTGACTGATTTTCAGTTGCACCCAGCTGACCCTGAATGGCTGGTCAAATTTAACTGGTTTCAGTCAAATCTGACTAATGTTTTTTTTGTAGAGTGTGTGTGTTAACTACAGTAGGGCTTATTTTCACATAAACTAACTGCAACTTCTTTTTCAAATGGCATGATGGTCACTAGTTACGCGTGCCAATGTACGGTTGTCATAATTGTGCCTATACCCAGCACTGTTTTTCTCACTAGTTTTTGCCATCCATCATGGCTTTGAACGGCTTGCTCTATTACCTACTGCGCGCAGTGCTATACGGGAGTTGCCTATATATAACTCTACAAATAGCGAAAATGACCTTCCGGTATGTTTAGGCCGAATCACATGGGTCGGTGAGATTGGCTGTTGTTATATTGAGACCTAATACATATATACATTGTAAGGGCCCTGTCACACTTCTGCGTATCCTAATTCCTTATGAGTTGCGCATTGACATTTTTTTCATACGCAGTCGTATGCACAATACGCACCTCATATGCATCTCTATCGTTTTGTGTAGGTTATGTACGCAGATATACGCATGGTACGGCCCAGTACGCAGGATAGTTTTGGGCATGCACAAAACCACGCTGCGTACGCTGTTACGCAGATCATAAGTTATAAATACGCAGCGCATCGGTCCCGCATCGGTCGAGTGCATTACGAGTACGCTATGTGTTCGTGACACACCCCGTCAGCATATGCGCCGCCTGTATTGGACGTATACATAGCGGGAATATGCTCAGAAGTGCGTCAAGCATGCGGTCGGCATAAGTCGGGTGCGTCCGGAATACGCTCAGCATGTGCACTGCATACTGACCTATTCGCAGCCCGAAAAATAATGTTGAGCACTGCATACGCAACTCATACGCATCTCATACACAATGGATGCGCTGAATTCGTTACTTGTACGCTAGATGTGCGTCGCACATAAGTCAAAGTGATCAAAACATTTCGACGTTAATTGAGCGTACAGCTGCGTATTGAAAATTTTGATAAGGACTCATAAGGAATTAGGATACGCAAAGGTGTGACAGGGGCTTAACTGTTCTGCAATTCTGTCGTTACAGTAACTTTTTTTTTGTCAAGTGTTCAGTAGCTCAACACCATATTATTAGTAAGAAACAAATCGTGGACATTACAATAGGTGCCATTCTTCAACCCAGCAAATTTGCTGCTGGCGACAGGATTCTGCCGACAAAAAAAAAAAATTGGTCTAGCGACGCCCGTGATTAATATCTGCAATTTTTTGCAAACTCTGTTGCCAACCGCAGCTTAATTTTATGCTCTTGTGGCAGCCTATACAAAATTGCTCTCAATGTTTACAACCAAAAAAAAGATTTAACATGTATGATTCAAGAGATCTAGTTTTGTTTGAGTTTGATTTATACAGAATTAAATTGAATACCATTAATATTGAAACACGAAACGGAGACGATAAAAGGTCAGGTTGAAGGAAAGCTACATGTAAGCAGTTGACAACTCATCCGAACACTCTTCTTTGTCAATTCCCATCCCTGTCTTGAAGTGCTTTCATCTCTTGGACGGGTAGAATGTAATCACGTCCAGTGATTATTTCTACATGGTTTACAAACATTCAATCATTCAAACTTCAGCAAGTCCGAAGGCTTCATTAGATTTCACGCAAAGAATACAGATACGCCTTGTTAGCTCTGTCTTGTAGGGTCGACTGGATATTGCAAGCAGCTCGCTCAATCTTTCGATCTTTAAGTTGCCTTCCCAGTGCTGTTTTCGAGTTTCATCCCGAAAAAATAGATTCCTTTTCAAAATTACTATTTCTCTTTAGTCATTCACTTTTGAATGAGACATGGACCGAAGAAATGTTTTTATTACTTCACAATTTTGAATAATTGGCTGTCAGGCAGGTTTTGTGCTTGTGCTTGATTATTTATTAATCGGAAGAATATAAATGGAATTTGTTGAAGAGCATGGGGAACGCATCTTAAACAGATGAGAGCCCCAGTTTTATTCTTCAGCTTTCAGGAGGTTGCTTGTTTTAGGATGTCCCCCAATGCATGCGCCTGTTTTCCTTTTTTTCTCACGGGACATTTAGAATATTGACTTAGAACTGGGCCGGTGTACTCCGCCAGGTTCTCAAAATGTTCCTTGAGACTGAAGCAGGACAAACCCTCGGAGGTGGTTTAACGAATTGCAAGACATGATTTGGGCAGTGTTATTGATGTGAGTGTGAATTTCCAGACTAGGTGGTTGAATAAATTTTGGGTCTTCATGCCCACAGAAATGATGAACAGCACATATTGCAATTAAGAAAACAGCTTGATGATGAGTTTTTGAAACATCACGTTTTAGTTTTGAATCAGCTGTGAAATGAACAATATCTCTCTGCTTATCTCTCATTTGGCAACTGGCATATTCCTTTGGAATATGTGTGATATCTGGAAGGGTATAATTTTGTATTTAAGTTTCATGTATTATTCTTTTCTTATAATAATAATAATTATTTATTTACGGTATAGCGCTAATTCCGTGATAAAATACAGGTATGTTCGAATGCACTTTCCATTGTAAAACATCAAAAAATACATTTAAACAAATTAATTAATTAACAAAAACAATCCAATCTTAAATAAAAATGCCGACAGAAATACATTATAAAGCAATTAAAACTTTAAGCTAAAAAAGCCCCTTAAGAATAAGAAAACCCCCTTAAGAAAACCCTCTTTCTTTTTCTGTTTATAAATCTGTTTCATTTTTTGTTTCAAATAAGCAAGGCTAATCTGACAAAGTAGCAACTTTCAGCAAGGCCATGGTGTTTCCTTGGGCTCAAGAGGGGGAGGGTTGGCTGTCAAGAGAAGGGGGGGGGGAATGTAGCAGGCATATGGGCTACATTTTTTTCTGCTTGCGTTTTCCTATTTTATTTTGCAGCCCAAGGGGATGATGTATTTAGACCCCCTGACCATCCAATGCATCTGCCACTTTTCTGAATAATGTCTCAAAAAAATCTCAAGATTGTGCCACACTTCCAGCAACTCTAGCATTGCTCGTTCGACATACTCATTATCTCAAGCAGCTTTGGTTCATAGTGTCAGGGCATATATGTCTAGAGTATTACCGCTCAAAGCTACAAAACCCAAAATCTATCAGCGAGATTTTTTTTTTTTTTGGTACTTATCGAGTGGATGTAAACATCTGAGCATGTGGTACCTTGGGCCATATCTCCGCCGACATGCCGTCTGTTACAGTCTTCCCGTATCCTGGCGGATTAATGTGTGTTCTTTTTTATCTGATCTCATCTCATCTGTATTGATTATGTGTCGTCTTGTTCAGTGGCTCGCCTCTAGCTAGTCGCCTTACCATCCTAGTGGTTTGCTTGACTTAAAGGGAATATATACATCATTTGCTTTTGCTGTAATTTTCAGAAATGGATGAAATTGGGGGGTTGGAAATATATAGCAAATATAGTTACACTGATTTTTTTGAGGTTTTGGGTTCGAAAATGCTATAAAAACCAAGAAAAACGATCATTTTCCTGTAGTCTGGTTCCCTGACTCCATATGAGAAGAAACAGAGTAGTTTACATACATTGGGGAATTGTAAGGTCAGGGAACCAGTCTAGCTGGCTCGTACCCGTTCATAGGTTTGTAATCGATTGCAAACAAGTGCGATGGTCAATTGGGGCCAGTACTTGAAAAAAAAGCCAGTTGTTTCCAACGCTGATCGGCCGATCAGCGTTGGAAATTGATACAAAAATACCACTTTTCTTGAAAATGACAGTATACCAGGTACCATGATTTTACAGGATGCTTTACACTGTCATTCACTAACAGTCCAGCAAGGTATTTCAAAATGATTTGGTAGTTTTATTTTTTGATGTTTGCAAATGTTGTATTTTCCCTTTAAAGCAATGCTTGAATAGGGCTAGTATGAAGTGTTCTAGTGATGAAGCCCATAGGATAACCATTACAATTTGTATGCACTAACCCTAACTCCCTAGCGTCTTTGACTAGGAGCTGGACCAATTCTATAAAAATCCATCAATCACTGAACTGCACTTGACATAATGGAATCCACCACTGACGCACTGGTTGACATTCATGGACTTGCTTTGTACATGGCTTTTATCACAATAGTACAGGAAGCGAGGCAAACTCAATCGGATATCCCTAGCACTGCTTCAGGCCATTAAGCCCAAGTCCATCATACTCCATCAATATTTAGTCACGCCAGGCCTTCTGGACCAAGTCCCCCAAAATCCACCAAAATGGGGGGATATGGATTTTGGTGGAGTTGGTGTGGTTAGGGGTAATATATGAAAACTTTGTTGCCATTTTGTTATCTATTAGAATCCTGGCCTCTCCTGGTTGCGCAAAGTAAATTTCAACAGTTTACATAATAGTTAAACACAATTTAAGAATACAATAAATTGAAAAAATGTAGTTTCGAAACAGCTGTTATATTCTTGTGTGTGTTCCACACGTAAAGGCTTTCGTAACCGTGCAATTTTTTTCACTTTTTTTCAACTAGATATATCGCATTTTGGAAACTAGAGAGCACTCAGAGAGCGCAAACCTCCACCAAGGCTAAACAATTCCCCGCCATATTGTCAGTACACCCAAAAGAAATACTCACATAAATGATGAAGAATCCTTTATAAAAATCCTGGCTCCAAACCCAGATCTGGATCACTTCCAAAATCTAATCGATTTGTACTATTACGAAGGACCACCCCTAAAAATTTTCATGCAAATCCGTCCATGACTTTTTGAGTTACCTTGTTATCAGACAAACCAACCAACCAACAAACGCTGATGAAAACATAACCTCCTTGGCGGAGATAATAAACTCTTCATATGAAATCAAATTTTCTCCTATTAAAAAAAATGTCCAATCAAGTAATTATGACTTCTGTTTTACTTACTTAAAGTGGAAAAATTGGTACCTGAAATTAAAGGTTCACCAATTCAAATATCAGTATTCTGCTGGTTACCCTTTATAGATTTTTTTATTATTGTATTGTACTTTTCATAAGTTTTGTTCGTTTCATTAATTGGTTGAGGTTTGTGGCAGCAGTTTATTTGTGCAACTATGTATGCATCTTACTAATAGGACTCTTTGAGTGCAGTTTGAGTTAAAAAAAAAAAAAAAATCAGCTTTGGTGACAGCAACTTACAATTTAGCAGGCCCCTTATCTCGCTTTCAACTGAACCATGATACAAACGTTTTAATTTCCATTACAGATTGATGTATTGACTCCTTAAAGTGTTTGCATTTTTAAAAAATCCTACATTTGTCAACGAGAGCACACTGTGTACTAAATTGTAAATATCCATACCGGCCTCTTTCCACCCCCCAGGTATCCATTAAGTCGCTGACCATGCAAACCCGACACTATCAACTTCAAAAATCTTTCCTCTAAGAGACAAGTACAATGCCCCCCGGAACAGTTCTTGTTACTTTTTAAAAGACGGAGACAACACAGCTTCTTTGCAGATGCAAAAGGTGCATCCTCTCATCTTTAAGACACCGCGAGGTTGTTTTCTCCCCCGGGAGAACGGTCAACCCACATTGATGACTGGGATGGAGAAGACGGTGAGATTAGAAGCAGAGGGAATCATGCTGAAGGGTTAGAAAAACAGTCCCACGACGAAGGGAGTAAAAAGAACAGGGATTGATGGTGAATGACGAAAGTAGAGTGAGAAAACAAAACGAGCCGTCAAGAGAAATACTGATGCACTTTTTCTTGTGGGCCGGCTGGAGTATTGAGGGATGTTGAGTTGTTAATTGGAGCGTGATAATTGAAGTGTAAACACGGATGCTGAGATGCTATCACTCGGTGTGATGTTTACTAGAGGTTGGGACGGAGGAGGGAAACGAGGCAGAATACACTATGATGTATGAAGCACCTGCTGGTGATTTCTCAGTTGAAAACAGAATGTGGACACAGTGCATATTTTTAACAGAAACATCACAACAATCCTTCCCAAAACTGTTAGTTGTACGTTACTTTGTGTGCATAATGTACAATAATAAAACTTGACCTCTCAATTTTTTCGTGAGCATCTTGTTGTCCCGAATGACTTGACCTGATGACCAAGTGATCCAAGATGAGTTATGCATGATTGTCATCGTTGTTTACGCTTGACTCTGTTCATGAACAGTAGATGATGCTGAGTTGCCTCAGAGCCACTAGGACGGTCCCAATGTCACATTGCGATTGCGTGTACGCACAAGCTTGAGAACAAACATGTATGGCATGGAGTACGCACAAGTAATTGTCATCAAATGTTCACAAATGCATAGTGGCTGTGTGTGTGCACTAGGCACACAATCTCTCATATGTCATACCCCTAGCTCTCTTTATCCGAAATGAGGAGTTATGTACCTACTTGTGAGTGAAGTCTATGATTAAATATCACAGTTATCTACGATGACCTGCTGGTTTGTGATCGCCCAAAAGGTGGTCACATGACCGGAGTGGTTTAATTCACTACGCTGAATAAAGATGTCGCGATGACTTCGAAAGCTACGTCGCTGCAATATTTTTGATTCCAAATATCTCAATATTTCTTATCACAGTTGTTGGTTGATATTTTCTCTCATCATACTTTTGTCCAATAGCAGATTTGCTGTAAAGTAACTGACTTGTAGGCATTTTCAGACGTGGAGACAATATCTCGCCAACTGAAACCAATCTGTAACTCTTCCCAACAAAATCCAATACAATGGCTATGATATGTGTTGCCAGAAGAAGAGAAAAAAAAAGAAGTCTGAATAAATTTGTTTCGATAGATTTACGGAAACTGAGACATTACCGAGTGACAGAAATTGAAATTAATCAAATTTTCTGGCAGACAGTGCACTTAGCACAAATCACATCCATGCTCAGATTACGTTGGTACGCCTACCACGCGCAGTGCACAGTGAGTAACCGGCGCTTATTTTGACCGAAATTGTCCGCCGCTGACGCTGGCAAGCTGTATAAATGTCACGTTTCCAGGGAATTCATGCATTAGTGAAATCAGATCGATCAGTTGGCGATTACATACTTGATCGTGTTGAGTAGCAGTTAATGTTGCTACTTACAACCTCTGTAATAGTGCTTGTCCTTTCCCTAAATTGAATTTTAAGCTGTGGTAGACTGCAGGGATTTCATAATCTCCCGTGTTTTCTCTTTCTTATTAGGCTCTTTGTGTCATGTACCTTTCTGAGATTTTTTTGCTGGCTGGTTGCCAGATGTCCATGTTTCCGTGCGACATTTACAGGCTTCGGTTGAGCTCATCAGGCCATATTAAAAGACGCTAAGTTGTTGATTTGTGTGAAGCATGATTTAAACCTGACACATATTAAAAAAAAAACCTAATTATATTTTTTAAAATAAATATTTGTTTTGTATTAGAAAATATTAAATATAAAAAAACAAAAACTGCACAATTTGCTCTCTTCCAAAAAAACCCATCATCGTTTCATGTATTCATGCAGTACACTTTTTGGTTGAGTCTTGAATTTGCGGTATTTTTCTTTGTCGAATAGCTCGGTGTAGGACATTATTATAATGTATTATACATGTACATGTAGATCTAAATTAATGCCCCATAGTCATTTCGGGATCTGCAGAGAATTTTTTGAAACATTATTCAAATGGCATAATAGTTGAGAATAAATTGGGAGTTTGTAGGAGACGGTGATTATCATGTGCCACTGTATCAGCAATAGCTCCATGGTACGTATCAGGGCAATTCCATGGTAACTCGCGTTACATTTAAAGGGGTGTCTTCTGTCAACTCTGTGCTATTATTCTATAAGATTGACGCATTTCGAGTGGACTTTTCTCACAGACGATGCTTAGAAGTTAAGTGACTAACCTACTAAAAAGAAGCCAACAAAATACATTTTTTGTTGGTTTGACGATAAGATTTTTATCGGTAACTCCCGTTACAAAAAAAGGACATCGCAAAAATTGAAACACCTTGCATTTGAAAATATCCGCATACTGTGCACTGTTGGAAGAATCTTTTCAGTGCCCTTTCATCATTAGGGTGTAGGTCATGTGCTACCATAACAATGAATAAAAAATGATCTATCATGAAATCTCTAGAGGGATATGTTTCGGTTACTCGCGTTACAGTTTGTCCACTCATATTTGGTACAAGTTAAAACAAATAAGAAAATAAAAATCAACCCAAATAAAATCTTTCGGCATAGATTATGACCTCTCTTCCTTAAAAACAAAATTTAGCAATAACACTTGCATATTGCATGTGAAAACTAGTTTACTAACTAAAATCCATAATTTTAGCCCCCCAAAACAGGGGTATTTTGGGCAAAAAAACCCTACATTTGACCACATTTCATCTCACTGGCACACCACACAAATGAAAAGTCTTGTTGTCAGCGCCGTCCCCTTTAATTTGATGTTGTGATGCTTGTTGTTCTGAAGATTTCATAGATTTCCATTTTCAACCATGTCCACTTTTTCGTGGAATCACCCATCCGCAACAACAAAATAAAAATTGTACATATAATATACAGGGTGGTGCTAAAAGAAGGAAACCCACTTTTGACAGGAATTTTAACATACTTTAATGTATTTGAACTGTTTTTTTTTTATAATGTAGTGAAGTATAGCTCTTCAACCATACGTGGTGAAAAATCTTTTTAAAAATCGTAACAATAGTGTTATTATGCTAATTTGAATACAAATCCCCAAAATCACGGTTGTCCACATGTAAGTCTAGTGTAGTGTTTTTGTCTTCAAATCAAGCTCCGGAGCTCAGTCAAGCGGATGGAATAAAGCCGTCCGTGGACAGACAGGTTTGGCACATGAAAGTTTAAACTACCATATCTCAGAGACAAAATAGGCATTTGCAATCACATTTTTCGGCACTTAGGCCTATGTTTAAAGATCCATATTGTAATACCATTAAATTGAATTTTTGAAATATACTCAACAAATAGGTGAAAATTGCTGTCAAAAGTGGGTTTCCTTCTTTTCGCACCACCTTGCAGAGGTGTTTTTGAGACGCTCGTATTTCATATTCTGACAAAATGCCGCGGTATCCTACCTTCAGCATGCATGTATCCTGTGGGTTTTTTTGGAGCGAGTTATACATTGGAAACACGCTTGGCACACGAGTCGCTTTATGTTTCACGGTCAAGATTTGAAGAAATCTGGCGACCTGGATGTTGAGCACTCTTACCTGAGAACTCTTGGCGCATTCTTTGAATACGTAATGAGCATTGGACGTGTTGATGGTGGATGGATACGCGTACTTCAGTGCTTTCTCAGACATGTGACCACTATTATCTTCATGTATGAATTCAGACAAATGTACTCTCAAGTATATGAGCAGGGAAAAAATGCTTTGCAAAAAGAAGGACACATGCTGTTATCAATTTTGTAATGTATTTTGAGTAATGAGGCCAAGGGTTCGTATACGATACTTTTGGCAGTACAACCCGGAAAGAGAGCAGGGTGGGGGTGAGATTTTCCTTTAAGAGATTTCAGAAAAAGTCTCCGAAATGATATGCTAGGGAAAAACAGCAATCCCGTTGGAATCAGTCAGGCCTGTTTTAAACGCTGTGCCACTGCTGTGCCGATCGAACTCAATTGAATTGAGCTCGTGGCAATAGCTTGTTTATAGAATGGCAGTTGCTCTAAACGCTGAGCTTAATAGTCGAATAAAGGCATCTAGAGTAGCTTGCCGGGTTAAAAAAATAACATTCAAATTGTACATTCGTGCCCATTTCACTGCCCGTGGTACAGGCTCGATAGAGGTTATTGTGAGCATGCGCTAAATGTTAGCCCCAACTTCGACTTGAATTGAGTTTGGCACAGCAGTGGCAAGGCGTTGAGAACAGTGCCGTGCTGCTGCTGTTTGGTATGATGACAGCACAACAGACCCTGTCGAGCCAAAGGATGTACCGTTCAAAACTCTTCTTTTTCCTTTTTGGGCATTCGTGCCCATTTCACTGCCCGTGGTACAGGCTCGATAGAGGTTATTGTGAGCATGCGCTAAATGTTAGCCCCAACTTCGACTTGAATTGAGTTTGGCACAGCAGTGGCAAGGCGTTGAGAACAGTGCCGTGCTGCTGCTGTTTGGTATGATGACAGCACAACAGACCCTGTCGAGCCAAAGGATGTACCGTTCAAAACTCTTCTTTTTTTTCGAGCGAAATGGTTCTAAATGCCGCGCTATCGCTGTGTCGAGTCTGTAGCGTAGCGAGATATTTTTTTCAGGGGTTTCAGTATACAATTCCCCCTCATACCCGAAAATTTCAATGTGCTAGATGGCCGTGTTGATGGTATAAAACACATCCGCATACATTGTGGCACGCGCAAGCAGGCTGAGTGCAGAGAGAACATTCAGCGTGTTAATTAGATACACAGTTGTACCCCTCCCCTCTCCCGTTTTCCCCCTTTTCCCTTTTTCCTCCACTTTTTTCTTGCCACCCCCCTCTCTACACCCCTGAATTGAGTTCAGCAAAGCATTTAAAACATGCCTTAGGGAATGAACACCCACTGAACATACATCCTGGGCAGGATTCAAACCTCACCAGGGCAAATTTGTATTTAAAAAAAAACACCCCAACTCATTTACAACACTACTTTTTGCAGAAATAGTAATTCTGTTCATCCACAAGACTCTGATTTACCACAAGTCTTCGGTCTGAACCCTTGTCTGCTCAGCCCTCTGGCTGTCTAGGTATTAAGACTGGCTTCTTACAATAAGTAAATGGTGGATTAAGACAAACCCGAGATTACACTGCCTCTTTGGATATTACACAGTGTCCCTGGAGCAGGATTTGTACAAGCTGGTTGTATCAACCATGACTGCGGTTGATCATCAGATGGAACATTTTGTCCGTCTTGAACAGTGTGAAATGACTTTGACCCCGTAAATTGCCAGCGTTTCATCCCTGACAGGATCCCGGTTGCATTAAGGTATTGAAAATTGTTTGCTTTGTGGTCTTATTCCTTCTTTTCTTTACAGGCAACTTCCCAAATCTGTTTAACAACACTATAAGAAGCGTACAAATAAACATCCTTAATTTTGAATTTAAAGTGCAGAAACTGTTTACGTGCATGTCATACATAAACTTTGTTATCGTTTCGTTTTTGTCCAGTTTATTTAAAGGTCCAGATAATAACAAGACTAGATTTGCTTAGTTGAGCTTGGCTAAGGGCGAATCCGGGGGGGGGGGGGGGGGGGGGACAACAGGGGCCATGCCCCAAAGGGTTCGTTTTTTGGGGGGATGGGGGGTGGGGCATGGCCCCTGTTGCCCCCCCCCCCCAAAAAAAAAACCGAACCCTTTTTTTTTTTAAGTGACGTCGCAATCAAGGCAGGCACTGTGTACGCCACCATCTTTTCCTCAAAAAAGCGGGCCCTAGAGCCCACGCCTTAATTTTTTGCACCCTATTTTTGGGGACCAACATTTTTTGGCCCCCCCCCCCCCAAAAAAAAATGTGTTCTGGGTCCACCCTTGAGCTTGGCAAGAACATCTCACATACTCAGTGACTCAGTCAGTCAATCCGTCAGTCAGTTACTTCGTCAGTCACACAGCAATAGGATGACCATTTCTGACCAGGGCAAAAACTATTCGAATATTCGGTTGATGATCTAATATTTGGTATATTCGGGACAGCCCTACTGACAATCACTGTATCATTTTAGATACGTGTATGCTCCACTGTATCAATCATTCCTTTAAAGGTACTCGTCTATAGGTTTTCTGATGTCAAACCGCCTATTGATGGCTTACTGATATATACCTTGCATTTATTCTCCAAGTTGCAACATCACAGTCCACATCACATATAGGTTAAAGCAGCAAAAGTGCTCAAAGTCTAAAGAAGGGTGCTGAACAACTAACCTGATGAACTTCCTGTTAGCTCGGTGGTCGAGTGGTAAGACATCTGCACTAGAAGGCAGGAGGTCGTGGGTTCGAGTCCCACCCGAGTGATTTTTCCAACTTTCACTCGGGAGGTAACACACTGAGTATACAGTATTTATACGTCGGTGAAGGGCAAAACCTAATTTGATTAACCTGATGAACTTTTAGCTCAGTGAACGCTGTATGTTCCGAGAAAACAATATTCTAGGATCTCGATTTCAAATCAATTTCATTTCATTTCAATTTTGAATTGGACCTGAATTCAGTGTCTGAGACACGTTCTCACTGAGCCAATTGCAGTACGCGATGTTGTGCACTGAACCGATGAATTATATCAGCCGTGAATAACGATGCGTCTTTAGATGCATCATTGGAAAGGCCTTCTTTCATGGATTTCTTCAAAATGACAGCTTGCCAGAAAGAATCATTTCTCAGGGAGTTTAGTCCTATTACTATCTTTAAACCAAGTATGTTTTTCAACAATAATTACATCAGTTAGTTTTTGGAAAGCTGCAAATGATGGACTGAACCCTTTTAATTAAAAAATTTCTACTTCGGTTTGTTTCGTGAAAATGAATAAATTGCACTGCAAATTGCTTATAGGTCCAAAAAAATAAGTTCTGCTTTCGGTTTCCCTACCTACCCTATTCTGACAGCCCCTACCCTAATTTTTTTTATGGGAAAAATGAGAAAACAACATCCCAGACCATCAATTTCTACCTTTTACCCTTGACTACATGCAGATGCCTCCATATGATTGTACACGAAAAGAATTGGCCCAAAAAAAAAAAAATTCCCTACCTACCTACCCTATTTTCAAATGCCATATATTACGGAAGCAGAACTATTTTATTTTGTTTGGCCTTACTGACTGAATTGACCTGAAATATACAAAATCACACATTTTAGAGGATCTAATGTTTCGGTCCTAGCAGTAATATTTGTCAAAGGCAGACTTCAGGTTTTTTTCCTCAAACTTTTTTTCCTTGTAACACGACCTCATGTTTGTTGCTAACGGTAAAGCCACTCCAAGTCCGTGCATTACATCGGACATAAATTATTTATCAACCAGCAAATCCATGGAGACCAAAATGCCATTTGTGAATGCAGCCCCAGAAATCCCCGGATCTCCCCGCCTGACTTTGCATACCTCTCATGCCAAACACCACGCATAAAGAGCCTTTTATTTTTAATGAAAATAAGTCCGCAAACTATTTGGCTTGCATGTGTTTGACAAACACAAATGCTAAATTAATGCACGCGCTGCTTGTTTGTCCCAGCTTGCGTTACTATAATGCATACAAATATTGTCACAGTTTGTGCTACAATTTTGCCCGCAAAACAGTGAATGAATGAACAAGGAGGTTGTTGGTGATCCCTTTTGAATTTTTCAAAATATTTCTGACTTAATTTTAATTCATGGTGTTTAATTTGCCATCCTTTTCTTATTTTGATTTGAATATCTGGAAAAATGCAGAACACACCTGCTATATACAATTTGACTGTAAAATTTTGCAAAATTGGAAATATTTTCATATACCATAATGTACTCAACAGTAACAAATGTTGCCTGTGAAATTTGCATACTGATTGCCACTTTGTAAACCGAATACTGGCCCACTGACCGACATGTTTGTATCTTACATGCATATAAACCGCGGCGCTTTTTCCTCACTCCTGTCCTCATCTGATACAAGGGCAGTCACGCGTAAAATCCCCCACGGCAAAATACGCGTAAAACCTCCTTCAAGCATTTTGAAGTTGGAAACGTCGTCCCACCTCATTTCACGTCACAGAGATGCAAGGCAACTCTCTTTTTTTGTCAGGGGGGGGGGGGAGGGGAATGGGAGTAGGGCTTACGTTATTTGCACGTCAGCAGTTGCTGTCGTTGACATGTATATGTCAAAGGTTGGAGTGTTTTCTAGAACACTCTACAGGGTTGGAAAAATACGGAAAAGATGTGCACTGTACAAGTACATAAACATGCTGCAAAGATGTTAAGTACACAGTTTTGAGTTGATTTTTTGGTGGTGGTGTTGTTTCTATCACTTTCAGTCTTCACAGATTTTCAAGAAACCAAACTCTGCAAATGCTCATTTTATACTAAAATATTTATAAAAATCACCCTAAAAACAAGTATCCTTGGAACAAGAAATGAACTTATATTATCCCTTGAACCAAAAAAAATGGTTCATTAATTAGAATATTAGAAATGAAGAAATTATTTCCAAAACGTGATGTATCCATAAAGTGAAAAAATGTGTACAGTTATTTAAACTTGTAGAACATGCAAGAGTATATAACAGCTGTTTCTAAACTACTTAAATTGTATTCAAGTATCTAACAGTCATCACAACCTACTTTGCGCAACCAGAAGAGGGCGGGATTCTAACGGGGAACAAAAGGTGTTTTTCACATTTTCGAAACGAACTGTTCAAATATTCAGTTTGATATTTATAGAATTTCTTAGTTCACGTGGCATCAGTATCAATATTCACAAACGAAACAAAAAGAATATTCTTACTTGCATGCACAATATTTTTGTACAAGTTTTTCTAAATCCTTGTCGATATCGGGTTCCATTTTTATGCTGGCTAGCTATTCCACAAAATGAACTTTACAGAAAGCCGAAATCCTAATCACTTTAAAGGTAGATCATTTGCAGCTTTCCAAAAAGTAACTGACCAAATTATTTTTTTTAAAGCTTACTTGGTTTAAAGATGGGAATGGCAATAAACTCTCTGTGAATTTTTTCCTTCTGGCATGCTGTCATTTTGAAGAAAACAATAAAAGAAGGTCATTTCCAAAGATGAGTCAAGTGACGCATGTTTGGAAATTTCTGTAAGTAATTGGTTTGTAATTGGGGGAATCCGTGAACTGGTGCGCGCAATCATTGACACAACGCACACATGCGCGTGGTGGCTATTATTCATCGGTTCAGTGCGTGACATGCCGTAGCTGCAATTGGCTGAATAAGAACCTGTTCCAGATGCTGATTTCGAGCAGGATTCAAAATATGACTCGGCAACTTTTGAATTGAAATGGAGATCCTAGAATATTGTTTTCTCAGAATTTTCAGCATTCACAGAGTTAAAACTTCATCATGTAAGTTGTTAAGCACCCGTCTTTAGATTTTGAGCACTGTGATTGCTTCAAACAAAACAAATGACAAATGATCGACTCTACCTTTAAGCGTGTCATGATAGACCTATTTAGCTCCTCAAGCATTATGTTAAGTCCCTCACTGACGCAGTCATGATCACCGCCGTTTCCGTGGTTTAATCAACCGTAATTTAATAGAGCCCCTTGTCATATATCTTGTTCTCCGTCCTGATCATTTTGCCGCCGGCTAGTCGATTTTTGTTCCTATTACTGCCACGCCGATTGATGGCCGTGTGGCACTCCTAAGCCATTTCCATCTCATTATCCCATTTATCAAATTTAGTCCCTTGCACAATGTTGTCTACAACAACAAAAGTCATGCTTTGGTACAAACAAGACTGGAAAATTTCATTGTGCCAAGCTGCTTTTTCATGGCTATTTTTTTCTTAAGCTTAGGGCTTTATATTTTCCAACAACCTACTGGTATTTGATTATTTTAACTCAGACTTTATCGCATATTGGAATATTTAAAATGCACTGATCAAATTGGACATGCGGCAGCCTAACTTGGCCACTTATTTGGATTTGCTTGCTTCTGCGGTTGTCCAAAATTGACAAAGATCTTATTAAAGTAATGTAAAGAAGAGGTAGCCAGATGGCTAATAGTTGACAAATTTAATGAAGAAATGTGAGAAGAAATGTGAGAAGATGTGTCTCACAGAGGCTCTCAAATTAAGCGCAAAATGAAAGTTCATTTAAAATCTTCAATTGTTTATGTGCATTGGGGAGTCTGTCGGGGAGTCAGTCAGTCAGTCAGTCAGCAACCCAGTCAGAAGGAATATATGTCCCTTTTATGGTCCAACAAAACTACTCCGGATGTACATGTACATGGGGAGATTTGAAATGGACCATGACTTGCTGTGAACTTCTCATTGTGGTAGTTCATCAGATCTTTCTTCTGCTTTTGTTCTGTACACAGGTCCAAGTTGGCAAGACGCGAGAGGGTCATCCCGTGGTGGGTTACATCGCAGTCACACAACTCCAAGCTGCACAAGGTAATGTTCATTATATATGCTCATTATGTGCACCCATCAATTGCCCCCTCCCCTCGGGCTACCTCACCCAAGATGTTGGAATTGTCACTTTTAGGAGGCCAAATCATCTCCCCTGGGAGAAAATGTAAGTGACAATATCCGAGATGCACTAGTTGCCTGTCCATCTACATCTAGTGCTCCAGTGTTGCCAACGGTAAAAATTTTCATGAGTGACCAAAATCACCCTGGGGCTTGAAAACAACAAACTGACCAAACCCTGACCTAAGACCTGGGGCCAGGGGGGGGGGGGTGGAGGAAGGGGGGGGGGCACATTTGATCGGTGCATTACATGACTGTATGGATGTCTACATGTATAAGCTCACGCTGCATAATTTTGTGCAGTGCATCGTTAACCCAATGCATCCCTCAGGCCCTACACCAAACTTTGACTATGGTACAGTTTTCAGGAGGTCACATGTTTGAACAAGTACATTAACAAATTTGGGGATTGCTAACATATATAGCTGGCTAGCTCATTTGGTAGAAAGCTGGTATAATATTCCGGAGGTGGCAATTAAGTTCTTTGTTTTAACGTAGTATCATTAAATATCTTCTTTCTTGTGTGTGTGGGGGGTCTTCTGCAAGTAAATTGACTGAATCATTAGGGTCTTTGTGGTTGGAGGATATTCATGGTTGTCTCATTATACTATACAATACTATTTTATTTCTCGGGAATAATCAACAAATACATGTACACAAATGACCAAAGTTACAATGAACACCTAAAACGAAAGCTTTAGATACAAAAACAAACAAAAACAAAATACCATTCAGCTCCCGAAGGATTTCCCAAAATAAACATTGTTTCTGTCGAGGGGTTCTCCAAGCTGAATGGTATACATGAAAACAACAAGCAATAAATATAAAATGAAGTTTTTAACTATAGTGATTATTCAAACATTTTGTCTTGAAAGTTTTCTCGTTGTTTATTGCTCATTTATATCCCATAATGCCCGTATCTCCTGAACCACCCACACATCAACCATGCTACTCTATAACAAAAACTGTCCTCATTACCGTCTCCAACCACTCTGTTTGATGAAGGAAGATATTTGCTGACATTTATGAATCGGGACAATTGTCACTAGGGCTGTGCATTGGAATCGAGTACCCGAGTACCCGACCGCTGATGTCAGGAATCAGTTCCAGATTGTGGGATCGAGTACCCATAACCAGCTTCTCAAATTACTTCAATAGTAGCTTGTCAGGCAATGAAAAAGAAAAGTGTTGAATGTCATTTGTGGGGAATTTTCAAAAGGAAGACCAGGCTTCATGGAAAAACGAAACAGGTTTCACGTTTTTGACGCTCGCGGAAGTTGCAGGTTTCACCAGAAAGTTATAATTTAAGCTCACTGTACACATCTTGCTGCATTGATGGTCAGAGGTGATCGTGGGGATCTTTATAAATGCACAATCTGAACAGCAACTTCTGAGATTTGAATTTTGGGTTGGGTGTCTTTAACCGGTACCCATGTTGTTGTTTTTTCAATTTGATACCTGGTTCCCATACTACCCGTAATTTTCACTCCTTATTTTCACTCATCAGGTACAAGCAAAAACCAATGTTTTTTTTTCTCAACAATCTGTGAGCTTGCTCCACACATTCACTTAGTCTTTTAAAAAACTTAAAAGTCTTAAGTTTTAAAGCCATAGCTTTTTTCTAGGTTTGTTGATTTCATAAAAGGCGAACAGCTTTGTCAAAGGTTCTATTGTTTAGATGATCAATATCTGTTAGTGCAAAGTTGCAATTTTGAGTGATTTTTTTTGGGGGGGAAGGGCAAAAGCAAAATGTGTTAATGGGTTAGGTTTTATAATTTTGAGGTCAAACAGTTGTATATGTAGCTTGGTTTTCATTTGTTCATTTTGCAATGTTAACATGTAAAACATAGAAAAGTTTAATATCCTTCCTCTTTATAAAAAGGCTACATGTGTGCACTGCGTGGTTAAATAAATGTAATGTTCTGTAACTGGAGTAAAATCTGAAATTCTAGAGTGTCAGCGAAGAGAAGCTGGCATAGATTTATATTCATCAATACGATGACATTTCGAAAGTGGGTACAACACAAAGAAACAGATTACTGCTGGAATTGCCTAGTAGAGAAGGAATTACAAATGTTGTATCGTTTTTCCAGAATCTTTTGGCAGCTGGATGAATGGACGAATGGCGCAAGGCATGGCAGCCGAAATTGTTAGATTGATTCCTTGTCATTTTTTAATGTTTCTTCCGGAAGGCATATAGTCTAGATAGTGCAGAAGTTATTACTGACTGTGCTGCCGCCAACCCGCAGGTGTTTCAGTAATTCATGCTTAGCGTTGCAGAGTGCATGCCGCACAAGAAATATTGAACTAATTCCAGGGAAATTCACGGGAACATCTGTCAGACCGTAGGGATGTGTTAGCAATGCTTGTTCATTGCTAACACAATGAGAGTCACTTGCGGTGAATAAGTGTCTCTCACAAACTTACAGCAGATTGACACTCTTATAAATGGATGGATAGCTCAAATTTCCTGAAACATCAATCAATGATTCTAGGTAGGTCACGTCTCATTGTGTTTTGAGGAAGGATCTTATCAATTTAAAGCCCAAAACCAGTCTCTTGACTGAAGTTTTCGTGTTAATTAAATTAATAAATGCCGTCAGATCAGAGAACTGTCAAGAATTTCTATTTTCGCTTTCCCATCCACTGCGTTTTCTGAGCACCTGTTAAGTAGGAAGTACTTACCGTTACATTATAAGACTAACGGCAGTTGTCATTCCCACAGGATGTGTCGTTTTCAAGAAATAAAGAGGAATTGGAGCCCTGTACGAACAAATGAAAAGTTCTCAGAAATTTTGGTCGTGCACCACTGTACCCCGTGCAACTGGTACGAGCCCTACACAAGACATTGACACCCATCTGCGCATGCTCAACAAATAGACGGGTATCTCAAAGGGCCCGTTCGAGTATGCAGGGCCAAGTCATGAAATATGGGACTCGAGTCGGACTCGTGTCTGAGTCCGAGTCATGAGTCATACAAGTCTGCAATAAGGGTTCTCAAAAGTATATTAAAAATGACCGTGTGGTTACGTACATGATGTGATTGCCTACGTAGGTAAGGTGGTATCATCAGGATTCATCTATGTACAGAAGCTGAGCTATCTGCCCGGGAGAGGCCAAAGATATTTTAAAGGGAAAATACAACATTTGCAAACATCAATAAATAAAACTACCAAATCATTTTGAAATACCTAGCTGGACTGTTAGTGAATGACAGTGTAAAGCATCCTGTAAAATCATGGCACCTGGTATACTGTCATTTTCAAGAAAAGTGATATTTTTGTATCAATTTCCAACGCTGATCGGCCGATCAGCGTTGGAAACAACTGGCTTTTTTTTCAAATACTGGCCCCAATTGACCATCGCACTTGTTTGCAATCGTTTACAAACCTATGAACGGGTATGAGCCAGCTAGACTGGTTCCCTGACCTTACAAGTCACCAATGTATATGTAAACTGCTCTGTTTCTTCTTATATGGAGTCAGGGAACCAGACTACAGGAAAATGATCGTTTTTCTTGGTTTTTATAGCATTTTCGAACCCCAAACCTCAAAAAAAGTCAGTGTGACTATATTTGCTATATATTTCAAACCCCCCCCCCCATTCCATCCATTTCTGAAAATTACAGCAAAAGCAAATGATGTATATTCCCTTTAAGAAGTAATACGATTGGGTCAACAGTGTTGTGTGTTATTAATTATCCTGCGTACACGAGCGAAACATGATGGAAACTTGGGAGCCCCCGGCAAGGATTGATGCAAAAGTAAATAGATATGGTATTGCACAAGCAACTAGAGAATTGAAAACATGGTGCAGCCCAGATTAGTTGTTAATCCACTAACCCAAAATTAAATCAAAACGGGACAGTCAGAAACTTATAGGTGGTTTGACAATTTATCAGTCACAGAATGTTAGTATTAATGTTTTTTCTTATAAAGCCAGTATGATCAAAAAGTGCGGATGGGAATCTTCAAAATGTAAGCTTGTAAAAGGAGACCCCATTACACTACAGCTTTAGGGATAATTTACATATATGTTCACGTAAATTGTTTATGCAAAATATGTGTAAAACTTAAAAGGCATACAAGATCATTTGTATTTATCCCAAAAGTAACCTACACAATTTTTATCAAAAGTTTTATACTTGGATTAGAGATGGTAACGGTACCAAACACCCTGTGAAATAATTCCATCTGACTTGCTGTCATTTAGAAGAAATTAAGAAATGTAGGCTTTTTCCAACACTCAGTCAACCGACTGATTTCTGGAATAAAGAGTGCTTATTGACAAAATCTTGTTTTGGATCAGAAGATTGAGCTTTGGTTTTCACTGTTTACTCAAACAGTAAAAATTAGCTGAAAATTCAACAGGTTAGACTTTGAACATTCTTCTTTGGATTTTGAGTGGTGTTATTAATGGAAACGAACAAAATGCATGATCCTTATATGCCTTTAATTGTTGAACAAAACAGTGCATATAGGACAAGCACTGACAGAATAACATGGAGAGCCTCACGCCGTTCAACAGCTACATCTACTACATGTGGATAAAGAGAAATGCATTGGTACAGCGCTATCCCACCCACACATCCTAATGAATGAGAAGAACACACCTAATTGCCAGGATGCAATCTACTAATGGCATATGAATCTCCCTGTTGCTCTAGTAATAGGTTGCAATTTACTGCTTTTTAGGAGCAGACAGTAAGGAATTCTATTCCCAAAGTGCATGTAATTTGCGTGGGATTTTTGTTTCTGTATGATAAAACAAAATTTTACGCTTGTGTTGAAATTCTGTCTTTCATTTACCTTGTAATGATATTTACAGCAATGCAGATGTACTGTAACTTCATGAATGCAAATGTATCAATGGAGTTATATGCAAATTAAGTCCCTGTCAAATTATTGATTCGTTGAAAGTTTGTCATGTGACCCTCCATTGTTATATCCATTCATTTGTAGCTTAGTTTCGTATTGTCCTGTGAAAAAAATACTTGAATTGACAAACATTCATCTCTACTTCGGTTCACTTGTTCAATATTACAAAATAGTACTATTTGTGATAGATAATTTATTTTTGAGTAATCATTGTCCAGCCTCCATTAATTTCCTTCAATTTTTTTTTAAGGACTAAAGTGTGTTAAAGGTAGAGAGGACCATTTGCAGCTATCCAAAAGTAACGGACCAGATTATTTTTTAAAAGCTCACTTGGTTTCAAGATAGTAATGGCACTAAACTCCCTGTGAAATTATTCCTTCTGGCATGCTGTCATTTGGAAGAAAACAACAGAAGAAGGTCATTTCCAAAGATGTGTCAAGTGACACATTTTTGGAAATTTTCATGAATACCACATTTAGTTTGTTTTGTAATTGGGCAAATTTTTGAATGGGTGTGCACAAGTGTTCAGACGATTATTTGTGAGAATCCTCGGTTCAGTGTGTGACATCACGTAGCTGCCCTTGGCTGAATGAGAATCAAATTCCGGAATGCTGATTTCAGAATTGTGTCACGAGAGGGCGCAATTCAAAATTTGACTCGGCAACTGTTGATTTGAAATCAAGATCCAGAATATTGTGGGGGGGGTTTTCTTCAAAATATACAGCATCCAGAGAGCTAAAACTTCATCAGATTAGTTGTTAAACACCCATATTTAGTTTTGAGCACTTTTGTTGCTTCAAACAAAACCAAAAAAAATGCACAAATGACAAATGGTCGATTGTACCGGTACCTTAAATGCATGTAGTTTCTTACATTTAGGATAATTTTCTATTGATTCTTTGCTCAAAAAGGTTACCTTCATTGCTGAAGCAATGTTTTGCTGTAAGCCATGCTAATTATTCCCAAAATACGCCACAATTAAAATAAAAATCCCAAAACCTAGTCACGACTCGGAAGCCTCATCTAATCTCACTCCAGCGCCATTCCGGTCCTTGTGTAAACCTCTACAGCAAATAACCTTGGTCCTGATAGCTTCTCCGCCCTGTAACTGTGACCAAACAAAATTGAAATTATCTACCCAGTTCTATGTTGATACAGTAAACGCAACGTTGACAGTTACGGCAATAACCTAATTACATTATCCAGGGCTACCGTACGCGTGTGCTGTTATTAAATACCGGCTACCAAGCTCTAGAGAAGAGTGTGTTTCTTTTTCATTAGTATGGGAACTGTGTTCTCAGGGTTTTGAGGAGAATTTTGTTACCGTGAATTCACCTGGATTTCGTCAAGGAATGAGTTGATTTTAGTGTCCAATGAAAATATCAGAGTGCGCTTGTTTTGCATCAGTTGATGTGTTGTGGCAATTAAACTGCTTCAATGTTCACAGCAAAAAGCCAATTTGAAACTACACAGTACAAATATGTGTGTAATATGTAATGTTAGCTGAATTAATTAATGAGATATAAGTGCTGTAAGCAACAGTTTGGGATGTTCAGCATTTTGATTTTTGATTTTCAGTACGTACTAATAAAAATCTGTGAAGTTTCTTGCAAGAACTTAATGAAATAACTATGTTAACTTGTGGTAGATATATAGGTTCACTCTATTAAAACACCAATGACATTTTACAAAAAGGAACTTTGACGTTATGGAAACGTACTGCTTTTTGTTGTTACGGATAATACATATAAAGTTACTGACATTACCTGTCTGAAATCAACTTCAAACACGTGAATCATGGTATTCTAAAGTTCTGTGAGATATTTTCATAAAATATGAACCTTTCTCTCTGCCTTAAAAACAAAAACTCACGATAACATTTGCATTTTTCATATCTGCTCAAATCCATTTATGCTGCATGACCGAATCTGATCGACAATGAGAATACAATACTTGTTAGTTTTTTTTTTCATCGCAATATTCTGCCGAAACACCTGAGCATTATTACTCAGAATTCTTCTTTTTTTTCCCCTGCTGCCCGTCTCTGTTTGGACCTCCTAGAAACCAATATCCGCTCGGGCCAGCTGGATTGCATTCTCAACTGGCTGAGCAGTTTCCATAGCAACACTCACACGGAATACCTGGAGTTGGTGGCTTTCGATCTGCTGTGCGGCAACTTCAATTTTGACAACATGTCACCAGGTAAGAGCTATGCTCCTTTTCATCAATACTTATCCTCTGAGATCCTTCAAATTCCTAACAAGAAGGTTGGTTGGATTTTGCCGGATTGAAGAAGATACAACCCAGCCATCAAATACATAATTTGTGGCTAATCGTCCTTAAGCGCAGCGGAGGCTGAATTACGAAGGACACAGCTTCAACGTGGTCGAGACGAAGGCATTTACATGGGGCTTATGATGGCTTTGAAAGTTCAAGTATTATACAGTTCAATGACCTAACAGTTTGTTATCCTAATGAGAAAATTCCGAAAGCTGCCATTTGTTTCCCACATGGAAGGTGGAAAATTTTGGTGAATTCTTGAGGGTTAAGAAAAGCCCCATCCTTTCTACCTAGTTTCAGTGAAAGGCATAGGATCATTTACTTTCTATGCATTTTTTTCCTTTCCAATAATGACACCACTTAAAATCCAAGGAAGAATGTTCAAAACCTATATAACCTGTTGAAGTTTCAGCTCAGTGGATTTTACACTGAAAAACTATGCCCAAACTTTTGATCACAAAATATAGTTTCAGCTACATAACTCTTTATTTCCAGAAATCTGTCAATTGGCTGATTGTTGGAAATCACCTACATTTCTTGATTTCTTCTTAATAACAGCAACCCAGGTGGAATTAAGATTTTTGTTAATGATTTGTTAAGTTTATTTTGGGATAAACGAAATGATCCTATGTGCCTTTAACTTGGGAAACCCAACAATTACAAATAACGTGCTAGCTCATGAGTTAATGAGTACCCTATAGTGCCAGTGAGGTGTGCCATGCTATTCTGTGTTCGCATGCAATTAATCACCCTTTCGTCATTAGAACCACATTATAAATACACACTGGAGCAACCCTTCATTATATAAAATGGTCGTTATATTAATTATATTTCCTGCTCAGTGTTCAATCAATGCCTAGCTTTGGTGCCTAATTGAGTTTAGAATGAGCCATCATTGTCGGAGAGGTGTGCGAGTTGCCACAGTGAGTCATGTTGTAATTAAAGACATGTTTACGGAGGTAGAAAGAGCAAGGACTTAATTAATGAGGGCATTGGGATTATGTAACACCGGTAGAGGGCGGCAGATATGTTACAAGAGCTTAGTGAAGACTATGATGGTGGGGGGGGGGCGCCTTGTGCCATCAGTTTGCATTGTTGTCATTAATAAGTTCATTGATGAACATACCTTTGCATCGTTCCCAGCCACTCTGAAAATCAGGGGAAACCTTGAAAATGATTTCCATTTTTTCCAGTTAGGGGAGAACTCAAGGAATATTGGGGAAAAAAATTAAGGGAAATACAAACTCAGGGAATTTGACAGTGACCCAGAAGGAAAGGTTTTCACCAGTTTGGCGTATGTGCGTCTTGTGCCAGTCTGTGTTCAAGTTGCATCCTTTGACTGACTGGCTATGTTGGCTTTTTAGTGTTAATTAATTAATGCTGTGTGAATATACTGCTGCAACCACCTCTTGATTTCCCAGCAACCTCGTTATAGTGAAAATATTTCTCATGGAATTTTGGGATATTTCTCAGGGAAATATCAGGGAATTTTGTTTTTATAAAGTGCTGGGAACCCTGCTCTTTCGTACACAACTAGGCCAAGTACGGCATAAACAACACCATCAATCTTAGCAATTAATGTATAGAGAATCTCATTCTAGTCAGAGGACATCATTAAGATATACAAGATGATCAGTAAAATGTTGCATATGATGACCTGTACTTTTATGTTAAAAAGATACAGCTACATGTGAAATTGTACATACCACAAACTACATTAGAAAGACGCTGCATTTTATTTTTAGATTGTCTCAGGTGTAAAGCTGATGCAAGCAATCCAATTACTTTAATGTCCTTATCCTCGAGTCATGAGTACTGTTGTATCATGTTTCCTGTTCTGAACCATGTCTTGACCGCGAACATGAATTTAGGGAGTCACGTTGTTTCCTGGGAATTCTCAGCACCAAATTGTAAGCAAAAATACGGTGTATATACAAGCATTACATTCACTGTGTGGACTTCGGAACAGAAGATGTCCACATAAACCTGGTTGTAGTGACATTGTGTGGACTTGCCTGTGTCCACACAGTGTTTCCCCCTCTCTGGAAAACAGGATTAGAGGCATTTTGGGGTTAGGTTTATCTGTGGAGAAACACTAAAGGGAATCATCTACAGGAAAAAAATGGGTTGAAAGAGTTTTCACAGTGTGAGTAACATGGGTTTTTTTCACAGGTTTTTCTTAACTACATGTACATGAAAACAAAAGAATGTCCACACTACGTATGTAACGTAAACTTGTGTGTTTGGTCAGGTTTAATTACCGTACATGGTCAGGGGCGTAGCCAGGGTTTTGTTTTCCCACTGCAGAAAGATTTTTTGCCCCGATTTTGTATTTATAATCCATTTTGCCGTCCTAATTTCATTCTATCAAAGTCGCGATTTTGGCTTTAAAATCTCTCCACGCGCCCGTTGCACTCTGCCACTCTGCAACCCCTGGCTACGCTGCTGTACTTGGTTCAAAATTTGAGACAGATATATATTTGGAAATATTACTTTACGCCTGTTTAATATGTTTTGGGAAAACCTCAGAAAAAAATTCTAGTGTTGAAAAATTATGCATGTTTGTCCGTCTCCCAACCCATTACATGAACTTAGACATTTACAAGAACGGTACACACATCAAAATCGTAACTGTCTTCTTATATCAGACATGCCTTGTGAGTTATGTTCTTAGTAGTTATCAAATGATAAAACATAAGGAAGGACATTTGTCGGTTTAATTATCGCGTTGGTGCCATCATCTTTTTTTAAAATTAATTTGTCCAGACAGCCAATTTTCTACGCTATCAGCTGACTAAACAGCGTGATAATCTCGTGGGAAAGATTCCATAAAACCAGCGCTTGGTAATTTGCCGCTACCATCATATAAAATTAATCATTTCATTTTTTTCCCCTTTTATGGCTGTAATGTACCGCTAAATGCCTTGGGATGTTGATAACTAGGAGGACATTGTGTATTGGGCCGTGTCATATTTCCTCCGAGAAACGCAAATATTGAGCTGTGTTTCCCTGGATAGTTTTCATTGAAGGCAAGCTTGGCAAATGTTGGCAAACCCTGTTGAGGTCTGGCCAGCCCGGGGCATTTTCCTTGTATAATTTCCTGTCCAAAAGTTTACATTGTGTTGTCAACGGATGAACTCGATATGTCTTGTGAGGCGTCTTCGGTTCAAAGGAATTTCAGAGGGGAATGAGTGGGAAATTTTGACAGACAAAAATAACACACTGAGGGTTTGAATGCATGCATGGACTTCGAATTGAAAGGAATTGACGTTATTTGTGAAGAAAGTGTTGCAAGGTGATTATGAATGACAGCTTCTGGATGTATGAATTGTTGTATGCATTGCAGGTGATATGCCAGACTGGAGCCATCCTGTATTCCTTATATACCACGACCCGTGTAGACAGAGGCCGGGACTAGACCGAGCCTGGACTGTTGGCACCATACTCAGGAAGAAGCGTCTTCAAGACGAAGAGGTTTGCACACCAGAGGGCTTACAGAGGTAGGTCCTCACCCTTCCCCCCCCCCCCCCTCTCTCTCTCTCTCTCACCCCTCCCCCTCCTGTCTCCCCCTTGGTCGCATGGACTCCGTGTGCACAAGTACCCCCTCAATGGTTACAAAGGGAGAGTTGGGGGAGACTGCTGGGAGGGACATTGGAATGCATTGCTGACGGTGCCTGATGCTCACGCGAAGACGCTTTTGGTTTGTGCACATTCAGAATAATATATGCATGTTATACGCACGCAGTGCGTCACTCCCATTGAGCTCTTGACATCCTAACAAACATGTGATCTTCTGTTGTACATTGGGAGCTCCATCCAATCTTTTTACAAATAAGTATCTATTGCCTAATTTTCAGTGCTCTAGAGGATCCTCAACAGCGAGGCAACTATCTTGAGGATGCTGAGGTCTTTGAGGCTGGAGGTGAGGCTGTCCGATGGGGAGCCTCGGATAGCAGTCACTATGAGGGAGTCGGCAGGCGGAGGGTAGATTATATCCTGTATAGCAACCATAGGACACATATGCAACAGGTAGGACATGTTGAGGTTCATTGATGAGGTTTGAGGTTTGTGAGGTTAAACAACTGGGAACCTCAGATAGTAGTCACAACAAAGATTTAGCAGACGGAGGGTAGATTATGTCCTGTATAGCAACCATAAGACACGCATGCAATAGTGTAGGAACATTGCTGAGGCTTGAGGTTTAATGTCTCAAAGATGAGTTTTAGTGTGAGGTTGTCTGATTGGGAAGATCAGTTCCATATTTCTTGAAATCAACAACGCTGCCCCAAAAAATAGCTATCTAACAAGAAATTAGGACAATTAATGACTAAATGCAACACATTTAACAGGCAAGTCATGTTGAGGTTTGAGGTATTATGTAAGGCTGTCTCAAAGATGAGGTTTAGTGTGAGGTTGTCTGATTGGGAACCTCATAGCAGTCTGATATTTGAACTATTTGCCTTTCCTCCACAGCTCTGTGAAGAGTACAGCTTTGTCAGTCAGCTAGCCACGTTGACCGATCACGTTCCCCTCAGCATGACGTTTTCCACGGCCATCGGTCCCGGGGCGATGCAGGAATGGCCCCAAGCTGTGACACCAGACAGTAATGGTTCTCATTCCTGTAAGATCATGTATGAAACCACTGTCTGATAATTGATGGTAGGCCACTAACCAAAGAGATACTTGTTTGTCATTGTCATCCATTCCAGAATTCGACAACATAGGAGTTCTTTTAATTTTCTGTTCAGCGTTTGTCTAATGTTGGGTTTTTAATATGTAGAAGTTAGGGGCTCCGTGCACAAGTACCCCTTCAACGGCCAGGAAAGGAGAGTTGGGGATGACCTAGACTGGTTCCCGGTCCATCCACTACGTATTTCGAATGATCCAAAGTTATTGGGGGCAGGAATTAGTTTGGGAGACCATCGCAAGTTAAATTCGAACGTATTCGCGCGCCGACGACGCCTGACGCTCACGCGCGAAGACCCTATGGCTTAGCTTTGTGGACATTCAGGATAAAGAAGTTGTGCGTTCTTCGCGCGCGAACCAGTACAGTGCGCACACGCGGTGTCCCGTCTATGGGCTCTCAAAAGTGGTAAAAACGCGCCCTCTTTTGTTGGCGCACGGAGCCTATAGTACATGTGGCAGTTCACAGTAAACGGCAAAGCTAGTTTAGTTTGGACAGAAATTTTGATTAAGAAGAAAAGTCAATAGATTCTTTCATGTCTGCCCCATAAATATTGTTTAATGTGCGCCTGGTAAATATTTATTTTACTGGCCTTTAATGGGGTACTTATTGAAATCCATTTACTATCACTAAAGCCAACATGCACTATGTGAAGGCTACATCATTTGAGATTTGATAAGTGCTTTCATTTTTTTCCCCTTCAGAACCTGCTGTGCAGATCCACGCTTTTAAAGGTCCATTAGTTCAAATGAGTTTCTCCATGGAAACCCTTCCGATTATCTCGCCAGGCAGACTGTGGAGCTCCATTGGGGTAATTTTGTCGGCTGTTTGTTTCACTCTTTGAGGGATTCCTGACTGCCGTTTCCAAGGTTTTTGCATCATTACTACTAGTGCTGGCGTTGTGACTTCAAAGCTTTGTGTGTTTTTTCCCAGCTACATGGTTTCTGACTAGCGCCTTTGCAATTTCTAAGAAATTGTCATAGTGGGAAAATGCCATCTTGTGGAGGTGGCTAGTTTAGATGGCAGAGCACGAGTACGGTGTTTCAGAGATTGCTGGTTCGAACCCAACTTTGAACAGTCTCAGCACAGAACAGTAGCATGTGTTATTTACTTATTTTAAGTTACATTTACTACCTAACTTGACACAACCTAGAATTTTTTTTTGGAAAGAATGGTGCTTTCTGACGCCACTTTTTTTTCATCATGTATGATCTCAATGAAGGTCAGTCATTGCAAAAATGTTGAAAACGCATGACTCTGGGACTAAGAAACATTTCCAATTTTGTTAGGAATTACTTTGAAAATGCACTCGACTCTCCATAGACTTTCTACACAACCAAAGAAGTGGCGTCTGGATACTACATTCTTTCCCAATTTGGTGGGGTTTTTTTTTGGGGGGGGGGGGTTGAGAAATCTTACATTTATTTTGTTGAGTCTTTTTAAAGACATAATGCAATTTATATGATTTGGTAACAAACTTTTGTTGGCTCATCCAGTTACCTTTAATGCAATTTTATGAACTTGTATGCACTCCCTAAACCACACCTTGTTATCCGTCAGTGTGTTTTTGTGTGACATTTGCCCCGAGCTAAGGCAAACATTTGATGAACGATCAAAGTGTTAACCCAAAGTGTTAACTATACTAAACCTTTAGGGTGTACGTGTATCTGATGTAGAAGTCTCATAACAGAGTGTCTCTGTTCCCTGTTGATGTTCTGTGTTCCTGGGATGCCTTTGACTTCTCCTGTCAACACAGGGAGAATCTTTACGTTTGTTTAACTGATAAGCAAATTTAAACAGAGAGATTGGGTTTGTTTGGATGGGGCGTCAAAAAGTAATTTGGGGTTTGTCAAGCCAGCGCTAGCGTCTAGGGGTCTGAAGGCTTCATCCCAAAAATTTGTTTCATGCTTCCTTAACAGTTTGAGGAAACTACCCCAAATTCAAGCTTTTTTTTTTTCAAACATGATGGCAAAGTCAGGCATGCAACTTTTCCTTGGATCATTTGATTTCCTTGTTTTTCATTTCTCACTTTAATTCTATTAAAAATTGAAAAACACTGTACAAAGTCTTGTAAAGATTGGAGTTTCCTCTTTTTTGTTACAAGTTGCATGCCTGCAAAGTAATGAGAGGAGTCTGTGAAAATATCAAAGAAAGCTCTTGATCCTCCCTGTAGTTTTGATGTAGAATGGTGTCTCGAGATTATCACAGTACAAATTGTTGTTCAGAAGTAAAAAAAGAAATCACCAAATGACCCCAAATATCATGCAACTATGGGAGGAAATAACTGCATTATATTTGGAGGGGGGGGCGGCTAAAAGTCCTTACTTGCAGCTGAGAAGCTGAATTGCGAAGGACACAGCTACAACGTGGTCGAGCCGAAGGCATGTAAAGGCGCCTTAGGCAGCCACCATAGGACCCATGTCTGATCACGGAGCACAGCCAGAGATTGAAAGTGTTGATTTTTGCGGAGGGAGGAAAACCATAGAGCCCGCAGATAAACTTTTGTGGCACAGGAGAGAATCAACACACATCTCTACTCACATATGACCCGAGCCAGGAATCGAACCCGGGCCACAGTGGTGAGAGGCGAGCACTTTACGCACTAGCCACCCGTGGCCTTGTTAATTGTAATTGTCCGTCAGTGTTTTTTCCAAGTTTTCATTTTACTTTGGAATTCTGTTGTGACATTTTCAACATTTTCAAATATCAAATGATTTTCAGGTGGATGGCTGAAAAAAAAATCCCAATTTTTTTTTCATGAAGACAGTATCTGTCTTCAGAGTAGGTAAGTTAAAGTAATTAGAGTTTACATTTAATAGCACTCTCTTGTTGATACTAATTCATTTTTTCCCCATGTATTTTTAAATTTGTTTAAATAGGGTTTGGTTAGGCCAAATAAATAAATTTAAAAAAAACATGTTTAGCGTCCCAATCCGCTTCTTTTTTTGTTAATTAAAAGAAGAAAAAAAATTAATGATAAATTTTAAACAGTGAAATCATTTTGGCCTCTTTGTCTGTTGCATCTAGCCCATATAAAGCTGGTATGTCATTTCCTGAGTCCAACTGGTGGCCATTTTAAAAAGAAGTCGTTTTGGAAAATGGTTCGGGCGGCCATTTTGGAGGGGGAAAAAGGGCCTCCTCCTTTTTTTTCAAAAAGGCAGGACGTTAAACATGTATTTTTTACTTGGCCTTACCTTACTGTTTAAACTTTTCTTTTCTCATTTTATTTTCTTGAATTAATCAGTCTGCTGTTTTTTTTTTATATCTTTCCATAATTTCCCACGTAAAATTGAGAATTTGGTGCAATTTGACAAACTAATAGAATTTGTGTGTGTGTGTGTGTGTCTTTTAGGTGTGATTGTCGTGAAATCTTTGGTTCACTATAGTCTTTAAGAAAATGAAAAACCAAAGATATTCAGATATGGTATATCATAGTTTGTAATGCATATTAAAAAGTAGCGTGTTAATCAGAAAATTTAACATCAAAAGTACTTCATTTTCTGAAGTAGTTAAATTATCAAAGTTTTAAATCATTTTTTTTAATTGATTATTTTTGGCTTTGAATTGATTTGTTATTGTTTCCATTTTACTTGTTTACATTTTAATTAACAAAAATGTAATTGTTTATTAATACAGTGCACAATGTTGATCTATGGATTTTTTTTCCTTTCACGTTAAATTGTTTAGTGATTTTTGTTGTCTCTGTAATTAAAGGAGACATTGATTTGTTGCTGATAACCTTTCTAATTTATTAATCAAATTATTTATTGCTTTAAGTATTTGTGAGTTAAACTAATACATTATTGACAGCTTTTATTTTGTTGGTTAACTAAAATGTTTATTCCTATTCATTTTCAAGGTGAAGGATTTTAATTGTTTACTAAAAGTTTGATTGAATTTTCAAGTTCAAAATTCATTCCAAAGATATGTCTGAAGTTTTGTATATATTTTTATCCTTTTTATCTGTACATGTATTCAGTATTTCAACTCTTTAACAATGACTGTGTGCAATATCTAAGTCTGTCCGACACTATACGGTGTACATTGTGCAATGTTTCTGTGAGAAAAATATCATTTTCTGAACTGTCTACATATCCAGTTGCTTGATGTCTTTTTTCAGTCGTCTTTGTGTCATTCTCATGAGCGCCCTCGTATGTCGGGAAGATGCTCAACTCGTCTTCTCAACTAATTAGTAATAACATTGCATTCATTATTGTGACTACATTGACTTTTATTCATTTCAGTAAAAAAATTAGCAAAATAAAATTTCAGGTGTTCGAAGAAATAACTTTCCAATATGCACATACTTCATGATCAATTGTTTACACATCGTCGCAGAGCTGACATACCGGCGAATCGACCTTTTTGGCGTTTTTGAGATTTTGTTATTTTGGGGGTTTATAAAGGTTGCTCCTTCAAGTATTTATGCCAAAATTCCTTATTCTTGTCTGGATTTTGAGATTCGGAGCCCCCCCCCCCCCCCCCAGTCATGACATAGTGACGAATAAAGAATTTCGCTAATGTAAGGTATGCGTTCAAAGTACCCAAAAATATTTGTCAGTTTTTCAGATTGCGCGTGCGTGCGCAATCCGACAAACTGAAGAATAGCATACAAACAGTGTGAAGAACAACCAGCTATTAGAGATTTTTGTAATTTGACAAACTGACGAATACGTTTACGATCAAATAAAATTATATCGCTCAACTTCTCCAATTAAATAAGTAACCTGATGGATACTACGTTTCCTATTTTATTTCGAATATACACCAAAAGGGTTATTATCGAAACATAAAGGGTAAAATACAATGCCCAAAAAATTGTCCAACTATTACTCGAAACAGGCTTTTCGCTTATTCGTCGGTATGTCAGCTCTGCGACGTCATATATCTGTCATTCAAGTCTTCAGCCGATTGTTCATCATATTGAAAAAAAACAATGGATGTCCAAAAAAATTTATACAGCTACAGATTTTTCCGTTAAATAAAACAAGTCTTCAGCTTATTGTTCATCATATTGGAAAAAACAAAGGATGTCCAAAAAAATTTATACAGCTACAGATTTTTCTGTTAAATAAAAAACATATTTCAAAAAATTATACTTACAGCTTTTTTGTAATGAACTAAAAATTCATACATGTACACTAAAGGCACATACAAGTAATCACAAATTTTATTTAAAAGTATTGATCGAGATGTTTAATGTCATCAAATCTAATTAGAGCAAACATAGTGTGGCTTTTTTTCTTCAAATGTTAACATAAAATCACTAGTAAAATATTAGTATGGTTTCCAGACCATAATATTCTGACGAGTTCCGATGAATCATACCAGTAGGTCCGGTAACCACTAGTATCTATACAATATATACATATTTCCGAATATGTCCGAAGTTTGCCGAATGCATTTCGTCGATACTCACGGATAGCACCTGGGTATTTCCAGTTGTAAAATAGGTTTTATTTATCTGCCATGCTTTTTAACAAACAAAAAATTAGTTTTTAATTAATATTCATTGCTTACATTAAAAAAAAATTGAAATTCAAAGATGATTTTGTGCATCAAGTATGCCCTCAGATCGTACGAGGGGCGAGCTTTGCTAGGTGATGTACTATTTTGAATCTGACAACAGTTACTGGGATTTTCCAAAACTTGGCATGGTCTCCATTTCGGCTTCGCATGCTAACAGTGCTATTGGGTCCCAAACTTTGAAGATTCCAGGTCAACGTTAGTCAATGTTTCCTTATAGAAATATCAAAGTGCATATCATATGTATCATATGATATATGCATATTATATATCAATTGTATGATATATGAAGCAAGTGTTATTTTGTTTTAATTTGATCGGAACATTAAAAGCTATAAATGATAAAGCCAAACCGGAAATGAAGCCAAGCTTTTGCAAAAGGACCGCCATGTTTCTTTTTAATCCTTGCGGTTGCCTGACCTACAATTTAGACGTCTGTGCGTCGGGGAAATTGTCAGGTCAGGGAACCAGACTAGTAAAATATCTGATGACATCATGATGACGTCCCATAGATTTCCACATCTTCGGATAAGAGTTACTGTGCATTTCGTCTTTTCGCAGGAATTTGGTATTATAAATTCACCTACATACCATGTTAATCGATGTTCACAAGTTAAGAACATGATTTTTTTTCTTCAAATACAAACACTCGTTATTCAATACCTGATGACATCATCATGACATCATAGTAATATACACTCCCAGTGATGTACATTCCAAGTTACAAGCTTATACCTTGTACAGTTTAGAGCAAAAGTTGCTGAGAATTATAAGAAAAGAAAAAAAAAGTAGTTTAACAAATTTTAAACAGCGAGCCAAATCACCCAAAAATGTAAAATATGGACATTATTCGGCACACAATTCAATGAAAACAGGCGATTTGCATCCAATTTGATTGGTCTTCTGGCAAAACTGATGGGCAAGACAATTTTCTGAATGGTAAAATTTACATACAAGAAAGTATTGTACCTTATGTACCCATGTTTTTCTAAAATCAATTTTACTTTTAGTACTACTGCTGTCCAAATCAGCCCAAATTCCTCTGGCATTTTAGTAAACCTGCTATTTTTAAATCAGTTTTGATCTCGTTGGGATACTGAAAGAGTAAACGGTAAATAGATATTTCTCGGTGAAATATTCCACTCATACCAATGCGACACTATCCATTGCTGCGTTGCCGATTGAAATACCGCCCTCAGCGACGTTGACATTGTGAGACTTCATGTAGTATCCTGTTGTTTTGTTCAGTAGTACGTCATCGCCACGACTACCAATAAAAAAATTTTAAACTTCTGTTAGCGCTATCGTCCCATACAAAAACAATCTGACCATTCTTCGTAACAAATAACTGGATAACAAATAACTGGATATACATTTTAGATTTGAAGTTACAATAATGGGAAAGGACATTTTTTTTTTAGACGAGGTTCCTTTTTATATATTTTTTACCCAAAAGTACACCCATTCTGAAGTCTTTTGTTAAAATATCAGGCTTTCGAGCAGACCCAGTTGAAAAAGTAGCACAACAGAAATATTAAAATTAAAAAAAAAAAACAAGACAAAAGTGGGACTTTCAAGGACAAAATCAGTGTAATAGGACTTTTGCAGGCTTTCCGGAGTAGTTTTCGTTGATACTCGCCCATGTCCGCATTATCATAAGCCTCATTTGGCATGTTCTGTACTCACAACACTTGTGCTCCATCCTCAACTAAGCTCTTGGAAGTACAGCTGCAGTACTCCTGCGCCCAAGCCCTTCATTGTTTGATTTACATATGACAGTGTGTAACACTGTTATGAAAAATATTCAATGAGATTTCATTTTTCGAAATTGTTGGACAAAAACGTAGGAAAAAGCAGGAATTTCAAGAAAAAAGCAGGAAAAGTAGGAGCAAGGTAAAAAAAAATTAGGAATACTTGAAAGCCTGAAATATATCAGAAAATTTTCCAACTTGGAGCTTACCTTAACATGACTCCAAACGGACCATACTCTGTCACCATGTCGGTGGCTTGGTGGACCTCCGGTCCCGAGATCACATAATTCTTGAAGACTTGTCCTTGGATCTTTTCCATGAGGATGTACGCTCCGCGCTCCTCCTGCCCACTGAGTCTCTCCAGCTCCGCCTTCAGTTCACTGTTGTACAGATTGTTACCTGCTCGGACAAAAGACAACACCAGGTGAGATGTAAAGTTGATGCAGTCGTCAATGTGACAAACCAAGCAGCTCATAAAGACAGAATCTGCAAAGGTGACCTTTCTTTATCAAACACACAGCCTCTTCTATTCATGAATATTCTCTTCTATTCTGGAACAGTGCAAGTAACAGTAACAGAGCGTTTTTAACGATAAAACTACTACACTTTTATGAGATGGATTTGCATCGGAGAGATGTAAATTGTATATTGGATTTTGCCCTTTGCCGACGTATTTTATGTAAACACTGTATACTCGGTGTTGTCTGAGGGCTTTCGAGAAAAAAAATTAACTAACTGGGATGGGACTCGAACCTGTGTCCTGCTACAGTCATGAAAAGTAAAGTTCATTATATCCATTTGGCAAATATTAGTATCTAAATTTGCAATACAGCAATTTCTTTGAAACCACCTGTGATAAAAAAAAAATTATTCCTTAAAAATGTATTCATTTAGCCACTCTCTAGTACTGATATAAAATATGGCATTGAATTTTTAAAGTCGGAATAAAAGGGCTTTTAATTTCTTACCTCCGCCTTCTCTTTGTGGTTTTAAAACGTATTTCTCCGGGTTTTGGATACCCATTGCTGCTGCTGCATCACCTTCCTCCGTCTAAGATTAAATCCAAAACAAACGGTACTAAGATTTTAAATTCACTTTCTTGCTGTAGCTGGTTTTCATGAAATGTGAAAATGAAATTACAGTGTGAGGGGACGGAAATAAAACGAATCACTTTCGGTTTTGATCTTCCTCCTTTATCATTATTAAATTAATTATTGCATATGGGATCGTTTGCATTTATCCTAAAAGGAACTTACCCAATTATTATCAAAAAGCTTTAAGGAATGTACTGGAACTTAACAAACCCGTGAAATTATTCAGTCTGGCTTGCTGTCATTTAAATCAAGAAATGCAGGTGATTTCCAACGATCAGTCAATTGACCGATTTGTGGAATAATTAGTGATAGTGACGAAATCGTGTTTCGTGATCAAAAGGTTGTGCATGGATGGTTTTTCAGTTTTCTCGAAAAAGTGAATCCACAGAGCTGAAACCTCAACATGTTAGGTTTTGAACATTCTTAAATGGACTTTGAGTAATATTGGAAAAACAAAAATTAATGTAATATTTCCATTCTCTTTTCAAGAGTTGGGATCTAATCACTACCTGGATTGACAACCTTCTTGCCAATATTTTTTAAAACTAAATTCAACTTGTTGGTGTACTCTTATGCTTGACTTACCAGTCCCAGGTCATACTGATGTACAAATGTACTCCTAATCTGTCTAATTGCCTCGGCGTCATCCAAGAATCGTTCCAAGACGCCAGGTTTGGATAATTCTTGCTGAATCTTCTTGGTTCCTGCCAGATGCCAGTTGACAGAAGGGCAGGATACAGCCAAGGATCTCTCAATCAGCAATCGTGCATTCCATTCCTTACAAAACATGCAAGACAGAACATATTTGTAAATGAACCACTGACGAGACAGCTTGCAACAGATTCAGAGACCTGCTAGTGAACAAATGTGTGAGTGCTTTTTATTGTTTTGCACTTTCAGGCTATAGACAAAACCAGCTCTATCGGAAATATCTCGGAAGCTGCGGGCCAACAAATTCGTGTTCATGCATGAGTCACGTGATTGTGCCATGTAGTTTCTGGAAGTAGCGTTTTGAAATCAGGTTTTTGAACCCATGATGACCTTTGACCCCAGTTTGGTCGTGTGACATGTTGGGACAGGGCTACTGATACTTTTGACAAAGTTTGGTTGAAATCAGTAAAAATATGTAGGAGCAAAGATAATGTCAATGTTTGTTACTAACTAGCTAACAGACTAACGCCGAGAAAGTTTGGTCATGTGACATGTTGGGGCTGGGCTACTGATACTTTTGACAAAGTTTGGTTGAAATCGGTCAAAATACGAAGGAGCAATAAACAATGTCAACGTTTGTTACTAACCAACTAACTAACGGACTAACGGAGAGACATGATTTGTTGAGCTGCCATCCCGCAGCTAAAAATGTGTTTGCAACCGAGCATTAGAATAAAAGATGCCAATGATTCACACAATAGTAAACTACAGTGCTAAACACTATTTATTTTTAAAAAAATAGTACATCTCTCTGACACTTTGTATTTTATTATCTTTTTCTTATCAATTGTTTTAGTAATGAAAACAGTGACAAGGGATTTAATTAGCTTGCAAAATTTTAAAAGATAAATATGTTAAAGACTCACCGTTTCTGAGGGATATTGTCTCGGAGCATAACCGATCCTGAAATACACAAATGCTATCTCCTTACCGTCCCTGGAACAAATAGGCAGAAATTATGTAATAATCAGTCACTGAACAAGCTTCTCCTCCCCCTCACAAAGGGGAACGCCCCTCCCCCTTTGTCTCACACCCAAAAGGAGTGCTCCACAATTCACATCATTAAGATATATTCAGAACTGAGAGACAACTTTACTCAACAACTGAAAAATGAAATAAATACGACAAGCTAGAAAATTTTTAAAATTATCTCAACTTCAAATAAGTTTTACATCAAGTGGAACCTGACCTTCAGAGCAACTGAAGAGATTATTATGGCCATGAAATGACTACAAAATCTTTTAAAGGGAATACGGAATCATTTGTTTTTCATGCATTTTGTTTGTTTCCAGTAATAACACAACCCAAAATCCAAAGAAGAAATGTTCCAAACCTAACCTGTTGAGGTTTCGGCTCAGTGGATACTACACTTTTTGAGAAAACTGCAAAACCATGCACAGCTTTTCGATCACGAAACATGATTTCGCCAATATAACTCTTTTTTTCTCTCCCAAAATCGACTGTTCATTGGAAATCTACTGGTCATTGGAAATCACATACATATCTTGATTTCTAGAAAATGATATCAAGCAAGATATAATAATTTCACAGGGGAGTTTAGTACCAGTACAATCTTTTAGCTAAGTAAGCTTTTTAATCATTTAGTAGGTTAATTTTGGGATAAATACAAATGATCCTATATGCCTTTAAACTAATTCTGAAATGAAAACTTACATGAATAATCGTCTATCCTGATCGACCGTAGCTCTCTGCCCAACATCTGTGAGTGTTCTACGCATGACCCGGATAGCTGGGTTATACATCCGCATTGTGTGCTCAAGCCAGCACTGATCAAAGATGTTATACTCGGCAGTGGAGACTAGGAACAAGACCCACGCACTGGAACAAAGAAAACAATTCATCCAACAATAAAATTACAATCATAGAAAATGTGCATCAAAGTGGTAAAGCACACCTTCAATGGAAAATTCTGAAGAAACTGAATGTTAGGAAAGTCTGAATTTGCATACGGTGAGCTGATATATAGTCAAAAACATCACAGTGCATTCTTTTACTTTTGTCAAAATTATGGGCTCCGTGCGCGAACAAGAGAGGGCGCTCTTTGACCACTTTCGTGAGCCCCGTGGGCGGGACACACCGCGTGCACATACTGATTCGAGCGCGTATATAGCGCGAATTGTGCACAACTAATTCATTGGCTCCGGCTTGCAAATTATACACATATGCCTATGGAAGCATCGAAATCAAGATGGATGTGTTGGTGCCTAGCCGTAGCCAATAATTCAGACATGGCTACGCTTGCATACCTCGGTTGTCCATAGAGTTCCCAAGCCTTAGCCGCTCCTTCACCAATTGCCATGACAGCTTTGTTACCAGCTAACTCAGCCTTCATCTCATCACATAGGCCCATATTGTATCTGCAAAATAGCAACCCGAATCACACAGACATACATCACAATCTTATCTATGATTTGTAATATCAAGCGCGAGTCTCGATTCAAACAAGTCTCTTACAAAATGGGGAAAATTTGGTTTTAGCATCTATCAGTCGAAGTTACAGGGCTTAGGGAAATAGTGCCTTTTTGTGATCACAGTTCCTACATGTAAGGGCAGAGTCAAGTCCAAACTCCGTCGCAAGTCGATCACAAGTCCACTACAATTTCTAAGTCAATCACACTGAAATAACAAATTCTTTTGTCACAATTAAAACGGAGCACGTTTGTGACTTAATAACTTGTGACCGACTTGCCTCTGAGTGTGTAGATGCAGACTAGTGTCTTTAATGCCCAACCAACTATTCTCATGAACCACACTATACAAACTGAAATGTAATTTTTAAAAATTATTATCAATGCCTGTCAAGTACTTATCCCATGAGCACGAGTGAAACACGGGATAATGTAGTATGTCTGTGTCGAACGAAGGCCAAGAGACATGTGGGACACATGCATTTTCCGTGTTCCAAAAGCACAAGTGGGATAAGGAATTTATCTTCAAGCAACTTGATACACTGCAAAGATAGAACACGCACGCTGTACACAAACTTTTCAATAGTTATCCTATCGAACATGTGTGCAGTAGGAATGGCACGCACATCTTACAATAGCGCGATACGCAGAGTGTTGTATGGACCGTGGTATACGGAATAATGTAACACGGTTTGTTGCCATGGTTTGACCAATCAGGATCGAGGATTCAAGTTTGCTTGAAGATAACACCTCTCATAGTCACTGTTACGATTGACTGTAACTGTTGAGGATTAGACCGTACCTATGCAGATCAGCTACCTGCATGCCAACACCACCCATGCCTGCCGCTATCGTGTTGATTTCAACCATCTTCAGGGCTAACTCGGGACCTGTCGTATCTACCATGTAATCCGGCCGCACCACGCACAGAGATATAGGCTAAAAGGACACACAATTCATATAACAAGTTTAAAATCAAACAATCAATCATATATCATCTCAATAGAGGACAGTCATTGCAAAAATATTGAAAAGACACTACATTTTATCACCAATTTTTTCACACTTTTTCCTACCTTTTTTAATCCTTCACTCTCCATCTGTTGATACAGATCCATCAATCTTGAAGTGAAATCATCTACAGCGATAGTACTGCCAAGAAAACGTAAGAGAATTTCATTTTGGCATATGGATGCATACGCCAGTACCTGTGACCCATTTAACAATGAACCTTTTTAAAGGCATCCTTAATGCAAACTTCCTAGGCATTTTTGCTTTGATGTAACCTCAATCCTGCAAAATCCTCCAGCAATCACTGTCAACATGTTGAGGCCGAGCCAGTGACATCCTGGAGCAGTGCGGAGGATTTCAGGTATAATCTAGGCCTAAATTTATGCTAGGCTGAGCATAAACAACACAAGGTCTGGCCCAAGACCTTGACACAGTGCATCCTCCGAAATCAGCAACAAACTTTTGCCATGTAACCTCAATCCTGCAAAATCCTCCATTTTGCAAAGAGGAATTTGGAGGGTGAGGGTTAACATACTATACCTCTTGAGTGACGTTGTCAAAAATTCCCTATCCATAGCAACCCGGAGCATCAAGACACCGATGCTATCTTGCATCTGATTGGCTGCTTCATACAGTCTCCTTGGCAACGGTGAAGGGAAGAGTGTGTGAGGTACATAGGTCACGACCTCCGAGGAATTGAGGCTGCCTGCCGCTCGCTTGAGTACACCATGCATCAGTGCGTAGTGCTTGGAGCAGTCCGTCAGATATTGTAATGTGCTGGTGTCCAGTGACGGTAGCTGGTACTTGGCCGGGTCGTCACTCATGTTGAACTTGTATTGCGTATATCTGCAGAAAAAAAAAGGAAAAAGAAAACTGTTAATTGTAGGCCAGTTTAAAAAGTAGTTATACAAACAAGAAAACAGGGATAAAGAATGACTCATGATGTATAAAAATCAGAGCTCTTTTTATTAGAAGATAGGTCTGTTTAAGTCGAGTCATTTCCAAGAACTGTCCCACCTAACAAAATTCATAGCATAAGCCGTTTCACAATTTCCACTGCGCGTGTGCACATTAGGAATCAATGATTTATTTCGGGACTAAACAGTTTGCCACAAAGCATGCAAACTCACAGCAGGATACCAACGGAATCAAAGAAAAGTTCTTGTTTTTAAGTAAATGCAAAATTTAGAATTTCATTTTGCAACAGCACCATGGTTTCAGATGTTTTGTTAGTCCGAGTAACTTGGACCCAACTTATCGCCTTTTTAACATTCGGACATGGTCTGGCGATAGTGGGGTCTAAGCTAATCCTTATATGCAACTAGCTCAACAACGAGCAACACAATTCTGTCATTGACCCAAAAACCCAACATTGCCCAACAAAAACATCAGATTTCACCCTCGAAATGGCCTCCAAATTACTAGATACGCCACCTGAGGTACAAGTAGACATCGATAATTAAGATGGTTGTACTGATGTTTACTTACGATCCGGATGAAAATTTCCCGTTCAATTCCGAGAGCTCCCCTCGCGATCGTCATCATCATCTTCCTATACTGTGCAGCAGTGATGTAGTGCCTTGATGCTGGGCCTTGGCCTTAAGGCTGCCTTAAGGCTGAATTTTAGGGCCTTGGCCTCGAGGCTTGAGGGCAAAAGCCTTGGCCTTGGCCTTGGCCTTGAGGGTTCAGGGCCTTGCAATTTTGAGTCAAGGCTCTTCAAGGCCCATAGATTTTTGCATTTTCAGATAAATCTGTTCAAAATTTTGCTGTTACCATTTTGATTGTATTACCATGGAGGAGGGAAGCACCCTATAGATTTGTGTGTTGGGCACACTTCCACTTTTGTAGCATCACATTTTGTTACCATTTTAGTAGATTTGCTGCAAAAATATTCTGTACACTTGTGGGGCTAATGAGATGATCACTTTAATTGCATATAACTATGGAATAGATCTGATTGGTTGTATATGTCTCCCTGATAAGTGCTAAAGATTTGCATGTATCTGTTTTAGTTAATGCTGATATTTCTGACCATGTTGGGCCAGCAAATAAAAATTTCCCAAATCAGTTTCTTGGATCCCCCTTTTGCTGCACTTGAAGAATTGTGCCTCAATATAGAAGTAAATCATTATTTTGTTTTAGTTAAACTATATTGAAGACCTGAACTTATACTTTAATAGATACAGTGCAGTCATAAAACGGTGTAGGCCTATGCGAGCATGTTGATTGCAATTAAAGAAATGTTGTTCTTCGTAACGAGCAATTCGTGATGATAAGGGCGGATCTAGGGGGGCCATAAGGGGCCATGCCCCCCCCCCCCCCCCCAAAAAAAAACGAAACCATTTTTTTTATGTGACGTTGTAATAAAGGCAGGCAATGAGTACACCACCATCTTTTCCTCAAAAAACATCGGTTAAAATGGTCAGAAATTGCCTCAAAGCGCACAACAGACCATCTCGAATCCAAACATTTTTCGGGGCCCTTAAGCGGGCCCCCAAGCCCAAGCCGTAATTTTTTTACCCACTTTTTTCCTGTTGTTGCTAGAAATGTTACGTATGGAACTACACAGGCACTCTAAGTAGTTCTCATTTGAGAGTGGGGGGCGGTATACAGCGCCAACAATGAGATCAGACAGTTGTGGTGGAGTCGCCATTGGCGTGGGTCCTGGTCTGGATGGAAAAATCATCCAGACAGCCGACGATTGTGAGGCACTCTTTGTCGAGATCGATCTCGAACACAGAAATGCCAAATCACAAACATGCGAATTTCTCATAGTCTAGTTCGGAGGGAAAGATTTCATGGTTAGAAATGTTAGGATTTAACCAGGTTTCTGTAAGGATGACAATGACTGGTTTAGCAGTGTGCAGGAGGTTCCAAAATTCCACCAGTTTATTTCTGATGCTACGACAGTTAACGACCAGAACGCCCAGGTTTGAAGAAAGGGGGGTGCCGGCAATATTGACAGGCGCGTTGGATTTTTCTGGGGATGAGATGGCTGATGGGATGGCAGACCAATTATACATGCGCTGTCAAAATTATTTTCTTGAGATATGTTGCTACATGTACAGGATGTAGATGCATGTGATGCTGAATCAGAGACAACGATGGATGATTCAAAGAAACTTGAAGTGAAGTGTAAGACACCACAGGTAGGGCAATGCCAACTTACATTGATAGGGTCGCATAGGTAATGTTTGAGTGCTTAGGCCCCTATGTGGGTAACCCCTATGTGTACACAGTTCTTATGAAACCAGACTGCGCAATCATCACAGGCTACTGCAGGGGGTTTCAACGGTATCAGGTCAACTCGGACCCAAACCAAGTCGGACCCATGCCAACTCGGACCCACGCCAACTCGGACCCACGCCAACTCGGACCCACTACCAACTCGGACCCACTACCAACTCGGACCCACTACCAACTCGGACCCACTACCAACTCGGACCCACTACCAACTCGGACCCAGGCATGACCAACTCGGACCCAACAATGACTCAATCATTAGTTTCAGAGATTATATTTATAATAATATTTTAATATTAATATTTTTTTTTACGAATCTGTTTAACTTTTTATACATTTTTGATTTAACTTTTTTGTTTGGCACAATCCTGTTTTGTTTAATATGGAACCTTCGTTTCTCTTGCAGTGTATGCAATGGTGTATATATGTGTGTTTTTTTTTTTAAAATAGAGATTAGAACAGACTTCGTTTTTTTATCTTATTTATTGACTTATAATGTTTACTTATATTTATTGAGTTAATAATGTTATGTTTGAAAGAGTTTATGGAATCAATGCATACTTCTTTTTTTTAAATTTTTCTATGAATATCTGTTCTGAATTTGTATATTTTGTTACGTTGAAGTTTGGATTAAAAATGAAATAAATTGTTGTTAAATTGAGCAAGATGGCGTGAGCAATGTCAATTAATACGTTTTAATGAAAATAAATAATAATAATAAATAATTAATTACACTTTTAAAGCGCATTTCAAAATAGCATTTCAATGCGCTTTACAATGACAAAAATGTTATGTAACTGCTGCAATACAGATAATTGTCCTTACAATTACAATGAAAATTTATACTAAACAGCATCACTGTAAACAGATGAGAAGTGGACGAACTTTATGAAATGCCGCATGATTGAAAACGATGTCGAATAATTGCAAAACGATGGGTCCGAGTTGGTCATGCATGGGTCCGAGTTGGTCGTGGGTCCGAGTTGGTTGTGGGTCCGAGTTGGTAGTGGGTCCGAGTTGGCGTGGGTCCGAGTTGGTAGTGGGTCCGAGTTGGCATGGGTCCGAGTTGGCTTAGGTCCGAGTTGGTTTGGGTCCGAGTTGGATCGAAACCGTTTCAACGAACAGCACGACTACTCCTAGAACGTAGTGGAGCCTCATACTCGTAGATTAAGAAACACTACGTGGAGCCTCATAGTTCTAGGAGTACAGCACGACTGCAAATACCACAGGGGTACTTAGGCTTGTAAGGCATCGCAGTTCGTGACCACATTAATTTTCCGACTCGTGTTTGAATTGCGATGTGGCCTTCATCCCAGCGATCATTCGATGGTCCCCGTATCCGCCCAAGTGCGATTCCGTTACCGCGTGCGCTCGGTGATGCATCGATTATGATAATGAGCAGACTAGATCACGTTTGTAAACACAAATGCATTTCGAACGATGAAAGGGAGTCAGGAACTAGCTTGAACCGGTTGCCGTCCATAAAATCTGCCCTAGTTCCCGACTCCCTATTAAACGTTCGAAATGCACCTGTATTTTCAAACGTAATCCAGTCTACTCATTATCATAATCGATGCTTCGCGCGCGCCCGGTAACTGAATCGCACTCTGGGATACGAATGAACGCTGGGCGCCGGGCATGAAGACCACATCGCAATTCAAGGTCGGAAATTTAACGAGTTCACGATCGCGAGGGGAGCTCTCGGAATTGAACGGGAAATTTCACTTTTTATCCGGATTGTAAGTAACTTTCAGTACAATCATCTTAATTATCGATGTCTACTTGTACCTCAGGTGGCGTATCTAGTAATTTGGAGGCCGTTTTGAGGGTGAAATCTGATGTTTTTGTTGGGCAATGTTGGGTTTTGGGGTCAATGACAAAATTGTGTTGCATAAAGCCTAACCATTAGCTTGGTCCGAATGTTAAAAAGGCGATAAGTTGGGTCCAAGTTACTCGGACTAATGTTTTGTATGCTCCAACTTTTGTGTTATTAAGGTATTGAAAACATGCATATTGCATGATATTGAAAACATAGTATTGTAAAAACATGCAACACAAGAAAATAGACTGGCACAAGCATGACAAGTGACATGGTCTGTGTTCTTATTCCTCCACGATCCAACCACGGACCAAATACGCAGTCATCGACAGTCAGTGACAGTGGTCTAGTGTAGTGGTGGCTTCAAATAGCAAAAAGTTGGACATACAGTCTAGTCTTTAGCTGTAAATTAAAAACATTCATATATTTCAAGAGATATACATGCCGTGTAGAAGACAACCGTTTGCTGAAGCTGTTTATTTCCACAATTGCGCCAGTCAAACCGCACCCGGACCCTCAGCTAGCTCTTTTAAAGCGTGGTCGAAAAGAAAAGGGGTCGCCCTCTTTTGTAATTTTTTTGATTCACCATTTTTGCACACGGCCGCGCTAGATGACTGACATGACGTAAAAAAGTCAAGTGGAACCGGAGCGTTCTCTCTGACCATGCTCTGACAATCATGTCTGAAAAGGTTCTCTGAAAATACCCAGTTTGTCATGACTTGGCAGTTTTAAAAACTGCTATTTGCATCGCTTCGTTATTCAGCACTTCTGTGGTGAGGAAACACCTAATTGCATTACTGAGCAGTGTAAGATAATTTTTGTAAATGGACCTTTTCGTACGTGCGAATTCATGATTTGTTGTTCGTTATTACTAAATATTAGCCCCATTATTCGGATTATTCCATTAATGCGTGTGTGTAATGTGTACTCCTAGAACACCACGTAGTGGAGCCTCGTAGGTTCAGAACCCCGCAAAATTGTTGTCAGCACAAAACACTAATTGAGTACAAAAACGTCCATCCCAACCAAGCTTTTTCCCACAGAACCGCTGCACAGTTTGCCCCTAAACTCCGTACAATACCTCATGACATACTCACGTTATGTGCACCCAACAAAAATCGGTGGATTCTGTCTGTTTTCGGCAAAAATGATGAAAAAATACCCTTTCCGCACTGAGCCAACCGAAACGAGCACGCGCGCAGAATGATCGCAGTCATTTTCGGTTGGGTCCTACTAAAGCGCGTCAACAAGCGTCAACTAGTTTTAGTAATCGTTAAGTGCGCGTCAACAAATTTTGTATAGGCCTTTGAACAATAAAAACAGCTCATATTGTAGAAAAAGCAATAATGAATATCTTCTGCATATTAATTAAAGTTAAAATTATTTTAAAACTTGGTTTTTTGAACGCGAAATGTACGACGAATTTGTCGATAAAAGTTGGCCGCCATCTTGTTTGGATGGCGCTGTAGACTTCGCGCATGCGTAGTATGGCTCTTTACACTTCACGCATGCGTAGTACGGCTAGCTACACATAAACAAGATGGCGGCCAACTTTTATCGACAAATTCGTCGTACATTTCGCGTTCAAAAAACCAAGTTTTAAAATAATTTTAACTTTAATTGATATGCAGAAGATGTTCATTATTGCTTTTTCTACCATATAAAGCTGTTTGTATTGTTCAAAGGCCTATACAAAATTTGTTGACGCGCACTTAACGATTACTAAAACTTGTTGACGCTTGTTGACGCTTGTTGACGCGCTTTAGTAGGACCGTTTCGGTTCAATCGCTCGGAGCGCGCCGCGGGGGGTATGTTGTAGGAGCGGAACGATAGTACGCGCATGCGTACAAGTGCAAGTACGTACCCCCCGCGGCGCGCTCCGAGCGATCGAACCCGAAAATGACTGCGATCATTCTGCGCGCGTGCACGTTTCAAGTGTCAGGTTGGCTCAGTGCGGAAAGGGCATATTTTTCATCATTTTTGCCAAAAAACCGACAGAATCCACCGATGTTTGGTGGGTGCACATAACGTGAGTATGTCATAACGTATTGTACGGAGTTTAGGGGTAAACTGTGCAGCGGTTCTGTGGGAAAAAGCTTGGTTGGGATGGACGTTTTTGTACTTAATTAGTGTTTTGTGTTGACAACAATTTTGCGGGGTTCTGACTCTATAAGGCTCCACTACGTGGAGCCTCATAGTTCTAGGAGTATGTAATGTGGCCAATTTACTGGACTACCTCCGTAAACATAGGCCACACATCTACCATGTACAAAAACATGTCGAACTTTGTCAAATTTTGATTTTCACATTTAGGCTTAGTTTGTAGGGGTTTTTTTTTGCTTTAGAAGCATACTCACCCTCTCTCTTTATTATCTCCAAATGTTAAAAAAAGGCGATTCGTAGTGTCCTAGTTACTCTGACTAGGCCAAGTTTTAATTGTCTTTTTGTAATGTTGTCTCCCGTAATTTTGAACAATGAATCACAAGGCCTATTCTACATTTCTAGTCATGCCAGTCGAGTAACTAGGATTTAGGACTCTACAAATTGGTATGTGGTCGGACTATCGCCCGACCATGTCCAAATGTTAAAAAAGGTAATTTGTAGAGTCCTTACACTGTCATGAATGTAGTCACTGGGACTTGACCATGCCTATTCAGGTGTACCAGTTCCGGATCATCGGCAGTCCCGGATCATCGGCAGTTCCGGATCACTTGATCAAACCAAATTTTTCTTGAGATTTTTTTCACCAATTTGAAGGTCTATTATCATCATTTTGCAATTGTTTGGGGAGGAAAAAAAATTAGCCTACCATCCTGTTCGGCAGAGTATCAGTTTGTTTTGTAACTAGCCTGTGAAGGAAGCGCATAATGGCAAAAAATCTGCTTTCTGGAACTGTCACACTGACAGTCTTTATCACGATCATGTCAATGGAGGTCAGTCATTGCAAAAAATGTTATTAAAGACATGAATCTCGGAGTGAGAAACATTTCCAATTTTGTAAGAACATGGAGAAAAGAACTTTGAAAATGCACTTGACTCTCCTTAGACTTTGTACACAATCAAAGAAGTGACGTCTGGTTGCAACATTCTTTCAGGAAATGCCACAGTAGCACTGCTACTCACTAGGCCCAGGACCTGGGGCACTAGAGCTCCTTTTTTTTTAAATTTTGACGATGACTGAATGACCGACCAAAGCCAAAATTTGAACAAAAAAGGAATTCTAGCGCCCCAGTTACTGGATCTATGCTATCACCATCTTTATTTTCGTGCTGAGTTTTGTTGTCAAAATCATCAATTTTACACAAAAATTTCCCTTAAAAAAATCAAAACACAGCCTTTTACAGTATCAACCAAAATTCCTGTTGGCTAATGACCAGTAAGTAGTTCGTAAGTTGGATAATCTAAAATTGGATTTTCGCTCTGTATAGGTCCATAAGTAACATACATCCATAAGATCCATAGGTCCGTAAGTATTACTATGCAATTAAAATTTTTAGGTGTGTTTTCAAAGTTAAAATTTGTTGGAAAAGTCAAATCTGTGTCCGTTTTGTCATGTTTTGGTGTGTTTATGTGTGTAGGGTAATAATAATGGGGGTCCGATCTGTGGGGGGGGGTGTTGCACTTGGTTAGGGTGGAGGGTCTCTCTTTCTAGAGTCGAAGGGGGCAGTTGTTTTTTAGCTCCTCTTCCCCCACCCCTTTTTCATAATCGGTAGGTATTAAATTAAGATCAAGAAAAAAATGGGCCTACTGGTTTTTTTTTTAACCCTGCTATGCCCAGTGCAGTTGGCAAAGAGAATTATCAGACCTTTCAAAACATTTTAAATTTGCCTGACTAAAAAGGTTTTGAAAGGTGAAATAGTGCTGGAACTTTGGGACTTTTCGAAAGGTTTCCAAAGGTGAAGCAACTCTGTGGGCAAATTCAGTAAGTTGCATTTCAATACCTTTCGAAAGGAATTGAAAGGTGTGGTAGTGCAGTAACAATAAATTCTGGAGGATTTTAAAAGCTCCAGCATTTTTTTCCCTCCAATTTGCCAGCATCCAGATTTTGATGTGTTTTGAATGGTCTAACTACAGTTAATACATGTGAGTGGCCTAGCATATTTAGCAACTTGTATTTCCAATTCTTTAAGCAGTGTTTGATACATCTTGAAAATAATGCGCAATTCCTTCTCTTCCAAGTGATAAGTTGTGGAAGATTCTGGATTGAATCAAAAGGCGAAGTTGGTCGGCAGTGCAGTCTTGCCGCTCTGTGCGGTGAGCCCTGTAAACAGTGCAGCATACACAGAATTCACAGCGGATTCACCTGTTGACTGTCTCGAATACATGTACATGCAATTTTGTTTTGAAAGCATCCAACCCATTTGTGCTGGCTATAAAAATTCAGATCCCCCCCAACAAAGTAAAATTCCCACCCACCCACCCAATTTTTTTTCAGTGTAATAGAGAACACAATCTTTTTTCTTGGTCAAATTTATTTCACAGGTGTTTGCTTCATATCTCTAAAGAGGAATCTCGCTGACAATGGCGACATCATCACCTCCAACCAAAGATTCCTGCGTTCCGCTGCCTCTAGATCCCGAGGTCTTAAATGATCTCCAGGCGTCCTCCAAGGACTGGGCCCTGACCCACGGTCTGGTAGTCATGTACATGGCGCCCGATCAGATCTGTTGTCCAGACCGTATCACCTACGTCCCGCATACTCTGCTGCCCTCGCCTGTCCCGCGACGATTGTTTGAGAGGATGGTGAGCCTACAGCCACACATCAACCTGTTGATGCATCGAGTGGCCGAGGATAGAGAATTTATGACTTCGGCCCTCAAGAGGTTTGTACTATAATGCAGATAGACTCCTAGCACAAACAGAAATATGTGCATTTGTTACAAATTGTCCATCTTGTTTTGTTTTTTGATGTTTGCAAATTTTGTATGTATTACCTTTAGCTAAAGGACCCAAATACTACAAAAAATAGATTCTGTCAAAGTTTTAAATGTAAACCAATATATCAGTAGTTTTTAAAATTCATTTATGTGTCTTTTTTCCCCCAGCACGATAAAAGTGGATGATTTTACGGCAAAGCTGTTCGAAATCTATGAGGAAATGCATCAAGCAGGATATACAAAGGTGGGATGTTTATGAATATATAACTCAACTTTCAGTAAATCAAACTGAATAATTATTTTTCCTCATGATTGAACTACAATGCTGAACCAGCACAAATTGACTGCCTAACCCTAACAGTCCTGAATCCTCCAAAATCCTTCAGGCAGTTTTGGAGGATTTTGGAGGATCGAGGATTGGCAAAAAAAATAGGGAATGATTTGCCTCAAGTTCGTCGGCTGTACCCATTATAAAAATTGTTCATGTTCAGCCATGTAGAATTTAGTCCTGCATTATGCTCGATAGCATCTGCACTGCTTCTGAATGTCATCGGCACTGCCTCAACCCATTAACAGTGATTGTTGGAGGATTTTGCAGGATTGAGGCAATGGTCACCCTCCACTGAACAAATTCAAGAAATAACGGATGATTTTGGAGGAGTGAGGCTGAATCTAATTATTGCATGGTTTCAATTGGAGGATTTTGCAGGATTGAGGATGGTTCCTAGCCAAAAGGGCCTAGGGGGTTAGGGTTAAAAAGTGTATCAGTGTGAAATGAATAATTAAAATTACTAAATAAGTTTGATATTGTTAAGTGTGCATATTCATATGTGTAAACTACATTTCAGTGCTTTGCACTCAGTGGCAACATTTTCACTGAATATTCCCCATTAACAACTTGATTAACGAGAACATCAACAAGAACATTGACCCTAACTCCCTAGGCCTTTTTGCTAGGATGTAGCCTCAATCCTGCAAAATCCTCAAATTGGCCTCATGGAATAATAGCATATAGCCTCAATCCTGCAAATTCCTCCATTATTTCTTGAAAAATCCTGGGGCAATGACTGTCAATATGTTGAGGCTTGGCCAGTGACATCCTGGAGCAGTGCAGAGGATTTTCAGCATAATCCAGGCCTATAATTATGCATGGCTGATCAAAAACAACACAAGGTCCGTCCCAAGACCTTGACAAATTGCATCCTACGAAATCAGTAACGCAATTTTGCCATGTAACCTCAAGCCTCCAAATTCCTCCACTTTGGCAAAGAGGATTTTGAAGGATTCAGGGCGGATAGGGTTAACAAGAATAGAACATTCTTTTAGTCTTGTTCGATTTTTCTTTCTTTTTCCACTGTAGCCTGTCAAGTTAACCCTGCTTCGCTCAGACTACATGATAGATACAACCAGTCCACAGCACGCCATGAAGCAGATAGAGATTAACACCATGGCCAGTAGCTTTGGCGGTCTGTCAGCCAACTTGACTCATCTGCACAAGTCAGTAAACCCAAAAGTTTGAATTGAACTTTGAATCCAAGGGGGAATATCAATATTCTCAGTCGTACATGCTACTGAAACCAGAGATAAATGCCGGTCTGATGGGCATTATTGGCTTGTGACAGACTTTACTTAATACTACTACCTTCAAGTTCAGCTAAAATAAAATGTAACATACAGGAAGCATATACAACAGATTTCTGTTATCATTATATCAAAAGGATTAACAGAGATATAAGTAGTTTTGTTTTTCATGTCATCGTTTGTAGTTCATCTTGTGGCTTCTGACAAGTATTTCTGTCCATTTAAATAATGTCTACAGATATACGCTGGGCCTACATTCATCAGAAGACAACTTTGAAGTTAACATTCCCGAGAATAAATCAGTGGAAGCATTGGCGGAAGGAATGGTAAAAGCATGGCAACTCTATGGAAGACGAGAGTAAGTACTGATGGCTACATCTCAGGTTTTGTAAAGAGAAAAAGCTGCGGAATAGTCATTGGAAAAATTAAAGATCATCACAGATATCCCAAAATATAGATTTGTTTTTCTAAATTGTTATTTGTTTTAGCAAAACAATAGTTATTCACTTTTGAATGAGACATCGACTGAACAAATCAGCCCATGTTTAGTTATAAAAATAATAGTTTACAATTTTAGAATTATTGACTGCCAGATAAGCCAGACAATAATTTCCATTTGTGGGGTAGGCTGGTTCCTGCCCCACAATCAGTATCGTTATTGTGTGGACCAGGAGCCAGTCTGCTCAAAAAGCAGATCTGTGCCCCCAAAAAAAATCCTTTTTTTTTTAGAGGATTATAGACGTCCCATAAAAAAAAAAAAAAAAGGAGATTTTTTGGTTGGAATGCAACTTACAAAGTTGAATATTTATTAAAATTGAATTGACGAATGGGGAACCTTAAGAATATCATAAAAGATTTGTGACATTTATCGTGAAAACAAGTGATTCTTCATTTTGGAGGAACCCCAAATGGGTCCTGAAAATCTTGCTTTCATGAATGATATCCTGGTTACTCTTGAAAGGGTTTGAATTTTTTTAAACTTATCGTCAAGATTTTATCGAAAACCTCAAATGAATTGATTTCTTGTGTGAGATTGTTCTTGTCAATTTAGGCAAATTTTGTCGCGTCAGTGTAACAAGGTCGTAACTCGATTCTGCAACAAATTCGTATCTCGCACGAATATGCTCCGTGCAACAAGGCCATATCTTGCATATCGCAACATCTATTGACTTTGTGTGTACATCTGGGTTATTTTAATCGAGATACGACCTTTTGGCATCGAAAAGTTGCGTTTCACGTACATGACGTCACACGCTGTTTTTCAGTTTTAGGAGATACGACCTTGTTGCACAGATGCGATTTGTTGCTTACTTTGCCTTGATAATGTATTCTACCCTTGTCTTCATATGAATTAGGGCCGTGGTTTGTTACATGGTATGCTGTCCAGAGCAGAACATTTTCGATCAACGCTTGCTGGAGTTTATGATGAAGAAGAAGGACTCCGGTATCAGGGTCATTCGTCGAAGCTTAACTGACGTGGGAAAGAGAGGCCGTCTTTCGGAAGACAGACGATTATTTGTGTAAGCATATCTTCAGTTTTATCTTATCTGTGTAATGCTGTCTTGTTTATATGCATTTTCTTGTCCATTTATGTTTATTATTCTAGGTTCATTTACGGTATGCAGTTTTTTAGAATATTCCCAGTATTCATCCTATAGACCTTTTACATTCTGCAGCCGTCTTTGGGGGCTTTTTGTGATATTTTCATCATTTACCCTCCTATTCAAACATTCTTTCTGTGTCAAGTAGTCCTTTCAGTCAAAATCAATCAAGTGACTGTTTTTCGACAGTTAAGAATTCCCAGCCTACATAAAAGCAGGATTGACTGGCTGGGACTGTTTAAGTTACTTGATACAGCTGTGCTTTGACTCTGGGTGAGTGATGAAACAGCTGTGACCACAACTTGCCTGCTTTGTCTGTTGACCCAGTTTGACTAGTCGCAGTGCTTGCTTGACATATGATCTGACTGCTGGTGACTAACCTTTGTTAATAGTATAGCAGGGGAAGTGGAAGTAAATTTTGACTGTTTGTGACTGTTTAAATAGCAGGAGGGTAACCCTGACCCTCCTAAATCCTCCAAAATCCTCCTGGTGGTTTTGGAGGATTTTGGAGGATTGAGGATGAATGGTGTTTGAAGAAGAGGAGGATTTTGGAGGATTGAGGATAAATTTCATTTTGAGAGGCAGGACTGTTGGATGATTTTGAAGGATAGAGATGCTGGGTATCCTTCATTTCAACATAAAAAGCAAAGTTTTTGAGGATTTTGGAGGATTGATGGTTCCTAGCAAAAAGGCCCTACGGAGTTAAGATTTTGAACTTAAAGCACAGGGCAAAAACCTTCTTAGGGAAGATTCTTGTATTTTAAAAATATACTTTATTATAAATTTTTGGCAAAATATGGCAATAGAAGTTTGAGGTTGGCAATTTGGCCTTAAAAAAAATCCAGGTAGGTCGGGTTCTTGTAAACAGACAATTGGTTTGGCTTAACTATTGTTTGAATTTTGCAGAGATGGGTCAGAGGTCGCCGTGGTGTATTACCGAGTCGGTTACGTCCCATCCCACTTCTGCTGTGGTGAAAAGGTCAGTTCAATCCCCCTTACGTAATGGACTCTTCCAAAGTTGACCACAAGCCCCGCCCACTTCGCTTGTCGGAAGCAACACATGCATCTGCTCAATGCCATGTGGGTCATTCTATGAGTTTAGGGTCCACTGTGTGACATTTTCCCTGTCCCTGTTACCTTGGTACTTTGTAATTTGCCATTCAAGAATCATTAAGAATGACTACAAATGATTTTTTTATTTGTTGGTTAAGTAACATGGCATTTGAAAATAGGGTAGGTAGGTAGGTAGGGAATTTTTTTTGGGGGGGGGGGCATTTTTTTTTTGTACGATCATATGGAGATGTCTGCATGTAGTCAAGGGTAAAAGGTAGTAATTGATGATTTTCGGGTTTTTTCCTCATTTTTCCCCCAAACAAATTAGGGTAGGGGCTGTCAAAATAGGGTAGGTAGGGTAGCCAGAAGCAGAACTATTTTTTGGGGCCTAAGCATCACTTGAATCTTCTTCCTTGAAGGCATGGGATGCCAAGCTCCTAGCAGAGAAGTCCTTGGCAGTGACGTGTCCATCTATCGACTGGCATCTGGCTGGCACCAAGAAGATTCAACAGGAGCTATCTCGACCTGGAGTCTTGGAGAAATTCTTGGATAATCCGGAGATCATTGACGATATCAGGGCCACGTTTGCTGGACAGTATCATCTGGAACTGGTGAGTGTTAAAGATAATATACAACATTTGCAAACATCAACAAAAAAAACTACCAAATTATCACGAAATACCTTACTGGACTGTTAGTGAATGACAGTCTAAAGCATCCTGTATAATCATGGAACCTGGTGTGCCGACATTTTCAAGGAAAGTGGTATTTTGTATCAATTTTCAACACTGGTCAGCTGACCAGCGTTGGAATAAACTTGCTTTCTACAAATAGTGATCCCAATTTATCATATTTAGTCCCCATTTTATTTGCAATCGATTACACACACGTGAACAGATAAAAGTTATTTAGACTGATTCCCTGACCTTACAATTCCCCAGCGTCTATATATATTACCCTGTTTCATCTTAAGTGGGGTCAGAGAACCAGACTACAAGAACGTGATTGTTTTTCTTGGTGATTTTCCAGCATCTACGGACCCACAATGTCAAACATGTCAGTGTAACAACATTTGCTATAAAACACTAACCCCCAAAATCCACCCATTTGTGAAAATTACAGCAACAGCAGATATTGTATATTCCATTTAAAGTCAAGTTCGTCATAAGTCCACACAAGTCAATCCCAAAACGGTTAGCCTCTGGTCAAGTCACAGTGTTATTTCCCCTGTTACAGGTGACAGGCCTTGTAAATAGACTGATTCCGTTAGGCCCTGCCCACTGGCCGGTGCACAACAACATTGTGCGCCTCTCCAATGCCAAACTGCATGTTCAAGGTGTGCGCGTCATCTGCCGGTGCAAACGTGTCAAACCTTTATGGATGCATGTTGGACACGAACCCTAACAACCCATCAAACCCCAACAGCATGTTTTGTTGGAATCTGTCAGGATGGGTACAGTACCCCTAAACTGACAGTCTTTTACATTGGGTTGGCACACCTCCAGAATCAAAGTCAGAAATGTGTGCAGTTTCCCATATGGTGTTTGAATTTGCCAGGATGGGTAGGATTCCTACTAAAACATGCTAGGGAGTTAGGGTTTATCACGGCTGTGATTGGCCAAAATACCACTGGGCGGGGCTTATTGGATCGGTCCAGTGACTTGTGCGTCTCTTGTTTTTTTGTTTCTCAATGATCAGAATGAGGAAGGTGATGCGGCAGCAGCGATGGGAATCCAGAACCCTGAGGGATACGTCTTGAAACCACAACGAGAAGGCGGAGGTACGTAGGATAGTCACTCAGTTAGGTCAAGTGATGTCAAACTTAACATGCTGCCAGCAGTGGTGTGGTCAGGTCCAATACAAGTCATCACAAGTCCCAACAAGTCCTCACAAGTCCTCACAAAAAAACACGTCCTCACAGCTCCATCATATCTCCTCACAACTCCTCACACCTCCTCACACCTCAAAACTCTTCACAATTCTTCACAAGCCCTCACAAGTCCTCACAAGTCCTCACAAGTCCTCACAAGTCCTCACAAGTCCTCACAAGTCCTCACAAGTCCTCACAACTCTTCACAAGTCCTCACAACTCCACACACCTCACAACTCCACACACCTCCACACAAGTCCTCACAACTCTGCACACCTCACAACTCATAACTCCTCACACATCCTCCCAACTCCTCACAACTTCTCACAACGCTTGCACACCTCACAACCCCTCATAAGTCCTCACAACTCCTCACAGCTCTGCACAAGTCAATCTCAAGTCATTAAATCCCAAGTGAAAATCACAAGCTTTAAATGAATTGTAACAAAAGGTACTCCTTCGTTGTTATGATCCCTTGGTACATGTGACTGGATCTGTGAAGGGCTTTTGATATACTTGTATCTGGACTTAGGAATAGTTTGGTTGTGGTACCCACTGCTTTATCAGATTCGCACCAGCCAGCCGATCTTGGCAAGCTCGGTGGTAGAGTGGTAAGATATCTTCACTAGTTAGCAGGAGGTCGTGGGTTCGAGTCCCACCCGAGCTGTTTGTGAATTTTCTCACACTCACTTGGGACAACATCGAGTGAACAGTGTTTATAAAAATATGTTGGTGAAGGGCAAAACCCAATATTGAACTTATAATGGACTTGTGATAGATTCGACTACAATGCTGTAGCAGGAACATGCTGTTCCCAAGTAGCATATGAAAAATTTCAAATTTTTGAGATGCTCTCTTTGATATATTACTTAAAAAATATTTCCCACTTTTCAAAGTACCACTAGTCTCTAATAAGCAAAGTCTTATTTCACAATCTGTTAAAGACAACCCAACAAGTCTTGTAGCAGTAGTGTTAAAGCCAGAGTCCATCATTTGCAGCTATCCAAAAAGTAACTGGCGTAATTATTGTTAAAAAACTTAATTGGTTGAAAGATAGTAAGGGGACTAAACTCCCTGTGATATTATTTTTTCTGGCAAGCTGTCATTTTCAAGAAATCAACAAAAGAAGGCCTTTCCAACAGTGCTTCTTAAGACGCACTGTAGGAAATTTAAGTTAGTAGTTTGTTTGTAATTCGGCAAACTGTGCGCAAGCGTTGACACGACGCACACGCGCGCGGTTGCTATAATTCGTCGGATCAGTGCGCGACATCGCGTAGCTGCAATCAGCTCAGTGAGAACGTATCTCGGACGCAGAATTCCGGCCCAATTTAAAACATGATTCAGCAACTTTTGATTTGAAATCGAGATCCTAGAATGCTGTTTTTCTCAAAATATACAGCTGAAGCTGAGCTGAAACTTCATCAGGTTCAGTACCCTTCTTTAGATTTTGAGCACTTTTGTTGCTTCAAACGAACAAAAAGGAACAAATTACAAATGATGGACTATACCTTTAACTCAAGAACAACCCAGAACAACTAGGAAAAGAAAACAAGTGCACACAGTGTTTACTTTATTTCCCTCGGTAGGTAATAATTTCTATGGGGAAGAGTTGAGCCAGAAACTGCGAGAGTTGGAAGGGAAGGAGGAGCGAGCCGCCTACATACTGATGGAACGCGTTCAACCTCAGGTTGTCTCCAATTACGAAGTACGAGGAAATCAGCCTGTTGAAATGAAAGACATGGTCAGTGAACTGGGGATCTTTGGAATATTTGTCAGGTAAGATGATGCGTACTTTCAAGTATGAAATGTTAGCATTAGATGTCTGTCTACATATTTATGGCTTTTCTATTCTGTAGCCCTGCCTGTTACTCCCTGTACTGCCCCAAACCACCCTACACCGTCCTGCAAGTTACTCCCTGTACCACCCCAAACTGCCCTACCTGTTACTCCCTGTACTGCCCCAAACCATCCTGCCTGTTACTCCCTGTACTGCCCCAAACCACCCTGCCTGTTACTCCCTGTACCACCCCAAACTGCCCTGCCTGTTACTCCCTGTACTGCCCCAAACTGCCCTGCCTGTTACTCCCTGTACTGCCCCAAACCATCCTGCCTGTTACTCCCTGTACTGCCCCAAACCACCCTGCCTGTTACTCCCTGTACCACCCCAAACTGCCCTACCTGTTACTCCCTGTACTGCCCCAAACCATCCTGCCTGTTACTCCCTGTACTGCCCCAAACCACCCTACACTGTCCTGCAAGTTACTCCCTGTACCACCCCAAACTGCCCTACCTGTTACTCCCTGTACTGCCCCAAACCATCCTGCCTGTTACTCCCTGTACTGCCCCAAATCACCCTGCCTGTTACTCCCTGTACTGCCCCAAACCATCCTGCCTGTTACTCCCTGTACTGCCCCAAACCACCCTGCCTGTTACTCCCTGTACTGCCCCAAACCACTCTGCCTGTTACTCCCTGTACTGCCCCAAACCACCCTGCCTGTTACTCCCTGTACTGCCCCAAACCACCCTGCCTGTTACTCCCTGTACTGCCCCAAATCACCCTGCCTGTTACTCCCTGTACTGCCCCAAACCATCCTGCCTGTTACTCCCTGTACTGCCCCAAACCACCCTGCCTGTTACTCCCTGTACTGCCCCAAACCACTCTGCCTGTTACTCCCTGTACTGCCCCAAACCACCCTGCCTGTTACTCCCTGTACTGCCCCAAACCACCCTGCCTGTTACTCCCTGTACTGCCCCAAACCACCCTGCCTGTTACTCCCTGTACTGCCCCAAACCATCCTGCCTGTTACTCCCTGTACTGCCCCAAACCACCCTGCCTGTTACTCCCTGTACCACCCCAAACTGCCCTGCCTGTTACTCCCTGTACTGCCCCAAACTGCCCTGCCTGTTACTCCCTGTACTGCCCCAAACCATCCTGCCTGTTACTCCCTGTACTGCCCCAAACCACCCTGCCTGTTACTCCCTGTACCACCCCAAACTGCCCTACCTGTTACTCCCTGTACTGCCCCAAACCATCCTGCCTGTTACTCCCTGTACTGCCCCAAACCACCCTACACTGTCCTGCAAGTTACTCCCTGTACCACCCCAAACTGCCCTACCTGTTACTCCCTGTACTGCCCCAAACCATCCTGCCTGTTACTCCCTGTACTGCCCCAAATCACCCTGCCTGTTACTCCCTGTACTGCCCCAAACCATCCTGCCTGTTACTCCCTGTACTGCCCCAAACCACCCTGCCTGTTACTCCCTGTACTGCCCCAAACCACTCTGCCTGTTACTCCCTGTACTGCCCCAAACCACCCTGCCTGTTACTCCCTGTACTGCCCCAAACCACCCTGCCTGTTACTCCCTGTACTGCCCCAAATCACCCTGCCTGTTACTCCCTGTACTGCCCCAAACCATCCTGCCTGTTACTCCCTGTACTGCCCCAAACCACCCTGCCTGTTACTCCCTGTACTGCCCCAAACCACTCTGCCTGTTACTCCCTGTACTGCCCCAAACCACCCTGCCTGTTACTCCCTGTACTGCCCCAAACCACCCTGCCTGTTACTCCCTGTACTGCCCCAAACCACCCTGCCTGTTACTACCTGTACTGCCCCAAACCACCCTGCCTGTTACTCCCTGTACTGCCGCAAACCACCCTACACCGTCCTGAAAGTTACTCCCTGTACCACCCCAAACTGCCCTGCCTGTTACTCCCTGTACTGCCCCAAACCGACCTAAACCTTCCTGCAAGTTACTCCCTGTACCACCCCAAACTGCCCTACCTGTTACTCCCTGTACTGCCCCAAACCGACCTAAACCTTCCTGCAAGTTATTGCACCAAACTGCCCTGCCTGTTACTCCCTGTACTGCCCGAAACTGCCCTAAACTGTCCTGCCTGTTACTCCCTGTACTGCCTCAAACTGACATGCCTGTTACTCCTGTACTGCCCCAAACCACCCTGCCTGTTACTCCCTGTGCTGCCCCAAACTGCCCTGCCCGTTACTCCTGTACTGCCCCAAACCACCCTGCCTGTTACTCCCTGTACTGCCCCAAACTGCCCTAAACTGTCCTGCCTGTTACTCCCTGTACTGCCCCAAACTGCCCTGCCTGTTACTCCCTGTACTGCCCTAAACCACCCTGCCTGTTACTCCCTGTACTGCCTCAAACTGCCCTGCCTGTTACTCCCTGAACTGCCCCAAACTGCCCTGCCCGTTACTCCTGTACTGCCCCAAACCACCCTGCCTGTTACTCCCTGTACTGCCCCAAACTGCCCTAAACTGTCCTGCCTGTTACTCCCTGTACTGCCCCAAACTGCCCTGCCTGTTACTCCCTGTACTGCCCTAAACCACCCTGCCTGTTACTCCCTGTACTGCCCCAAACTGTCCTAAACTGTCCTGTCTGTTACTCCCTGTACTGCCCCAAACTGCCCTGCCTGTTACTCCCTGTACTGCCCTGAACCACCCTGCCTGTTACTCCCTGTACTGCCCCAAACTGTCCTGCTTGTTACTCCCTGTACTGCCTCAAACTGCCCTGCCTGTTACTCCCCGTACTGCCCCAAACCACCCTACCTGTTACTCCCCGTACTGCCTCAAACCACCCTGCCTGTTACTCTCTGTACTGCCCCTAACTGCCCTGCCTGTTCCAAACTGTCCATACACTGTATGGTTTTGTGGATCCATTAGGGAGTGCATACAGTGTAATACAGTGCGGAACAGGTGAAAAATAGTAATACTCATCTTAACACTGTAAAGTTGTGCAATTTTTTTATTAATTTTTTTGTGGGGGGAGGTGGTGAATCGGACACCTTCCAATTTTTTGGTTTCCTCAATAATTCGTTTGTGGTACCTGCTGCAACTACATTAGACTCGAACCAGCCAGCTCCCCCTGGTGAGCTTGGTGGTGGGATGGTAAGATATCTGCACTGGTAAGCAGGAGGTCTCGGGTTCGAGTCCCACCCGAGTAAGCTTGTGACTTTCTCCTCGCAAACCATCAGACGACACTGAGTATATAGAGTATCTATAAAATGTGTCGGTGAAGGGCAAAAACATTTTCATCTCCTCGACACAAATTTCATCCTGTACAAAAGTTTCCTAGACAGTAACATGTATATATATTTCATTTATTCAACAGCAAAGGCAGTGACACTGTTTTGAACACATCAGCCGGTCAATTACTGCGGACCAAAAACATCAAAACAGACGAGGGTGGATTAATGACTGGTTCGTCATGTATGGACAGTCCGTATCTTGTGTGATTGGAGGTGGATAGAACAGGGACAGAACAGAAAAGGGGAAACTACTCAGGAGCACAGATTGAAAGCTGAGTATATTGGGTCTATGCACGATCTATAGAGGGCGACATACAGACCATTAGACTGGTTCCCAGTCCTTTGTTCATCAATTCTGACTCCGAATGTATGAACTGGTACCGTCTAATTGAATTTACATACGCTGTGAAAAATTCCTCCCAGTGTCTGCTAAACAAAAAAAATTCCCCACAATGCAATGAGCCTTGATCTTTTTCTATTATCTCATTTTGACCTCCTAGTTTACTGTATTTTGTTCAGAGATTTTAATGCCTTGGGTGTAGGCAGAGAGAACCGTGAACATCATTTACATTTTTGGCAGGCACACATGCCCTGAAATTTGGACGTCTTTATGTTTACTGTGACTAGCTTGCGCTGGCAATTAATTGGTCCATGCCGAGAGCGCAGTAGTATTCTTTGATCAAATAGCATTTTTATGTATGCATGAAACTTAAACACCACCTCTAAAACTAGAACGTTCACTTGCACTATGTTGTCCAATTAGAAGCGTTAAATGCGCGGTGGCTACTGACCCCCATTATTTTATGGAAAACGGAACCAGTATAATATACTAATAAGTTTTCTCTGCACAAATTTCGCATTGGATCGTTTCAAAAGAAAGTAACAGTCAGTACCTTTTTTTTCTACACATACTGAGATTATCCAATTATTCCCACCTCTATTGACGGGTTAAATTTTTAATTTGACATTTATTCATACCAGGGATTCATAGTTTATGTTTTTGAGAGATTGAATTAATTTGGTGTTCTTTAGAAGGGTTAAGTATAGAGGTATTCCTGATAGATATTTAGCCATTAGCCATGAGAATTGAGAATTCAATTGGGTTGGAACAAATATTGTAAATGTTCAATTAAACTAAAAATTAAAAATCACTTGCTTCATATATCAGATCATATAATATCTATTATTTATTTACTGTGGCGGCTACCTGGCCTATGATTCATCAGAAATAGTCAGAATCTTTTGGTATGGAAACCAGACTAGATTTCCACAGCACGTGCCATGGCAAGTACATAGCCACGGCCTCCACCTACTATGTAGATTTCTTTTTTGGGGGGGGGGGGGCTTGCATGGCTCTGGAAGAGTAGTAGTAATGGTGGAGTGTCATGGCCTAGTGGGTTAAGAGCACCGGACTCATGCTCTGGTGTTCAGAGGCAACAGTGGCGTGGGTTCGTGCATGGGCCCGGACTCTTGTGCCCTTAAGCAAGGCACTTAACCATTATTGCTTCGTCCTTTGGATGGGACGTTAAGCCGGAGGTCCCGTGTGTTGTATAAGGCCCAACGCACGTAAAAGAACCCAGCAACACTTATCGCTAAGAGAAGGGGTTTGCCCCGGTGTTTCTGGCCTCCTACATACACTCCCTTGTGGAAGTCCTTACGAGAAGAACCAACCAAGTACCAAGTAATAGTTACAATACATCCTTTGCAATTGGCAGCCATCTTTGGTGTTTCTTTGTTATTGTAATTAAGTAACAATGAATACATGTCCCATGGGACAAAAGCCTGCCCCTCAAAGATGGCTGTAATGCAAAGCGTGTATTGGGAGTATTGTGCGATACATGTAAACAGTCTCAGTAGATTAAAATAAACTCTCCGTAGGGACGTTTTGAAAACTGCTGTTAATTGTTTTGTATATATAACAAAGAATGGCAAACAAACTGCCTCTTTAATACAGAGACTCAGTTTACTGCAATAATTTATTCAGATTCTCAAGTATTGTAAAAATACTATTCCACTTGTCCATACATCTGCCATATAACAACAATCTGTGGGACTAAAAGTCACATATAATATGATTGTACTTTTCTTATTATTTGGGTTTTCCACAAACCTGGCTGAAGAGCCTTATTACTGATAAGAGTTTATCATGTACATAAAAGAATTAAATTCACTGCTTATTTTTTTGTCTCTTAAATTTCTCCCCTTAAATACATTTGTAGCACGATATGGGACAGAGGGAACCCCCTCCCCCTCTTTTGTGTTGGTCATTGTGTTACCAGAATCTCAGGAAGCCTTGAGATATCTGGGGGATGTGTTAGGTAACAATAGTCAGTAACAGTAGGGTTTGCATAGGGTCCAGGGAGATTTTTTTTGGGGGGGGGTACCCCTCCGTCCCATATCATGCGTGGTATACTATTGTAAGCACCGGCATACTTAATGCAAAAAATTACTTTACTGAAAAAAAAAAAATCTGAGAAAGCCAAAGAAATTAAAACTCCATACTGCTGTTTATATAATGGCAATATACCCGAGGAAATTTAGAAAGAAAGGTATTGTACAGGTTTAGGTGTATCTAAAATCATGTCTTCCAATAAAAGTACAGAGGAGGATCATTGGACTGTAGGCTTTGAAATTGTTGGGTGTGATTTTAGATTTCTCTAACTAAGTGGACTTTAAATTCAGTATTATTTTCATGACAGACCAAGTCAAATAAATGCCTCCTTAAGAAGACATTGGAGATCGGACTAGGTATTCTTTGAGTGTGCTGTTGAAAAATTATATAATGTATAAGCACAATGTCTTCTATTCAACACTCTGTATAAATTTGTTCCTTTTTTTTAAACTGTTTTTAGTTCACTGCTAAATTGTCGCTTTATAAATTGACAAGGAATGTTTTGGTTGTTGTTTTGCTTCGATGAAAAAGCCAGCTCGTTTTGTGTAAAATTTCTATTTTGTATATATATATAAAATATTTCAATTTTTAAGGGGTTGAGGAATAGATATGAAACTCTTGAATAAATTATCTCTGTTTGATAAAAAAAAAAATCTGTCTGCTTGTTTAGATTCTGTTCACGTATTTGTGATCAGGTTCACGGTACCCTGTGGAGACATGTGCATAATAGGGAACAAAAGATTGTATATGTCTCCGCAGAGCAATTTCTATAGGTGAATACGTCTCCACAAGGTTATCACGAAATAGACATATGGATTTAACTCAAAAACTAGGAATTTCCAAGGTCCGTTGATGCGTCGCAAATTGAAGTATTTTATGTAAGGGATATTAGCCCAGGAAATTAATTCTGGTTAAAATAGGAGCATTTTGAAAGTACACTTTCAAACTCGACAACTATACTACACGAGAGCAAAGAAATGACTCCATCAGGATACAAATTCCAGAATGTGTGCTTTGCTTGTGTAAGCAGTAAAAGATATTAAAAAATATTATGATTTGTATTGCTTTTTATCCTTCCTATTCTGACTCTGCACCTATTCTAACTCCGCCTTTATTTTGACTCCACCCCTTCCTTAACTCATTTAAATAATCCAAGTTTTACGTCAGTCAGTTTCAGTTGTACTAGCTGACTCTTTATCTATCACCTCTGCTCGTAAAGCTTGCATAATGTTTGGATGTGGTCGATGAATTCTCGTCTCCTTCACTGTTTCATTGTCATTCGTCTCTGCCAAGACGACATCTTTGTAGTATCTATCGATGTACTGACTGACATAGGAGGGGCTACCCCGGGGATCGTGCGCCCCACTATCTTCCGGCTTCCTCCAGAATTGTATCTGAGCCTGCGAGACGTGGCGCTGAGCGTTCAGCTCAATCTCACGGTGGAGCCACACCCGTAAATCCTCCGGGAAGAGTTCTCGGAACGTCTCATCGACATGCGAACCGCGGCAGAGTCGTAGCTTATTGGCCGTCCTGGGGTGGACGAAGAGTTTAAATCCTCGCCAGATTCCCTCAAAGAAGATTCCATGATTAATACCGATAATGAGACCCATTCGCTCGGGATAGTGTTCAGCTACCACGTGGTTGACGGCGCGGGCTAGGTGAGGACTGCACGCAGAAAGGCTCAAACCTATTGACAAGTAGAGAGTTATACCAAAACAATATCAAGATGGCTTCAAATCCAGTCTGATATATCACCAACCCCTTAGTCGGCCAATGATGCCGTTACTGATCTTTTTCATAATGTGTTATTGGACTAAAATCCATCACATCCTTGCAAATATCCATGTAAAATAGCTTGCTTATGGACCCAGGATTCTAGATGTCTGACCTACTTAGCAAAGCCCATCAAGTTAAAAAAAGAAAAAAGACAAAAAAAGTAAGCTTGAAATCCCAGTCCAGATGACTGGGATAATCTTTAAAACTCCACAGACCAGTTTTAGTGTCAAACTTCTGGACACACTCAGACTCCAAGAATCATTTGAGAAAATGTTCAGAGGCTGTAGACATTGAAGGTTGTCTTTTTCTTACCTGAGCAGTCTAGTACCCAGACCCATTTATATTCCTCGGGTTTCATGCATTTCTTAGCGTTTTCCATCAGGAATAGCGTGTGCTGTACATTGTCCTCTCCAGTGAAGTGCCTGGCTGCCTGTACGAATGATGAGTACACCACTGGTCGACCAAGCTTATCGATTCCAACCTGTCTCTGTTGGATGGAGTTCAGGAGGAGGTATTTATAAAAAAAAAATTCACATATGAAAAGTTCAGTTGTGTTGTTTTTAAACATCTTTGTCACACGGGGCGAGTAAAAAAAAAACGAAACCCAAATGTCGGGACTATTGTTTTATTGAAGCTTTGCCCGTAGCACTTTCAAAATCGAGGATATGGAAGCCCAATTCATAAGCTTTCTTTCAGCACAAGAATCATTCAAATCACTCATGTACTTTTCAGGTTACGGAATTTTAAACACAACCACCGTTTTAAAGTTCTGTCCACGGATCGCAAAAACGGTGTGCGTTCTTTCAGCAAAACGAAAACAATTCACACACATCTTTATGTGATTTGTTTTCGTTTTGCTGAAAGAACACTTTACCTTTTTGTGATCCGTGGACAGAACTTTAAAACGGTGGTTGTGTTTAAAATTCTTCAACTTGAAAGGTACATTGATTTGAACGATTCTTGTACTCTAAAAGAAAGCTTATGAATTGGGCTTTCATATCCTAGGTCTTGAAAGTGCTACATGCATAACTTCACTAAAACTATGGTCCCGACATATTTGGGTTTCGTGGGTTTTTTTTAATCACCCTGTACATGTACTTCTATCGGTTCAAGTTGTAATGTCTTCAGTTAGCACCAAAATCTTAAATGTGATTGTTTTTGGAAAAATTCTTTGGCCAATTACACACAAAAAACAGAAACAAAACTTTGAAAAAGACTGTTTCTCCTGGTCCACCAAAAGGTCCAGTTTATTATACATAAATCGAATTATTTATGGTCAAAGGATCTGAATCTTATTTGCTTTCTCGAAGTGTTTGAAATTTCGGAGAAGGTTATCGAAGCGGCCGGCACTTAAGGACAATGTTTCTTTAAAAAAAAAATACAATTGCGAGTAAAGATCAATTTAATTTAGAGCTTAACACGAGAGTAGAACAGACGCAACTATAACAAACGGTGCAAAATGGTATATAAATCATCTCAAATGCCTTTGACAAATTTGGATAAAATTAACAAAATGTTTCGACTTTTGGGGTAAATTTAATTCGCAAGTGAAATGTTCATTTATTCAGGTAAGAAAACGCTTAAGTTAAAATCTTACCCATGAATGGAACCCCGGTCTCTCTTCACAGTATTTACAGTCAGCCTCCCATGGTCGGATTTCTTGTCGCCATTCTAAGGTCGCTTTGAGTTTAAGGAAAGCTGTGTCTACATCCCAGTCGTAACCCCGCAGATACCTCAATAAACTGCCAGAAGAAAAATCATTGCAGCTCAGTGTTAGTTATAGATTTAATCTCGGACTGCAATGAATCACAATTTACACAGTTATTTGATTGGAAATTTTGGAATTATGCCACATCTGCCTTTATTATTTAGGCAAACATCGCCAGATAACAGTTTACATGTTGTACATACCAAAAGTGGTTCTCACATCGTGCGCAGCCGGTTTCTTTTTTTCTGCGACCAATTATAGGTCTACGAAATGTCTACTGCAACTTGTTTTTGACTGTCGGTCGCTTATTAATCTTGAAATAAAAATGACCTCATCATTTAGTAAATTCTTTTCTTTTCAACGTTAGTTTTATCGGCAAACCGGCAGATTGAATCCGGTTCTCCAACCCAATAGCGTGTATACATGCCGGTACCGCTTGGCGGCTACCTATTGAGTAATTGCCTCGCGGCATCTCGGTGGGTGACACTTTGCGTCATATTACAATGGCAAACAAGTTTTACTTTAAAATCGATTACATTTTAAATAGCAATTTACGCAAACAAAATTATACATTTGTTGTCTTTGTCTGGGGCTGTGCAAAGTTCTCAAATGTTCGAAAAAACATATACCTCAGACCTTGCAAACCTCCGGAGGAAGGTGGTATAAGTGTGTACATGTGTATCCTGACGAACGGAAATAAAACCATCGTTATTTCTCATGATGATTATTAAAGGCCATGGGATCATTTGCTTTCATCCCAAAAGTAACCTACCAAATTATTATCAAAAGGCTTACTTGGATTAACAATCGTACTGGTACTAAACACCCCGTTAAATTATTCCGTCTGGCTTGAAACCGTAGAAACGTATAAGTGATTTCCAACATTATTGACTGATTTTTTGAGGTAAAGAGTGCTATATCCGAAATTGGGTTCCGTGATCAAAAGCTTATGCATGTTTTTTTCCCCTGTTTTCTCTAAAAGTTTAGTATTCCGACTGAGCTGAGGCTTGAACAGGTTATAATGTTTGGATTTTGAGTGGTGTTATTGTTGGAAACGAACACAATGCATGAAATATGTTTTTGTCTGATATGTTTTCATCGCATGACGCCAGCCAGCCCGCTCCTACCTATATGGACGCATGCTGTATACGTGATCACCTTACACTCGTACTCGCGAGGCCCCCTTCAATGGAGAAACCATTGTGCACACTATTGTACAAAGCAATTGCACCGTGATGGATTACCTGAACAATAGCTAGCACAATTCGCCATTGATGGGGCCTTGATAGCTTGACCGGATTGGTCTATTTCAACACCGCAAGTTTCTTCTTGTGTCAAGGTTTAGATGACTAGAATGGTAACTAGAGGCTAACTTGTATTTGTCGTGTAGGAATCCTTCTTCATCTTTGAGCCCCTCTGACCGGCGTTGAAGCTCGCTCAGCCGGCGGGCTTGCTCCTCTTCGTCTGGGTCGTGATGGTGACCATGTGGTGACATCTTAGATCTACAGGGATGAGTCGAAGGAACATTTACAATGATTGAAAAGCCGAGATTCATGTATTTCAAGTTTTGAATATTGCAGTTTTCTTACTGTCTGAAATTGCAATGGAAAAGCCTACTTAGCCCGTCAGCTTCACGAGGCCGCGATGTGCAGGACATAGTCATGCAGACACTTTTTAGATGAGTTTTTGCATGTAGCAGTATAATCGAGTCCACCTCATTCGGGTCCGAGCCCAGCCGAGCCCATGTTTGTCTGAGTCCGGCTCAAGTCTGAGTCTAAATTGTCAAGTCCGAGTTCAGTCGCGAAAGGGTTTTTATATAGCAGAACACGTGCGCGCGCGACGAGTACATCATAGGCATCCTAGTATAGGTAGGACTGATTTTTGGCGAGGCAAAACTTAACATTTTCAGACAACAGACGCGGGACAGTTTAAACAAAAAATACATTTAAGCTTTAAACACAGGTAGTTTTTTTTGGAATCGGTTGGAGTCCGACAGGTAGTCCAACCACGAGTCTGAGCCGCCCGAGTCTCGAGTCCAAAAAAATGCGAGTCCGGACTCGCGTCCTCGGACTCGAGTTCTCCATCACTGGCAGTAAATAAATAATGAGGCACTTATGTTATTAAGATATAACACTGCAAGTGAAAGGAAACAATGTTGCATTCTGATTCCATTTTTTTCATCATATATAATCTCAATGAAAGTCAGTCACTGCAAAAATGTTGAAAAGACATGAATCATGGGACTGAGAAACATTTCCAATTTTGTTAGAAAATACTTTGAAAAAAAAACATGCAACTCTCCATTACTCTATACACAGCCAGAGAAATGGCGTCTGGATACTACATTATTTCCTAGTTACATTATTACATGTCAAATTGTGAAAGGTTTTTTGACATATGTAAAACAAAAAAAATGTCGAATAAAAAATAACACCATTATCGATCTCAACGGCTCGCAACACTGCACCCAGTTTAGTCTAAACTTACCACTAATCTTTAGTCTGTCAAAATCGGTGGAGGGAAGAAGTTGCAGGTGCGTGTACAGTACATGTGCATGTACCTGTGGCTTAGTTGGAAACTGAACAAAAATGCTGCATATATCGAACGGGAAGTATGAATAGCCAGGATGTCAGAGTGGTAAATGGAATTCCACCTGGTACAATTCCATAAACATCACATGTACATGGAGCGTTAAGCCGGCTTGTACTGTACCTTGTGTAACACGCCCGTTGTACTTTGATCCTTCAATTCTCTATTATTAGAATCTCCACCGTGCATACAGACTGATATTTTTATGCAAATTCTATTGACTTTTAACAATGTGTGCAACCTAGGCGCAAGGGGAGTCTTTTTGTGTCCGGTTGATTGTTGGAATACGCGTGACGTCAGTGGTACCATAGAAATATGCATCAGGAAATCCTTTGATGGTCATAGCAGCAGTAGGGAAAAACTGGATGTAGCATTAGCAAGGACAAAATAAAGAGGGGGGTATTTTTTTTAAGGAGAAACAGTTGGGAAATTTCCAGGGGGAAAAATTATTTTAACGGGTTTAAACCCCCATTTTTTGGCGGAAAATTGATTTTAATAGTAACCTTAGGATTTCGTTTCCTTGGTCTCGCTACCGAAGTTGGGACTCGATCAAAATAATATAAATTCATATCATTACCAACAAGAAATACAAGAGGAAAATGGTACAATTTATACCTTTCAATATCCATTCCATGCTTCTCAGTGTCATAACGAATCAAGTTTCAATTTGCAGGGATGGATGGGGCCGGGGCGGGGGTTGCATCTAGGGACCCTCATTTGCCGAAGGGGCCTCATTGTTTTTGAAGCAATTGAAAAAGTTCATTTTTGGACAATTGTGCGGGGGGGGGGGCGGGAGGATGCACAGGCCTCGAGCGGGTGCCCGTGTGTGCCCCTCCCCACCCCCACCCCACCACACACACACACCCACACACCCCAATTTGTATCATATTTTACAAGGTTTGAGTTGGAATACCATCGGGAATAAAAATCAACTTGAGTGGCACGGGACAGCGGCCCTCTTATGATTCTCTGGGAAGTTGCGTTGAAATGTGGGACATGTCGTTTGCGGTAGATTGTCGGTCGGGGATATTTGGTATAGCACCCTATAGGGAACATTTGCTTTTAGTGCACTTTTTCGTTTGAAGTGTCAAACTTGCTCAAAATCTTGAGAAGGGTGAATAACAACTTAGGTCTACTTTGAATTTCAGCTCATGTGGATACTAGGCCTATGTTTACATTTTGAGAAACCAGAAAATCATCTGCAAAATTTTCAGGGTCTTGTTCTGGAATTCGTTGTTTATGCTAGGTTCACACATTCCCGAATTAGTTGTGATTACACCCAGAATCAACCAAGAATTAAAATTGGTTCCCGAATCACCCCGACAATTTTGAATTGTCGACAATGTTCAAATTATTTTGTCGGGGCACTTCCCGATCTTTCACGATCTTTCACCGAAATAAACAGAATTATCACGAGGCAGCCAAGAACCATTCCCCGATTTACTGAAGAATTGCTAATCTTGGCGATTCGGCTTAAAAATCGGGAATGTGTGACCTAGCAATACGCACGTTGAAAAAGTGCCGGGCCCGCTGCAATGATTGTTTTCTTCCGAAATGGTACCATTTAAATTTTAATGAGGACTAAGGTATGCGGTACCAATTCTGTCTTTACAGGGATTCTTTTTGTTATAAATCGGTACGTCTCCGGGTTTCATGGAATTCACCCTGGCACAGTTAATTTGCTCTCTCATGGCTGGCCCAAGTCTAGTGGAAACAGGAAACCAATTCGGGGACATTTCCGCAGCGTAATACTATTAATAGACCTAAGACATTGTGTGCTTTCCTGTAGAGACAAACTACAGCCAATCGTGGTCCATGGCTCCCATTGGAAAGCAAACATGTAAACAAAGTGTGACACATTATGTCTCAGGTCTATTGCGCCACCGGCGCGGTGAGTGCGGATGGATTTCATGGAATAGCAAATGTTGTCCTTGCTAGAAATGATTACTTTTAGGCCTACGTTGCACGCTATGTAGTTTCTGCTATGTACTGTCGAAGTTCGAACCCATACCGTAACGGTTCCGTGTGTTCTCTGTTAATTTACTGTTCAGGGTAGGCGGCCTATAATCTGGCACTGAAAAACAATCCCATCAAATCAAAGGGTAAAATACATCACGGTGTGTCAAAATAGATTGGCGCAGGATTTGTTTCGTGTGGGTGTGAAATAGGGGTGAAAAATAATCAGGGGAATCCCCTTCACTTTGGAACGAGGTTGGGAAAGGTGGCGTTACAGTCGATATCAACGCAATTACCATCCCTGGGATCGAGTGTGCACTTTGGAATTTCCAGTTTTTCGGAGTAGTCGGATCCCCACACAACTCTGATATCGTATAATGTTGCATGACGCCTGGGTATCCTGGAATAAATAGTCGGTTTATTTCCTCCGTTCGTAAAGTGATGCGTAATCGCCGAGGGTTGTTGGGACATCAAGATAGGTAATTCTTTCCCTGATTTTAATTGTAAGAATGCATTTATTAATTTTGTGCATTTGTACTAAAGTGTGTCGCTTTGGTAAGTGTTCTTTCACAGTGAATATTGAGCTACATTCTACACGTACTACACTCCGTACCCGTACGAACAGCTGCGCAGTGAAGTTGCTACTCACAGTCACAGCAGTGACGTACGTACGTACGACGCCCTGTTTACGGGTCTACGCGGCATGCATGTGATCATGGCATTCCTTTAACTCTCCTGCTGTTTGAACAGTCACAGACAGTCTAAAATTCAGTCCTCTTCTTCCCTAGCCCCATAAATGTGGCCAGTTTACTGGACTGCCTCCGTAAACATAGGCCACACAGCCACCATCTTGGAAACTGACTCGGCGAAATTTTGAAAGTGATTTCCACATTGCGACTTCAAACCCAGTTCATTTATGCCTTAAAAATACACTTACCCTCTTAATAACAAAATTAGAACCTGCTGTCAGAATCTTTTGGTCTGGGAACCGGACTACCACTGGGCCTGCGGCGTGCGTCCTGCACGCGTGATTGACAGGTGAACGATCTGCGCGAGGGCATTGTTCAGTTGGACCATGGAGATAGCTCCAAGGTTGGACCAAGTTGCCAAGAAGGCTCCAGAAAATGTCGTAAATTACGCAGCAGCTGGGCAACTGACACTGGCAGCAGGTTCTAATTTTGTTATTAAGAGGGTAAGTGTATTTTTAAAGCATAAATGAACTGGGTGTGAAGTCGCAATGTGGAAATCACTTTCATTTTTTTCAAAATTTCGCCGAGTCAGTTTCCAAGATGGTGGCTGTGTGGCCTATGTTTACGGAGGCAGTCCAGTAAACTGGCCACATTTATGGGGCTACTTCTTCCCCTGCCATGCCTTTTACTCTGGCTAGTCACCAACAGTCATAGCCCTGTAAATGTGGCTGAAAAGAAATACTGGACTACACTACAAAGTACAATGTCATGACTGTGACTAGTCAAATTCAGTCAAACAAAAACAGGCAAAAAGTAGGCACAGCAGGCTTATCAATCACTAGTCCGAGTAACTTGTTGGACCCAACTTATCGCCTTTTTAACATTCGGACATGGTCTGGCGATAGTCGGGTCCAAGCTAATCGGTATATGAATGTTTTCAACAGTTAAGAGAACTGTTGAAAACAGTCACTTGATTGATTTTGACTGAATGAACAACTTTGCACAGAATGTACGTTTGCATCTATAGGAGGGTTAATTTAAAAGAAACTCAACTTTTTGTTTTTCAATTCTTAATTTGAAATTTGCTGATAAACTCTACTGTATTACTTTACATTATCAAAGAGCAGCAGAACATTTTGATTTAAGCATATTTTGCTATATTTTTTTTTGATATATTTATTTCAAAGTTATCCTTTATTGAGGCCATCAAAAGCAATTTAAGGATAAAACATTTTTAAGAAGAATAATTGTTACACTAGCAAAGAGGATTGTTACTTTTCAGTAATATCCTTTCTATTAATTTTATATCTAGTTTCATATTTATTCAAAGTTAACAATACTCAACAGATAAATCGTCTATAAACAGGTGAATTCATTAACCCTAACCGAACTCAACCCATCAAAGTTCAACAGCAGGTTTTGTTTAAATCTGTTGGGATAGGTACAGTACCCCTAAACTGATGGTCTTTTAGGTTACACCTCTATGTTCCAACACCCCTATGTTCCGACTGCACATATTCCTATTCCTAACCCTAACCCTAACCCTAACCGGGAGTAACACAATCTAGGTTGTCGGAACATAGGGGTGTCGGAACATAGAGCAGTCACCGTCTTTTACACTGGGGTTGGCATACATGTACCTCCAGAAACCAAGTCCAACAGTGTGTGTGTACAATTTCCCATGAGGGTGTTGGAATTTGCCAGAGTGGGTATGGTTCCTAGTACATTAGGCTGGGAAGTTGGGGTTAAAATACATATCTCAGGTTTCAACTGCTAAATGGACAACCTGTAGATGAAAATACCTAAGGCAGTTTGCCCATTCCTATTGGTTGAGAGCCCGTCACGTGGCCGGTCTTAAACGGTTGAAAAAGACATGGCTGGCTGGTCTTTAACACTTTTCCAGCGTCACATGAAATTTGGAATCCTATGAAATCCGGTGCCAGCGCTGTTTTATTGGTTGAACCTTCACAATCCTCACGTAGGCATGCGCAATACTACCAGTGAGTCAGTATTTCATAGTCCTAAATGCATACCTCACCAGTACATCTGCGTTCTGTGCAACATCATGCAGTACGCGCAACACACGCGTCAATCTCCATATTAGGAGTTGTTTTCCAGAAGGTCGTACCATTGTTTAGATCGAGGGGTGTTTTGTTGAACGAAATCGTTGAAAATTTATAATTTTTGACTTTTTTTTACTTATGTGGACTGAAAAGTTTGATTATTTGACTGAAAAGGTATTTATGAATGGGAATAAATATGTGCTTGATCGGTATTAAACACTCTGTTTAAGACATACAGTTGGAGTCTGGATGCTGATAATTACCCTTGCCTTCGGTTTAGGTAATTATCTTCATCCAGACTCCAACCGGTTTTAAACAGAGTGTTTGATACCTCCCAATCACACATTTATTCCCTTATCGCTACTTAGTAGGCCAAGTAAAAAAAGTCCAATTTCAAACAAATGTAACATGGTCTACACTTTGGGGATTGATGTCACATTTTTTCATTAAATGCAGTTTCCTCATGCTTTTTTTCCTATCCTATGTTATCTAAGTGATGGTCAGTTGTTGTAAACATGTTTCAAAAACATGAATTTGAGACTAAGAAACATGTCCACATGGGCGTCGCGAGGGGGGGGGGGGAAGGTGCGAAGCCATATTGATGTTAATTTGATGAGGGGGGGGGGAGGGCAAATACTCCCCTGCTCACGCTCAGAAAAATGATAAATTGAGAATATAATTTTAAAAAGTTGAGGAATTTTTGAGAAAAATTTGCTTCCCCCCCCCCTGGAAAAAATCCTGGCGATGCCCATGCATGTCCAATATTGTTTGGAAATACTTGGAAACTTTTCACATCTGGATTGGGGCTCAAAGGAAATGCTGAATTCACATTCTAATCCTGAGAAACATGGTGATGGTCAAATTAAGCTGTCTCTAGATCATCTGCAAAATGTTGTAGATATGCTTTACCAAGTGTTGTCTAATTGGGGAAAGTCCCTGCTAGAAGCTTCAAAAGTAATTCTTCAAAGTAAATTTTAAAAGGTCCATGACATTATTTTTTCTTACGAACATAGTTTGTGTAACTTTCTACTCTTAAATGTATAAAAACTATTTGTTATCCCTTTTTGGTTAATTTTATTGAAAAGTGCACTTCTTTGAACATTTAAAATTGTCCATGCTTTTCCAGACAAATTATGGCGCTATTGCAGTGATGTCATTTCAGGAAGACACTATTCAGTTTAAGGGATTTCGGTTCAAATTGTGAACCTAAACATTTGCTCATTGAAAACATCTGTGAGAAAAGTTTGGTCATTGGCTTACTGCCATGTACTGACTCAACGAATCACAACCAAAAAAGAAAGATTATGACAGCAAAATATCCAAAAATCTGACAACTTTTGGTGCTGAAATAAATGTAACATTGAGGTTCACACTTGTGCTCATGAATATGGAAATTTTCATTAGCATAAAAACCAAAAAGGCACCAAAATACCCTTGAAATGGCAAAACGCAAATTGAAAGTAAGGTTAAATGGGACACAAAGGTTCATTTTCGAGGATTGCATTAAAACAAATTATATTGCATGGGCCATTTAAGCAACAATCTCCTGCCAGATTATTAATTGATTGGCATCAACTGACTCTGTGGTGATGTATTTAGTGTATCTATTCTTAAGACTAAATAGTTTCCAAGAAAAGAATGTAAAAATCAACACTTTTTTTGATAGTGTATGAAAAAGTCTATGAATAGATTAATTAATTCATCTGTTTTTAGGGTTACAAAATATAGGAAAATGAATTAAACTGCTACAAACTGCTTATCAACGACTTGATTGACCCGAAATAACAAATTTATGAACAAAATTAGCAGGACCTCTGTCAAAGGGAAATAAGTATTATTGTTTGTAGTTTGTTTCTCAATGCATTTAATTTCCAAATTTCCAAAGAACCCCCCCCCCCAACAATACATATTTGGCCAGCATGCAATTGATACGATCAATTTTAAGTTTTTTAAGTGGAATGAATTTTGAAATGTACACTTATCTTTCAAGTCACAACATGTTTGCTCGTTATATTTGTATTCTACTTCAATTATAAAGAATTGTGTTTTTTTACATTTAGACAATAAACATGATCTAGCAGTCTAGCATGGAGAACCCCTCTGCCGCAGAATGTTATCTACCAGACACCTATCAACCCCCTTCAAAAGTGGACGAAACCAATTTGGATTCAGGGGCGTTCCAACATGTGAAAGATCTTCACGTACAAGTGGAGAACTACATGAAAGCCCTGCCCGTGAATGAGAAAAGCATTGCCGAGCATGTAGACCAAATAGTGGCGTTGGACTTTCCCCTACCGGCAAAGTTCTCCAAGGTTAACGTCGTTGACCTTATCAAGAAAAACAAGAATATAAAGGTAAGGCCAAGTATAACAAAAAAATAGTTTCCCGTCCGGGCTTTTTGAAAAAAGGAAGGAAGCAGCCCCTTTCCCAAAGATGTGTCTAAAGGAGCTGTCGCCCTTTCTTCCAAATTCTGAACTTGCAAACAATTTTGCTTGAAACAAATAAAAAGACAGAATGTACTTGAAATGTATGACTAATAATTGCATGAGCCTCTTGCGTTATCGATAAAATGCGTTCAAATGTCTCACCCAGTGGTCTCCCCGAACTCTCCCTTTCTTACCCGCGAGGGGGTAGTTGTACACGGAGCCCATAAGTGAACCGCATGAACACATTTGCATGCATATTGCTGCGAAACTCGTGATAAGAATCGATGCACTTATCCTGTAAATTGTATACTTTTAAAGAGAAATCAGTCAATCTATTTTCGGCAGATATGAGTAACTGTGCTACTTTGAAGTCCTTGTTCTAATGTGTGAGGTCATCCAGGGTAGTGCCTTGTTCAGCAGATCACAGGTGTCAACAGGGTCAACTGAGGTACCTTGCGGGGCACTTGATTAAATTTCCTCACTTAGATAACAGATTTAGTTGTTGGGGTTTGAGGTTATTCTATGAAGCCCTGGTCCTTCATGATAGGATTCAAGTGACGCATGTACATGGGGATCACTGTTTTAGTGAAGTCCCTAGATTTTGTGCATGTTTAACTCATTCTTGAAAACTTTAGCTGTTGAAAATCAAGGGTTGCTTGCAACGTATTGTGTTGTGACGTACGAGTGGTCATTTCTGACGTACATTAAAGTGGGTATATAAAACCAAAAAATGCACCCTGGACACTGATATAATATGTAGTAGGCTCACAGATTATACATGTTTTTTTTTTAAAATCTGACCAATTTCAACCTGGCTGCCTGTTGTTTTATTAAGCTTTGAGGAATATGCTGGATTTGTGTAAGTTGAAATTTTTATTTCAGTTTCAAAATGACTAGCGTCCTTGCTTTAGGCTGAATTACATGGACAAAAAATGTTTCATTTACAGTATAGATATTGCTGATCAATCTAGGCTTTTGTGGTTTGTAATTTGTTCATGGAGCTCTCTATGCTAAATATTTGTTCACCCTCTGTCGACTGAAACACCCACACACATTGTGAGAAATCGCTACTTCCGCTTGTTTCTTTTGGCACAATTTCAAGAGCAAGAACAAAATCGCATACGGTTTACATGTATATGTCACATAGCATGGCTGTTGTACATTACATGATTCATGTTTTGTCATCCAGTTTGAGGGGTTTTGTAGACCATTGGGAGAGATATCATAAACCCTTTCCAAGCAATTTCTTCTTGAAAATGTTTTTTTTTTGGCTTTGATACTCTTTTAATTTGTAGAACGTTTTAAAGCAGGAAACAAGTTAAATATCGGTCCAATGTTACTTTTGAAGAGAACTTCAGTTGTGTCCAAAATTAAAAGTTATTAACTGCTTAGCTTTGCACTAAGACTAAATTGGTTGGCCACACAAGAACATTAAGCCCGTCTGTGTGGCTTGCGTTTGAATGGGAAGTGGTTTTTAGCTGCTTTACTGACACCTCGTTGTAGATATTCTAGACACTGTATGAACATTTATTCACAGATAAGTTGATTTCAATGCTAAGCACATGTATGACCATTGCATCTGCTCGTCTGCTTACGATTATTATAGACTTATTCACCATAATTATGGTGTTTTGACCAATTACAGCCGTGATTATTTAGGGTCCATGAAGTGAATTTTTCTTAGGAACATATTTTTTTGCAACTTTCTACTCTTCTTAAATGTATGAAAAATATCTGACATCCCTTTTTGGCTAACTTTATTGAAAAGTGCACTTCTTTAAACACTTAAAATGTTCCATGCTTTTCCCAGACAACTGATAGGGCTGTTACTGTGATGTCATTTCAGGAAGACACTGTTCAGTTTAGGGGTTTTCTGTCCAAAAATTTGCTTACTGAAATCATTTGTTAGAAAATTTTGCTCACTTGCTTACTGCCATGTACTGACTTAACAACGAATCACCAAAGAAAAGAAATTTATGACAGAAATATCCAAAATTCTGTCAACTTTTGGTGCTCAGTGAAATAGCCTTCAGGCGCGGATCCGGGGGGGGGGGGGGTAAATAATTTTCCCATGGAAGTTCATGAAGAAAAAAAATGCGAAACCCCCTCCTGCTCTGACACCCATTAAGTTTTTAATGGTAATAATGTCCACCTTTGCACAAAATACAGACCCAGCTTGGTTTGATAGGGGGTTTATATGTACACTATTCTGTGATATAGTGTTAATAATCGTCGGATTTGAACAGCGCCCCCATTGAAAGTATGGTACGACCCCTCCCCCCCATTGATTTTTCGGAGGCCAAGTGTCCGCAGAAAAAAAAACTTTCTACATTTCAGATTTGTTGGCCGATGAAACCCCCCCCCCGCGAAAATTCCTGGATCCACCCCTAATAGCTGTAACATTGAGGTTTCTGCCTAACATGACATCACACTTTTCCTCATGAATATGGAAATTTGCATTAGCATAAAAATTAAAAAGGCACAAAAATACCCTTGAAAATGGAAAAACGCAACTTGGAAATAATGTTCAATGGGACACAAAAGTGCATTTCCAAGGTTTGCATTAAAAAAATTACATGGACCCTTGAATGTCTGACGTGCATGCACAAAAGTCTAACATGCACGCACGGATGTTTGACGTGCGCGACTGGAACATAGATTGGAAAGGCCTACATGTTGTTGCCTATTAGTCTATTGCTTCCATAATTGACACTTAACAACTTTGAGGGTTTTTTTCTTCTCTGTGCAGGCCGACGACAGTTTACCCACTTTAGCATCAGCTCTGGGGCTCTTGGAAAAATATGGCCGCAACTTATTGAAACCCGAACGACCGCAATTGTGGAAATGCATCTATTTTGCAAATAGTGTTTTCCGTATGAGAGTGGACATCATCAAGGTGGGCTAAAAAAAAAAATGAAATCAAACAAAAAGTTAAGTTGTTGCGGTAGCACCATGTGGAAATATCTCTTTGTGAGTATGTGTGGTTCTGAAAAGAACCAGAGGGAACTCAACATTTCGGAGAGTATGCTCTGCCCGTCGTCAAGAGACATCAGGTAGGACTATCTCTTGGCGACGGGCAGAGCACACTGTCCGAAATGTTGAGTACCCTTCGGTTCTTTTCAGAACCACACATACTCGCAAAGAGATTTTTGCTACCGCAGCAACTTGCCTTATTATTACCTTTCATCATGCAGACCTTCAAATCTCATCAAACAAAAAGTTAACTTTTAATTTTACTCAGATACCGTTGTGTTATTTATTGAATAAAATTTATGCATTTAAAAAATCAACATTGCAGACATTCCAAATAACATAAAATTTGGGTGGTTTTTGTTGTTACTAAGAATAAAATTTACCTTATTAACCCTTACTCTCTGAGGGTAGTTTACTGCATGTCAGTTGGTTATGCCAATGCCCTCCAGCTGCAGTATATTGGCAGATAAACTATCTTGACAGTGAAGGCTCCAATTGGCAGGAGTTGGAGGCCCTGGAGGGTGCCTGATACTGACCAGCTGGGGGCACTCACTTTGTTATCAGAGGACTCTCATTGTTCTCTGTGGCATGTATTGGAGTGCCTGTCCAGTTACCCTTGAAATGACATGGCAGATATTGGAGGGCCATGCAAAAAACATAGGAGATTTTCTTGAGGCACATATTGGCATGCGTTGGAGGGTCAAGTAGGGTAAGGGTTAATTATATTGTGTACATGTTTTCAAGTGATCTATCTTTCGAGTGTTTATTTTTTTGCATAGGGCGCAAGAGATGTCTTAAAGCTGATGGGCTATTCCGAGGTGGTTGAAGACGGACTGAGTTTCCCCACTGATCAGGAATCACCCAGTTTGGATCTTGTTGCCATAGTAACCGCTGACCTAGCCATAGCGAAGAGAGAGATAGAGCTGTTTAGTCAAGGGGAGCATCCGTATTCCTATCGAATTCAGGATTGTCTGGACGGAACGATCGCTATGATTCAGTTTCCTCCAGATTCACCATCCGGTCAGCCTAAGAACATCTTCATGAGACGTCCTGCTCAGGGCGGGAAGACCATCTATGAGAACGTAACCCTGATGCAACCTCCTCATAAGGTGGACTTCTCGGAGAGGTTTAATCAGCAGTTAAACCTCGGCAGTACGACAGATGGAAACTGGAGAGATGCTCTTGAAGTTGTACCGGCACTAGCCCCAGTCAAAATCAATCCCTTCGCATCATCTTTGCAACCAGCATCCCAGGGAGAAGGAATCATACGTAGGATCGGAGATCCAATGCCGGCCTCCGGCCCCGCAAAGTCTGACGTTGGATTGGGATACTTTGCCAATACATCCGGGCAGGTTGCACAGGTTCCGAACGTGGCTCCAAGCACAGCTCACCAGTCGGTTGTAGTTCCATCTCAGACAGTGTCGCAGGTGCCTGCTATCAATACAGGTATATTAACCCATTTTAACTTTACTACATTGTATTACATTGTGTTTATTCACCGAAGAATCCACAAAACCATTGATTGCATTGGGCAGTTTTTGAGGCAACAGGGAGTTATAGACTGGGCGGTCTCGGGCACTACAGTGACTTGTGGGTTAAACAAACTTTAGAGATTAACCCATCCATTTTTTGCATTTTTGCCAAGAAACTCCCCCAACTCCCAAACCCAACCCAAATCTTCCATATCTAATATTTTGCTGTCTTTAAAGCCCATTAAAAGTATTGAAGGCTACAGTCCTGAATGCATCGAAATACTGCAAGAACTCTTGATAAAATTTACGGAATTAGAATATCATGTATTCTTTGCAAAACTGTTTTGATCTAAATCACCATCTTACTCCAAACACCTATGTAATTCTTGCATTATATTTGGACTTTGCAAGCACATAGTTCGAAATAAGTTGCTGAGGTAACTTTAGTTTTACTTTTAGTGGGATGCACACTTTAAAAACAATTTTTCTATCCCTGTCTGCTCAGAAAAGACAAGTGAGTGTGTGATGTGTGGTAAAGCCACCGCTAAGCTTCAGTGCAGCACCTGTTCGGGACTGCGATGTGAATCCTGCGACAAACAGTGGCATCTTCACCCAAACCGCCGCGCTCATCAGCGAAAAATGATCGATCTTCCACCAGTCATCGAGGTGACCACATCGCAGCCGCTGCCGCCCATTGTTCTCTGCGACGTGTGCGGGACTCAGCCAGCATCTTTATTCTGTGTCAACTGCAGCAGTTCCACCGACAGCGGCAGGTATTGCAGCGACTGCGACGCTGTGTTCCACGGACACCCGCTGCGGCAAGATCATTCTCGACAGCCACTGGAGTTAACGAAGACGGATCCCGCGGACAAACCACCGCCTAAAAACATCGTCTTGTCTCCAGTGAGTTCACAAGATTCTTCCCAACCGACGGAATCAGGGTAAGTATTGCTGCTGTCTCAACATGCATTCCTGTTTCCTAAAAGTTTTGTTTTGATTTAAGTTATAGAGAAGTTACATGACCACTTTGTGTGCCCATGCTCAGATAGTCTGAGTATCATGTCCCCTGTGGTCCATGGAGCCCTCTCTGGCCTCTCCGGTCCAACGTCTGATATATTAGCAAGCAAAGTAATTTGTGATGTCATTTCATTCCGAAATGTGGACTAAGATTTTGATTGGTCAGTTTGGATGCAAAGTTTCGGTAACACAACAACAAAATGCTGCTTATCGTGGGTGTGATGTTTATGCCTGTGAGGAGTTCGCATTACGCAGTAGAGAAGGCGCCTGCTGATTGGTCAGTTTCTCGAGGTCATTAGCAGTCAAGTTGCATAATTAATCACCTAATAAGCTGGCATATAATAGACCCTGGTGCAGCAAGGGTCCATTACACAGACTAATGCTTAGGTGCATTCAGCTAACAAAAAGTCTTGAGGGTTTGTGCAAAACTGCCATGCACTCCACAGTAGAAGTAAAGGAGCTACTCTAGTACAAGTACAAAATGGGTTCACATCCTCACTTTTTGCATTCTCACAGTTTCATTGCCTATGCTGTCCCAGAGTCCATTAAAACTCTCCGCTGACCGATTGTGCTCTAAAATCAAGTCTGGTTTGCTAAATTTTGTAATAACTCCCACATTTTTCATTAAAAAAAAAATTCATCGTTCACAAGTTCCTCATTCAAATAACATAGCCAAATAACGCAGTGAGTGCTCCTTTAAAGTGGGTTCAACTAGCAACCCTGAAAACCCTAGCCAAACCCCAGCCCCTCCAACAAGAACCACATGTTTGTGGAATAAAATCCTTGTAGTGAGTCTAGCCGGCCTGCCGCAGGGCATGGATACATGCAATCGTCCTGTCAACAAGAGTAGTCAGCAAGCTCAGGTGACGGCTGTTTGCCCTTGTCGGACCACTATGGGCTCCATGTGCAAGTACCCCTTCAATGGCCAGAAAAGGAGGGTTGGGGGAGACCTAGATTGGTTCCTGGTCCATCCACTGCGTATTTGGAATGATCCAAAGTTATTGGGCGCAGGGATTAGTCTTGGAGACCATCTCAAGTTAAGCTTGAACATATTTGCGCGCCGACGACGCCTGATGCTCACATGCGAAGGCACTATGGCTTGGCTTTGTGCACATTCAGGATAAATGATTCGTGCGTACTCATCGATACGCACATGTGGTGTCCCGTCCAAGGGACTCTCAAAAGTGGTAAAAACGTGCCCTCTTTTGTTAGTGCATGGAGCCCATACAACCCAAATTGATAGACAGCAAAAGGTCGACTGGATATGGACCCTATTCAAACCTGTAGTGTAGTTTACAGAATGACCGTTGTACCATGGGTGTAAGAGAGTGATAAGCGAGGCGCTTGATTTGGTTTGAATTTCTTCTCCTTATTTGCAGTCCTGCACTTGCTAAGAAAAGACCAATCCCTGCTCCTAGACGTTCCTTCAATAAAAATCAAGCTCGGAAGGAGGTGAGTACATTTACTTGTTTGGTTAAAATGTTAGTATAAAAGTATTGCTAGAACAGTGAATTTCATTTGTGTTTATGAAATGTGTCACTAAATTCCACATTGTAATTATCTGAATCGACCCTTGAAAGCATCTTTCAATATTTTTCAATATCAAGTGCAGCCCAGCACGAGATCCAAACTGTTGACAATATTTATCGGTGATATCGGTATTGATTTGCAATATCATGATAATCTGGGAGTAAATAACAGCAGTCTGTAGCTGATGCAAAAGATTCTGTTGGTTAAGATTACTTTTAATCTGAATTCTAATCAGTAAGTATATCATTTGGTCTTTCCTTTTGCAGCCATCTGAAGCCGCGATACCTGAAGGAACGACTCTCTCGGACGATGTCTTCACTGTGGATGAATCCAAATGGATTCAACCAGACATCAAGCATCCACCGTCCACGCAGCGGACAACTACTCGGTCTCAGTCTGAGACTGACTTGGAGCATACAGCCAGTGGCCCCGTGTCTCCAAAGGCTTACCACTCGCTCCCAGCCTCCAAGAAAGAGATCATGTCAGAGATGGAAGCAGTCGTCAAGATGGACATCGAGATCCTTCAGAAGATCCAAGCAGATCGTGACATCATGAGCACTTGCGATAAAGGCTCACCCAGGTATGAAACCCTGCAAGCGGAAATAAGCCGTTTAACGAGCGAGCACGAAGGCCTCCTGAGGCGGCAAAAGGAACTAGAAGCCCTTGAGAAGAGTGCCACATTAGGGGTGGTTGCAGAGAAGGAGACAACCGAAGAGCACCCTGAGGTCAGGTATCCACCAGCAAAGGATTACAAGTCGTTTCCATCTCGACAAACAACCATGGCTGCCACCACTCCGAAAGGCTCTCCCCCTACCAACACTACAGCCTCAAGTAACGCTCCCAGACCACAGCCTAGATCAGTCAGCACTTCGGAATCACTCAGGCAGACGAACCAAGTCACCAATACACAACCTGCATCTGCTGGGATACCGTATACCTACCAGGAGCCATTTGCACCTCCCAATCAGGGGTCGCAATTCTTGCCTGCGTCTGCCTCCTCAGCTCCGTCCGTTGCTGTCAGAAATCCCCCAGAGATCACCCCATCGGCTCAACCTGCAGTTATGGATGTCGGCTCTCCTATCGTGCAGCCAGGAAGAGTACAACAACTGGTTAAGCACAGCAGTTCAGGTTCCACGGTGAGAGGTGCACCAAACAGCACCAGCCAGGCACCCATCAACGGCAGCCAATCAGCGTACGGGGCCTGGGTGTGCCAGAGTTGCGGCAACCATAACACAGCCTCCTCGTCTAACGCCGTCTGCATGACGTGCCTTTCTCCCTTGAGTACCACACAGAGGCAGACAGTAGCAGCCCTCAGCCAACAGCTGAGTCATACTCTACCGATGGCTGCACCTCCACGTCAACCACAACCTGGTACCTTCCAGATGAAGGCAGCCTCAACTGCTCAAGCTGCCACGGCCTGGGCTGAAGAACCTGTGACTGCAGCTGGTGCCACGCCTGTTCCCTCCAGATCCCTACCCAGCCAGCCGTTTAAGCCAGTCAGTGTCTTCACCTACCTACAAATGGAGGAGGAGGCGGTAGGTCTTTTTCTTTTTCTTATTTCAAAGGTCTGGTTGCTCATTGCGGAGCAGCATTCAAGCGTTTGTCACATCAATACAGTGTGCCTGTCCATTACAGCAAAGACTAGCCTATGGGCTCTGTGGGCAAGTACCCCCTCAACGGTTACAAAGGGAGAGTTGGGGGAGACCACTGGGAGAGACATTGGAACACATTGTCGATGACGCCTGACACTCACGGGAAGACGCTTTGGCTGCGTGCACATTCAGAATAAAATAATTGTGCGTACTTTGCGCTGTACGAGTGCAACCACTATGCGCACGTGGTGTGTCTAGTCCATTGGTCTCTTGAAAGTGATCAAATAGCACCCTCTGCTGTTCGTGCATGGAGTCTATAAGACATTGTAAAGACTTTCCACTGGTTCCCATTCTCTGCAACACAAACCCAAGGTCGTTATTAGCTCACTCATGGAATCTACTTATCATAGCACAATGTTTGTCTCGCCTAAACAAAGTTTTAGGGGACACTTACCAATCCTAACTTCTGTATGACCGTATCCCTGTATAGTATGTATGTTTAAGTTTAGGTTAAGTTTTTGAATTTTTTTTTATAACTTCTACATGCTTTTATTGATTTTAATGAAACTTGGATGCAGTGACCCTTGGGGGGGGGGGGGGAAGGCACAATTCTTCATGGATTACTGAGGTCAAAGGTCATGTAGGGGTCGTTAGAGGTCATTGTTCAAACATGCTTTAAATGTAACTTTGTCTACAAAATTTGGTGGCTTTAATGTCACTTTGATGAAGTTATCCTTGGGTGGGGGTTCATCAGAACTCTTCCAAAACTGGAGGTCAAATGTCATCTAGGGGTCATTTGAGGTCATTGTTTAAAAATGCACATAATCTGACTTTTTTGAAGACCACAAAATATGTAGGGGTCGACCGCAAAAAAGGCGACATGTGATCCATGTATCACCTTGTTTCAGAGACTTACTGTATCTCAGTATCTGAGTACACTTCTCCACTGATTTTAGATGCTGAAAGAAAAGCAGAAAGCAAAAGAGGAGTATGAGATGCAGATGGCAGCACAGAGGGAAGAGAAGCCCAAGACGCCATCGCCTCCACCAAGAACGAAAAAGGCACACAAGAAGGAGCAAGAATTGCCATCGGAAAGAGCTCCGATGTCGCCAAGAATGAAGCTGTCACCCAATCAAGGTAGTGAAGACCAAAACTGATTCACATTCAACAATGCCACTGTAGGGCTGTGTCCCAATAACTTGGCTATGGCTAGGAATAACACACGCATCTATGGAAGCCACTGGCTTGTGGCTGCAGCCACTTCCCGTATACTTGTTATTGGTTGCCTTTAGTGTGATCGATTCGGTAGAGCTGCGAATCATAGAAATTTGCTGAGTAGCCCCATAAAATTTGACTATGTACCTGGACTGATATATTCAAGTCAGGTCAGCCCCCGATTTCAAAAAGCGGTGTGTTGCATTGCTACCCAAGTTACGAAGTGTAACACGTCACAACCTACGATGCGTCGCAATCGTAGGGATACGACGTGTCGCAGCGCTGCGATGCATCGTAAGTTACGATGAGAGTCATGAAATCGGGTACAGGTAAGGTTGTGGCGGAAGAGATCCTCCAACAACACGGCCCATCTGCTTCTCTCCCTTCAGTCGGATCGTTCCTCTATGCAGGACGTTGTCCTCTTGCCTCTCGACCTTTCCTTGGGTTGGTTCTCGCAGGATGAGGGAGGAGGCTGTCAATTCAGGGTGTCGACATCAAAATGTATTGGATTAATGTGTTTCACATGAGGGCTTACAAATTCACCAGCATGTTAGGGGATGCTATTGTAATTTCCCCACCAAGTTCACTCAAATGTTTCTCTTTCTTGTCTTCTGTTACTTGTTACAGATGATGTCCTGTTAACGCCACTCGCGAAGGATTTCACAGCCGCTCCCCGGTCAGTATCACCAGGCCGTTCTCACGTCATGTCGCTGGAAGACAAGAAACGACTAGATGAACAGAGATCCCAGAGTCTGGACCTCATTGAAATACTCAGGGTAAGCTGTCAGGTTAGCTAATTGCCCTTAATACTCGCAGCAGAAGCTGAATTGCGAAGGACACAGCTACAACGTAGTCGAGCTGGAAGGCAAGTTAAGGTGCCTTAGGCAGCTGCGGTACGACCCATGTCTTATCAGGGAGCATAGCTGGAGCAAGTGTGTTGATAATTGCGGAGGGAGAAAAACCAGAGAACTAGGAGAAAACACTCATGGCACAGGAGAGAATCAATGAACAACGTGACGCACATAATGACCCAAGCCGGGGAACTGTTTAATTATTTCTGGTAATGAAACCCAGGATTCCTCAAAAGCGCCCTAGGCACTGTAGCTCGCAAGCCTGAAGAAACCTGTGGAGAGACGACAGTGAGAAGAAATTATAGTTTTAGAGGTGGGAGGAAAACCCTGAAGGAATATTCTGGGAAAAACCCACAGAATCAGGTCGGGACTGAAAACCCAATCCACATGTTGGCCCAGGCGGGATTTGACCCGGGAAGGCGAGGAAAGTACCGCTATGCCAACCTGACTCCCCGAATCGAACCTCTGTGTCAGCAGTGAGAGGCAAGTGCTGTACGCACTGCACCACCTATACCACGCAGTTTAGAAATCATTGTAGTGAATTTTAAAAGTAAAATTGAAGATTAGATGAACACTAAGCAGTGGAATGTTTTCTGAGTTGTTCTGTTATTTAAATTTCATTTAAATTGCGATTTTTTATTTTATGAAAAGGCCGCTGAGGGGGCTGGATATTTTCCCGAGGAGGTTGTTGCCGCCTCAGAACAGATGCAAGGAAGCAACAGCGAGGCGACCAATGAACTTCAGTGGCTCGAAGAAAACTGGGATAACTACGTCTCCACTGTGACTACCATGGCAACCAATCATCTGAAGAAGGAGATAGGGAAGAGTTTTAGCAAGGTGAGGAGTCAGGATGCTAGCCAGGCGCTCAGAAAGCATTATGGGAACGTCGAGAAAGCCGTCGAGGAATGTGTGACTGAAATTCAAAAGAGGGTGAGATAAGTTCTTTACATTTTCCTTCTTGACGTGATGAATATTACAATTTTGTCCTACCTGAGTAAGCTTGTGAAGTTTTTCTCACAAGTCGCTGGACATCACTGAGTGTACAGGGTTTATCAAATAAATTGGCCAAGGGCTAAAAAAAAATTTAAAATTTAAAAAAAATTAAAAAAAAAAAATCCAGGGCGAGTCAAAAAAAGCGAACACCTAAATCTCAAAAGTTGTATTTCATATTTAAAAAAGAAAATAGCACCAAGAATAATAATGACTGAAAAGCCAATTTCATAAGCTACTTTTAGATGAAACAAATTACTGAAATTGCTCAATTCGTTCAAACAATATCACCATTTAAACACAATGACCCTAAAACCTCTTTCGTCCATAAATGCGATTTCAAGAATCGTCATCACAATTGTCTTCAAACATCACCAGCGATAACACCTGAGTTTAAAGTTAAAAATATTCAAAAAAGTCCTTTTGAAGGCCCGTTTTTTAAAATAGATTTATAAAATCATATTGTTTGCCTAAGTAGGGTTGTTAATAAATATATTGTGTACTACAGTTGTTGACAGTTGTTGAAACAAGTATTCTGTGTCATTTTCTTTGTTGTTCCAAACAGTCAGAATACACAATAAATTGCTTTTTTATTTTGGATGAAACAGGTTTAGGGTCATAGCATTTAAATGGTGATATTCTTTGAACGGATTGAGCAATTTCAGTAATTTTTCATTTAAAAGTAGTTTATGATATTGGCTTGCCAGTCATTATTGTTTTTGGTGCTACATATTTTTTTTAATATGAAATATAATTTTGGGGGTTTGGGTTCTACTTTCTTTGACTCACCCCGTGTATGTCCTCAATGCAAATTCTGATTCATCGTCTAAATTTTGTTGGGTTATTTTACATTATGACTCTGAATTGATGTTTTCAATGTTTCATCCAGGTCCTGAGTCTCGTCGACCTTGGCTTCTCCCATAAGCGCGTTTGCGAGTTGCTTTCCACATGCGATGGTGGAGTGGACGAAGTACTAATCAAACTGCACCAAGAGAGGGCGGCAGAGTTTGTTGCTCGTATATGGGCTGCGGAGAATTCTGCTTCTCAAAAGAAACAGGTGGTCGACCTTGGGGTGTGTCGAGATAATGAGAGTAAAGAGGTAGGTGAATCAAGGATGGTGGACACCATATTGGACATGTTCCCTGACTCCCTCAATGTCATTATGATCATTATGGTATAATACACAAATCTGTAGAAACAACGGGTGCGTTCGAGCGTGTTATTCGTGTTAACACGAGTATACTCGTGAGCACACAAACGGCAGGAGTACAACCCACGGGTTAGCAAGAGTATGCTCTCCATCATACCGGGAGTATACTCCTGCACCGAGAGTAATGCACACGCAACATTTTCCTGCACTCGGGAGTAGCAAGAGTAACACGCTCTAGTTCGGTAGTTTAGTCGCAGAGAGTGCTCGACTTGTTACACGCACGGTCCCTTGTTATGATATTTTGACCCTGATATTTTGACCCTGATCACGTTGTGCTTTGTTGCACAAGTCTATTTTTTTTCCTCTGATGACACAGTCACTACAACACGAGTCTGTTTCTTTTCCGTTTACACAGACTCTTGTTTTTTAAGTCCTACATTGCTTATTTACAGAGACGTCTTCGCATCTTGTTGGCTGAGTATGACCTATCAAGCTGGGGCCGTGCTGAAACGGCAGCCACGTTGATTGACAGGAACAAATATGACTTTGATGATGCCATCACAGCTGCTGGACAGTGTGGTGACCTGGAAAGAGCCAAACAGTACCTGGAAAAAGAATGCCAAGTTTGCTTTGCAGAGTTTCCTATGAATAAGGTAAAGATTGGCTGAGTTTGTTCAAAATGGATTCTGATATTTTTCCCACGAGCGCTAGTGGAACATGGAACATGTACATTACATGCATGCCTATTATACAAATATAAACATGATTAAGTGATACTTAATTTAGCTTCATAAAGCACATGCGTAGTAGACTCGTGTACGGGCATATTAACCCAGTGTGTGAAAAGCAAAGCTAGCCACTGACACGTGAAGTGAAGTGAGAATTCAGCTCTTGATCATAGTATGTATGAGGTGTATATGCATAGCTGCCAACTAGTACGATTTTTTCGTAATTATTACGAATTGTTTGTTAAATTACGAAAATACGATTTGCCACTAAAACATTGCGAATTTCGTTACTACCTAACGAAAAAAAAAAAATGTAAAGTATCGTTTTTGACCGAAAACTTCTGGCGAAATGTCGCGATAATGGATGTACTGGTGACAAGTCTAATAAGAATGCAGTCAAGCACCTGATAGACATCGATGCAGTGTGCCCAGTGGAGTACTTGAGGACCAGACTAAAAATATTTGTCAATGGTGTGTCATTTGTGTGCATCTCGTGGATGTGTGGTTGTGTGTACTGTATGTGAGTACTTTTCAGTGACGATCGTGAGCACATTTAGTAGCTTATTGCCGGGATGAGACCCATCAGTTCGAGATTTTAATCATGGAATTTACTAAGAGTATGGTTGGAATAATTGGTAATAGAGTTTGAGTTTGTCACAACGGACAGAAAAGATAAATCAGCATGCGTTTGCAAGGTATGTTGGCGGGATATTTCTACTGCATACGGTGGCCATAGATCATTGTGTGTAAAAACATGATACGAACTCGAAACTCCACATCGATAGCATATGTGCACATGTTATGGATGTTATTATTTATTTGACTTCAACAAACAAATACAGACATTAAAACAAAATTAATTAAAAAAAAAAAAAAAAAAAAACATTTTTTTTTTTTAAATTATCTTTTGGCCTACAGTACATTATTATTCACAACAAGAAGGGTATGCACATGTATGTGTACATGTAAACCATGTACCTGTATTCGATGTTGGTAAAGCTTTTGATAAAACGAGAAGTTGAAAATGACCGCGCGGGTTGATTACTAATTGGGATTTTGAAATGTTGGCAGCTATGTATATGTCACTCAGCAGTTATTCATAAATACCTAAAGACAGTTTACTCAGTCCCATTGGTCGAGAGCCCGTCACGTGGCCGGTTTTAAATGGTTGATAAAGACATGGCTGGCTAGTCTTAAGCACTTTTTCAGTGTCACATGAAATTTGTGACTCCTATCAAATCCAGTTTTATTGTTTGACGTTTACATTCCTGCACAATAATACCAGTGAGTCAGTATTTAATAGTCTTCAATTCACACTACGGGCGCGTCAATCTCCATTTAAAGAGTTGTTTACCAGAGGAACTTACCATTTTATAGCTAGAGGGGTGTTTTGTTGATCGAAATCGTTGTACATTTATAATTTTTGACTTGTCTTGACTTTAGGACCAAAAAGTTTTTATTTTTCTTACCGCAAAGGTATTTAATGAATGGGAACAAGTATTTGAAGCACACATTTATTCCCTTAATACCACAGTATTTCCTTACTAAATTGGAAATGTGTCTCCATCCCAGATTCATATCTTATCAACATTTTTGCAATGACTTGACCCTTATTGAGATGATATATGAAGAAAAAAGTGGCGTCAGGTTGCAACATTCTTTCCTAGCATGGCATTTTGACATGGCTGTATCATGTTATCTAACTTTTTTTTTTCATTTTGTCTCGATATCTTTGCTTTTATATTTCAGTTGAGTACATTGTCACATTGCCAGTGTCTGATCTGCTCGGGCTGCCTCGAAGGCTACTTTAATGAAATCATCACTAATCGGAATATCATGAAAGCAGCCTGCCCGGTCTGTGATAAACCGGATCTTCGCAGGAACGATCCTGAGGTTACGGATTACTTTGGCTTCCTGGATTCATTGGTAAGTCCGGGGGTCGACCTTCATTTCTTTTTTCACTAGCCAGCCGGGCTACTGAAACAGACTCTTAACTAGCCCGCGGGCATTTTCACTAGCCCCCATGGTTTTAAGCTCTGACAGGAGCATAGATGCATGTCGCTTCGTGGTCAGTCTGTCCCCGGAAAATTGACCAAAAATGAGCCCCCTAAGTTTCCGATAAAGTACACCTACCAAATTTTTATTTTCAAAACAAAAAGCAAATAAGATAAATTAAATATTTGCCAAAATTGTTTGTAAACAAAGTTGTTAATGAAAAATTTGTAAATGGAAGCAAAATATGTGCTGTAATATTATAGTCACGTGGTATGCAGTGCGCTATATACCGAGCTATATAGCGCGCTAAATTTTATGGGAAACTAATGGGGCTTATTTTGGTCAATTTTTTGGCGCTATGGGGCAGCATCGTTTTCCATGGGACGGCAGCCTGGGCTTGTATGAACAATCATTTCATGCAAGACTTTCAATGCTAGACAGGCAGAGCTTATTAAGCACTTGCACTTGTTTTTTATAGAGTATCTTATAAACAACAATGTGCATAACTAATTAACCCTACCTCCCTAGCATAATATACTAGGAACCATACCCATCCTGGCAATTCCAACACCCACATGGGAAATCGTACACACACACTGTTGGACTTAGTTTCTGGAGGTATGCCAAACCCAATGTAAAAGACCATCAGTTTAGGGGTACTGTACCCATTCCAACAGATTTCAACAACACCTGCTGTTGGACTTTGATGGGTTGAGTTCGGTTAGGGTTAAGGAATAGTTTGACTAGCCCGCCGCTGTTCTGACTAGCATGTGGCTAGCAGGCTACCGCTAAAGTTAAATCCCGAAGTCAATCAATTTGTTCAAGCATTGCGTTGTTATGGTGGTAGGATTACAGAAACTAATTGTTGCATTAATCAGTTACTGGAGGACATGTAAACACGATCTGGCAATGTATATTCGCAGGGGCAGTTGACGGGTAAATCATCACGCTTTTCCTGATATCTCTCTAGCACACAAACAATTTGACCGGAGTCGGATTTAAATTAGTGTTTATACGTCAGTGAAGGACAAAACCTAATATTGTTACGTAGATCTTTGGTAGAAATGCCCAGCAGAAGCTTTCTATTGGGTACCATGCAGCATACTTTAAGTCTTTGGATCTTCATAATAAACTGGTGCCTTGTTTTCCTTCTTCTATTCTGTAATTTAAGAGAGTGACTTGAATTGACACAAGCATAAATTGGACTCGACCAAACATTATGACTTGAACTCGACTCGACCTTTTTGACCAAATGACTCCAATCAACTCGATCACTTCCTTAAAATGACTCAACTTGAATCGAGTCTCGAAATTCAGTGACTCTTTACAACTCTGCCTAGTTGTCTTCCTAACTTTTCTGTTTTTAACCGTTGAGTGCTTTTAAAGGTTATAAACAACATTGAAATACAAAGAAGAGCTGTATTCTTAACTAGAATCTTTCTTTTTTTTATTCTCATCACAGCTGAAAGGAATCTTGGACGCTCAATCCTACCAGTTATTTCAGACCAAGATGCGAGATTGGAACCTGATGAAAGAGAACAACTTTAGATGGTGTGCCAACGTGAGTTCACATTTTGGAATTCTGTTCCAGAAACTTTTTAACACAGTAGAACTTGTATCTGTCAAAGTCTAAAAACAAAAAATGTAAAATATAATAAATCTTGGAAAAAGTCTTAGCGTTTCTGATGTGCTTTAGATTCCGTTATGTCATAACAATATTACAATTGTATCTGTTTGTTGGAAGTGTGGCAATGGTTTCATCAACGAGGCTCCGGGTCGTCGTAAGATGCGCTGTCATGAATGTAATCAGATCACATGCTTCGAATGTAAGAAACCGGTAAGATTCACTTCATTTTAACCATTCTAGTCTGTACGTGCTATGATTAACAATGCCAAAAGTCATTGTTGCTGTGTATGCTACCATGCATGCATTTAATTTGGTTGTTTTAAGTTGGTTTTCTTAGATACAGACGACACTTTACCATTTAAGAAGGGAATATATGTATGCTTGGCCAGTTTAAGCATATTTAGGACCGGTTGGAGTCTGGCTGTTGATAATTCCCGAGCCAAAGGCCAGAGTAATTATCAGCATCCAGACTCCAACCAATCTTAAATATAGTGTTAAATACAGCCAAGCACATATTTATTCCTATTTATTAACACCTTTTCTGTAAAAAAAAAAATCAAAACTTTTCAGTCAAAAATTCAAAACAAGTCCAAAATTTTAAATTTGTAACGATTTTGTTCAACAGTTTTACCTCATGTTTTTCAAAACACACGTCTTGCTATATTATGGTGTGTCCCTCTTGCGAGAAGTCGTAAACAACTCCATATCATGGAGATTGGTGTGCATGTTGCTCGTACTGTGCCATGAGGCGCAGAACGCAGCTGTGCAAGTGTATTGTGAATTTGGACTATGAAATACAGGGTTCCACCTTAACTTTCTTGTTCATTTGAATTAGCCCGCATTTTACTTTTTAGCTCAAATACAAAATGGCGTATTTTCAGGCTAAATTCTGAGGCAATTTTGTCAGTGTTTTTAAAAAATAGATCTACAATTTAACTTTTTAAAACAGTTGATAAAATGAGATACAAATTGATGAGATTTTCTTTCTGAATTTAATGATTTATTACCTCCTATCCGTTCATCTTTGCCGTATCCCAATAATTCTTTTGATTTGCCAGCCGGGCTAGTTAAGCAATAGTTTGACTAGCCCGCCACTGTTTTGACTGGCATTTGGCTAGCGGGCTACCGCTACTTTCGAAACCCTGTGAAATACTGACTCACTGGTAATTTGTGCATGCCTATGTGAGGAGTGTGAACTTTGAACCAGTAAAATAGTAAAAGGCACCGGATTTCATAAGAGTGCATATTTCATATGATACTGGAAAAGTGTTTAAGACCAGCCAGCCGGTCTTTATCAACCGTTTAAAACTGGCCATGTTAACGCGTTTTTAAGGGAAAACAATTGGCGTCTTTCATTTTCACAGCTATAAATCTTATAGTATTTTACCTTTTTGACATGTCGATAAATGCGGATGTTAAACATCCAACAAACAGTATTGTAAGGAAAATTTTATTCTCTTTCCTAATACCCGCAAACCCTCATTTTGCCAGAACGCCTCACTATTTACCAAAGCAATACACATGTACATACCGTAGTTTAAATATAATTAAATATAATTGGCAGCATATCCCTATAAGAGTTATAAGAGCACACACGTACACCTTTTGTGCTTTATTGTATAGCAGTGACGTAAGGTAAAATGTTTGTTCTACAAAGAAGTTTTTCTTGTAGAACAAACGTCTTAAAAACTTTCATTTTCACCCTTCAAATATATAAACATATTGGGAATGAAACTTCCAATCTTTGATATTCAATTTTTTTTTTTTTATAGAGGGTTATCTGAGGCAGTTACAAGCATTGTTTTATTAGGGTTAAAAACTTCTATTATAACTGAGGGTACCTTTTTCTTTTGATATACCAGTGGATGGATCAACATGAGAACACAACTTGTGCTGAATTTCAGGCTTGGAAAGAAGCTAACGATCCCAACAGTCAAGCTGAAGGATTAGCCATTCATCTTAAAGAGAACGGAATAGGTATGTCGAGGTATATTTTTTAGGGGCGTGGCTACAGTGTTAGAGGTACAGGCACTGGCAACCTCGTTCCCCATGGATACGATCTTGCAGCGCCACGTTGGTACCCATCATGCCTTGCGTGGTCATTTTGTCTCAATTTTGTTTCATTGTCTTCTCTCTTTAGCAAAGATGAAACTTTTCCGATTTTAATCTGAAATCAGATTTTTTAACTTTTCCAATGAAATTTCAGATTTTTTAATGATCGCACAAAAATTTATTTTCATTATAATTTCCAAGATAAGTCGATGAAAATGTCACGTAAAAATGTGCACAAGTGTAAAACACCTATACCAACGCTGATCAGATCCTTTTCCGGCTGGAGAAAAGGTTAAATACTGACCTATGACATTGATGCGCTGTGCTGCACTGCGCAATGCTGTAGCAGCTCTAGCCTTTAGTCAAGTCCCACGCGCTTAGGTTTAGCGTCCTTATTCAGTTACTGGGCGCGCCTCGGCCCGCCGCGGCCCTTTGCGGCGGTTTTTTTTACCCTCCCGAGTTCTCAGTGAGCCCGGCGCAGTGCAGCGCAGTGGACCCAGCCACAGCTCATTACCGATCGGCTATTGTGTTGGCATCATTGTTATGTTAATTGGGCACTCTACCAGCTAGCCGCTCGGCTCGCTGCGGCGGGCTGTGAAGATTAGTTGTCAGTGCGCCCTGGTAGCCTGAGAAGATTATCTGGTTTAACAACAAAGGCGATTAACTCCCCACGAACAAAAGCAATTGACCCCTTCTATTATACTGGAGTTTCAAAGCAGCACGTCTAAAGCCAGAATTGGTACCTTTCTTTCAGGATTGATAAAAAGTGTAACTCCCCCCGAACAAAAGCAGTTCACCCCTTCAATTAAACAGGTACAAGTGGAGTTTCAAAGCAGTACATGTTCATGTAAAAACTAGAATTGGTACCTTTTCTTTCACGATTGAAAAAAAGTGTAGGCCTACATGTACAAACTTGGTGAAAAGATGCGTAGGTGACATAGGTCTAGTGTATGTTTTCAGAAACAAAAAGGATGGATGCTCGGAATAAAATAATGCCATCTTGCGGGACGAATTTAATAAGTCTAGTAAATATTGGGGAGGCTGCACGCACGAAATAAAAGGAATAATGGGATCGGGTGGGGCGAATAAAACCCGTCAATATTTTTGGGAGCTGGATGCTCGGAATAAAATAATGCCATCTTGCGGGACGAACTTAATAAAGTCTAGTAAATATTGGGGAGGCTGCACGCACGAAATAAAAAGAATAATATGGGATCGGGTGGGGCGAATAAAACCCGTCAATATTTTTGGGAGCTGGATGCTCGGAATAAAATAATGCCATCTTGCGGGACGAATTTAATAAGTCCAGTAAATATTGGGGAGGCTGCACGCACGAAATAAAAGGAATAATGGGATCGGGTGGGGCGAATAAAACCCGTCAATATTTTTGGGAGCTGGATGCTCGGAATAAAATAATGCCATCTTGCGGGACGAATTTAATAAGTCCAGTAAATATTGGGGAGGCTGCACGCACGAAATAAAAGGAATAATGGGATCGGGTGGGGCGAATAAAACCCGTCAATATTTTTGGGAGCTGGATGCTCGGAATAAAATAATGCCATCTTGCGGGACGAATTTAATAAGTCCAGTAAATATTGGGGAGGCTGCACGCACGAAATAAATGGAATAATGGGATCGGGTGGGGCGAATAAAACCCGTCAATATTTTCCTCAATATACTTTCCTATGGAGCCAGTATACACTTATTTTAAATATATTTTGTGCAAATAATTATGGCCGTCAATAATCCTCGCCATGCACCACTGGGTCTGTAATTCAAATGAGAGTTAGACAAAAGAATTTATAAACGGAATATTTTTTTTTGAGAAAAAGCAGATAATTGTTTTGTAGGCCTATTGTTATTGAAAATAAAGCAGACTTTATGTTTACTGAAGAACATGTGTCACGGTATCCTTGTATTTAATAAGATAGCAACCACGATGTCAATTGATTTTTTTTGGGGGGGGGGCGGGGTGTCATCAAAATGAAAATTAGAAAAGTCTATTACGCCAAAAAAAAATGTAAGTCTGAAAATTTAAAATTAACAAAAAACATGACCTTTTAAGGGAATTGCGATATTATCTTTCAGATGCATTTATAATAAGCTAAGGGATGTAGTTTAATATGTACGTACGTAGGGCCTTCCTTGTTGCTCGAGAGTTGAGAAGTTTTCTTTGCCGCCATCATGCAATATTGTCGAATAGCACGCAATAGCAGTGAAAACTCTGCAAAATATGAGCTAAATCTATGTCCGATGATTCAAAGACAATGTTTTACTCCTGTTTGTACGAAAATATGCACCGGTTCTCGTACAAAAATCAATTTCGACGGAACAATTGCCATGGGCTGCGTACAAAACTTGCTGCACGTGCGTAAAGGGAATTCCCCTTGGTGAGAAATGGCCTGTGTAATACAAAGGAACCAAGGGCACCAGCGTTCTGGTGCCTTTTGAACACGCTGGTATCCGACAGTAGCGTACATTCCGTGTATTGGGCAATCACATTGTGAGTGCGTGCGGCGTGTGTACTGGTCGATCTTCGTCTGCACTGCAGGTTGGCCTTGTCTAGTCTAGACCCGTGAATGTGGCGGTATACACTGCAACGCGTACATCGTATTGAACAGCTTTCGATCGGCAAACTTCGGCGGGAATAGAATTTTCGTTTGAGTCCGGAAATTTAACAAGCACTTTTATGACCAATACACGCACAAAACCTTATTCGCGAACTTTGAGTTGCGTAGGATCTGTCATTCCAAAGAAATTTCGAGTCTCAAACGGAAATTCTATTCCCGGCGATGCTGGCCGATCGAAAGCTGTTCAATGAGATGTACGCGTGGCGGCGGATACCGCCACGTTCACGGGTCTAGGCCTTGTCATGTTTACAGTTTGAGAAGTTCGTCTCGTTTATGTTTCCACCGCGAATCGAGCCCAGAAATCAGTAGGATGTGCATTGGTCGGTTCATATTAAATCGTACCGTGTAAAATGAATTTGAAATGAAGCTCTTTGAAATCGTGTCATCGATTGAAAAATCGTTAAAATATGTTTATCCATATACTTTCATAATCGATTTTCACCATCCCAGTAGTTTTGTGCGGATGATCTAATTTCCTTGCCCGACTTTATATTTATATCCCATTTTAAACCGTCCCCGTTTAGTCTGACTGCGGAAAGTATTCATTGAGAGGTTTCCCGGTTGATACCCGGTTTAATACATAGGCCTACGGCACCGTATTAAATTCCACCCTGGGAATTGGAACATAATCAAAATATATTTCTACCGAGAAAGAAAATAACGTTACAGCCTTCCTCCAAAAGTGATACAATGTATATCTTTGGTGATAAGAGATTGTCTGTGGAAGTTCTACTAGAAGCTGGCAAAATAATCCTGGCAACTATTGTGTCGGTGTATTTAAACTGCACCTTGCAAGACGGTGATTTGTTTGCATCATACAGCAAGAAATCAGTGTCGGCGCGCTGCGGCGGGCTGTGTGTATTAAGTGCGTTCAGCCGTGTCACCTATTGTTATTCATGTTTTCCACCTGCGCCGCACGGCGCCGTGCTATCGGCAGGCCGAGAGAAGCTGGAGTGCGGGCCAGTGCGGCGCAGTGGGAGCAGTGAAGCGGATCGCGGCGCGCCGAGTAATTTTTTATGGACGCTCAGCCTTACCCGGACACTTGACGCACCCCGGATGCTGACACGTAAAAAGACTAGGACGAGCGGCGTATAGCCGCGAGGAGGATTCACCTGGAGGGGGACAGAATTAACTAGGACGATTCCGAGGAGGATTCCCGCAATCCTTCTCGCGGCTTCACCCGGACACTTGACGCACCTCGTGCTAGTCTTTTTACGTGCCAGCATCCAGGGTGCGTTACGTGTCCGGATGGTCCGGGTAAAGGCGCGTGGGACTTGACTAAAGGCTATAGCAGCTCAGACCCAAGGTCCAATTTCAGAATTTGTTTGCTTAGGCCAGTTTCATCTCTGCTTTAGGTTTCTTCAGGCTTGCGAGCTACAGTGCCTGGGCGCTTGTTTCATTACTAGATATAATTAACAATTATATTCAGTGCCTTCAGACAGTATATCATTTCTTGTGCCTCAGATTGTCCAAAGTGCAAGATGAGGTACGAGTTGGCCAAGGGAGGCTGCATGCACTTCAAGTGTGTCCAGTGTACGTTTGAATTCTGCTGCGGCTGTGGCAGTCTCTTCAACAAAGGCAATGTGAGTAGCGGATCTGAGTAGGAGGCGGCCGGGAAAAAAAAGGAAGCGGCTGGGAAAAAAGGAACCGAGCGGGGATGAGAAACTAGTATTATGTTTACACTTGGCCTTAAACTCAATCATGTAGGATAGGATGCAAGCGTTAGTTGCCAATCTGAATAGTGTTTGCCCCAGAGATCCAGCCTATATACATCTCTTTGTACATAATTGCCTCACTGTCATCTGTGAGCCGGGCAGTGCTATTGTATAGGATTACCGTGTATTTTTATTATTATTTATTTATAGGGCCTGGACAAATCATACTCACAAATATGACCAAAAACAAGCACATGAACATTAAGGCCAAACAAATAAGTAAACAAACACACAATCAAAAAAATATTTGAATAAGTAGAAGATAAAAGAATAAATTAATTAAAAAGCATATTAAAAGCAATAGCTTGGAATAAAGAATAGCTTGGGAAACTCAGTCCAATAGGGCAGAAGGCATCTGTGAGTAAACTGATGAATTTTGTAGAAATGTAACTGACTGAGCAGACAAATAGAGTAGAATACCAGCTGCAGACATCCAGTATGATAGAAGTTAGATGTGATTGTGACATCGGTTTTTATTTGGCAGGAATGTCGTCGGTTTGCATCCTGTTTGAATAGAGGTCTGCATGCACATCATCCTAGAGACTGTCTGTTCTATCTTAGAGATCAAGACATCGAGGCATTACAGAAGCTTCTTCAGGTAAGTCCATCCAATCATCTCCACCCAGGAGTATAAATGGGTACCTGTGAAGGTAGAGTCCAAATTGCGCTGATCTTGAGCTGCTGCAGAAAAATGGTCTCATTCCTGATGAACAGGGGCAATAATTGTGATACGCATTTGATCATATTCATATGGAATTTGCGCATTATAAATGTATAAATTATTATTATTGTTATTATAATAAGACTTCAAATCCCAGAACAGTTGTTTTGTTTGGTTAAGCTTTAAAGCTTAAATGTTAAGGAACAAACATTACACACAACACCTATGATTTTAATCAGCTCCTTGGCAGTGAAAATCTGGGCTCAAAAAAGTGAGTTTTCGGCATGAGGTCATTTTTTCACGCTCTAGAGCTGAGTCAATAAACAATGTGGTAATGAAAGGGTTTTAATCATTGTGTACATGTATGTATCAAATATCAATAATTGTACAACTTACCGGTATATTATTTAACCATGTTGCACATTTGTATAAAAAATGACATCATTGAAATAAGTGTTACAGAATTGAAAATTGAAAAAGCTCCGGGCAAGCAGATTTGGTCAAGTAGACAGATTCAGTCACTTCAGTTCCCTGCCTAAAGCCCGGTTCATACTTCACGCGAAAGCTTGTGCGAAGCGAAATTCATGTCGTCAACAATGGTAGACGTGCTTCGAACGTATTGTTGACGTCACGAATTTCGTTTCGCTTTCGCGTGAAGTATGAACCGGGCTTAATGCGTATCTTTTGATGTTCTTGTCCCTACAGAAACACAACGTTGAGTACAAGCGTAACAATCCACAAGCTAACCAGCAGCAAGTGTGCAGCGTCAAGGAGCAAAAGGAACTTCCTGATGGTCTGGAAGACGCCGAGTGTGGGAGAGAAGTTGTACAACAGACCGGACTGTGCAGGTGAGTTAAGAAAAGGGTGGGGTTTAGTCAATAAAAGGGGGGGGGGTTGAATTTGAGAGAAGGGTGGGGCTTAGTGTAGCAATCCAGCCAACCAGCAGTGAGTTTGCATCGTGATGGAACAAAATAGATGGTCTAGAAGACACTCGGCATAGATAGAAATGTGCCAAGTTAATCGACTTGTTAGTCACTTGCGACCTTACATGCGAGTCAGTTGCAATTGACTTGTGAGTCACTTGGACCTTACTTATGAGTGACTTGTGTTTGACTTGCGAGTGTCTTGTGATTGATTTGTGAGTGACCTAGTGAATTACAGGTGACTCACATGACCTAACTTGTGAGAGAAATGTGAGTCACTTGTGACCTCACTTGTGAGTGACTAAAGAGTGACTTGTGAGTCACTTGAAACCTTACTTGTGAGTGACTTGTAGTGACTTGCGAGTGACTCGCGACCTTACTTGTGAGTGACTTGTGAGTGACTTGCAAACTTACGTGTGAGTGACTTGTGAGTGACTTGCAAACTTACGTGTGAGTGATTTGTGAGTGACTTGCAACCTTACTTGTGAGTGACTTGTGAGTCACTTGAAACTTTACTTGTGAGTGAGTTGCGTCCTTACTTCTTCTGAGTGACTCGTGAGTGATTTGTAAGTGGCTTGCAAACTTTTGTGCGAGTAACTTGTGAGTGAATTGTGACCTTACAAGTGACTCGCTAGTGACTCCGTCCTTACTTGTAAGTGACTTGTGAGCTACTTGCAAGCTTACGTGTGAGTGACTTGTGAGTCACGTGAAACCTTACTTGTGAGTGACTTGTGATTGACTTGTAAGTGAATTGCAAACTTGCGTGCGAGTCACTTGTGAGTGACTCGCGAGTGGCTCATGACCCGACTATTGAGTGTCTTAACAGTTGGCTTATGAGTGGCTTGCAACCTTGTGAGTCTTTTACCTTACTTGTGAGTGACTTGTGAGTCACTTGTGACCTTAATTATGATGAGTGACTTGTGAGTGACTCGCAACCTTACTTGTGAGTGACTTGCGAGCTTACTTGTGAGTGTCCTGTGAGTGACTTGTGACCTTACTTGTGAGTGATGTACAAGTGACTTTCTAACCATTCTTTGACGTGTCTTCTCGGGCAGTGTGCACTACAAGGAGTACCTAGTCAGCATGATCAACCAGAGTCACATTGACCCAGCTGATGAGTATAATATTGCCGATCTTACAATCATCCTTAAACGCAATGAGATTGCGGTACCAGCCAGAGCTAATAAGGAGAGCGAGGGGGCATACAGAACTCGAATACTTAAGGTCAGAAACTTTTTTTATCAAATCTCTATTGAATTTCATCGTAAAACTGCTAGCTTTGATTTTTTTTCCAGAGGATTCATTTATTTCCAACAATGTTCACGTAAATATGCATTCTCTCTTTCTGTTGTTGCATTTATGGAAAATGTTTTCTGAGATTTTATTGTAATTTAAGCAGAATTTTCCCAAACATGTATGTGAAATTTATCCAGATTTTCAAAAAACGTCCTCCCAAAAATTCCTGTTGCTCCTGAAAATTTGAACAACAAACAAATTTGTAAAAATTCCTATATTTTCATCAAATCTGGTACCGTAAAATGAAAGTTTTCTGTGATGTTTTAAGCTAAAACTGAATCTGATTATCATGATTGTAAAGGAGGAACGTTTAGGAAAGAACGCACTGTTCAAACTGTTCAAGCAAAACATCAGAGACACTGTATTTCATGGCCTTACATATGGATTGATTTTTAGTTGTTATTTTTGTGTTCTTTGTAGGAAGTGAAAGAAAAACTTCCCTTGGAGAGAAAGAATCCACGAGACCGAGCTCAGTCCCAGTGAAAGGTGGGTCTATCTCTCTTCCGCCCACTCTAACACAAGCTGTCTGAAATAGACTGTATGCAGAAATAGCCGAGGTAATAATAAAAGAAGTAAACTAAAGTAATACAATTAAAAAATAAATTTGCACAAATTACATTTTACTTCATTTCTGCTTTATATTACGTATTTACTACACCTAGCCTTCTAAAAAAAAATAGATCAATACCCGCCCACTGCCATTTCCATCCCTACTCTTTGAATTTGGATGAAATAACTACTTCTTAAGTCTTTTCCTTTGAAAAAAACTTCAAACGATTTGCACTTTTGCAGAATATTGTTTCGGATTTATTGATGATGTCATATGAAAATCATGTTAGCGAATGTAATGTAAAATGTGACTCAATACCTTAGTATCAAATCAAAAATATTTTGCTGCTGATTCGAAGTGTTTTTCACCTTTCCTTGGTATATTCTTAGTCAGAGAATAATTGAAGGGGATTTCAAAATTTCTCGAGTATTACTGTTGTACAATTTAATCAATATCGGTATTTGAAGACCAGTATACTATTATAATATCGGACCGCGGTTTGTGGATAACATAATGTGAATATCGATCTCTTCTGCGAAGAAATGTGGGGGTGGAAAGAATTAATGGCGAGTTTCAGGAATATGCCGAGTCCATCACAAGTCCCTGCAAGTCCATCACTGCTTGTCAATGGATTTCACCGCGTTAAGCCTCTTATCATGCTTTGTTGTAGTCGGACGGATCAAATTTGCACAACCAATTAGCTGCAAAATTAAAGTGGTTACGCACAGCGCACAGCGTAGCCAAAATTCAAAAGGTGATGATAGTACAGCTGATTAAGTACAATGTCACCAGGAACTTAAAGGACAGCTGGTGGATTTTTTTATCAGTAGGGTAGAAGACTGATGATAAGGTCAGTCACTGTAATTTGAGCCGAACGGTGGATTGCAATCAGTTGAATAGCCTTGCTGCATTATCCATTGTGTCCATTTTAGAGTGAGTTGTGTACTTTTATGCTAGCAAAAACATCACATGAAGAGATATAGTCATGAATGTGTGATACTGAGATAGATTGCAGGAATCAATGTAAGTTTTGTTCAAACCCAATGAGTTTTAGTTATTAACCTGAAAGACTTTGAAACCCTTTTTTTTTCTGAAATTCAATTTAAGTTGTTATTTAGTTAAAAACAGCTTTGTATATTTTTGCCCAGTTTGCCTTCAAAATACACAGGATCCACTAATAATAAAATGAAAGTTGTGGCACCAAATTCTTCAACTGTGTTTAACTGCAAACAAACATCAAAAATTTAGTGGGCCTGAAACATTGGCTAATCATTATTACAATTGTAAATAGCACGAGGATCACATAGTGTAAAGTGATATTGAAGGATTAAGCCACGTTTTTTTCTCAAGGAAATTCATTTTGTTCAGGCTTGTCTATTCATTTATGGGAGACGTAGTAACGATAACATGCTGTATTATATTCAATGTAAAAGCAAATAGGGTAATGGTTTTGTGCTGGTAATGGTAAGATTGAATTACAATAGAATCTAGAACATCTTCATCTGGGGCAGTCATCGACTGAGCTATTGTGTCCAGTGCCTTAATGATTGGTTTCCATAGCAACCCTGAAAGGGTTCAGTATGTAACGCCACATTCAGTGGCGTATCTAGGGTTAAACTTCTGAGAGGCCACCGGGGGGGGGGGGGGGGGGGGGTTGCAGTAATTTTTCATGGGGCAGTTTTACCACTAATTTCATTACGGCTGTCCTGAACATATCGAATATTCGATCACCAACCGAATATTGGAATAGTTTTTTGCCAGTTTGAATATTAAAAAAAAAAAAAAAAAGTACGCGGTACACAAACAACTCTGATGTTATTTTAAATGGAGATTCGGTCAAATGCAGTTTTGAATAATTGCAAACTTTTTTATTCGGAAAAGGACAGCCCTAAATTTATGTGTTCAAGATATAATGTGTAGCTTGCATTTTTCATTGAAGTCTTTATAATGACCCAGTGGGATGTGTTATTCCGATTTCGCCCTCTTGGGAAATCATGATGTTTTTGATTTTCCCAACTTCTCATTTAATCAATGCCTTAGGTATTACTTCATGTAGCCATGGTAACGTCACTATTCATCCATTGTCTGTTTTTTTTGTAAGTAAAGGGAAGGACCTATGACTTTCATCTATCTGTTTCATATCAGAGGGTTAGCTATGATTTTTAAAATCTGTATTAAAATGTAAAAATTTTGACTTTAAATTTGATGTCGAATAAGTTGACACAGATTCGCTTGGGTTGGAAAGGAATGGCTTTGAAGTGATTGTTTACTTTCAGTACTAAAAGATTGTATATGAATGCTGTATCTATTGTATGCCTTAACTAACTGTGATTTCAGGCGGTGAAATAAAATCAGTGTAACACAATGATTGTTTTTCCAAATAAGAACTGCGTTAATTAAGGATGTGGAGTCAGTGCAACTCGCATTTTTAGGAAAAAAAACGCTTGCTGTTTGGAAAGAAAACCTTAAAACCCACAGTTTTTCCTGACTAAAGAGAGAAACGAGGGGAATGTGATAGCCTTATTTAGGCTCAAGGTCCGATCGTCTTAATGGCCTTCCTCGTTTCAAGAGACCCTGGCTTTCGTCCCGTCCCCCCCCCCCGGCGTTGTCCGAAGCCTGACAACACTCATTACACAGCTGGATGAAAGGTTGGTTGCTATGGAAATATCCTTGTATAAGATCATTATTTTATCAGTTAAAAAAAAACCTTGAAATCGGGAAGACGCCCTTTTATCAAGAGAAACTCGGAAAGCATCCCAGGGGATTGAGCTTTGCGTAATTTCATATTTTTTCTTGAAAACATTGAAATATGGATGATCACCATTCTTGTTCCGTGGTCTACACACGAGTTGTTCCATGGTACTATGGGGACCGAAGACACTGTGGGGACAGCAGGAGGACCCCATAACTCGGTCCTAATTTGCCTAACAATAAAAAAAAAACTTCCTCATAACGCGGTGACGACCCGCCCATTATAACGTTCGGTTACTGAAAAAAAAACTTAAGGGCCTACTGGTGTTTCACACAAACTCGGAAGCGAAGCCAATTTCATGACGTCAACAACTGAAGTCTCTCACGAAGTACGAATTAGCCTTTAACTTTGGGAGGCAAAAACAAACCTGTCCTGGCCCTATTCCGCGTGTTCCCTCCAGCAACTCATTTCCGAGTGTCCTAGATGTATAATGAGGATTACGGTACAGTACGAGCGCCGCTCCAAAACAAGTGGTTAGATCATGGAGGAATAAGAACTTATTCTTATTCCTCCATGGTTAGATTCGCCCCCGTTATTAATGCTGTGTCCGAAACGGGCCTCCACAGCTACTCTGTGCACGAGATATTCACGTGTGCAGATCAGAGCCACACCAACGAATGTGACTGATAGTGATAGTTATCTATCCTGGCATGCAAATTTTATGCGACACCGCGCGCCAGCCAAATTGAAGTCGACTTTAGAAACTGTGACGTCACTTTGATCAGAAATGTGGACTAAGCTGTTGACAGATTGGTCAATTTGTCTGACATGTTTTTGTAATACAACTGGTTACGGAAGACCCGATATAGAAGGCGCCCGCTGAATGGTCAGAATCTCGAGGTCAAGACGCAGTCTGTTTTGCATAAATCATTAATCGCCGAATCTGTTCGCATGTCATGATATCTTAGACCTTCTATTCCATATGGAGCAAGTCCTTGTTCTAGTCTTGGCGACATGTTCCCATTACGTAGTCTGGTTGTATAATGGTCAAAGTCCCAGAAAATGGCTTGACAATTAGGACGCAGATCAAGTGTCGCTACGTATCAACATTGCAGGAACCAACCAAATTACAGTTTAAGCCCGAAACCTGCAAACAGACGGAGTTCATATGTGGTATAGTTTTCCTTCAACTGGGTACTTTTCGGCATTCATAAAAAAAAAATGTTTTTCAATCTTTAATATTCTTCGTAGATATAAACCACATTTCATTTTGAACGTTGTACCAAACAGTTTAACAGTATTCGCCTATCTTTGCCACTCATATGGAAATACTGTGCGTTGAAGTGTATACTACAAGTTGTATATAAAAAATACACAAATAGGTCTACTTCTTTTGAAATTCAACGTTGAACCAATTGCCAGTTTGAACTCAATTTCTCCAAGGTAGATTTGATGGAGTTAATATCACAGGCGCTTGCTGATTCGCAAGAAAAAGCGATGATTGATGATTTACTGATGAATAATTTATTTGTACTTTTCAAGCCAGTAGTATTGTCGTTGTCCATCCGCCCGTGTGTAATGCATCGCCTTTAATACCACAAAACGCACTTCGCACGTACGTCAGTGGTTGAAGAAGTGAGCATATTGAAGAACGTGCTGCCGTACCAATAAAGAGTAGCAGTTCATCAATACGTCAAGGAGCATCATCTAAAGTGACGTCTTAAGTGAACACCGAGTGTTGTTCTGCCACATCCTTATAGGTGCAGTCTATTCCTTCCTCCATGGATGCAGGGACTAGTGTGTGTGAGGAGTTCGTGGGAGAAACTTGAGGAAAGATTTGACTCGTTGATTGCCATGGCTGTTCCAAGTAATTCCACAATGGCAATATCGGAGCCAGATTTTGGCCTAGCCACTGCATACAGCTTGGTAATGGTTGTGGCCCTCCTGGGAAACATTGCAACCATCTGTAACTTTAAGTGCAACGACTGGTTGAGAATCCACAAGTGTCATGTGTATATCCTGGGCTTAGCTGTGGCAGACTTGGGTACGGCTCTGGTGCCGTTACCGGTGAACGCGTTGATAGCTGCCCAAGGATTATGGCCGTTTAGTCGGCAGGCGTGTATGGCTTACGACTACTTCCGAATTGTGATTGAGAACAACGGAGTCTTAGTAACCCTACTCATCAGTGTGGACAGGTGCCGACTTTTATGGTTGGATTTTAGTAGTTATATCAGGGGAAGTACCCCGAGGCGCGTGTCGCTAGAGTTGGGCCTTACTTGGCTCTTGCCTGCCGTGGGTCACGGTGTAATGGCTGTGGTGTGGATCATCATTGTACCGCTTGATGAGCGAGACGCGGAGACAACACCAGACTGTCAAGATGTACCTTCTGATGCTGACATTCCATTCAGCGCATTGTACGCCGTACTTCTTATCTTCACCCCGGGATTGTTTCTCGCTGTTTTGAACACTTTCACTTTCATCGGTGTTGCGCGTAAACTCAAGCGCCGACGCCAGATTGCTGACGGGGTGGCGTTTCGTGGTCCTCCTTCCTCCAACTTGGCGCCGATGAAAAAGCAACATTCTGCATTTCCGAGAAGTGATAATGATAATCCTGAAGTACTGTCGGCTAGAATGAAAGAATCAAATATTCCCTCACTGTCCTTTAACGTGGTTCATGATCATCAGGATGGCTTGTCAAGTACACGGTGTGGCAGAGATGCTCGTCCAACACTGGACCGCACTTCGGAGGAGACTGCTCAACCCGGGCCGAGTGCCGCAGTGGAGAAAGTGCGTTCTCCGCGAGATATCTCAAGACCGGACTCGCAACCAGACTTGCCAAGTCGTGCTTCAAACTCCAACCCACAAAGATCGGAAAACCAACGGCATATAGATCGACACAGGACACGCTATGTCCGGCCTGCCGTCATGCTAGCCGGTATCGTATCGGTCTTTGCTCTCTGCTGGTTCCCATTCGCCATTTATTACATCTATGTACATATTGTTTGTCCGGCTTGTTACTCCCACAGAATTCAGTTATGGTTGCGGTGTCTCATGTACGCCAATTCAGCCATAAATCCATTCATATACGCGCTTACGGATCGGAAAATCAGACACTGGTATGTTAGAATATGGAGACAGCTCAGACGTCGTTTGACAAGAAACTTATAAACTTTTTTTGTACAGAATACCTTACAAAAACATCATTTGTTTATCAGGCACGAATTCAAAACATATACAGTGTTTCATTCAACGAATTCTCCATTTCATTCGGCGAATTCATCAGGATGAATGCACCGAATGAAATGATGAAATTTATTTATTTATTTATTTATTCCTGATCTTTTATCAAGGTAGCCCATTCACATAATGTGGTCTTCCACGGGGCCCTGAGCATATAATTATAAATAAATAAAACAAAACTAACAATTACCGAATGGAGTGATGAATTTGCCGAATGAAACATTGTATATGTATTAAATTCGTGCCTGATGTACAAATGATGTTTTTGCAAGGTACACATATTCTGTAAAGTTTATAAGTATGAATAATGCAGTTATGAATTCACAGAATGAGGCGATAAAATTGACGAATGGAATGATGAAATTGCCGAATAGAGTGGTGAATTTGCAGAAAGAAAATGGAATTCGCAGAAAAGAATGAGGAATTCGAAGCAAAACAAATAAGGAGTGATGATGAGTTTGCCGCCATGATGAGTCTGACGAATTGAGTGATGCGCATGGGCGTCAATCCTGGGGGCCGGACAGGCCCCCCCCCCCCCATTTTTCGGGGCCCTTAAGCGGGCCCCGAACGCTATGCCTTAAGCTGAGAATACCTCTAAAATTATGTTTAAATATTTATCTTTAGCTAAGAAAATATTGGTTAAAGTGGTCAGAAATTGCCTCAGATCGCACCACGGAGCATTTAGAATCCAAAATTGTTCGGGGCCCTTAAGTGGGCCCCGATCCTATGCCTTTAGCTGAAAAAAAGCTGGAAAATTATGTTTAAATTATTATCTTTTGCTAAGAAAATATTGTTTAAATTTGGCAGAAATTGCCTCAGATCGCACCACAGAGCATCTAGAATCTATTTTTTTTCGGGGCCCTTAAGCGGGCTCCGAACCACACGCCTATAGCTCAGAATACCGGTAGCTGATTCAATTACTCCAACCTCGAAAACGATGTTCAAATAATTATCTTTTGCGAAGAAAATATTAGTTAACGCATGGAGGAAAGTGGTAAGCAATTGCCTCAGATCACACCACAGAGCATCTAGAATCAATTTTTTTCCGGGGCCCTTAAGCGGGCCAGAATTAATTTTTTTCGGGGCCCTTAAGCGGGCCCCGAACCCCACACCGTAAGGGCTTCGCGCTCGCATCAGTTCTGATCAAGGTATGCCCCCCCCCCCCCACTTTTGAGAAGCGATTGACGCCCCTGGTGATGTGAACTATTCAATCCATTTTTTTTGGCGTTCCATATATGATAATGGGTTTTCTTCTGTATATACTGTCAGTTCTCCAAGAACTTTATAGTTCCGTATTAACACATCATAGGCCTGCCGCAAACAGCCTGTTTGTTCGGGCCGCGCGTGTCCCCCAAATAAAACGATGTTGTGTTTTAGTGTAACCATAAACCACGGCCAATTTGTCAGTTTGATTCAATATTGGTTCGGGACAGTTTGTGTATTTCACACTCGAGACAAAACGCAAACCGTTGGCGATGAAGGAATGAAAGGTGTATAGGCATAATTAAATTGGCAACAGGAACAGACAGACGTGACCGGGTGTCTGGATCGTCACGTTCATCTAAGGGGATACTGACTGACGCAAGTGAAGATCGTGAACTTTCTTGTTGAATTTGGGAGCGAGACCTTATAGTATGAATCGAATAATTCTGTAGTATTATTTCAAAACACACAGCCCGTTAAAACTTGCAGTATTGAGAAATTCGACCGATTTGCAACGCATCATTTGAATAAAGTCTTTAAAGGGTTCATGAAGTGAACTTTTCTAAGGAACATTATTTTGTGCTCTTAAATGTACGAAACACTTAAACTTATCCATGCTTTTTTCGGACGACTGAGGGTGTTGTTGCTGTGATGTCATTGCAGGAAGACACTGTTAAGTTTAGGGGTTTTCTGTTCAAATTGTGATCCTAACATTTGCTCATTGAAAACGCTTGAGAGAAAAGTTTGTTCATTGGCTTACTGCCATGTACTGACACAACAACGAATCATCATAAGAAAAGAAAATTTATGGCAGCGAAATATCCAAAATTCTTGCAACTTTTGGTGCTGAAATACCTGTAACATTGAGGTTTCTGCCTGCATGACATCACACTTTTGCTCGTGACTATGGATATTCTCATTAGCATAAAATTAAAAAAAAACTACCCAAGTACCCTTGAAAATGGCAAAACGAAAATTGAAAATAGGGTTTAAAGGGACACAAACGTGTATTTTCAAGGATTGTAATAATACAATGCAACTTCTCACTAACTTTTTAGTCTAAGATCAGAGTATTGCTTAATTTGTCTTTATCCTGTCATTCCTGTGTAATTGATTTTATTTTAAATGAATAAAAAGGAAATCTTGTATCTATCACCATGCTTTGTCACTGAATTTCATGGAATGCGGAGGTTAATTGAAGACGGTTTCTGTGATACGTGTGACCCGAATGCGGTGATTATGTTTGGCAAACCTAGGGGCCTTTTCACACTGTTGGCGTGCTGAAATCAACACAAACCCACCTCAAGCGGAACCGGGCCCGTGTTAAAATAACACGGGTAGTCGGGTATATATACAGGGTGTCTAGAAAAATACCATCGAACCTGCAAAGCGACTTTTTCACAGCTTGGAAAGATTTCCATATACGAAGTTCACTAATTTTCCTCTGTATTGACTAACAAGCCCCCAGATAGCAATTTCATGTCATCAAAGTCAATTTGAGCAGTGAGAAAATACAAGCATTTTCTTAGAAAACACTTAGAATTTTTCAGTCCAATCTCATAGGGTTTGTAAACAGGGTGTTGGGTGAACTTCGTATATGGAATTCTTTCCCACAGCTTTACAAATACAAAATGTCTATACATATTTAGAGAGTATAGTCCATTAGCTTTTCAACAACGAAAACATTTTTCCAATCAGGTAAATATTTATTGAGTTATGGCCAATTGAAAACAAGTACCGCTTTTTCATTTTGTCCACGGCGACTTTATTTTGACTGCCGCCATAAGAACACGGACCGAAAATTGCATTTGTGGAAAAAAGGTTACAAAGTAGAGGGCAGAGACAGAGCAACACAGTATAAACATCTATGTAGTTAACCAAACTAGTCCTTTTCAGGACTACCATTACTTCCAAAGGATTAATGACCATTGTTGCCCAAAAACATTAAAAATGAAATGAACAAAATAAATAAAGAAAGATTAAAATATTAAAGAAAGCAAAACTACCCTCACCCAAATCCATCATATTTCTAACAAATGACAACATACCTTAAACATGCTGCCACCATTTCAGTCATGTTCTCTGTATCCAATAACAGCACTGAATGATACTGTTTTTTGTGCAAAAAGGAACCAGACTATTTTTCCTTCCAGCCTTGCTTTGGTTACGTTGATTTGAATGGGAGAAAAATCAAGATGGCCGCAACATGATAATGGTCTGTTTAGACCATGGACAGATTGAAAAATCAGCACTTATTTTGAATTGGCCATAATTCAATAAATATTTACCCGATTAGAAAGATTTTTTTCATTGTTGAAAAGCTAATGGACTTTACTCTCTAAATGTGTATAGATATTTGCGATGTATTTTTTTTTTATAAAAGCTGTGAAAAGAGGACGCTTTGAGGTTTCGGTTTTTGTTAAGACACCCATAGGCAAAGCGTACAGTTCACACTTACATGAGGTGAATACGGGTCGGCTGTTGCATTTGGATTTTATTTTTTACAGCCTTCAGCTGAAGTTGAGTCATATTTAGATTTTTGTTTGTAATAACTATATTGTCTGTGTTTCATGAATCACGCGTTAACCAATGCGCAACTCCCTTGACCAGCACAACTCAAGGTTATTTTGATTTTGGTAGAACGTATCGACATGACCTACGTGACTAAAACAATATTCAACATCTGACGAATGAGTGATTGATTCGTGACTAGTAATGGATTTTGGCGTCCGGAGAGATGTAAATTTCAATATTACTTTTTTTGGTCATGATACCGACTGAGTGCGTTTGTGGTATTGTTTCATATTAATGACTGAGCACAGGCCTTGATTATTAATATAAAAAAAAAATCCCGTTAGTGAAGGGCATAAGTCAACGATCACGAACGTCGCCAGATTAATTTTGAACCCTGTTTTGGACGGTGCTGTGACTCGCCCGAATGAATTCCCCTAATTCAAGATTTTTCATAATAACGCAGCTGCGTGTTTCTGAATTCGTCAAAGCAAATTATACGGGCTGGGATTTCACATTTGACATTTATCTTGATGTCAGTACCGTGTTAAAGGTCCGTGCAAAGTACAGTTTTTTAGACACAACTTGTGGATTCATGTAGCCAAGGAAACGTATACAACAGGGAAAAACAGTTACGAAAATACCAACGTTCCCCCTAAGTTTACTTACATGACTTAGGTATGTGTTATGTATATACAATATTTGCTTTTGCTGTATTTTTCAGAAATGGTTGGATTTGGGGGCTAGAATTCCATAGCAAATATTGTTACACTGACCTGTTTAAAGTTTTGTGTTCAAAGATGAGGGGGAAAAACAAGTAAAAAATGTTTTCTTGTAGTCTGGTTCCCTGACCCTACCTCATACAAGCAGCAATTTTATTTCACGTCATAATTGTCAGGTCAGGGAATTGTCAGGTCAGGGAACCAGACTAGTTGGCTTGCACCCGTTCACGGATGTGCAACCGATTGCAAACAAAATGTGGACTAACTAAATTTGGTAAATTGGGGGTAGTATTTAGAAAAAGTCAGTTTTTTCCAACGATGGTCGGCCGACCATCGTTGGAAATTTATACCAAAAAAATCCATCTTTCTTGAAAATGACAGCACACCAGGTGCCAGGATTTGAGGATGCGTGAGACTATTATTCACTTACAGTCAAGTAAGGTATTCATAATAATATTTGGTAGTTTCCCTTTTTTGGTGTTTGCACAACATGTTGTATATTTAGCTTTAAACAATGTAGAACATTTTTATCTTCAAAATGTAGGGACCTCAACTATTTGATGTAGCTCTTATATCTCTGAATTACATCAATAAAAAGGGCTAAGAATAAAGATTCTAGGGACATCGTGTGAATGAGCCAAGCTGTCCATGATCTGCTCTTCAGTCTTCACATTATCAAGAATAAATCATAATCCGACAGATCTAGGGCATGTTGATGCTGCTCTACTTTTATACAGTCCGCCAAAGTCCCACAGGTTTAGCCAAAAAGTGTAGGCCTACTTTTTCTGAACAAAACAATGCGGACGTCTGAGAGTTGTGACCTACATTTTACGTCTGTCCCCGTGTAAAGAAATAAAAGAGTGGAATTGTTTACAGCAAACTCGGGTCACGTCAATCCTTCGACCATTGCACTGATCGAATTTAAATCTGATCGTCTAAATATAACTTGCATTACTCAAACTGGTCTACGGTTACTGGAACAGCGTATTGCATTACTGAAGCAGTATGGGCCTACTTATTGTTTTGCAAAGATGCAAATTGTCACTGAATTCCTTGAGAACTAAATTCCTTGAGAAAAAAACTTACAGCAATTAAAACACAAGAGGGGAATCATCTACATCTACATCTACATCAATTTTATTCCTCGTGGATATAGGTCGGCACGGACATCCGGGATTTGTTTTTTTTTACATTGGCTTATCTAGCTCCTAGACCTATTTTCTTGAAACTCAAATCTTGAGTCTGGAGAGCTGAATGGTATTAACACATATCAGCCGATGCAAACTGTTGTGCAAATGATTAGATGTTTTCATCGGATGACGTCAGCCCGCCCCCACCAAGGCAGCTGCTCGTGTAAGTGGTGGACCCTCACGGGACGGTTGGTGGCGCTGCGTACGTTGCCTTCTTATAAGAGCCAGTGAAGGACATTATGTTCAAGTGAATAGTTTACAAAACCGAAATGTCCTCAAGAAAACGCACTGAGTGCCTGCTGTCCGAGGGAAATAGCACCCAAGTATTCTTCAATAACACGACTGTTTGCACGGACTCCATAGACCAGTACCAATGTTATGACAGACTGTATAAGTGCATGTAAGCTACAATTACAGAAATACTGATATACATAATTTTTGGTTCGGGTTTTTGTGCATTCTAATGTCATCAACTTGAATGCTGATATACCTGATTAGCTCTGAATGTAGATACAACGCCTCACGAAGTCATATCTCGAATTAAACTCGGATAAAACACCCTTTCCAAAAACAACTTGCAGTTTATACAAACGATTTTCAAAAACTTGCCCGCTCCTGAAAATCTTACCCTGCCCTTTTTGAAATCCACATTTCTTTTGATTTCGAACCTCTTATTTTAACGTTTGTTTCGCTGGATCATTTAGTTCAAGTGTCGACGATGTTACCTAACATGTTAGTATAATTACAAGGTACGGAGCGCCAATGAGTCACATTGTTCTTGTCATTCACCGCCTTTCCCTAAAGAGTCACCGGAGATCCCAATGAGCCTTTCGTAGTCTTCCCTCCGGTCGTTAGCTTTGCCTCTCCACCACCTGCTCCTCCGAATAAGATCAATCGTCAACAAAGGGACTGGAAGTAATTCTATACCTCCGAGCACGATGAATGACGTATCGTAGTTACCGCTGACGTCATATAGCCAACCTGAGACGATAATTAAAAACATAATGTAATGAATAACGTGAAAAAGTAATCTCCCATTTTGGCCTAGGCCTATATCTTTAATATTCCACAAAGATTGACATATATAAGTGAAAGTCTTGAAAATTATAAGCTTTCTTTCTCAATCTGCTTCATAAGATTTTAGGGGCGTGCACGGTGAACAACAAGGAAGCTTCGAATCGGTAAATTTGGCACAAACACTTTTTTTTTCAATTCTTTATCGGCTTTTAAAAATTGTGAGTCCAATATTATGAGTGCTTCGGAAACATTCAGCATTTGGCCTGAAGTGAAATGGCGGCGTACGTGGTTATTTGTCCCTTGGCTAAAATTTTTGACCAATTAGCGGCAGAGACAGAGTTGAAGCTGTGTGTCAGAGGGATATCCAATCAGGCCATACTTATTAATTACTGCTATGAATATTCAAAGACCTACAATTTTACCTGGAAAGAATCCCATAGGCATGCGGAATATCCCAAGAACCACAGTGCACCATCCTAGCGCGACGATGAATCTTTGATCTCCAACAAGATCTCTGAGAACCGTCATTCCAAGCGGGTACAAAGTGCCGACGGCTAAGCCATAGACTGTCCCCAACACGAACATGCTGGCAAAGGTCTTGGCTAGCGGGTCTAGCATCAGACTCACTCCTGCTGTCACAGCGGTAGCGTAGAGTAGAGCGGTGCTCGTGATAAGTTTACTGTCTACGAACACGCCTTGCACCACCTTGCCAAGGAGGTTAGCAACACCGGTACCAGACGGCAGTGTAGCCGCTTGATACGGTGTCAAGCCAGCCTCGAGACCGTGAGGCACAAGATATATCAACCAGGCTAAGAATGTCAGCCTCTCGAAGCACAGCACACAGACGATCGTGACGAAACTAAAGTTCTTCAAGAGATACAGATGGCTTGATTGGATGAATTGCCTCATCCTCCGTGTCCTTGTTTTCTCATTCCTGTCTGGTGAAGATGCTTCGTCAGCAGTAGGCGTGTCTCGTCTTTCGACTCCCCGAATGACAACAGGCCTAAGTACAGCTCCACAAACCGCCATATGAAGACAAGCCCCTCCCCACATTAGAAGGGTTCCCCTCCACCCGTAGGTATCTAGAAGAATTTGAGCCATAGGCGGAGCTACTATGATGGCAATAGGGATAGCCGACAAGGCCAGGCTGTTTGCAGTAGCGTAACGAGCTTGGAAGTACCTACCGATCAATGCAAGTGGTGGATTCTCCACCATTCCCAAACCGAGACCTGAAACGAACAAGAAGACAATTGTAGAACTTCTTGCAAAGTCTTGAGGAGGACATTTAGGAGTCGATGGGATTGGGGTAGATTGTCACACCTTGGACCTAAAGTGCGCAGGTAAATCATGTACCTTGAGTACAAATCAAACCAATTATCTCTTGATTCGCACTTTGTCACATTTATTTCAGTGCTTTTTTTGTACAGATTGAAAAGAAATGAAAGTTGCAGACTAAAACAAAATGTGAAAATTATATTTTGCATGCATCGAAACTAATTTCTAACTTCGCAGACAGCTAGAAGTTTAGGACCTAAAGGACGGTACAATCATGAATAATTTTCCAATTAAAATCGAAATCTGACAACGGTTAAAAGTGGACTTTATTTATGCATTCAACTCTCTGTGTTCCAAGGGTAATTACATCAGTTATCGATCACATATTTTCTCTCAACGAAGAAGTTTTGCTCTCATTACATCATTATCATGCTGTATTTAGACGTGATTTGTCTGACCTGTTACGATGGCCGACAGGAGTAGGTGAGCTGTTCCGACTGCCAGAGAGCTAGAGACGATACCGATACCAACCATCAAACCACCGGTCATGACCACAAGGCGGTGACCGCTCTTAGAACACAGCCATGCCGCGGGTAGACCTGTAAAGAGAAGGGATAGACATTATTGCCCCATGGTCACATCAAGTTAACAACTATACAATAAAATGGTGTGATATTCTTTTTTTTGGAGAATGTTTGTACCTGGGTGTCTGACTGTCGTTGTGCTGGCTGCAGGTTTGAATAAATACCAATTTCATTTATTCCGCTCGCCAGTCTTCCACTTGAAATTAGCACTTTTCAATTCTAGTATCGCTTACCGCCCCGCCCATTTTGTTTACTTATTCTTTCTTCTTCTCTTTGTTTTCCCTTTGGCTTTTTTTTTCTACCTATCATTCGCCCCGCCCCTCTTGTTTTTTTAAATTTTATTATTATTATATAGAAAAAAGAAAACAAAATATAATTGATTAATAGATTCTGGTTTTCCTGTGGTAGGATGGCTCTGTAGAGGTGCTAGTCACCTGTTCCATCTTGCCACTCACTGGCTTAATCTGTACGTATTCTGGCATAAACTCTTTTTTTAATGATTTATTGAAATTGTAAATTCTCTGTATTTTTTTTATCTGTGATTCTGTATATCTTGTAATATTTGTTTTTTATATCAGCCAGTGGAGAAGTGTAATAAAATAAAATTTAATTAAATAAAATAAACCGTGACAATACTTTCATATACTTTCATTTAAATGCTTTAATTGAACTTGGATGCACTTTTTTTAACAAGATTTATTCCAGACAATATTTAACTTGATAAATGAATTGTAGGCCTTTGCATGTAACTTGAAAACGTTCTTCATATGTCAGACTTTCCCCATCATAACAAGATAGCTTTTGATTCCGAAACTTGATCATGAACCTTAATTTTGACGAATATTACAAGTTCAACCCAGCCTTTATATTCTTAGAAAAAAAATCAGTTATACGTTTTATCTTGCCTGCCATTTTGAAGTATGAAAACTTAACATTATATGAAAGTTAACCGTCTACCTTTCGCTACAACTGTATGGTCATTAGGCTTCAAAAGTGGTTCTGATGCTTTCAATATTCGATGTTAAGTGGAAAACTCACCAGTAAAGTCGGATATGGTAAACATGACACTGATCAGCCAGCCAACAACCCAAGTATCCAGCTGCATATCGTCTCGAATGCTGGGCAGGAGTACGGCAAAGACCTTGACCGTTGATGACCGAAGGAACGTGGCAATGAAAGTGCTTCCCACCACTAACCAGCCCCACCCACCATCCTTGTGAGCAATCCTTTCTGTGTTCATTTTCGTAGACAGGCAAATTCTCAGATCACATAGGTTTGGTGTTCAAAAGCCTCTCCCACCAGCACTCAAGGGAATTCTTCAGAAAGAGTAAAAGGTAGAAATGTTAGTTACAGATTGCAAAGTTCTTCAAGTTCACTGGATAAATTATAATCTACTTACAAGATGTGTTCCCCGTGCTTTTTTTTTCAGTTTCACTTCCAGTTTCACCTCGAGAAAATAGAATATTTTGCTCAATTTGCTTTTGCCCAAGACATATACAAATTATTCACTTTTGAATGAGACATCGAACGAAAAACATCCACTGACGTTTAGTTATTAATATTCAAAACATACAAATTGAAAATTCATTTGGAGAACAAATCAAAATTTTGAAGAGCACGGAGTGCATATCTTTAACTCTAATTGTAAAAAAAGGAAAATTAAATTGTCCGATATTCCAATTGTTCTGTCAGTATCGTGCGGTATTCAATTTTAGTCTCATAGTCATACGTATGGATTGACGAACATGCAATCTATATAAAACATTAAAAATCAAGTTGATTTTTGTTGGTAAGATTAATCATCAAACCAAAGTTTTAACCACAAACTCACCCAATGTTAGTGTCGGATGGTAACTCAAACGATCTCGTCAGGATAGTATGGTAACAGTGGTCGAACTGTAAACTGTTCCATGGGAAGGTTTATCCACACAACTCAATGAATGACGAACGGTTTATATATGTTAGAGAATACTTCGCTCGTACCCCCGCCCTGTAAACAGGACGTTGGGATACTCTGATGAATTCGCGCTCTGATTGGTTGGATTTCGCGTGACCTGTGACCTGCGCGTCATCACGCTCATGACTCTGCAAGGTTTAAAACGGCCGTTAACTATTTTATTCCAGTTTAGAGATGTTTTTTTTGTTGAAAAGCGTAATAATGTAGGAAATTCTGTAAAAATTATCTGTGTTGTAAATTTACTTGCTCAGGCTCCGTTTCGAATCACGAACGGTCGGATTGCATTATGCGACTCGAAATTTTCCACATTCCACGCTCGAAAAAGTCCACATGGTCCGCAATGAAACAGAAATCACATCCGGTATGGAATGTGCGCATTTCGATGGGAAGTTTTCGGATAACATTTGCGCACATTGTCTAACTGCGGTCTTGAACAGCTGCAGTCAGATGCTTTATACATAGGACTCAGGCCACTTCCTTCACAAGATTCTGTTAAGCTCATCAGCCTATCCCAGGGTTCAAATATAGCACGGCGGGGGTACGAGCGAAAGAGGAAACTTGTATTATTTGATTAAAAGATGGCATCAGGTGCAGTGTACCAGAGCATGAAGTAATTAGCAGGTCATTGGGGAGAATGTGTGGGCGGTTTGAAGGTTAACGTCCAGCCGGAACCGCTTAGTATTGGTCCCTTTGCACCCAGACGAATCACAGATCACTTGGTTATTTGCAATTGATGTAAGATGTTCCACCTCAAACGGAACTCATCATGTTGCACTTGCGTAATGCGGCGACGGGGGATGTTGGGGTTTTCAACTCGTGAATGATCTAGGAATGCATTTCTTTCTTTTAGTATAACTTTGCACATTGAGGAGCGCATTTTTAATATCGTAAGAAACACCTGTGCCGAGGAAAGTTTTCGCGAAGAGCGCTCATTGGCTGTGTAATTGATTGGTGTTAAATATTCATGAGAAGCCGTGTTTGCCTTGGATACGCCACTCCCACCGTACACAACACATCTTCGAGCTAGACACTGGTACGCGGCAAGTGTGCAATGTACCGTGCAGAAACGCGTGAACCAGCACAGCCAGTTAGTAGTAGTGCACGCATGTAGTAGGGAAGTACGGCGGTAGTTTGCGAGTGTGTAAATTCTAAGATTCTTTATCAAATTCAAGCCTCAAAATGGAAGTTGTGACAGCAGTTTTAGAAAATCTGAAGGAAAAGGGAGGTGATCTCAACCGATATCCCGGTCTGATGGACAATGGTGAACCAGTAGCGGCCAAATCAGCATTTAGTTACGTTCCAACAGTTCGAGGTGATCCGAAGGAACATTCAGTATTCAATAGCACGCAAAAGGTAAACAAATTCGTTCACTTCCTAAACTAAAGAATGATCTTGCTTCTATATCTACCTTTGTTTTTTAACCGTTTACGTGATGTTCAACATTAATAATTGTTATCTTATATACAGTGTCATTTTCAAAGAATAATACATGTTTTTGCGGCTGCCTTTTGTATTTAAACTCAAGTTGTATGCTTTTTATAGCTCCATGTCCCATGATAGTTGGAGTTACCCAGCCCTGAGTTTTATCATTGGGTTGTCATCTAGGGCTGGAGCGCATTTTTCTCGTAACTTGTAGTATTTGCAAAATAAATTTGGAAAATGTTCAATTTTGTCCCCGTTACACACTAATTGCAACTGCAACTCACCCCAAACTTGCCTGGAATAACCATTACACAGGTCCTTGAAGTAAAAAACGATCCACGATGAAGATTCAGCCTACAATTGCAGTGAAAACAGGAGGAATAACCGCTAACTTGACAACCTTGCTGGATTGGCCAGGACCGCTATTGGTTTGTGCACAAAAAAAATTGTGTACAATGAATGGCGGTCGATTAACAGGCACAGAGAGCGATCGCTGTCAACTACTCGTTTTTGCCGGCTGCGCTGGCTGTTGGCGCATGACGTCACGCGGAAGCGTAACACCCGATGACTGTTTCATGCACTAGTATAAGGTTTACCACTCGCATCACAGCTTTGGTACTGGAACCGCAACCAATAGTGCATGAAACAGTCATCGGGTGTTACGCTTCCGCGTGACGTCATGCGCCAACAGCCAGCGCAGCCGGCAAAACGAGTAGTTGACAGCGATCGCTCTCTGTGCCTGTTAATCGACCGCCATTCATTGTACACAATTTTTTTTGTGCACAAACCAATAGCGGTCCTGGCCAATCCAGCAAGGTTGTCAAGTTAGCGGTTATTCCTCCTGTTTTCACTGCAATTGTAGGCTGAATCTTCATCGTGGATCGTTTTTTACTTCAAGGACCTGTGTAATGGTTATTCCAGGCAAGTTTGGGGTGAGTTGCAGTTGCAATTAGTGTGTAACGGGGACAAAATTGAACATTTTCCAAATTTTTTTTGCAAATACTACAAGTTACGAGAAAAATGCGCTCCAGCCCTAGATGACAACCCAATGATAAAACTCAGGGCTGGGTAACTCCAGCTAGCTCCATGAATGATTGATACAAAATGATAGCCCCACTTGTGTGGCCTCCATATTGTAGTCTGGTTCCCAGACCAAAAGATTCTGACTAGGCCTATTCCAGATGAATCTTAGGTCAGGTAGCCTCCGGTAATACATTGTATTACATTTTACGTCACGTGACTAAAACGGGAGGAATTCTTCCTTTTTCCGAAAATGTCCGAAGTTTGCCGAGTTCATTTCGTCGACAATCGGATAGCGCCGAGTATTTCCGAGTTTAATATAGGATTAATTAACTTCTAATTGCTTATTAAAAACTTTTTAAAATGAGTGGATAATTAATATTCATTGCTTTCATTATAAAGAAAACTTGAAATTGAACGACGATTTTGTGCATCAAAATAGGCCTATACTCGGATCGTAGAGGCGAACTTTTTGCTGTGTCATGTGCTATTTTGAATTTGACGACCGTTACGGAGATTTTCCAAAACTCAGTCTTCATTCGGCTCCGCCTGCTAACAGTGCTATTTGGGTGCCTAATTTTGAAGAGTCCAGATCAACATTAGTCAATGTTATCTTACAGAAATATCAAACTGTATGATCATAACTGTATGATATTACGAAGCAAATAATTTACTTACAAATTTGATCAGAACATTAAAAGCTATCAGTGATAAAGCGAAATCGGAAACGAAGCCGAGCTTTGAAAAAGGGCCGTCAATGTCGTCATGTTTAGTTTTAGCCATGGAAGCTGCCTGACCTACAATTTAGACGTGAGCGTCGGGAATAATTGTCAGGTCTAGGGACCAGACTCTCCATATTGCTGTGCTGTACGTACAGCACAGTAAATTTGTTTTTAATAAAAAAAAAAAAAATTAATGAAAATTCCACAAAAGATCAATTTTTAAAGGTGTTTATTTTTGTTGGACTGGGCATCAAAAGAAGCTTTATGCAGTGGCATATGCTGATAATTACGGTCCTTTTTGGCATTGGATGCTTGATCAATTAAAAAAAAGCTTTTCAAATTTATTTCACAAAGAAATTAGACTTTGAGTTTAAACTAATTATCTGAGAGTTAAAAAGCAATAAGCTTTTTTAATGAACATTCCACAAAAGATCAATTTTTAAAGGTTTTTATATTTGTTGGACTGAGCATCAAATAAGGGAACAAATATATTGCATGGCAGGTATTTACAATTTATGCAAATTAGGCATATTTCCACCACTTTAATTGTTATGACTATTAGTATGTCATTCTAGGGACCTTATGGAAACGCACTATGGTGATAAAAACTCTGTTGCAATTTGTGTCACGTCAAACCTTAATTTGCCTGGACGATGAACAGCCATATAGTTTATGTATGGAATTAACAGACCTGGAATTCCATGTGTTAATCAAAAGTGGTGAAGTAATGTTGTACATCTCAAGTTGTCCTTTATGTTGTGCCTTTGACAGTGATTCCTTTTGGTTAATTGTCGTGATATAAATTATGAGAAATGCTATAGTGCAGGAATCTTTAATCAGATGTACTTTTGTAGGATACCACTTTTCTCCACATATACCCCAATGATGGTCAGTCAGTACAAACAGGCACGGATCCAGAGAGGGGGGGGGGGGGTTCAAAACACCCAAGGCCAGCTCTGACTCAATTTTATTTCCATAGAAATATATACACAATTATGTGAACCCCCCCCCTCCCTGCTGTGTCAACCCCTCCCCCCCCCAAGAAAAAAAATAAAAAATGTCCCCCTGTGCACAACATTTGGACCGAGCCATTTGGGGTACGGGGGTATTTGTAATGTAGTGTTTATGATTGTCTGGTTTGAACAGTTCCCCCTTTGCAAGTATGGTACAAGCCAGCCCCCCCCCCCCCCCCCCCCCCCTTAAATGATTTTACGGAGGCCAAGTGTCTGGGGGAAAGGCAATTTTACAACTTTTAAAAATCACTTAAATGTTTAATGTTTCTAGCCATTTCACAAAGGCTGACGCACTTCGGTGCTTCTAAGGTTTCAACATCATTAATCATTCGTGCTATTTATGTTTAACTAAAAGGAAGATCGTGTGCCTTTTTTATCATTCTGATTTTGTTTAAACTTTTTGGAAAATTTGCAAACGGACTTAGAATTTTGTTATGTGGACGTGCAAACGTCACATCCTTAACAAAAACCTGATCAAAGGAAACTATTTTGATAATCATAAATATTTTAGATTATTTCTCGTAAATTTTGCATTTAAATATTATATTTCATTTTCATGTTTGTTTTACAGCCCAGACCACATTCCACCTACGACAGATTGTTTCATAAGCAAGAGGGATATAACAACAAGTTACATCGATGTGACAGAGAGCATGCAAAGTCCAAGGGTTTGACCGTTAATGATGAGGTAATTAAATGTTGCATGCTTTAGTTTTATCGTACGCTGGTGTTATCTTTCAATGGAGATGGAGTATACCGAAGCAATGGAAAGGGCAAAGATAAATTAGCCTAGAACTCTAAAAGTAGAGTAGATCATTCGTCATTTGTGCATTTGTTTGGTTTAAAGCAACAAAAGTTCTCAAATTCTAAGGCGGGTGCTTAACAACTAACACCTGATGAAGTTTTAGCTCTGTGAATGCTGCAGTATATTCTGAGAAAACAATATTCTGGGATCTCCATTTCAATTCAAATGTTGACATCAGCATCCGGAACACGTTCTCATTCAGCCGATTGCAGCTATACGATGTCACGCACTGAACCGATGAATATTAGCAACCGTGTGCGAGTGTGCATCATGTCAACGCTTGTGCACATCCATTCATGGATTTGCCTAATAACCAACTAGTAACGGAAATTTCAAAAAAATGTGTCACTTGGATCATCTTTGGAAACAACCTTCTTTTACCGTTTTCTTCAAAATGACAGCATGCCAGAAGGAATCATTTCACAGGGATGTTAGTACCATTAGGCCTACTATCTTTAAACAAATTAGGCTTTTAAACACTAATTTGGTCAGTTACTTTTTGGATAGCTGCAAATGATCTACTCTTTAATAGCACTAGGGCATTGAAAATTGTCTTAAAACAAGAAAATAAGTGAAATATCAATTATTAACAGAACGAGGCAGTAGATGTATTTATGTTGTTTCAGGGCACCTGTAGATCATTCTCAAATGCACATGGATGGTTTAATGAGATGCATGCAGTGGTGTATCACTATCGGTTGGGGCAAGGTCGGACTCCATAACACAATTTTTTGGGGGCAAAATTTTTTTGGTTCCCTGAAAAAGTGTGTCTACAAATTTTCCGCCCCTAATTTAATATGAAAAGGGGAGGGGGGGGGGGGGCAGTAGGACTCTTCATGGCATTGGTAGGACTCTTCATGGCATTGTTAAGGAGCAGATGCACAATTAAACAGGCGGTTCTGGGAGATTGAACCTCGTGTGTCGTCACAAGCGTCTGGCAGGCCAGCAGTGCCAACAACAGAGCCCCTCTGCAAGGCCTAATCTCCTGCTAATCCCCCATTGCCCACCGGTGACGTCGAAGGCGTTGAATTTACATGTAAATGGAATCTACCGATCAATTGAGGGTGAGAGGAACGCGGGCTTGACTTGATATGTTGACACTAAATGTACATGTATATGTTTCTCTCTTCTTATTCACGTTAATCAGCAGATAGTTTTCTGTTCATTTCATTGAAATAAAGGCTCTAAGATTCCACGCCCAGTGACGCAACCTTTGGAATAGTATTTGAATTTTCGATTAAAACACAATCTGTTCACGTCTTCAAACTTTGATTGAGACAAAACTCCATTTAATCATTACTTTAACGTGCAAACATTAACATAAATAAGTAACAACCAGGTCATAGACTCTGTCCGGGTTCAAGTTGACATTTCCAAACCTCACCATAGAAGGTCGGTCCTATAGAGCGCTACTAAGTAAGATGCTGACGTCCGTCCGGCTGAAGAGTTCATTGGACGGAGAGAGCCTGCCACCAAATGCACAAAGCGGTTTGAGCAAAGAGGAGGTTCGGGAAAAAGAATCCGGTCTTCAACAATGCCATGCAAGAACCGAATGCCTTCTGGGATGGCCAGACATTCGATGGTTTTCCCATCAGCAGTTCACACCACCCCTGCAAAAGCGAATCACACCCATTCAGCGACTACGAGAAAATTCACCCAATAGTCGCCAATGGTTCTAGGACCAAGTGCTTGGTGAACAATGAACTGTACAACGAAGTGCTCTTTGCGGTCCAGCATGCAACCAGACGTCCAAGAGAATTGTCCCTAACAAAATGCGAGAAACCCAACTGTTTGTTTTGTGCATCTCACCCTGTCCGCGCAGTCAAAGCTGTGGCTGCAACTCGCAAGAATCGCGGCATCATGCTCGTTCCTGAAGAATAAAAAACACACGCTGGGCACTTCCAAACGTAGCTTGAGTTGGCGGCTTCACCAGATGACATGGGCGGGGCGGACAAAATACTTTCCACATTACATGTTCTCATCAAAGGAAGACAAAAAGCGGCACTTCAACATAGAAGTATTTCATTTCTAGACTTTTGGAACCATCAGCTCAATTTTTTTTAGCTGTTTCGGTGTACACACCGAAACAGCTCTTGTTTTTTTTTTTTTTTTTTCTCTTTTTTTTTTTTTTCTTCCACTTTTTTTCCCATAGGATAACACGTGTTTTCGTTCTACAACGCACTTTTGGACTTTTTTCAAATCCGATCGACTTCAAACCTGGCACACACTTAGACCACCATCTGAAGATGTGCGCCGAAACTTTTCGTCACGCTGACGTCATCACGTGATTTGTTATAGATTTTTGAATATTTAATTTTTCTCATAGACTTTGTACACAGAAATTTAAAAAAAAATGTCAATTTTCAGAGGGCATTTTCGACACTTTGCCAGTAATTCATTTACACCAATCTCGAAAAAGGCCCAAACCGGAAGTGGCTTATTATTTAAAAGTGGTAATAGATATGATCTTGCTTTTAACGGTGTTAGTCTCTTGGCTGATAGTATTCTTCAAAATCATCTACCGATGACGTCATGCAATCTTCGAGCGCCCTCTAGCGACAGGTTGAATATTTTCAAAAATGTATGTTGAATAGATGTCTGTGGCGAAGTTTGTCGGAATCGCCTAAATATTGGTGTATATGATGACCTTGACCCACTTAAGACGTGTGCAAAGTTTAAGGTGTATGACGTCATCAGACCGGAAGTTATAATAAAAAGACCCTTTTTCCTTAAAAAATTCCTGAAAAATCAACCATGGCAGTTTTTGTATTAGTTTTTACTTTAATTGTCTATTTAAAGGTAGGTCTAAAATATTTCAAAGCTTCAAGGCAATAAGCAAACTCGGACATGCCCTGCGCACGCTTAAAACTTCAGGTTGACAATAACTCTGCTTTTAAACATGCACAGTCCACAATGTACATGTACATGCACGTACGTTGTACATATCGTATGTCAGTCAGCCCGCGCGCAGCGCACGTGCAGCTGAGGTCAATCCTGTCCACAGTGACCGTTTTAGCCGATTTCCGGCTATTACTTTGACAGATTTCATGTTCATGCATAGTCAGGGACGTAGGATAGACACTTTTTGTATAGAATACGCATGTACATGTTCATTCGACCTGGATGAAACTCCTTTACGGCAGTCATTTATAAAACGGTCGAAACAGCTCAGTGTTTGTCCACAAACACATTTCTAGTTTTATATTATTTTTCTTAAACGTAAAAGGTACACAAAGAATTGAAACTTTATGTTTTGCTGTCGGTGTATAAATGGCCTGGATATCTCACGCGAATAGCTAGCTGACAAATGTATTCGTAAACATAAAGTCAATATATTTGTGCATTTCGAAAGAAATAGAATTGTTTGCAAATAAGATAAGTAATATGCGTTTACTTTTAAAAGAGACCTTGTTGATAAAAGAAAAACACTTTGGGATAATATAAAGGAATTTTAAGACAAATACATTCTTACCCTTTTACAATTTCATAAGTGTGTTTTTATCTCTTCAAAGCAAATTTATGGATAATACAGTAGTTGTTATATCTCGTCGGCTTTTATCTTTTTAGATTTGTCTTTCTCATATTTTTTTTGTAACACTATATTAATTGTTTCAACGGAATGGACTTTATGTAAATGTTTATGCTTTATCATAAATATTCCAGCAATTCGGCGTATGGCTGCAACAGAATATATGAATTAAACCATTCAATTCCAAATGTAATTCAACTCTTATCTCTATCTAGTTGCAAATATGGTGCTTTTAGTTAATAAATATTTAACGTCATAAAACCCCACAAGCGTGACCACTAATCCTGCAATCCCCTAATTATACAGGGTCGACTATTGACGAAGCCTTTTGTGCACCAAAGTGTCCCAATCAACTTGAACCTGCTTTTTTTGTTCGCAATAACCTGGGTGGACTGAGCTGAAGTTGACCCCGCACTGGAGGAGAATATTCATGAATGCATTGTTGGTATGCATTGACGTCCAACCCCGAAAATCCTCAGTTTACCGTGCGGTAAAAACTAAAGTAAAGTCTGTCACGAGCCAATGTGGCCCATCAGGCCGGTGTTTATCTCCGGTTTCCTTGGCATGAAACGACTGAGAATATTTCTACTCCCCCTGAATGGGATGCCAGTCCATCGCAGGATTACTCCCAAGCTAATGCCGGTACCCATTTATACTCCTGGGTGGACAGGGGCAAGTGGGGGTGAAGTGCCTTGCCCAAGGACACAATATATGGCCAGCGGCTGGATTCGAACCCTGAACCCTCTGATCACGAGTCACGAACCCTAACCATTAGGCCACACACTCACCCAGACTTACCGCCCGGTACCGCACAGTTTATTGCGATTAACACAGGAGAACCGCCTGTTTAATTGTGAATCTGCCCCTAATGCTATACACAGTGGCTGCCTTTTTTTAGACATTACGTTTAAATCAAAAACAAAAAAAATCGGGTTTGTATTTTAAGGGGGCCATGGGGCAAATTAGGGGAACTATGTGTGGTCCACCCCCTCCAACAGTAACATTTGGCCATTCTAAGAGAGAAAAATGATGGCATTGCAATGCTACCTCACAACCAGCACAAGTAATAATACCCCCTCCATCTTTTAACTTTTTTCTACGAACAAAAAAAAAGAGCAATATTCGGCAGCTACATCACTGTACCATGAATATTGAAACACAAAGATAAGGTCAACCAGGGATTTTTTCTTTGTGCTGACATGCAGTGAATGCAGAAAATAATTAGGTCACCAAACACGGTTTCTTGTTCTGCAAATATTTAGTTCTTGAAGGAAAATGAGTTCAAGATAACGTTTCTCTCCATGGAAAAAAATGTCGGCTGAAATTGTGTGACAGATGTCAGCCTTTGTCGGTTGATATAGTGTTGCATGTGTTTGTGTTGTTATGCTGGTGAAATGATCAGCATTTATTATCATTTTGAGTCTTGATATGGAAGATATTATGTGATCCATCATCTGCTATTAACACGTCACTCCAGCAGTATTACACGCTATAATGACTTGCTTTAAATGATCTCCATTTCCTAACGGTTCCAGATGGACAATATTAAAGGCGTTTAAGATCATTTGCTTTTTGTGCATTTTGTTTGTTCCAATTAATAACACCACTCAAATTCCAAGAAAAGAATATTCAAAACCTAACCTGTTGAAGTTTCAGCTCAGTGGATATTACACTTTTCCAGAAAACAGTGAAAAGCCATGCACAACCTTTTCATCACAAAACACGATTTCGTCTATAGCACTCTTTATTTCCAAAGTCAGTTGACGGATCATTGGAAATCACCTACATTTCTTGTTTTCTTCTAAATGACAGCAAGCCATTCAAAATAATTTCACAGGGCATTCATGCAGTACCAGTACGATCTTTAATCAAAGTAAACTTTTGATATGCTGCAGGTTACTTTTGGGGTAAATGCAAATGATTCTATATGCTTTTTAAGATGTAATCATTTAAATTCTATACTAATAACCTGGTATATTTTGTGGAATGTAGTACCAACTTTGGTTTTTAGTGCAAATGTAAAAAAAAAATAGTAATAATAATAAGAATAACAAATAAATTTTAAAAATGGATAACATAGTTAGGCCAAAAAAAGTCTTCGCATTCTGGTCTAGAACTTAATTGCCCCAAAAGTGGAGCGGTGACACATTTTTTTTTGTTTTACTCGTTTTTTCTTCAAATGTCGGCTGATGACTGCAAATGGTGCCCGACTAAATTTAGTGCAAAATGTGAGAAAACCCAGAGAGGCCACATAAAGCTCATACTCGATTGTAACCCCATCTAAAAACACATCAAAATTGTGCAGCAGCAGGATTCCAGTCAAACCAGTGAGTTTGGCGGTTTTGAGACATAATACATTGAATTTTTTTTTAAATTTTGCCGACGCGCACGCAGACCAGAAACCAGAGCCTTATGTTTTCTTCTTTTTTTCCCCTTCTCAGGAAAAGGAGAAGATTATTCCAACGTTATCTTCCACTGTATACGGACACCGGTTGCAGAATTTCAACGATCCACCGGGCAGGGACCACGTGCGTATCGCTCACGTTCAGACAGAGTTCTACAGTCGGACAGGTATAAATATATCAACAGAGGAGAACTGAAGAATAGGAGGATTCCAACGGTTACCAGGGATCCAGTAACACTGATGGGTAAATGGATAATGAAGAGAGGGTCGTTGGATATGGACAACTACACCCTCTATAAAAGTGATGGCATTCAGTGACCTGTGACATTTGACGTTGTGCCGTCACGCTCCAGTGTATCGTAACGGTTGGTAACAGGGTGACCGTTTTAGCCGAATTTCGGCTAAATTTGACAGAATTTTAGTAAAAAACGAGTTTGACAGAAAATATGGAAGAATGAATTTTTTTGGCAGATTTCAGGCAGAAATCTCCAAAAATGGTTATATAACAGAAAAACATAGCAAATTTGAAAAAAAAATGATACATTTGTTTAAAAAAGCTTCAATCTGTTCAAGCAAACCCTTTTCTTGCATAATGGGACGGGTTGCCTCTATCTACTGGGGTTCACTTGGAACTGGACTTCATGACATCTGTGACTATAGGTTGTTTATACATGCAATGTAATTTGAACCTTAATTAAGGCAATACTACAACATCTGCATGTGATTTATAGTACATTTCGAGTGATTCTGGGGAATTTGGCAGATTTTTAAAGTGCATGTAGCAGAATTTTGGCATGACCTTACAGTCATCCTGGTTGGTTAAGGCAGGCATAGCATGGATGAATCTGGACACATGACAAATGTGCATCACGAGGCCCCCTTCAATGGAGAAACCATTGTGCACACTATTATACAAAGCAATTAACTGCCCTGTGATGGATTATCTAACTATAGCTAGCACAATGCTGTCACCATTGAATGAGGCCTAACCTTCCTGATCGTGGTATCGTGACCAGCTCTGGTCTATATTGTTTTGTAGATTCTTTTGTAATTACATGCATGTGTACAGTGAGCAGTTTCTTTTGATAAGCATCGCACAATGCAAGCAAGTTTGATTTTTTTTTGCATTACAAATTTTGTAGAATTTTGTTAATCAGATGTATTTGAATTTGAACTGAATAGCATGTCTAGGTATTTTACATTGCTTTGTATATTTTTTTTTAATTCTAGGCCTTTAAAAATGATAAAATTGTGAATCTTTTATTATCGTTCTTGTTGATGTACACTGTTAAAACCTAATATGTACATGTATATTTCTTCCCGCAATGAAAATAATTACTTGGCCAATGAATCATGCAGTTTAGACAACTTGGTTGTACTCCTCAAGCAGGAATTCGCGAGTATGGCGAATGGTAATCCCCAAGAAAAAAATGCGTCATTTGAAGAAATGTGGTTATAAGGAGAATTTGTAAAAATGGTTGAAACCTGTAGTATGCACCCATCATAATCTCCTCTCACCGAGAACTACACCATCCGTTACATGCATGTCAAGTTTTTGTCAGTGATAAATTTGACCACTTTCTCACATTGGAAAAATAAGTGCTTTTGTACAGGCGATGATGCCCCCAGGGTGGGGATTTGGTCTCGCTGATAGTGACAATCCCCACCATTAGGATAAAGAATTCCTAGTGGAGGGGGAATTGATAGGTGCATAGGTACAGTCATTTCCATATTAAAGGGAATATACATCATTTGCTTTTGCTGTAATTTTCAGAAATGGATGGAATTGGGGGGTTGGAAATATATAGCAAATATAGTTACACTGACTGTTTTGAGGTTTGGGTTCAAAAATGCTATAAAAACCAAGAAAAACAATCATTTTCATGTAGTCTGGTTCCCTGACTCCATTTAAGAAGAAACAGAGCAGTTTACATACATTGGGGAATTGTAAGGTCAGGGAACCAGTCTAGCTGGCTTGTACCCGTTCATAGGTGTGTAATCGATTGCAAACAAGTGCGATGGTCAACTGGGGCCAGTATTTGAAAAAAAGCCAGTTTTTTCCAACGCTGATCGGCCGATCAGCGTTGGAAATTGATACAAAAATACCACTTTTCTTGAAAATGACAGTATACCAGGTGCCATGATTTTACAGGATGCTTTACACTGTCATTCACTAACAGTCCAGCAAGGTATTTCAAAATGATTTGGTAGTTTTATTTTTTGATGTTTGCAAATGTTGTATTTTCCCTTTAAGAGTCAGTTATGGAACAATTTTTGTTTTTACCAAGAAGTATGATAAATTTTTTTCATCAAACTTTGAAATTCACCATTGTGTAATTACTAAGACCATATTGTGGAAGTGTAAAATTATATTTTTATGTAAGTTTCATAATTTGTATATAGCATCATGAGAATAGGCCAAGAAATGTCAGCATAGAGATAGTGAATTGAAAAGGAATTAAAAGGAAAAGGTAAAAGAAGAATGCCAATGTTTGTAAATGACTCAAATCCTTAATCTCTGTTTTTTTTTATTTATTTTTTTTTATGTCAAGTTTTAATCAAAATGCAAGGTTGATCCCTTACAAATTGACTTTTTGAAAGTCAGTACCAAATTGAATAAAGATTTACTGAATTTAATAAAATTCAAGGTTTATTATACCCCCATATAATTTAGATTTTTTGAAAAAAGAATAACTTTTTGCCCTATCGCATTTAAAACCCCAAGGATAAAGCCTTACAAGTTAAATATGTTTTGAAAAAAGAAATTTTGCCTAATGGTAGTAAAAATGCAAGGGCAACCCCTTACAAATAATATTTTTGCGAAAAATCAAATTTTGCCCAATTTTAATAAAAATGCTTTTTAAAGTGTTTTTTTTTTAATAAAAATACTTTTTAAAGTTTTTTTTCTGAAAATTCTAATTTTGCCCAGTTTTAATAAAAACCCAAGCTTAAACCGTTAAATTTTGAACTTTTGAGTAAAAACAAAAGAAAAGTTTCCCAATCTCATAAAAAAAATGCCACGTATCCCCTAAAAAATTGGGATTTTTGAGAAAAAATCATCTACTGACATATTTTAATAAAAATGCAAGGTTAAACCCCTTAAAATTTGTAATTTTTTGAGAAAAAGTGAAATTTTGCCTCCGTTTTACAAAAAGGCAAGGTTGTACTTACAATGTAATTTTTTCTGGAAAAAAAATCAATTGTGCCCAATTTGAATAGAACCCAAGGTCAACCCTTTACAATTTTTAATTGAAACACAATTTTGTCCGATTTCAATAGAAATGCAATTTCAACCCCTACACAATTTTAAAGTTGCAACAAAAAATGGTATCTTGCCCAATATTTAATAAAGAGGCATGGTTAACACCTTATTAAAATTTCGACTTTTTGAGAAAAATAGCATTTTGTCGGAATAAAAAAGGCACGTTTTTTTTTGGTTGGAAAATCAAGTTTTGTTCAATCTATTTAAAAAAATACAAGGTGTTAATCCCTTAAAAGTTTGACCTTTTTTTGATTTCCCCCCCCCCTCCCATTTTAAAACAACCCAAGGTTAACCCCCAGACTATTTAATATTTTGAGAGAAAAAACTATGAAAATATGCCATTATTTTATTAAAGGTTAACCCTAAAAAAAAATATTTTGAGTATTGAATTTTCCTGATTTAATTAAATGCAAGGTTAACCCCCGTACAATTTTGATGTTTTTGAGAAAAATCATATTTTCCCAAATTTTAAATAAAATGCACATTAACCCTTACAATTTTGAAATTTTGAGAAAAATTGAATTTAGCCTAAAATTTCGTACGAATCTGAGTTCATAAGCCCTATTGGGCTCATCATGAAGCTTAATAAACAACTCGGTAAATTTTACATGCATGTGCAAGTAATAATGTACATTTTGGAAAAAATATGACTCTTCCTTCTGGTAGATTATTTTGTTTTTCCAAGTCTAAATTCCCTTAGAAATATTCAAGAGGACTACATGATCAAACCACCTGTCTTTTTAACAAGATTTCTGAACTTTCTTTTTATTTGCAGTTGAAATTAAAAACTGAATGGAACGTAACAAAATCCAGAATTTGAGTATTACAAATGGATGCAGCACTTTTACTTTTTCTCGCACAGCCATCAACAAAACGCATATATCACTTACATTCTTCTTCACATAAAAAAAACAACAAAACAAAACAAAGCTTTGAACTTATTAATTATGTACACTTGTTAATTAATATGGCAAGTTATATATGACGTATATTACGTTAAATGAAAAATTTACAGACTGATATACAGGATCAAGATATACTGGAAGTCAAAGTGGTTGGAAAGAATGTTACTACATGTACATGTATTTGTAAAATGTGTCATGAAGGGTTTTGGAGGATATCTTTTTCAGAAAGCCATCTTCGGTTTTAAAATGTTCGGATAAAAAAAAACATTACTGAGATCACTCCATTAATTCTTAGACAATAACAGACGTGCAGTAACACATTTTTTGGACCACATAATAACCAAGATTCTAGCATTCACCAAATTAAATGAAGTCATTTACTCCTCAAAGAGTTTTGCACACTCAGAATAGAGACTTCACATATACTTCCATCTTTTCTTTCAAATCAAAATATGTCCACAACCAATCAAAATATAAATAAATATAAAACAGAAACCACACACTCTTCTGTGGTTTTCAGAATTTGTTGTGAAATAAAGTAGGTACTGTATACATTGTACTGTAATGAAAATCTAGGTCAGCTTGTGGCCGTTTCAGGAGCAAACAGAAACGTCTTGGAGAGCACTTTGTGGACTAATGGGTTGCCAAACACTGACCGACACAAACATCTCCTTGAACTCTTGGTATACATGTTATGTACAACACAAGTCATTTGATAACGATACTGTACCGAACAACCAATAGACTGTTTGCACTGCAGCCATCTTTGAGGTGTGTGCTTTTGATCAACAGGGGTACCCATGAGCAGACCTCTTGGGCATTCATTGTTAATGAATTAACATAACAAAACACACTGTCAAGATGGCCGCTAAATGCAATCCATCTATTGGCAATTCTATGGAAGAAAACGTATTGTCCATAACACAGTCATTTAACCATGATACCTGGTTAATAATTCAGAGATATGATCCACAACACGTAGTCTGTAATCTCCTTGACCATTACTGGATGACAGATGTATAAGATTGGAAAAATACATTATCAGGTATATTCACTTAGCTCTTAAAAGCTCTGCCATGGACATTACATTTTCTTCCGTAATGATGAAATTGCCATTCATAAGATAGAACTGCCCATATACACAATCTATTTTTGTTGACTCAATGATCATTTGAGTTCAATCCTAATGTTTTACTTTCATTTGGTTATACACTGTACATATAAATGCTTCACTTTTTTTTAAAACAACAAACGTCGGCCAAAGGCAATATCTCCTAACCTCAATTTTCTGCTATTACTGCGATGGTCTTGTGCTTTCATCACCTCCGTTATTAAATTTCAGATCACTTTCTTTAGGTCAGGATGTGACCACGCTGATGGATGTAGCACAAATAAGTGCTCAGGACAGATTAATGCTTGCTGCTGAAATCATGAAGGGACCGCCTCGGTAGTGGTATTTAAGAGTCAGTAGATGATAGACTACTCCAAGCGCTCACAATATTATTAATTATCCCACGAGCGCAAGTGGAACACAGAATGATGTACATGTAGTGAATGTCCCATATGTCTGAGGCTGAACGGAGTGGCATATGGAAGACAGGTGCACTACAATTTGTTTGTGTTTCACCAGTGCAAGTGGGATAACAAATTTATCTTCAAGCAAAGCTGACACAGAATAAAGATGGAACACGCACTCTGCACGCAAACTCTTCAGCAGTGATCTTATTACAGGTGCGTGCAGCAAGAATGGCGCGTGCATCTTAGAATAGTGCGATACGCAGAGTGTGATATGGAGCCTGGTATATGGCATAACACCACACTGTTGTCGTCATGAATCGACCAATCAGGACCGAGGTTTCAAGTTTGCTTGGATATGATAATTTCAATGAGATGTATAGATTGAAAAGAAAATCCTCCCGAAGTCTGGAGTGGCTTTAAGAAGGCAAACCTAAGAACTATTTGAATTCACTTTTGCTTGTTTAGACAACTGATGATGAAACGCATACAGATTTGTTATATATGAAAAACTCACTTCATATTGAACAGAATACAAAACCTCATGTACATGTATTCTCTGCTAAGCACATCCTCTACCCTGAGGGCGCTCTTTACATCTGTCAGCAAATACTATCAACAATGAATCAATTTCTTTGAAAAAAAAAAAAAAAAAAAATGTCCGAATCCTATCTCTTTTTTCAAAAGTACCACAATGTAGGGTCGCTTACTCGGTGCTGGATGTGTTTAAGTAGTGAAATACTTCCTGCAAAATATCATCGGGCAATTTTAAATTTGATGACAAGCTTAAACAGATGAAACAACTTCCACATACACTTTAATCCTGCAGTTTGATATTACTTGTACACACTTCGTACAAAACACCTTTTTAAGTGACCAACACCAGGCAAAACATTACCTTTTTTCATAAATATGCATAAAGTGCAGTTCCACTACGACTTACATAGACCCTTTGCAATCAGCTGCCATGTTGTAGGTGTCTTTTGTTAACTTAATTCATCAACACTGAGTACACAAGAGGTCCACCCATGCGTACCCTTGGGGAGCAAAAGCAAACACCTCAAACATGACTGCTATGCAAAGGATCTATTGCTCCAGCTGTCTGCAAACTCTCATAGTTCTATCAACACTTCAAGTACCGTAAACTGTACACAACATCAGTCTCTAGATCACGCATGCTTTGAGCCAGTCTTGTAGTCAAGTCCATCACAAGTCTATCACAACTCTGGTCAGGTCAGCTGACGAGTCCAGTCACAAGTAACAGGAACAAAGAACTTTTGTCACACTTCACTGAAATAACTTGGGACCGGAGGACTCCAGTAGTTACAGTGTTCGACCCATATGCCATAATACATCGGTTTAAACCCTAGCAAGGAGCACGGTGCTTATGTCCTGGGGCAGGACACTTTACCACAATTGCCGCTCTCCACCCAGGAGTATAAATTGGTACCTGTGAGGGAAGAGACCAAATTGAGCTGCTCTTAGCTGCAGGAAAGTGGTCTTGTGGCCTGTTGAACACGGTAATAATTGTTGAGTACTTTATGACCTGGGGCCAATTTCATAGAGCTGCTTAAGCACAAAATTTGCTTAAGCACAAAAACGTCTTGCTTAATAAAATCAGGTTACCAGCCAAAACTCTATGCAATTGTTATGCTAGGTAAACAACAGCTAAATACCAGTCACAAGCAATGTGCATCACATGGAGTTTTGGCCGGTAACCTAATTTTACTAAGCAATGTTTTTTTCGTGCTTAAGCAAATTTTCTGCTTAAGCAGCTCTATGAAATTGGGCCCAGGCTGCCTTTGATGGAAAGCAGTAGATAAGCACCGTACATCATTATTATTACAGAGCCTGTGAGGACTTGTGATTGACGAGACTACATCACTTTCAGCACCTATGTACATACATGTACATTACAAAATATATCCTTAGTTTTGCATTCTGGCATGAAACATTAGCCTACATGTCCCAGGATCAAATGCTTCATGTCAAAGTCCACCAGCCCGTAATTGTGCAATGTCCTCATGCGTGAAGACGCTAGAACCAACCTCTCGCTTCCAGACTGTATCGGGATCCGAAGGTCCTTCGCTGTCTTCCGACTCCTCCAAAAGACACCACGAGTCTGAATGAGCTACGGATGCGCAATCCTCGTCTCCTCTGGAACGCTTCAACCGATAAGCATCGTCTTCCGATTCATCCTCCTCATGTTCGTGGGAGGATTTCCTCTTTAGGTTGAGTTTCCGTGCCTGATTTGTGGGAGTCTTTGATGGACGACTTTCTGATGCAGCTAGGCTGGGATGATACTTCAACGAGTGCATGGTGGGCTGTGGATCTGTGACGACAGCAATGGAGGACCAAATATTTAGTAAAAATAAAATAATTTGAAAGTGAACTTAACATTTTCCAAAATACAATTGCTCTTTTGGATAGCTGTAATATATGCGAACATGTTTCACCAATAAGTTAATAGAGCCGTGGCCATCACTGGAATAATTTACAAACAAATGACCTAAGCCTGTCCTTGAATCTTTCAAAATTCAAATTTTTAGTTCAAAACAAAATTTGGATATAATGCCTCAGTAAGGTAATGGATCTGTTGAGTGACACGAGTGTCCGAGTGAAATCTTTTTGTTTGATCTTCTCCTTGAACTTTGTCGACTGCAGTAAGGCCAAAAAAAGAGTCTCCGGTTTCTGGTATGCGCGGGCGTCGCCGTAGCCATGCGCGTCGGCAAAATGAAAAATTGTTTTTCCAATGCAAGATGAAGTCTCAAAACCGCCAAACTCACTGGTTTGACTGGAATCCTGCTGCTGCACAATTTTAACGTGTTTTTAGATGGGGTGACGATCGAGTATAAGCTTTATGTGGCCTCTCTGGACTCCCATATATTTGCACTGAATTTAGTCGGGCACCATTTGCAGTCATCAACCGACATTTGAAGAAAAAAAAAAAACAGTAAAAAAAAAAAAAAAAAAAGGTGCGTCGCCGCACCACTTTTGGGGCAGGCTCCATACCAGAAACCAGAGACTTTTTTTGGAGGGGGGCCTAAAGTGACAATTCTAAACAATAATCTTGTGTATTTCTTGCAAACAAATCGTGATTGAAAAACACAGTTTTTTTATCCCGTCACAAGAATCATTAAACATTGAGAAAGCCACTTTTTTCCTGATTGTAAATAATGCATCATTATGTTATCACTATAATTATACTAATGCTGAAGCAAATCCCTACAGTGTGAGGTAAAAGAAATCAACTTGATAAGGTAACCAACCTGACGAAAGTGAAGGTACATCTTCGTCATCTGAATCACTGAGTAAGCAGATGACATCATCCGAATATTCATCATCATCATCACCATCTCGACAAGATCCGGTATCTTGTCTCTCCTCCTTTACACCATCATCTGAGTCCTGACCAAAGACTCCACCACTATCCTCATTCTGAAAGACATCCTCAACTCCATCTTCCCCGGAAAAACTCACTGAAGAAGCAGTCTCATCACCAACAGCACCTCCTGGTACTGCATCAATTCTGTGGCTACCCAGACTATCCTCTAAACTTCTCTCGCTGAAAAATCTATCACGTCGACTCGTCTCGTTCACGTCACTTTCATCCTCAGAAGTACACAAACTTTGTCCTAGTGTCTCGTCAGTTTGGCTACCATCAGAGATGTTTTGCTCTGTGAGGTTCTTCTCCTGGGAAAATCTGTCCCACTGGGTGCTCCTCTCAGTAACAGAATCAACTGAACAATTATCCCATGGAGTTTTATTGGCTGAAAAACTGTGCCTTTGATCACTTTCTTCTCCAGACTTTTCATGTTGTTTCAAGTCTTCTGTCATTTCTTCACTCAAGATGTTTTCTCCTAAATCATCCAAATTCCTATTTCCAGGGACGTCTTCTCTCAACATATCAGTTTCTGGGACACTTTCCAGGTTTTCATATTCTTCAAAACTGTCCTGGACAATGTCATCCTCTGAGGTTTTCTCCTTCCGACTTTTTCTTTTCCATGTTTCATCGGCAGAACTATCTCCAGATGTATTGTTATCTTGGAGGTCTGTCGCGAGGTCGACATCAAGCTGAGCTGAGTCATCAGTGAAAATGTCTCTGTGATCATCCTGAATGTTGGACTGTGTACCTTTAGGTGCTTCCTCATCACAGGTATCGGGGCTTGGTAGACCGTCTTCTTGTGTGAGGATGTCATCTCCTTCATCATCTTCCAGAATACTGCCTTCCTTTGTCTGTGCTTCCAAAATTACTGCCTCATCCTGCATGCCAGACTGTGTATCTTTGGGGGTTTCATCTTCACATGTATCAGGGCTTGGTGGACCGTCTTCTGGAATGTAGTCCAGGATGTCATCTCCTTCGTCATCTTCCAGAAGACTGTCTTTGTTTGTCTGTGCTTCCAAAATTACTGCGTTGTCCTGCATGCTAGACTGTGTATCTTTGGGGGTTTCATCTTCGTTGGTATCAGAGTCAAGTAGGCTGCCTTCTGGAATGTAGTCCAGGATGTCATCTCCTTCGTCATCTTCTAGAAGACTGCCTTCGTTCGTCTGTGCTTCCAAAATTACTGCCTGGTCCTGCCTGCTAGACTGTGTATCTTTGGGGGTTTCAACTTTGTGGGTATCAAAGTCGAGTAGGCTGTCATCTGGAATGTAGTCCAGGATGTCATCTCCTTCGTCATCTTCCAGAAGACTGTCTTCCTTTGTCTGTGCTTCCAAAGTTACTGCCTGGTCCTGCATGCTAGACTGTGTATCTTTGGGGGTTTCATCTTCGTTGGTATCAGAGTCAAGTAGGCTGCCTTCTGGAATGTAGTCCAGGATGTCATCTCCTTCGTCATCTTCCAGAAGACTGTCTTCCTTTGTCTGTGCTTCCAAAATTACTGCCTGGTCCTGCCTGCTAGACTGTGTATCTTTGGGGGTTTCAACTTTGTGGGTATCAAAGTCGAGTAGGCTGTCATCTGGAATGTAGTCCAGGATGTCATCTCCTTCGTCATCTTCTAGAAGACTGCCATCGTTCATCTGTGCTTCCAAAATTACTGCCTCGTCCTGCCTGCTAGACTGTGTATCTTGGGGGGTTTCATCTTTGTGGGTATCATGGTCGAGTAGGCTGTCTTCTGGAATGTAGTCCAGGATGTCATCTTCATCATCTTCCAGAACACTGTCTTCCTTTGCATTCACTGACAAAATTTCAACATCATCCTTCATGCTAGACTTTGCATCTTTGGAGGTTTCACTTCCACAGGCATCAGGGCCTCTTGGGCGGTCTTCTTGGGTGTTGTCCATAATTTCATTAGTTTCTTCGTCATTTGCCAGAAGAATGTCTTCACTCATCTGCTCTTCCACAATTCCAGAATGACTATCTTTGAAACATGTGGTTTCAGAGATTCTATTGTCTGGAGCATCGGGGGTGATTTTATCTTGATTGCTTTTCTCGTCTTCTTGGGTGTTGCCCAAGATGTCATTTTCTCCTTTATCACCTTCAAGAAGACTGCCCTCCTTCGTCTGCTTTTCCAAGATTCCAGCCACAGACAGTGTGTCTTTAGATTGACCATCTTCATAGTTCCTTGTTTCAGAGATAATATTGTCCGGAGAATCAGAAAAGATATTTCCTTGATTGCTATTCTCACTTCCAAAGCTACCTTCAACTGACATTTCATCAATGTCACTCAGGTCTTCCAAATTCCAATCTTCCGCATTATCTAAGTTTCTGGCATCTGACGTGGTGTCGTCAGCTTTTGAAGAATGGCTATTATCTTCAAAATCAAGAAGGCAAGTTTCTTGATGCCTACTTTCACTGACATTGTCCTGGGGAAGATTATCAACAACCTCCGCCTCTGATGAAATTAGGGCATTTGCTTGGGGTTCTGAATCCACATCTTTGCAAGTTTCTGATAGCTGACTTTCCCCATCCTTCGCTTTTGGCTTAGACTTGGTGCTTTCTTCAGGCTGAATTTCAGATGGTGTGTAGGGTTTCCAAGTGTTATGCTGGGCCTTTTTGTCATGGAGAGGCGTGTCATGCTCCAGAGATTCTGATTCTTTGTTACTGCTTTCATTATTGATGTGAGGATGTTTAGGATCACTGCCTTGTGATGAACCCTCAGATGAATTACCCGCATCTCTCACTGGAAGGGGAGATTCCACTCTGAGTTGAGGCGAGCTGCAAACTTCTTGAAGCTTGTCATCTGGGCTGGTTCGATATTTCTGATGAGTTTCCGTTGTCATTTCTTCATCTCGATCTTCTGAAGTCTTTGTTTCTTTGTCCTCTTGTTCATTGTCAGAATGACTGAGAACTCGGGATGGAGATTCCTCCATTCCTGTTTCATCTTCAGAGTCTGAATCTTTGTTTTTGGCCATTGTTTCATTCAACCGTCGGTAGTGTAGAGCCATCATAGTCAGGGGAATGTCTCTCCGGTTTGATTCATCCTTGTCTTCATCAATCTCATCTGCCACACCATCCATATCACTCTGCTGCTCATCTGCGTCCTCATCATCACTTGAGGAATCATCTAGATTATCCGAGAGAGCATCTTTAGAATCACTTTCCTCACCAGCATCTACCATTCCATCGTCTGGTGCCCTGTTACTGTCCTCTTTGTCATCACTTTGAATGTCATCATCTTTGGTTTCACTGTCATCTTCATCATCGTCACTGGATATTATGACAATGTCATCAAGATCCTTCGTATTGTGAACAGCGTCTGTTTTTGAGTTGGTTTTGTGACCCTCCTCTAAATCGCCAGTGGACACTGTGGACGCAGGCTTGTTAACAGTCTTCTTCTTCTTTCTGGTCATGGGCAACATCATGAGTCCCTGTCCAAAGTCAAGTCCCATTCCTCTCAGGCTACGCCTCCCTGGTACTTTGACAGACATGAACCTCTGAGAAGCTTTGGAAGGACTATTTTTAGATGTCTTGTTGAAATTCACTTTCATGCCATGTTGCAAAAGCTTGGGATGAGATGGACTCCTCATAATACTCTCTTTCAGCCTGCCAGGGTGAGATTTTTTCCTTGTCCATAATTCGCCAGAATCTTTTGGACTTGGCTCGACCCATTCCCCCTCACAACCTTCTGCTGTTTTCAGGGTACTTCGGTATTTGCTGCGAGCACCTTGGTTGCTTCTCCGATCAACGACTTCAATGTCAGGAGACTTGTGCCTCTTATGCTTTTTATGCTTCTTATGCTTCTTGTTTTTTTCGTTCTTCCTTCTTTGTGGTGATGGGCTTCTCTTGCGTTTACCCTTTCTAATGACTGATTCACGGTGCAAGATCCCTGTTGTGCAGATATGTTCCTCAAGGCTACCATCGTACGTTGAGGTCGGTTTGTTCCACATCTTGAAGGGAGGGACAAGATAGTCCACCCACTCTTTGGCTTGTTGGCTTGTCATCCTTGTCTGAAGGATACCAAGTTTTCTTGTATCATCTAGACTTGTGATTGCCACTTGAGGCTCTGCGTGCTTAGCCAAGTGACTGCAAAAATCTTGCTGGTCTTCTACATTCCTGGCATTCCCAAGTAATAGTACTCTGCAGACGGCACATGCACTGGAATACCCCGAAGCAGAGAGCGTGAAGAAAGCAGCGAGCAGAGCAGTCGGGATGTGAACGATGGGTAGGACTTTGTTAGATGGAGGGTGTACAGTACAGTCGATGTGATGAAGCCGCAAGAGCATTAGCTGAGGAAAGGCCTCTTTGCAGCGAGCACACTCATATTGCACCCGATCATCCACTTTGATAAGGTCCGCTGCTTGAAATACTTTAGTGTCTTTGAACTGAGACTCAAGGAGGTGGATGCTAACAGGTGGCTCTTGCAAATGAGCTAAACATTCGGCCTTCTTGGCAGGGTCTTCTCTGGTCTTTGTGATTTTCAACGGCACCACTTGTTGGACATTACCATCAGCCTTGGGTCTATCATGCCCAGGGGCAATAGACTTTATCTGCCCCAGCGAAGTCTTCACGTTATCGAAGGGTGATTGCAGTTTCCCTTGACTTGAATGAGAAGCACCCGATTTAGTCAAACCTGTCGAAGAACCTTGCTTCATCCCATCAGATCCACCAGCTGGCGGTTGCACAATACACACTGCATGCTTCACAGTAGAATCCTTATCAACAGGAAGGTGTACCATAAACTTCTTGGGAGCATTAGTCTTATTGATCGGAACTTTTACCAGGTAGAAGTAGTCATCGTCTTTCTTCTCATCACTCAAGACCGAATAGATGTTGCCGTCTGATCTTGCCTTTGGTACACGTATCACGTATGATGCCATTGTTTCACCCTCCGAAAATGTTCGCTGTACAGTAATTTTTGAAGCTACATCAGTGCTAGTCACTGGACCTGATGACTGTGTGGTTACAGTCTGAGCTTTGCAAGTTGTTGTAAGTGGAACAAAGCTCTGATTACCATACACACCTAAGGATGGACTTGAGATCGAAGTCCTAATTATTGTTGAAGTTGATGGTATGTACATTTTACGTGTGTTTGTCGGATTGACTAAAGGTGAGCTTACAACAGACTTTGACAGTGTATTTGGGAGAGCTGAAACGGCGAAGTTAGCTTTTGAAAGTGGGGCAACCTTTGTTGAAGCATTAGCCATAGAAGACTTGCAGATAGCATTTAACAATGCTCTGGCAGCGCTCATATCAACCTGGGCGTTGCTCGCCGAGCCTTGACCAGTTGAATTTGAAACAACCCGAAGAATAGTCTTCTGGCTGGCTGGCTGGGATGGTCCAAGTTTCGGAATACTCTGTGATAACTTGGTGGATGGTCCTACTCTCTGAGGATATGGGAGATGAGAGACACCTACTGTACTGGGAGTCACTGGGTGTCTCAGGATAGAGTTTTGTACACTCTTCTGAGCTGCAGCCCGTATTGTGTTGGCATACACCAATTTCTGCCTGACAGTAGTTGCTGCTGTACTCTGTATTGCACCTGGGAAGACTGGGTAGAACCTTTGAGAGCTGCTTGGACTGCTGTTTGTAACCCCTAGCCCAGTTGTGGTTATTGGCTTCTGATGACGTATAATAATAAAGTTGTTCTGGCTGCTAGGGTTTGACTGGGTGGAAGCTGAGCCTGGCACTGGTTTATTTACAGCAGGTGGTATAACTGATCTCATCACTGCATTTGTTGTGGAGGTACTGGTGGAGCTAATGGTTCGGGTTGCGTTGACGGAGAATGTTTTGACTGATGAAGAGTTTAGGGACTGTGATGTACATGTAACAGAGGATGTCTTGACCAGACTTCTTACAGATGTGTTGACTGATGAGGTCACTGTGAGACGTTGTATTGGTGTGTTGACTGATGAGGTCACTGTTACATGTCGTATAGGTGTAATGACTGATGAAGCAGTCACTGTTGGACTTCTTATAGATGTGTTGACTGATGAAGAAGTCACTGTTGGACTTCTTATAGATGTGTTGACTGATGAAGAAGTCACTGTTGGACTTCTTATAGATGTGTTGACTGATGAAGAAGTCACTGTTGGACTTCTTAAAGATGTCTGCTTCCGTCTCGTCATCATCGATGGAGTGCTCTGACCTTGCTTATCTACATCTATGTTAGCAACCCTCTTAATAAGGTAATGTTGCTTTGAAACAGGTGTTGTTTTCTGTTTACAGGCTTCACCCGGTTGACTGGATCGTGCACTTGTTACAGTCTTCTCCGGAGTCTTTGGGGATTCTGGAGGGACTGAGGAAGATGAAGGTAGCTTTATAATCTCCCTTGTTTCGTGGTTCTTAATGTACCATTTCAGCGGTGTCTCGTGGTCATTGATTATGTGCTCTTTGATCTTTTGCCAAGTTCCTGTGAAGGAACACAGTTTACACTTCATATCCTCCTTCCTGTGAATCATGATCAAGTTGTGGACACGTCTCACGTGCAATTTCAGCGAGTTCAGAGATCTGCTGCGTTCACTACATATGTGGCATGCCCACTCTGTTTTTTTCACAGTGGTTGCACTGGCAGCTCTTGAAACTGGATTCCTTTTTGAAGCTGAGCGAGTGGTACGTGTATAGTTGGATTCTGCTGTAACTTTCTGCAGTTCACTGACTGAATTATCCCCTGCTTCATCCTCATCTGAGCTGCCAAGACTAATGACTTCTGGATCTTCATCGATTATGATCACATCATCATCCTCTTCGTTTTCCTCTTGGTGGCTTTCTTTTTCAGGGGTTTGTGAGGTGGAGTTCTTAGTCGGTATATCCTCTGAACTTATGGGGCATTTATCCGTGTCGTTGTTTGAGCCATCAACAACTGCAGGATTAGCATCTGCTGTTTTGTTCACCATGTTTTGACTGAAACTGGTTTCTTCGGAATCGCTGAGGGCAATCGGTGTATCCGCTTCTCGTGAAACATCTCCTCCTTGGTTGCTCCTTGCAACATCTTCTGTTGTGTCCTGTTCACTATGTTCATCTTGATTCTTAGATACATCTGTGCACTCCTGACACTCTGAATCACTTAAATCATCACTGATCTCTATTACGTCTGCCTGGCATTTCACCTTACTCAACTTGTCTTTGCTCGATGCACTGATGCCATCTTTATTTCTTTCAAGTTCTGACTTGTTCTTGGCGGTACCTCTCTCGGTGAGAATGCAGTCCGCTTTAGCCATACTTATGTTTGGACTGTGTTTTTGGTCTTTTGCTGATGAGGTCATTGTTTCTTCTCTCACATCAGAAGAGTCTGTGCATGGTGAATTTTCATTTGCCTCACAGGAAACACTTTCATTAGCCAAGACACCACTCGTATCTTGAGAAAGCGCTGCATTGAATCTGTCATCATCGAGAGTTGCTCCAGACTTAAGTCTGACATCTGATGGTGAATCAGTGTTTTGTAAATCATCAACAAGTAGACTTCCACCTGGTTCAGTTTCACATTTGTCATCAGAATTGTTCGTTGTGGAATCTGGTTCAGTCCCCTCCGATGCCTCATTCTGGCAAGTTCTATCTGGTGTCGGGGGGTTTTCTATTTTCACCATGATGGGCGCAACCCCTTTTCCTTTGTCCTCTGCATCAAACTCTATGTCAGATAATAAAATGACAGATTCCTCTGATGCTGAAGAACCACCATCATCACTCCACAAGTTACCATTATCTTTAGAATGTTTGGAACTGAGCACGTCTGAGCCAGACGCTTGATCAAGAGGCACATCTTGCTCTGCCTCAAGAGGCACATCTTGCGCTGCCTCCTTAAGAATACCCTGAATGCCTTCATCACAATGTTTGTTTGTGTTAAACTCAATGAGCGTATTGTCTGCAAAATGGCTGTCAATTTTCTTTGGATTAAGTGCAGATTCCTGCTGGACTTCAGAGCTTGAATTCTCAGATACTTCTTGAGTTTGATGAACGTCAAGCATTTTCATTGAGACAGAGGAGTTAGAATTCTGTGCAAATGGTGTATTTTCTTCTTCCTCTAACTGCAAACGTTCTTGCCTGCACTCTTGACTATTCTCATCTTCATTGTTTGTGTCCAACTGCATCATTGAATTGTCCGTTACTGCTTCCAAATTGGACTGGGGAATTGGGGTAGGTTCAAGATCAGTTGAAAGTGATGAAGTGCTGTCTTTGTTTTGAGTCTCGGGACCTTGTTTCTGTTGCCTTGGGGATACAACAATGTCCTGGAAACTTTGCTTATGACTGACAGATGACAAGGGGCTACGATATTCAAAGTCTGTCATTCCAGGCATTTGTCCGTCATCTTGTGAACTGCTAGGGTCAGAGCACCACTGTTCTGCAATGCTGCTGATTCTGGTCAGGTCTGCACATAATTCTGGTGATTTGATGTCGCTGTCATCGTCACTGAAACTTGGGGGGTCACACTGAAGGGAAAAGGTATCGTCGATTCTGATCTCTTTCGTCTCTCCAACACCCTCATCTGACAGGTTTGATTCCATGCTGATGAAGTCTTGGTCTGTTTGCCCTGCACATGTTGCATAACCAGATGAATGGCGGAGTTCTGGTGTAGGTACTGATACGTTGCTTGACGCTTGATGCAGTGAGCTTAACGGGTCACTTTGCATAGGAATGCTTTGTTCAGTTTCTGTGGGATTGCCTCCCACGGATGATGCAGCATATGAATTCTCCTGAGATGGAATACACGCGGGTGAACTGTTTTGGGTGTTCTCTCCTGTAGATTTCTTAGCGTACAAAGCAAGTTGTGAAAAGGGATTAACAGGTGTGACTCTAGTGTTTTGAGCAATGCATGCTTTGTTGCTCTCCACGAAAGGGGGTGTTGAAAACAGGAGTTTATCAGCAAGATTTGACTCGTCTTGCCCAGGTATGGCCTCGTTAGGGTTGTCAAATGATCTGCTGTCGTGTGCTGATTGAGACAACAAAATATCACCAGACCACGATGATTCATCTCCGCAATTCCCAGGCTCCTTCCGGTTATTGTTCTCCAGGCATGTAGCCGAGATTTCCTCACTACTGACATTACCGAGATTTTCGACATTTAGAAGACTTGGTAAACCTCCCAGCGGATCACTGGATGCTTGTTCATTACCTTCCCAGGGCAGTTTGAAGAAATCAGAGAGTTCGGTGTAAGAAGAAGCCAAACTCTCTGGGGGCTGCTTGAAGAGATCCAGAGCCTCTCCTTCATTCTTTGAGTCACTGAGGTACGGTGAAGATTCCCCAGATTGAAATGTGAGTGCCTGAGAAAGTCCCTCGGCAACTGGTGCGGAGAATTGGGGCAAGGTACCATCTACAGGCCAGCTGTTGCCTCCACCATCCATCTCCTTGCCACAAAAGATCTTGAACAAGCAGTAACACCAGCACTGAGTGTGTTTCCTGCCAACAAAATAAAAATAAACAAAAATAGACCCATGAACAACAGCTAAATGACAGAATGAGCCGAAGTTATATGGTTAAGTAGCTGAATCTTTTTTGCATGTATCATTTGGATATTTTTTTCGTGTATGATTTGAAGTTTAACAAAATAATAAAATCATTTAATTTCACAGTATGAAAGCAGAAGCTGCATATTGAACACATGTTTTTTTGTTCATTTTTGTACGTCCTGGCGAGCGCAAGTAATTTGCATCTTTTCGTCACAACTTGTACAGAGAAAATATATGTCAGTACAGGTCACATACTGTCTTCATACACGGCTCATGTATGTAATTATTTCGAAAACTTCTTTGCCTTTCTAAATGGTGCTTAAAATACATGTATCACATATATAACAATATTTACAACAAGCCAATTAATGGCAAGATAATTTTCCAGCTTGTTCAGGTATTGACTCAAACAGACGGACTTTGTCCAATATTAATCACCGCTGTGATTGGTCAAAAAGTCAAAAGGCAGGGCTAAACGGATAGGTCTATTCACGATCGAAGTGTCACATTTTAGTGAGTGAGAAGTGCTACGTTATCCTAACGATGGATCATGCCACACACTTAGCAACTGATCCAGCTACTGGTACTGTTTGTGTATATGAAGCAAAATACATTGTTTGAAAAATTGGTCAATAAATGCAGCACCTCAAGATGGTCAACTGTTTCGCTGCGGACTGTAATCACACAAATAAGGCCAAAAAAAGTAGTTCTGCTTCTGGTTACCCTACCTACCCTATTTTGACAGCCCCTACCCTAATTTTTTGGGGGGAAAATGAGGGGAAAAACCCAAAACCATCAATTACTACCTTTTACCCTTGACCACATGCAGACACATATGATCATACACACACAAAAATTAGCCAAAACAAAATTTCCCTACCTACCTAACCTATTTTCAAATGCCATGTAATTGCAAGCAGAACTATTTTTGGGGGGCCTAAGTCACACCAGTAGATGTTTTCTTCAAGTTTCCTAAACAAACAAAACAAAAACTCAGAAAATACACGAGTACATAGTGAGTGATCCCGTTGCTGTGCCAACGACTGGTTCTGGCAGATCTTAAGTAATCACTTTGATAGTGAATTGCTGGCCCCACATGGTTTGCAATTTGATTAAAATTGGCTGACTCACCTTCAACTAGACCAAAAGGCCGCGGTCAAAGTTGTCGGCCGGCTCCATCAGAACTGAGAATTTCGTGGTCTTCAAAGCCATCTGCAACATCAGAACATTGGAGAAACTATCAATTGGAGAGGTGAATTTACATGGTGGTGATTGATAGGATTGATAGCCGAGTGTTATTGTTTGGACTGGAGATAAAATTTTATCGCTCTGTTTAATCAACAGATTACCTGGAAGGTCAGGTTCAGTTAAGATCATGCTGACAATATGATCAGAATTTTTTTTTTATCTGAAAGAGAAATCTGCGTTTGCACTAGAAATTTGCATTAATTTGCATTAATAAAATAACATAACTAGGTGAAATTAAAAAAACAACAAGTTTAGCATCCTGACTTTTTGAAAAAAAGGAAGGAGGCCCTTTTTTTTCCCCTTCCAAAATGGCCGCCCAACCGGACTATTTTTTTTCAAGATGGCTGCCACTTTTTGTTTAAAATGGACTCAGGAATGACAACCAGCTTTATAATGGCTAGATGCAACAGACAAAGAGGCCAAAATGATGTCACTTTTTAAATTTTATCATTTTTTCATACATAAAGAAAAAAAAGTGGCCTCCATAAAGGAAGCGGGTGGGGAGGCTAAACATGGTGGTTTTTTTTTTTATTTGGCCCAAGTAAAAAAACAAGTAGTTTCTAGTCTGGCCTTTTTAAAAAAAGGAGGCAGACACTTTTTTTAAACTCTCCCCCCCCCCCCCAAGATGGCAGACTTTTCAAGATAGCGGATGGATTCTTCAATTTTTTTGACTATTTTGTTGATACAACATTGTGTCAATAAAACACAATTTTTTTCTCAATAAAATTATGTTTTAAATTTCATAATTAGTTACACATTTTTAAAATCGTACTGTTCCAATTTGACCTTTATTGTTCCAATCTGATGACGACGCAAAAGTCTTTCAATTTCACTTTTTCAATAGCATTTTACTTGAATTGATCAACATTAGCATTAACATTTAACAAAACTTATTAACATCAACAAATTGCTAATAATTTTCATTGACATTCATGACATTTCATTGATTCTTTTTTTTTGGTTCTTTGCTTTGTTTGTAGCAAATAATGCTTTTGCTTTATATAAAAGTAGTATAAATGGTGATTCTTTTATTGACAGTAACAAAAAGGACCCCCCCCCCCCACACCCACAATTTGACACTGTCTTGTATCCATATTAGCCACACAGTTTAACACCACAGATAATGCAGAAAAAATGGCACCATGCTTAAAAAACATTATGCGTAGCGCCCTCATGAGACAGACGGGCGTTCGTCATTAAATGTCAAAACAAACCCGACAAAGGTCAAGGAGCATTGCGAGAAAATTTAAGCGCAATATTTCTACCCCAGTTGTTGGTACTTGAATAAACATGTACACTCACCGATGATGCCCATGTATTTTTACTGATACAGTGAGATTTTCATGAAATTTGACAGTCGTTCGCAACAAAGACCGCGCAGTTCTTGTGCACGTACAAAGCACTATCGTCGTCTAATGATATGTACCAGGGAAGCGTTTGTGACGTCACCCTTTTATCGCGTATGGGGTATCTTTTGCGGTTACCAGCGAAGTGAGGACGAGGCCAATATGGCCGACCGTGTACAAAATAATCGTGCAGACGTATGAATGCACAGTACATGTACATACAGCTGGCTATGTCAAAGCTAAGCTTAACCAATTAAAGGTTTAGGTTCAAAGCTACAACACATACATTTTTCTTTGTTAGGTTGCGAATTGGTAGAAAATCAAGTCGCACATGATTTTTTGTTTTTATAATAGGCCTTTAGATACGGTAAACGTATAGGTAGCGTGCCACTAGATATCCAAACTGTTTTCCTTCCTCCATATGACATATGTCAATATTGTGCACACAAATATTAACACACAAAAAATTAAAAAGCATCTACATTTTGAACATGACAGACCTAGGCTATATACCCCTAAATTCATTTTTTTTTTTCATATGGCGGTTTCGTGCCATATAGCCCTGCATATATAAGCAGAGGTCACCCGCAACGCCGGCATGATGATTACCCACCCGGACTTATATAGCTATTACCAGCCCGTGTGTTTCACGGTACGGTTAAAACGTACATGTCTATAGTATATATGTACTCAAGAACTGGCATATAGCTATAGGGCACGTAAACCAGAAACGTACCTATTATTTAATAGGATGATCGGCAATTAAACTTGAACTTGCTCATCGATCCGAAGGCGCGATCCATGGCAGATAGATTCGGAATTCTTATACATGTAGTCGGCCCTAAAGAAGATATGTGGAAGGGGTGACTCCTGAACCTCTTTTGAAAGGGGTTCCTAATTTGCATAACGTAAATAGCTGCCCGTGAAATATATTTATTCCCATAATTGGGTTAATTTGGTGTATTTTCGATATTATTTTTGAAAAGTCTATTTTGGGGATTCTACTTACATATCCTTACATAAATAACATTTTCTTAAGCGGTGACTGGATAATTATGAGGACATACGAAAGGTCCAATTACCTAGCTACCATTCATAAATACCTAAGACAGTTTACGCATTCCTATTGGTCGAGTGCCCGTCACGTGGCCGGTCTTAAACGGATGATAAAGACATGGCTAGCTGGTCTTAAACACTTTTCCAGTGTCACAATAAAATGTAGACTCCTAAAAATCCAGTGCCTCTTATCGTTTCATTGGTTGAACGTTCACAATCCTCACGTAGGCATGCGCAACACTATCAGGGAGTCAGAGTTTTAAAGTTCTAAATTCAAAACGCAACGCGCCAGGTGCGTTCTGCGCGACATCGCGCAGAACATGATACGCGCGCGTCAATCTCCATAAAAGGGTTGTTTACATCTTACTCGCCAGCTGAACACTCCATTATTTTGCAAGAGGGATGTTTCGAAAAGCATTAAGTGAATTTGTTGAACAAAATCGGGATGTTTTGAACGAATTATATGATTTTTTCTTACCGAAAAGGTATTTATGAATGGGAATAAATATGTGCTCCGTCGGTATTTATCACTCTGTTTAAGACCACTTAGAGTCTGGGTGCTGATAATTACCCTCGCCTCCGGCTCGGGTAATTATCAGCACCCAGACTCTAAGTGGTGTTAAACAGAGTGATAAAAACCTCCGAAGCACACATTTATTCCCTTATTATACCCTCACAGTTGGCGCATGCATGCCTTTCCTCTGAGTATCACCCTTTCAGTATCCATGGAGCCTATAGGCGTGGTCTCATAGACTACCTTTCCCCCGTAGTCTTGCCAAACCTCAGTATTGATGAGCGTTTATCCAAATAAACTATATGGAAAATCGCGTGAACAATGATAACATAATGACAATTGGCCCAGAAAACAAAACAAAACTTAGGGGGAAAAAGAGGTGTCCGTAAATTGGGCTAAAAATAAGGCGAAGGGTTGCCCAAACCAACGTGGGGGACTTTAACAAGTTCAAGGAAATCCCCAAATTTATCTGTAAGAAAACTTTTGACCGTAGACTTCATTGTTATAAACAACCATAATTTTAGGCATTTCTTTGAACTCGTTAGTTCCCCCACGTCATTAGGTAACCCTTCGCTTAAGTTTTAACCTAATTTATATGGACATCTGCTGCACGGGCCCCTTTTTGTTTTCTTGGCTAAAAATTATGAAGATGTTATCTTTGTTCACATGATTTTCCCGTATATAGATTTATTAGGGTAACTGAAGTAACTTTGTGAAGGTTAAGCTCATCAATTATAATACTGAGGTTTGGCAAGACTGTACTTGTGATATCTGGGAAAAAGGTAAATGCGCACCACTTTATGGTATAATGGTACCCATTTTGGATCTTAAATTATGTCCTCATAATAAGTCACTTTATGCTTAAGATCTAGAAAATATTATTCAAGTAGGCCTAAGGATGTAAGTATAGAACCCCCAAAATATACTTTTAGTGTTTGTTTTAATATACACAAAAAGTATGGGAATAAATATATCACACGCCGGTTATTTTCTCTAGGGCTATGACTTTATTAGTCTGCCAAGTTTGGTGCTTTGACCAGTCGGTCACGATTCCGTACTCTGACTACAAGTAGTTTTTAAAAAGGGAGCTCGCAGGCCCAGCTACTTTTAATGACCATTAATCATCTCAATTTTGGTGGTATGGCTATTGCGATCCTGCACTATGGACGGATCAGTTTGCATATAATTGTATAATAAATCGGCCACATGCGCGATCACATGCAGATAGTATCACTAGGACACCTTAGTATACGTTATAGCATGTCGCTACAAAAAATACATCTGATGTCAGAAAACTGATGTCAGAAGGCCAATTAACACCTAGGCGCGGCTCAACGACAGCCTGCATGCCATAGTACACGGGCGGCACGGCGGGCAGGTGGCGGGTGCGGTGGGACGTACTTGTCACGTACGTACGTACATGTACATGTACTCCATGCGTGTGCATGTACATGTACACGATGTACGTACGCACGTACGTACACCATTGATCTCCGGCTCCTAGTCTGCGTATATGATATGGAGATCAATGGTACACATGTTCAAGATGATGGCGAGTTATTTTAGTTTGTGAAATACCAACAGAGGGCGCTATTCAGCTGTATTGTGAATTTTTGTGCTCGCGCTCGCGATCGGCGGCGGTGAATGTTTTGACTCTTCAGGGTTGAGTTCTTTGCTCTTAAACTTGAGTTTGAGGGAAGATCGCCATGAGTCTCAGGACTGCTGATGCCCGAGCGAGGTAGGGAATTAATTTTGTAAGCATGATTGTATAAATTAGGATCTTGGTTGACTAAGTTCGCGCATTTTCTGTTGGTCCTGCCCAGCGCGTCTGTCTGCGGGAAACAGGTCAACTCGTACGCGAACCAACTCGTACGCGAGACAACTCGTACGCGGATTGGTCAACTCGTACGCGAGACAACTCGTACGCCAGCCAACCCGTACGCAAGACAACTCGTACGCGGACCAACTCGTACGCGAATCAACTCGTACGCCAGGCAACTCGTACGCGGACCGAAATAAGCAAATTTAAATTGAACGATGTTTACGATCACCAAAAGTTTACCCCAAAACACACGCCAAAGTTATCGATTTATCACAGTACACAGTACGATTGATTGTATGACTAATAACTATGATTGTAGCCATATGTATTTTCAACAGTTTAAATTCCATAAATGCAACGATGTCAAGTTCAAAAGTTTCAATGATACAAAAAAACATGATCCGTTTTAATTGCGACCGATGTGTAACTGCAATGCTGCGGCATGCGCTTCCAACCACGCAGCTAGTGTGGAGAATTTGTCAAGACGTACAACGATTTGATTTACACATAGCGCGGGGCCACTATAGCAATGTATTGTTGGAAGTCTACAAATGCAGCGGACATTATACGATTTAAATTCTCACTACGTGGCAATATCTTGTCGTATAGCGTACGGTGTGAGCCAGGATCAGACATCGACAGTGTGCAAGTGGTCCGGGAAAACAAATCATAACTTTTTTGTTATGAGCAAAAAAAGCTGATTTAAAACTGAACTAATTGGGCCCACTCAGTAACACAAAATTATCCCCTTAACTTAAGAAAAAAATAATGTGCCGGACAACTGACCGACCCTAATTTCCTACACTCCCGAACCAACGGTTTCAGTCTAGTCTATACTCACGCGTACGAGTTGGCTCGCGCACGAGTAGGTCCGCGTACGAGTTATCACGCGTACGAGTTGGCCCGCATACGAGTTTGTCCGTGTACGAGTTGTCCTGCGTACGAGTTGGTCGCGCACGAGTTGGCTCGCGTACGAGCTGACCTGTATTCTGTCTGCGCTGCATGGTTAGCTGTAGACCCGTGAACGTGCCTTTTAAGGAAATGGGTCAACTCGTACCCGAGTTAACTCGTACCCGAGTCAACTCGTACCCCAAAATTGACACCCAAGTCAAGTCGTACCTGAGTTAGGTCGTACCCGAGTCAAGTCGTACCCCAGTCAACTCGTACCCAAGTCAAGTCGTACCCGAGTTGACTCGTACCCGAGTCAACTCGCACCCGGTACCGCAGCTCAAAATAGTTGCCTATTTTCGAAAAGAAAATCAGTGAAACGAACGGAAGATCGGAGGGATGAGGCCGGTTGTCCGTGCACGGTGACATTGTTTGTGCCGAGCCTGTGCGCGCACTCGCTGGTCAACGTGGTCGTACCGTGCACAGTGACATCGTTTTTGCCGGGCCCGTGCGCGCACTCGCCGGTCCACGTGGTCGTCCGTGCACGGTGACATCGTTTTTGCCGGGCCTGTGCGCGCACTCATCGGCCAACGTGGTCGTACCGTGCACGGTGACATCGTTTTTGCCGGGCCTGTGCGCGCACTCATCGGCCAAAGTATGCATGCTTTTGTCAATTCATTTTATTTTTATATTACAGATGATCCTGTCGTTTTCCGATGAACCATTTTCTGCTGCTCAAACCGATCGATCGGATGGTCTGTCACACAGTTCATGATGAATCGAATCGGATGTCAAGTTTCGAGGACGAAACCGGATTAGCTCAGTTTTGTTTAAGATAATAAAACTTTCTCTTGCACTTGAATTACAATTTGCTTATGTCAAACAATCTTTCACACCCAAGGATCAACTAACAAATTGGTCCCCTAAAACTTATAGAAAGAGCATCTCTGAATGAAACGAGCCACCATTTTCCTTTATCGTGTTTACTTCCTTGATGCCGCAAATGTAAACAAATAATTAAAAATCCTACATTTCTGTTACCAAAATAATATTCTAATTGAACTTATCGCAGAAACTTTATTTAAGCTGCACAAGATTTTTTTTACATTTACCGAACTAATTGTACAAAAAATGACCAACATATTAAAGAATCATTATAAATTAAATAACGATGTCCGTGTGACTCTTTTAAGTTTCCTGTAATATATTTTCTCTTCAGATTTGTACTTTCAGAGCCCCCAATCTTCCCAAAGAGATTTGTGCCATGTGCAGTTTTTATTCAATAAATGATGCCAAAAATGGAGTGAGTGAACGTTGAAAAATATTACTTTTACATTACAAAATTCATTTTTTAATAGCAGCTTTCTTTAAAAAAAAAAAGGTCTTAAATACTAAATTCGTAAAAAGAAAACTATGCCCTTAAAACACGTTCGACCGAACAAAAAAAAGACGTAGCAGTTCGCACAGTCACTCCGCAATCTCAGTGATCCAGGGTCTCTGAAAAAAGAAAGAAAAAACATCATTACTAAGAGAAAATACTACACAAATTTTAAAATAACACATCTGATGATCTGGATGAAAAGTGAAATTTACCGTTTATCAGCGAGGGCTCCGTCGACAGTACATTTTCCCTTTTTATCCAGATTGTGATCAACATTTGATACCACCGCCTTCAACTAATACTTGAACTTTATTTGTATTTCTGGCGGCGTAACTACTATTTCTCAGTCGCCATTTTTGAGGGTAAAATTGGAAGTTTTGTTAACCATCCATCCGTACTTCCAAACTAAAAAAGGAGGGGAGTACGAGTTGACCTGGGTGCGAGTTGACCCAGGTACGAGTTGACTCGGGTACGAGTTAACCTGGGTACGAGTTAACTCGGGTACGAGTTAACTTGGGTACGAGTTGACTCGGGTACGAGTTGACTCGAGTACGAGTTGACTCGGGTACGAGTTAACTCGGGTACGAGTTGACCCAAAATCGCTTGTAAACTTGTATACAACGCCACGTTCACGGGTCTAGGTTAGCTGGAGTTTATATTGTTGATGTACCCGAACGTGGCACGGCCCCCAACGTGGCGCACTTTGATTTTTCGCCTGTAGCGCCTACCTAGACTAGAGCAAAAGTTTTAACTATAAACTAAGCCTAAATGTGAAAATCAAAATTTGACAAAGTTCTACATGTTTTTGTACATGGTGGAAGTGGGGCCTTTATTTACGGAGGCAGGGCCTAGTCCAGTAAATTGGCAAGTCCTCAGCCTTAAATTTTATCATTGGGTTGTTGACAACCCAATGATAAAATTGAGGGCTGAGGTAACTCCAGCTAGTTCTACCTTAACCTCCATCATGTCCATGGTCTGTCATTCAACAATTTATGCAATTTTGTCCGGCTTTACTTCGTCTTTGTAAACTTGAGTGTTATTGTCCTTTCATGCGTGAATTTTGCTATTTTGCTGACGGGGGTAAGGCCAATCAACATTGATTTTTTAGGTTTTCATCACCTTCCCACCTCGATTTTCACTCCCCTACCTGATTTTTTAATTATATTTTATGTGGTTTTTTTTAAGTGTGTACTTTTCTCAAAAAAAGTGTAAAATTTTCCAGACAAGTTTCTCACCAAATCCACAGGCACGGTTGCACTGATCTGCACGCAAACATTGTGCACGAAATACTGAGCACATCGCGATAATTCATATTACTAAATGCATACGTTATCGTATAGTTGGAATGCAGTATCCAGCATGTCCAGACGCCACTTCAGTGGTTGTGTACAAAGTCTATGGAGAGTCAAGAAAATTCTCTAAGTATTTCCTAACAAAATTGGAAATGTTTCTGAGTCCCAGATTCATGTATGTTCATCATTTTTGCAATGACTGACCTTCATTGAGTTGATATGAAGAAAAAAAGTGGCATCAGGTTGCAATGTTCTCTCCTGTAACTTCACTGAACAGACTTTAATCCTAGCCAACAAAATAATGCATCATTCAGACTTAGACCCAGTAACTGGGGCGCTAGAACAGTGTCGCTAGACGAACATGTACAACTCCTTTTTTTTCCAAATTTTGATTTTGGTCGATCATAGGCCTACAGTACGACCGACCTATTCAGTATTAAAAAAAAGGAGTTCTAGCGCCCACGGCCCCAGTACTTACTGGGTCTAATTCAGACGCATTTTTTTTCATTTGCAGATTCACTCATGTTTCCTTGCTCCATGATTAAAAACAACAATGTAATTTAACAATTGTCAATATACAGTAAGCCTCAGGAAACTAACGCTACTTGTAAAACAATTATTGTAAGGTGCCCAGGAACAAATATAACAAGTTATTCAATATTTATACATGGATGATATTTCAAATTCTTTTTATTTGCAGGGAAAACCAAGCCAAATTTATCCAGCAGCGTATCAACAATGTGGAGAAGCATTTTGCTGACTTGTGCCAACAGTTTTCGGCGTATTCACGAAAGGTTGCCCGTGTACGTGACAAGGGAGATGTGTTGGCTAAGAGCGTTCTTACCTATGCCGGGAGCGAGGCATCGTCCACCAAGTCAGGCCTGACAGGCTTTGCCGAGAAACTGTCTTCAGTGTCAGACTACAGACAAGCGATGGTATGAAACATTTAAAATTGCGACAAGGAACAAGCTGTTAACTTTTTAGTTTCGAATTCAGGCATGCGTACTTCACCACTGTTTAATTTCATGCAAAGAGCCTTCAGAAAAAGATTGATTGATCCACGGATCAGCTGATTTTCTCTTCTTTTTTTCGTCTTTTATTTTTAATTCAGATTGAAAAACACTGCAGAGAGAGTCTTGCAAAACCTGGGATTTCCTCTGTTTTGTGACGTCCCAGTTGTGCATGCCCGAACCTTGTTTTAATTAATACTCGTCAAGATATTTTCTCCTCTTTTGACAATTATCTGTCCCACTTCCTGTATCCCACATAAAGACCATCTTGTTTATGCAGCTGTAAATGTGGACAACTTCTTGTTACATTTATTTCAATGTTTACTGTTTTTCTCAAGGTGGATAGGCTTTCTCAACGGGTTGTTCATCCACTTACACTCTACGGCCAGAACTTCAAGCATACAAGGGTAAGTAATAGGGTCATGTGATGCACTGAGGATTCATGGTGAAATCTCCTTTTTCCCCACCTGCCTTGATTGGCAACCATGCATAGCCTTTCACTCTGACAATTGACACAACAAGAACCACAATTAAAAAGTGTTGCAATTCTCTAAATAGACCCTTTCATAAAATTGGTCACTGCTCAGTCAACCGTGAATGTAATGACATGACCAGGGTGTCATTTTAAAGAGGAGATTCAACCCTAACAGAAGATATCGCCCTATGATTCACAGGCGCCCTACTTCTGTTCCAATTAGCAATAAATCTCTGTTTTGGTTTTTTTGATCCACCCTGTATATGAAAGATTAAACTGCTTAGTTAGTTCAGTGCCCAGTCCGCAGTACCAGTTAAGTATCGTGGCATCAAAGGCTTGTATCCTGTTTGAAGTAGGGAAGTTAGTTTGCGGGTACGCCATGGACAAATCTACTTTGTTAGGAGGTTTTGGCTCTGAAGAGAACTGGTGGTTAGAGTAAGGTCCACAATGTAAAGCTTCAACTGACACTTATCCTGTTTTAAGTCAATTGTTTCGTTCAATTAAGAGCCGGAGCAAGTGCAGGAATTTATTACTTTTGTCATATATGTATTTCAGGAAGACATGAAGGCGACATTTGCAGCCAGGACAAAAGAAATCAACGAACAGAAAAAACTGGAGAACATCAGGAAGAAAAACCCCAACAATCGGCAGCAAATCGTATCCTTGTATCAAATTTGAACGATTTTGGGTGAAGCAGGACAGTATGGGGTGAGAGTGGTGAGTGGGGTCAGTTGGTGGGGAGGTGGTCAGGGAGGCATCATCAAATTGGAAAGTTTTTTGGGTGAAGCAGGATGGTATGGGGTGAGAGTGGTGAGTGGGGTCAGTTGGTAGGGAGGTGGTCAGGGAGGCATCATCAAATTGGAAAGGTTTTTGGGTGAAGCAGGATGGTATGGGGTGAGAGTGGTGAGTGGGGTCAGTTGGTGGGGAGGTGGTCAGGGAGGCATCATCAAATTGGAAAGGTTTTTGGGTGAAGCAGGACGGTATGGGGTGAGAGTGGTCAGGGAGGCATCATCAAATTGGAAAGGTTTTTGGGTGAAGCAGGACAGTATGGGGTGAGAGTGGTGAGTGGGGTCAGTTGGTGGGGACGTGGTCAGGGAGGCATCATCAAATTGGAAAGGTTTTTGGGTGAAGCAGGACAGTATGGGGTGAGAGTGGTGAGTGGGGTCAGTTGGTGGGGAGGTGGTCAGGGAGGCATCGTGGTGAGAGTTTATTCGTTACCCAACAACTTTAGATAAAATCCTTTCTCAAATTTATTTTTGCAGAGATTCATCGTATTGGAACCAAAAAAAAAAGGCTTGACTTGTAAAACCTGGACTCTTTGACATATTTACGCCCTGTGGATGTGTATACCAGAAGGTCCCACAGTTGGGACAGCTTAAGTTGGGACAGACGGACTCAGCCTGGGATGGTACCAACTAACATGTTCTAGTTGGGCCGGCCCAACTGGGAAGCTGCAACTCCCCGGACACATGTAGCACGTTAGAGGGTGCTTACGAACCAATGCCATACGTGCTCGTCGGTCACTGCAAAAACTTCTGGAGAAACTAACTTGTATTTATTTACTTATACATGTATTGTATTTGCAACATGGATGAAGCGTTTCAAATAACTTGTTTGTCCTTAGCCTTGGTTTTGTCTCTAAAGGCACAAGCTGAATCCAAACTCCAACGAGCCAACGTGGATGCTTCACGAACCTCAAGGAACCTTGAAGATCAAATGGACTCGTTTGAGAGGAAAAGATTACAGGACCTTAAGGTAAAAATATAGAAACATCTAATAAAAACAAAAACAAGATTGAACTCTTTGCATTGGTAATGAAAGTAGCATGCAGACTAAAAAAAATAATTCACAAGAAATGTTTGCATCTGGACAGTTGCAATACATGTATGTTCGTTGCCGAAATTTATTTTCTTCAAATGTTAGTTTCAGAGAGTATTGTGCTTGATATTCTTCTGTTGCAAATCAAATAAAAACAATTCATAAGATGAATTTGCGTCGGAGTGATGCAAATCAATATTAGGTTTTGCCCTTCACCGACGTATAAACACTGTATACTCGGTGTGCTACCTCCCGAGTGAAAGTTGGAAAAACAGTTTTAAAGATGTAACGTTTTACATTACAGAGTATCTTGTCTGAGTTTGTGAAGATTGAGATGCTGTTTCATTCTAAAGCCTTGGAGGTTTACACTGAGGCGTGGCAGCATCTACACGCAATCAGTGATGAGGATGACCTGGAGGTATGAACTGCAAAACAATCAAACATGTACAGTATCCATGAGCATCCAAAGTGGCTGTGGCTGGCTGCAACATGGTCTATGACAAGTGGCTTCATCCGCTTCCATAAGCCCATGTGTGATTGAAAGCCATAGTCAAGTGATCAGGACTCAGCCACAGATTTGGAGGGGGGGGGGACTGGTCAGCTGCCTAATGTTTAGAAAAAGGTATCTGTGGTTCAATAGAGAAGAAATCTTTTTGGAAATTTGGAAAGGGGAACGTGGGGAGCGAGTGAGAAATGATTTTTAAAATTGGGAGTTGGCGAATGGGTTCCCAGCTACTCTGGAAATCAGGGAAACATTGAAAATGAGATTCCATTTTTGCAGTCGCGGAAAACTAAGGGAATTTGGGGAAAAATGCCAAAAATATCAAGGAAAAGTCAAGAAATTTGACAGTGACCCAGAAGGGAACAGTTTTGTCCAGTTTGACGTATGTGCGTCTTTGCCATGTGTCCAAGTTTTGTCCACTAACTGACTGGCTTTTTATTGCCTATGCAGTATAAATATTACAATGTACATGTGCCCACCTCTCCAGACAATAACAATTGGCTGTGCTACATGTACTTGAAAAAAATTCTCATGGAGTTTTGAAATTTCTGAGGGAAGTATCAGGGAAACTCAGGGAATTTTGTTTTCGTAAAGTGCAGGGAAACCTGTGAGGGGGGCGAATTTTTTTTCCCCAAACTACATCCGCATACATGGTTGCTTTTATGATACGTACGCAGGTATATAATTATTTTTCCCCCACGTTTTTGCGAGCGGTAGCTCGGTCGATACAGGGTCGTGATTTTGCACTGCGAGGTTGCGGGTTCAAATCACCGTTTTGTACCCGAATTTCTTTTCTTTTCTAACCTGAGGCTTTGGAGGATTTTTTTTAAAAACGGAAATAAAGTCCGAATTTCATTACGTTCAAATTCATTTTTTTCCTTCTAATTTTATATTTTCTTCTCTTGTTTTTAGAAAAGTAAAGTCTAAAACGTCATAGTGTGCACCTATATGCGGATGTCGTTTGGGAGAAAAAAAATTCGCGTGAGGAGGATGGCATTACAAAATGCAGATCACTTGTTGCATGGGGTCGTCAAAAGTTTTTATATTTATGCATCTCCCATCTTGGCAGTAAATGTTGTCTCCATCCTACCAAGTATATATGCCATATATTTTATGTACATCAGTGCATGAATCGTGTAAAAAGACTTCAAGCTTTTCTCACCTTGTTTGATCCAGGAATTCCGTAACAGTCTCCGTCCTTTCAACGCCACCACCGGCAGTACCAGCTCTAACTTGGCCAACTCGCGGACTTCTCTGAACTCGACGGACCGCAGCAACAAGCCTACGGCCGCCTCCTTCACTTCGTCTTCAAGACAGAAACACGGCAAGGATAGGCTAGATACGAGCCGCATCGTTGATATGGAGGAAGATGATGAAGACGAAGATGATGAAGAGGATGATGATGAGTACGATGATGAAGATGATGAAAGTCAGTAAGTTTAATAAAATGCTATTTATTTATTTGTTTGCTGAATTGTTTTGCTGTGTAGATATATGTACTGTAGACTGTTTGCTGTCAGTCAGTTTTTAATCATTGGGGGAGGGATAAAGCTTTTTTGAAAGAGGTATGTTCATTGTATAAACTTCTAAGTAGATTTTGTGGGGGGAGGAGTTTCTGACTTGATGATGGTTAGACATGGAAGAATAAAACCATATCACATTGTATACATACATTGTTTACATTTTTCTCTTTAAGTTGAAGGTCTTTCAAAAAACTTTCCTGGAAAGGGACAAGGCTGGGGGGTGGGGAAAGGGACAAGGCTGGGGGTGGGGAGAGATATAAAACCATAAACCTCGCAGAAGAAAATTGAAAACACCTAAATGTGCTTTGTGTAGGATTTAATGGCATGTATGTTTAGTTTGAAGAGTGCAGTCATCACATGTGTGTAAATACATTTGTACACCAAAAAAAATACAGCAACCCAGCTTTACTGCCTTAAATTCATTTACTGGCTGAAATTGACGGGTTAGTAGATTTGAAGGAATGCTTACTTATTTTTAGTATTAAGTGTAATTAATGGACAGAAAAGTATTTTTAAAATTAGATATGTACTATGTGTTATTGTTTAGTATTAATCCCAAATTCAGGGTCCATTGGCAACTAGATTATTATTGGAAATCTTTTGACTGTACATTGTATTTTAAATATTCCCATTCAGTTCGTCATTTTTTTTGCACACATTTTGCCTTAGTAATCAGCATAACAAATATCCAAAGAAAAAAAGATTCATCGTTTTACATGTACCTGTGCATTGTGATACGTTCAGATATCTAAGTGTCCAAATGTGCCCATTGGATGTGTACAATGTGATTGCCACAATTGTACATTAATCCTTTTTAAGAATTACCAACTTTTAAATTTCGTAGTGAAAGTTTTATTTATAAATATTTCATGATGAACTTGCCAAAGTGAATTTAACCAAATCCCTAAGCCTTCATGAGCAGCCACCCATTTCAATTGTCACAAAACCGTCCTTAATGTAATTTAAGTGCCTTTAAAAATTGTTGAAGCAAAGTACTTAATATATTGCATGTCCGTGTGAAAATTAAAACAACCGAGTATTCTTAAATCTGAGAAATTTTGAAGGGTTTGTCTTTCCTTTGAGTCATTTGTGTTAACCTGGAAGATTTTAATTGCATTTCAGTAATTTTAAATAGATATCTCTCAAATAACGTCACTGCCTACAGATTGTCACGTGCATCAGCATTTTGTTGGTGTTGCGCATCGGCTGCGCAGTATTTCAAAGAAATTTTGAGCAATATGGGCGCATGTTTAGAACACGTTGCACACTGCGCGCACACGTACCTGATGGCGTTTAGTAAGCAGTTGTATTTTGCCCACAAAGATGACGTTATGAGAGGGGTCTATTATTTATCTGTGGTTCCTTATAGTGTCAGAATAGTTGAGATACATAAAAAAAAAACAATCCTGCCAAACCAACAAACATACGGACCAACGAATAAGGACAACATTTAAGGAAGTCTCTTCTATTAAAATTGCAAACCAGAAATTTAAATGTACTTAGAGTTTGTGACAAAAAGGCAACAAGTTGTTTTAATACCAGCAATCAAACTAAACACATGTAGAACTGATTAGTGTGACAGCATTGTGTGATGACCATCAAGTTTTGCTTCTAAATAGTTTGAACACTAAACAACAAAGAACTGTATTTTTTTTTAGTGACTTACAAATGTTAATAAAAATCACGTTTACTGGCTTACAATTCTTTATCTGAACAATACTGGGTGTCATATTTAACATACATGAACTTAGGTTTTTTTTCTTGGTACATAAACAGTAACACTAGTAAGTTTACAAAACTGAAATGAATAATATGACTCCTAAAGTATCTTACAGCTTTTGTGCTTTTGAAGAGGAAAATTAACAAAGAAGCATTAAACATGAAACAATGTTTACGTGTTGCTTTTGGCATGAACATGAACCAAATTTTGGTTCCTTTTTCAGCTCAACGATGAGGGGAAATGGTGCAGCACCTTCTATGCACACTTACCTTTTTTACAAATATTCAGAAGAAATTAACTGTTTTTCTGACAAATTTCTCCATTTTTTAAGGTAACAGCCTTTCTTTAACCCTGTCCATATTTAGCATGAGAAATGACAAGTTGAATTTAAAGAAAGTAAATACAAAGGCCTGAATCTATAACATAACTACCACTGGCAAGTTAACAAAAACATTTTTTTTCTTGTTACGTCTGCTGTGATACATAGTAAAATGCAACTACAAAATACAGTGAGATCTAAAACTCAAGATTAATTCATGGAGAAATAGCATCAAGACTGCATGCTCATCCTATCTTTTCCTGATTTAGGCGCTTGCAAAATGAAGAAATATTTACAGATAAAGTATGGGCCTTTTAAAGTACCCAGAATCTTGAAGAAGCTGTTGTTTAGTTTGTACCTTTTTATACCTTTCTTGCAACTTCTGAGGTTAAAAGCTGATCAGAATTTTCAACTGTTTTTAAAAGCATCAAACGTTAATTTCATTTGTTAATACTGTGCATGCGAAAACAAACCAGCATTTAGTTTCTTTTTGATTACACTTGATCTAAAACTACAAAGTACAAGAATGCAAACAATACAAGCTTAACAAAACAAGGATTAACTGCCTTTAAAAAGCTGGTACAAAACTTTTGAGTACATAAAAATAAAATAAAAACAAAACAGAAGTTGGGAGTTAACGAGAACATTTAAAGTTACCTACGCAATACAACTACCCGGCAAATACCACTAATTAATCATTTACATGTTTGTACATCTTGAGTGATCAGTCTGATTGTAATGTGCTGACATATATACACATTTTTGTCTTGTACTGCTTAACACAATAGCCAGTTCAGCACACAACATAACACATGTTAAACAATCACAATACACTGGATTTCTAACTCTATGTACTTTTCCCCCTCTGTCCTATGCATCAAGAAATTCTGCACTTTCTCTAGATGCAGTTCCAGACCAGAAACATTTTCTGGAAACAATGACAAGAACGTTTTTGAAATCTGTGCCAAATAAAAAAAATTAAAAATAAAACAAATATTCCTCTTATATTAAAACATTTTGGAACAATGCCAGTTTTAATTTACCTCCCTAAATCCAAGTATGGAACCCGTGTCCTGTTTTCTATCTTGGCAAGTATTCAAATTAATGTGGTTTTTTTTTTTAGAATCAAATACATGTAGGCCTACATCGAACCCTGATAAGAGCACTGTTAATACAACATCCTGCTTATAACAAACAACATTTTAGGTCCCAAGTCTTTGTTTTTCTTTGTTTTCCTTTGTTTTCCATTACTGATAATACAAGGTACCTAACAAGGTAATTTGTAAAGTCCCAAGAACCTTGTTATAAACAGGCATGCAACTTTTCCTCGGATCAGCTGATTTCCTCTTTTTTTACTTCCCATGTGTGCCATTGAAAATAGAAAAACACTGTACAAAGTGTGGGGAAAATTTGAATTTCCTCTTTTTTGGTGATTTCCCAGTTGCATGCCTGTATAAAGGTGTTCGACTGTATATATACATGTAGAGTACACACTTTTCAAAATCTTGTGTTTTTTTCCCTCCTGTATTTATGATCAGTTTGGTGGAAATAATAATTAATCAGGATCATCTGACTCCACTTTTCCAACACATAGGCTTCTCTAATCTAAGATTACAATCAGGAAAGTGCAATTTTATGCAGGCATGTAACTGGGAGTTTAGAAAGAGCAAGGACACTCCAGAGTCCCAATCACACAAGACTTTGTACAGTACATGTATTTTTCGATTTGTAATGACATTCATGAGAAGTAAAATACGAAGAAATCAGCGGATCGAAGGCAAAGTTGCATGCCTGTTTTTATCAAAGGCAAATGTAAATGTAGCCTTATTGTTATAAGCAGTTATTTTTTCCTAGGGTGTGTTACTTGCAAATATTTGTAAAAGCATAACCCATTAGTCCCTGTACTGCCCCAAACCACCCTGCTTGTTACTCCCTGTACCACCCCAAACTGCCCTGCCTGGTACTCCCAGTACCGCCCCAAACTGCCCCAGCGCTGCGTAGATTTTTGTATTCATCAAGGAATGTAATGTAATGCAATGCAGTACAAGTGCTAATGGGTTAATTTAGAATGAAGTCATATACTGACACTCTCTTCTTACAACCCATCCCCTTTTGGATCCACCCTCAAATCAAATGAAAAGAATTAAATGAAGATGGTGACTGAGAGCAACTTCTTCACTCCATAAGATGCTCATCTGATGCGTCCGTCGCCATGGTTTCAAGGACATCTGACAGAGACACCTCAAGAGTGATGGATCAGGGTGACGCCTCACATAGGTTGCCTGCGAGAATGTTTGTTAATAATAATAGTAACAATTGTATTTATTTTGTGCAGATACCATCAAAGTGTTCTAATGCGCATTACAATAGGCGTACATTGTTTAAGTGATTTTGCCGCAGCCTGTCAGAACTGAAGAGGAACAGCAGGGGCGAATGCACGTTTTGCTCGAGAGCTGGGTTTACCTTATCAAAGGGTCAATGGTGCCTGGTATTATTTTAATGTTTTTCCTGATATTTTCCCCTTTTTTTTTGGCAGCCCAAGAGGGGGTTTAAAGGGTCTATAACATGAATTTTACTTGGGAACATATTTTGTTCACCTTTCTACTCCTCTTAAATGCATAAACTCTTGACATCCCTGTTTCGTTAATTTTACAGAAAAGTGCAATTCTTTAAACATATAAAATTGTCCATGCGTTTCCTGACAACTGAGAGCGCTGTTGCTGTGATGCCATTTTTAATAGAAAGGCAATGTTCAATTAAAAGGGTTTTCTGTTCAAACTGTGAACCCCAAAAATTTGTGAGAAAGGTTTGCTCTTGGCTTACTGTCATGTATTGACATAACAAGGAATCACCAAAGAACCCTTGAAAATGGCAACATGAAAATTGTGAATAAGGTTAAATGGTACACAAAAGTGCATTTTCAAAGGTTGTACTAATAATAAATACACAACATGAGTCATTTTAACCCCATAAACCCTCCCAAGAGATCTGCCAATAGGCAGTGATTTCAGGGAAGCAATCCAAAACACTTTCATTTTCACTGCCTAGCAACTTGTCAGTTTTGTTTTCCGTGTGGTACATGATGCATGAACTTCCCATCAGTGACCAGCCTACTGGTTGAGTGTTTTAGTCTTATCTTGACGTGGACTGCCTAGGAAATTTATGACAAACAAAGTGAAAGTCAGCAGCGGCTTTCTTGTGTGTGCAGTACTTACATCAAATGCAGGCGAATAACTCTGCCTCCCAGAATACTCTTGTTCAGATCTGCTATCGCCCGGTTGGCATCTTCAGCAGTACGGAAGGCTACCCTGGCTTCTCCACTGAACCGCCCATGTTCGTTGGTCTTCAGCCTCACAGTCTCCGGCACAACATTGTGATTGCCGAAGAAATCAATTATAGCTGGTATGGGAATGTCAAATGGCAGGTTACTAGTTTCCACAACACATCCACGAGCTATAAGTACCTCAACAGGAGGGAGTCGTGGGCCTCTCATAGGCCCTGAGTTGTTTCTCATCCCAAACGGAGGTGCTTTGTTACCAAGGAGAGGTTGTCTTAAATCCATGGGTGGACGAATTCCAGGGGCATGAGGGAATGGTGGTCCTCGAGGGATGCTGAGAAGCCCAGGTCCTGCTTGCTGAGGTGGTTTGCCTTGAGCAAGGCAATTCTTCATGAACCCTTTTGTGATGACGCTCATGACGATGTTGCGATCCTGGATGCGGGCATTGGTCTTACTGGTTGCTTTATGAGCATCGGCAACAGTTGCCATCTCGACATAAGCCTGTCCATTTGGCCTGCCATCCGGTGTGATCAAGAAGTGTACCATCAGGGGTTGAATTTCCATATCCTGAAAGAAGTTGTGGATTTCTTCATCGGATGTGTTGTACGGCATGTTGCGCATGCTGATGCAAGACTTTTCATCAAGACCGGGCGACCTTCGTTCCTCCACACCTCTTGGATTTTGAGCCAGCAGTTTTGGAACAGGCTCGGGAATTTCTTTGATAAGACCTCTAGCGGGTGCATCCCTTGGAGGTGCATCTCTTGGGGGTGCATCTTTTGGGGCTGTATCCCTTTGCGGTACATCCCTTGGAGATTTCCCTGTTTTATTTGGGTGGGACTGTAAATCCTGCTGAGACCTTGGCGTAACATCTTTTGAGGTGTTCTCTGGGCGTTTTAATTCAGTAGCTTTTGGGGTTTGCTTGGATCCGAGTCCTGGTCGTCTGTTATCTTGATCTTTAGACTCAGTGTCTCGCTTCTGTGAACTTGAATCTCCTGCATAACGACTATGGGAATCTGATGATCGTGAGCTGGCATCTTTAGGTGGGTCTCTGCTCTTGGAGGCAGATCGCTGAGAGTCGCCTGATCTTGACTCCCGGTCACTGGTTCTTTGGCTATCTCTATTATGTCTAGATGATTGCCGAGAATCTTGATCCCTTGAACTTCTTGAGCTGGATTCTCTTGCATTGCGATCTTTAGACCCAGAAGTTTTGACGTCTTTCGAGGATGATCCTCTTGATCCTGTGCTCTTTTCTTTTGTGCTGGATGATGATCTACTGCCTGCTTGTCTATCTTGGATGCGCTTCGTATTTTCAACAATGCGTACATTCATGACTTCTTTGAATATTGGCTTTATTTCGACCATATTTCTTCCAATATAACTTTCATTTTTTCTTAATGCCTTCTCAAATGTCACATTATCTGGGAATTCGACATAACCAATACCAGTTGAACGACCATCATCGCCCTGTACAATGTATATTTTATCATTGGCAGCATCTAAACCATAGAAAAAGTCTTTGATGTGTTGGATGTCTGCATGGTGTGGTAGGCCCCGCAACTCAACACAGGTGGAACGAATAGGTGAGCGGGATCGAGATCTACGACTGTGTTTTGGAACCTCCAATGGATACTCAGCAGGTGGGACAGAAAATTTTTGTGAACTATCCCAGTCTTCCTTCCGACATGGTTTTACCTCAATGTATCTTTTCCCCATGTATTTCATGCTGAGCTTGCAGGCTTTTGATGCATCTTCCTCACTGACAAACTTGATGTAGGCATTGCCATTTGGTTTGTTACGAGAGCTATCCAAAGTCAAACGGATGCCATTCTCAGCAATACGCAAGCCATCAAAAAATGTAACTATGTCTTCTGCAGTTACATCAAATGGCATGCCTGTAACACGCACAAAAGCAGGAGCACTGGATTTTTTTCTGGAATCAGAATGTTTAGCAGAGACGTTTCCGTGTGTTGAAGGACCCTCAAGAAGATGGCGTGCTCCGGGACCTCTTCTCATATCACTGTCCCTTGCTTTTTCTTCATGCATTCCTGGACTACTTGAGCCCAAATGACTTTCATGACGGAAACTCGGAACTTCTCTTGATCCCATGTAGTCGCCTGGCATCATCCTGTTATTTGGACCATGCTGATCTCTGTGTGACCTTTCAGGAATCAAGGGGTCCTCTCTAGCCATCTCTCCTGGGCTCATCCGACTGTCTGATCTTATGCCAACATCTGGACCAAATTCTGTGGGACCTCTTGGACTCGGCCGACCTTCTACCTCAAGTAGTCCTTTATCACCTAAAAGGGCAGGTCTTCTATCTCTTTTCTCCCACTGGTCTCCTTCATACCCCATTGTCCCTCTTGGATCAAAATGGTCACTTGGACGATCTTTCAGTTCTCTTCTATCACGGGGATCCCTCAAACTCCATAGATCTGGTTGTTCCACATCATCTTGAGGACCCCGATCAGATGGTGGTCCAAATCTTCCTTCTGGACCAAAGCGAGAGCCAATTCCTTTAGGGCCATCTGGACCCATACGTTTACCTGGACCAAAATCTTCCTCCATTCCAAACCGATTACTTGGAACAAATTGGTCTTCCATACGTCCGCCTGGGCCCCTGCGATCAATGTGTTCACCCATGGGATCATTCAAACTCATTCGATCAACCGGACCAAAATGTTCACCTGGACCAAAAGGCTCATCGGGACCAAAGCGATCACCTGGACCAAAGCGATCACCTGGACCAAAGCGATCTCTCGGACCAATGGGCTCACTGCGATCATCCTGTCTCCTATGATTTTTTGGTCCCATGCGATCTTCATGACCCATACGATCTCCAGGACACATGCGATCTCCAGGACCCATGTGATCTCCAGGACCCATGCGATTTCCAGGACCCATGCGATCTCCAGAACCCATGCGATCTCCAGGAACCATGCGATTTCCAGGACCCATGTGCTCAACAGAACCTCTGCGATTCCCTGGATCAGCATGATCCCTTGGACCCATACGATCTCCAAGACCACCATGTCCATCAGGACCCCTACGAACTCCTGGACCCATTTCATGCTCAGGACCCATACGATCTCTAGGACCCATGTGATCTCTAGGACCCATGCTTTCTCCAGGACCCATGCCTCCTCTAGGACCCATGCCATCTCTAGGACCCATGTCATCTCCAGGACCCATGCGATTACCCAGACCCATGCGGTCAAAAGGACCATCTGAACCCCTTTGCTGCCCTACAACTCTGCTTTCCTCTGGACCAAGATGGCTGGGACCCCTTCTCTCTCCTGGACGTCCTAGTCCATCTAAACCCATACGATCTCCAGGATGCCTGTGCTCCCCTGGTCCTCTGTGTTCATCAAAGCTCATATGATCTCCTCTTCCTCTGCGTTCATCTCTAGGACCTCTCTGTTCTCCTGGACTGCTGCGCTCTCCTCTCCCCATGCGTTCTGGTCCTCTTTGATCTCCTGGAACCATTCGGTCATCCATGTGCTGATTTCGATTCCTGTTACTAGCAGCAAATGGTTCATCTCCTTTCCTGTACCCTTCTGGACCCATTTGCTGTAGTACCGGTCCCCTCCTTCCTATATCTAGGCCACCCCGTTCGCTTGAGTGATCTCTTGTAGCACTAGGTGGCACTTTTGGATCATCAAAACCTTCATTCAGACCAAACGGATCCCCTTTAAATCTGCCCGTTTCCTCCGCCATTCCTGCTCCCTTTTGATCCCATTGTCCTTCAGGCTCAAAGCGGCTCCTACGCATAGACCCTCTTTCAGTTCCTCCTTTGGCAGCTCCACGTCCATTGTTACTTGGGAATCCTTCTGAATCCTTATGGGCCTTTGGAAATCCTGACTGGGGTTCTGCAAATGGCCTATCCCAATGTTTACCTTCATCAAACCTGCCTGGTACATTTGGCTTTCCAAAGTTCTCTTTTTCTGGATGCAATGGACCTTTTCCGAATAGAGCTGCTTGATCATGTTCTGATCCTCTTTTGAATCGCTTGCTCTGAGGGTCATCAAGCAAGCCTTCTCTACGATCACTGTGAGGCCCGAACGGCGGTCTCCCATCAGGTCTGCCCGGTTCATGTTCAAGAAGAGGTGGTCTTCTACCAGATGGAATTCGTGAATCCATATCACTTGGAATTTGACCAGGGTGATGCTTTGGAAATACGTCATGGCCTCTGAAGGAATGTCCCATTGACTGCTCCCCGAAATGTCTTTCTTTCCCAGCACCAAAAGGACCGACATTATGTGATCCAGGACCACCGGGTGGCCTGTTTTCCAGCTCACCCTCTCTCCTGAAATCTGGATACCCTTCATCACGTCTCCCAACTATCGGAGGGTCAGAGCTAAAACCAGGAGGTTGTCTCCCAAGAGCTGGGTCAGCATGTTGGTTGCTGTATGGAGGCATTCCAAGTAAAGATTTATCTCCACCTGGTCTCCGAGGAGGAAGGCCGGGAACTCGAGCATCTTCACTGGGCAGTAGAGGCTTTTTTCGACCTTTGGGTTCAAACTGGGCACTGGGATGCTGATTCTTCGGATCTTTGAACCCCTCATAATCTCTGTTTTGATCGAGAGAATCTCCCCCAGGGGTGATCAACGGCTGACTGGAAGGGCCTGGGCTCTGACCGGGGCTATCTTGCTGGAACGGATCTGACTTGGTTTGAGACACCGCTCTATTTCGAGCAATCACCTCCTGCATCTCATTTTTACTGCTCAGCATCAGGACAATCTTGTTACCACAGAGTGGCCTGTCCTGTATCTGCATTGCTCTACGGGCGTCCTCATCAGATGAGAATGCAATGAAAACGTCTCCATTTTCCCCACCGACTATGTGGACTCCTCCATCGGGGATGCTCAATCCGGTGAAGTAGCGCCGGATGTCCATGGACGTTGCCGACCATGGCAGTTGCTGTAATCGCAGAATGATCGTCATGATGAATCAATTGTCCGCACTCAGCCAGATCTTTAACTTCAACACCTGCATGCACCAAAATGGAAATGCCAATTCTCAATAAACACAAATGAAGGAATGAACTACCTTTTTCCAAGGGTAGCAGCGAGAGACACTTTGGCAATCAGACATCAGTGCAATACCAAGGTTGCTCGATCATCAGCAGTATAGAATTTCACATTCCACCCTTCCACTTTGGTAGACTATGGGGCTGTCCAGCACAGACATTTGTATTTGCAGGAAAGGCTCGTCAGATTTTGGCGACTGCATGCCAGAGCCCTTTTTTCCCCACAAGGGTTTATTTAATGAAAACATTTAATTTCTTTGAAACATTCCAGTGAACGGGAAAATGTTGGAGAAATGGTCAAAGTCAACGCTAAAGTGTCGGGTGGAAAGATGGAAGTTCTTGTTTTTGTTTGTGTATCCAAGCACATCACAATTCTATGAATGTTGCGCATGTTAAATCTCGAATTGTGGTAACTTTCGGAGCAGTCTTCATGTAACGGTTACACATGACAACGCCGGCTGTGGCATGACATGCCGAGCCGTGAAGACGATGCCCGCTCATGATCAACAACCATAGTGCTATGGCAACAACTGACAAGCCCGTTCCGCATTCAAACTGCACATGTGCACATCAAGATTTGACGAATTTCACTTCGGGATGAAAACAGCAGATAGGCCTTAATGTACGTGTTTTATGTGAAATTCTTATCCAAACAAAACGCAGATGTAAATATAGTTTAAGCCTAAAAATATTGTCAAATATGGTACATTCCTATTGTTAACGTATTTTTTGGTACTAACTTCAATACAAGAAAATTTCAATTTGTTGCTATCTTATTTTGATTTTGCAATTTGCAAGAACACAGCGGATTGTTTATTCTGAAGCGAAAGGCGTCGTACCTTCATGTGCGGACGCAGTTGTAAACAACTTTGGCGCACCCGGGGGGGGGGGGGGGGGGCTCTTTTGGGGTAATTTTAATTTTTTTAGTCCCACGATTTGACCTTGGTGATATGTATGTGGCCTATTTTCGAGTAGTTTAATAGGGACGTAAGTGGCGCCACCGTACGTCAAAATATTCAACCCCCCCCAAAAAAACCTCTTTTTTTCTGGGGCCAATTTTTTTGTGCCAATTTTTTTTGTGAGCCCCCCCCCCCCCGGCCAAATCCTGGGTGCACCACCAAATCCTGGGTATCGTACCAAGTCCAAGAGCCTGGTGGCACGTGGTGAGCTCTTGTGGCTTTCATTGGACCGATTTTTTTTGAACAGTGACGCGGTGTCAACTGTTCCACGTCACACAACACTTACATGCGGAAAGTACGTTTATTGATCGTGGCAGTTCAAGTTGCGTCCCGCGGGATGTTTTCGAGTTTCATCCTGCAAAATAGATTCCCTTTTTGAATTGCTTTTTCCCCCTAGCAACACAAAACTTGTTCACTGTTCAATGAGACGTCAACCCCGTTCTCGTGACTGAGTAAGGCTGTTCCTGCCACACAATTAGTATCGACAATGTACGAACCGGCAGCCAACCTTCTCGTAAAGCCAGTCTGTATGTGCCAAAACAAAACCATCACAGGAGTGCAAACATCAAAAAAAGGGGTGAAAAGAGGTTATTGGTTGGAATATAACATACAAATTGAAAATGTATTAGAAATACATGTATGTATTATTCGAAAGAAAAAAAAAATCGAATTTGTTGAAGAGCACGGGAAACGCAACTTTTACTACCCACAATGCTTTGCAAAGTTTAAATTTCCTCCAGAAAATTCAGTCGTAGTGTCCATGCTTGGGGTTCATGCATGGTATAAAATACTGCACTGGTTGATTGGATTTATTCAAGTTTGTCACAGGAACGAGGTCACAATTAAGGCTTCACTCACATTTCTCTGCAAAATTCGTTGAAGCACCCGAGGTTCAGAATTTTTAGTCAAAATTGAAAGCAACTTTGCGGGTATTTGAATTACTCAGCTCAAACACGTTCAAGATTTAATTGCACATGCAGGGCGAATCTAATATTGTCGGCTTCTTATAATTCGCCGGCAATGTTGTACATCATTTCAGGTATAATTTCCGAATTCAATGTTCGTTTGTTGTATGCAAAACAAAGGGTATTTCATCCCAGCGATCCCCGCCTTTCACCCTCCGGATGATATGTCGGGGGGGGGGGGGGGGCATCCGTTCCCCCTCCGTGTTATGCCACTAATCAGAGAATTACAACCCATTGATCGACCCGATCAATTGCTGGGAATATACTCGGACATCGTTCACATTTTTGCTATAGACAGGTGACAGGTTGATCAAACCGATGACACGATGATAAACTAAGACAAGAGGTCGTTTCCAAGTGTTGTGACGGCATGGATTTAAAATGCATGTTGTGATATTGCCCTTTTATAATCTTTGGAGAGTATTTGCATAAAGATAATCATGTCCATTCCTTCCCAACCGTGGTGACTCAAAGTGATGTTATGACCTTTCTCATTTTCAGATAAGCTGTGTAGCGAACCTCATAGATTAAAGACTGAACTGAAAGCACTCGGAGAGCGCAAACCTCCACCAATGCTAAACAATTCCGCGCCATAACAGCACAGCAAAAAGAAATACTCTCAAAAATGGTGAAGAATCATTTGAAACAAATCCTGGATCCAGACCCAAATCTGGATCACTTCCAAATCTAATCGATTTGTACTTGTTTGCTATAGGCCCTATTGGACCACCATTTTATGGGGATTGCAAAAGACCGTGCAATAATTTTCACGGCAATGACGTCACGCTTTGCTTCATGTCTGTTCACAGAATCGACCCGTATCATTCGACTTAATAGGTATAACTATCCCTGTATTCGAACAGTTGAAAAGTGATAAAATGTGAATCAAAACTTTAAGCCAAGGCATTGTCTACAAGTACAAGCAAGCAAACAAGGCTATTTGTGTAAAGCCAATGCTAATGAGTTGAAAGGTATCCCCGCATAAATTTCAAATTAATTGACATACGATCAGGTTTGAACAAAATAGCCTCCACAATGTTTCATCTGTAGTGTTTGACAGTAAAAGTCAGCACATGTCCGTTAAAGAGATTGAGGAAAATTAAACTTAATTTGAATTTTCGTAGATCAATCACATAGATCTACAACCTCCGCCAAACAAGTCCCCGCCATATTGTCAGTACATCCCAAAGAAATACTCGCACAAAATAATTAATGGCGATGAATCGTTTAAAAAAATCCTGCATCCAGACCCAGATCTGGATCACTTCCAAAATCTATAATCGATTTGTACTTGTACTAAATTAAGGACCACTCCTAAATGAGGAAAATCCGTTGATAGCTTTTTAAGTTATCCTGTTTACAGACACACCAACCAACAAACACCAACGCCGATGAAAACATAACCTCCTTTGCGGAGGTAAAATGCGAACTAAACTTATAGGCCTATGTCACGGAAAGGTCTCGGCGAATTTCGCCTGAGTACGACTGTACGAGTTGAAATGCGTTCTACTCGTGCGTTCACTAGGACCCAATGACGTAATGACTTTGTTTACATAATTATGCGGTGTTTTTTTTTTATATGGAACGCCACACGAAATGGGGACGCCAGACGAAATAGGGACCGTCTGCCACATAGGAAAGCGCATGTAGACAAAGCGTAACGTCATTAGGTCTCAGGCCTATTCGTTTCAATTTGAATGTATTCCCAATCGTCCCCCAATTACAAAGAATACGGGGAGTTTGCCTTCAGGGCAAAAAAACCCTCATTTTGAAGGCCCTATAGCATGTATTTTTGTACGTGATGACGTTAATAAGGCTGCGCCGTGGACGATATTTATGCTCTCTGGTAATATAACACTGTCTTGAGTCCAGTTGGGATGTCCTAAATATACGAATAGGCATTATAATCCAACAAAGATGTACATGTAAACGACGGTGACTACCCAATTATAACTTAACGACCAAATCACTGGGCACGCGATAAATTTTATAGCTTGTTATTGCAGTCATAGGGAAAACCTCGGCTTCCCAGGGCTGATACAGTATGGATATCAAGCTTCAAGTAGAACCGGTGACCAAGGTAAGCGTCTACCATCTGGCTCCCATAACCCAGGGATTATCAATAATCAATATCAATAATCTAATCTTAGCTCAGGTGGCCACCGATATCTCGTGACCAAAACCGGGCAAGATTCTGTCCGGTTGCAATTGGTTCCGAAAAGGCCCAAAGTTCCCTAAATACGTTTTTGCTGACACTAAGATAATATTTGCAATTGTTTCCGGCGGATTTTTTTTTCATTTTAAAAAAAATTTACCAACCGTATAGCCATTGACCGTTTTTACGAGTTTAAGTCCATGAATCGAGCATCGCATTTGCGAAATTCGGTGCTCGGCGTTATGTAGTATCATGGAGAAAGGAAAACAGACGACTACAGGACCTTTAGTTCATGAGTGTCGTTACTGTAATGGCTACCTGACTAGCCATCTATGAAGAAACGCGATGGGATCTTGTATAGTCAGTGTCATCACGAAGAGATAACAATGCAGTCCGACAAAAACGCTATTCACCATCGTGTCTTTTAACACGGAGTGTTGATTAAAATAACACCCAAACTGCTTATTATAATGCAACTAAAATGTAGCCTACCCAATATTTACAATTTTGATTGAAAGCAATCTCCAAGTGCTCATCCACGTCAAGTAATGCGACCATAATCGCTACAGCTGCATATACGGTTTAAACTCAAAGCCTTTGAATCTTTACAGGATCACGCTACCTGTATTAACCATACAGACCCTGCCGTCCTGCTAGAAAAAAAAAGGATTTCGTCTTCCGCTTGTAAAACAGCGCAACGCTGATAATGTTCACTCCACATCTATTATACCATACAGGGTGACCCCCCAAAGTTGTTCATTTCAATGGGGCATATTAATTATACGCTTGTGTGCAATCAAGTGAAAATGTCATGGAAACCCATTAGTGCAAACCAGAGTTGTGGGAATTATACATTGCATTGGAAATCGCTTAACCGGCACTCTGCAATGGGACTTTTCTTTAACTGTGTAAATCACACTGGAACGGGTGAAAAACACATTGCCGTATACAGGGTGGATAAAAAAAAAAAAAACGAAACCGAGATACAAATGTATTATTGCAATTGGAACAGAAGAAGGGCACATGTAGATCAAAGGGAGATATCCTCTGTTAGGGTTGAATTTCCTCTTTAAAGGTACACCCTGGTCATGTCATTACATTCACGGTTGACTGAGCAGTGCCCATTTTATGAAAGGGTCTATTTAGAGACTTGCGCCACTTTTCAATTGTGGTTTGTGTTGTGTCTTTTGTCACAGTGTGAAAGGCTATAGTTGCCAATCAAGGCAGGTGGGGGGGGGGGGGAAGAGATTTCACCGTGAAAAGCGGCGCAAGTCTCTTAATAGACCCTTCGTTAAATTGGTCACTGCTCAGTCAACCGTGAATGTAAGGACATGATCAGGGTTTCATTTTAAAGAGGAGGTTCAATCCTAACAGAGGATATCTCCCTTTGATTCACATGTGCCCTACTTCTGTCCCAATTAGCAATAATATCTCGGTTTCGTGTTATCCACCCTGTATAATCTGTTGTATCTCTGGCTTGCATGAATGGATTGTCATCAAAATTTCGCTGTGGTTATACACAAGAGTGCAAACACTATACTCCATCAACATGAAATACGGATGTTGGATAGTTTTGACAAATTTAAAGATGTCTGCTTGCAATTTTTTTTCTGGTCACCTTGTACGCGGGGATCTTACTCTCCCAATCCTTCTCAGTATCACCTTATATCCGTAAAAAAAATACTGCTGAAATACTGGTGACAAAATTTATAACACCCCCTCGCGTTAATCACTGAGCAAGGATATTGACAAGTATCATTCGTCAGCGCATATCGCCACACATCACTCTGTGGTAACTGAAATTATTTCGCAATTAAAGCCATCACACATTCTGCAATAGTTTTGTCATAACTTGTCGATGTTGTTTCCACAATCCCAACTGCAAATACCTCAAAATGTGTCACCCCCACAAAATGTACACAAATCGCAAAGGCAAACCTGCAAATCAATCTTCTGGTTGATGTTCGCAGGCCCCCCAAACAACTTTGTGTGTGCACATTATTACTACATGTAGTGGCGTGTGACCAGCCACTTCATAACATATCATTTTCTTTCTTCGAAGTACCAATAAGAGGACACAGAATCGCCATACGATCAAAGAAAACCCTACATTGACTGAAACATTGTGCCAGCAGTTGATTCATAAGAGCAGTTGCTTTAAACTTTATATGTAGCACAGTGCTGTGATTCTGTGCCTGGATTGTTTGAACGTCGACAGCCCGATTGCTGGTCAAAACATACTTCAAAGCCCCATTTCTGAAACTTTTGTGGATAGCAATTTTGTTTCAATTAATGTCATTTCTGCACCGTATTTATCTTTATCGGCACCAGGCCCCTGAGCCGGTCTTAAACATAGTTGTTTAATACCGACCAATCACATATTTATTCCAATTTATAAATACTGAGTCAAAAAGTCCAAACAAGTCCAAACAAGTCAAAAATTATACATTTCCAACGATTTTGCTCAACACTATTACTTCATGTTTTTTGAAACACCACTCTAGATGTGTTTTGTCATGTGCTTCTCGCCAGTAGTCGTAAACATCTCCTTATGTGGAGATTGGCGCGTACTACGCGATGTGGCGCAGAACGATGCGGTGACGGTGTGGTGAGAAGTAGGACTCGCGAAATACGGACTCATTGGTAGTATTGCGCATGCCTAAGCGAACATTGTGAACGTTCAACCAATAAAAGAGTAAAAGTGACCAGATTTTATAGAAGTCAAAATTTCATGTGACACCGGAAAATTAAAGCGTTTCAAACCACCCATGCACGTGACGGGCTATTGAAATATTGTCCATGTATTGTTATTTGATCGAGTGGAAATAAAGTATTGATTGATTAAGGCAATTATTACACGATTACAAATGGATCGGAACGCGCAAAATCTGATACAAACAAAACTTAATGTACAGAATTCCACAAGGTTGTCCAAGGGGGCGTGGCTAACTCGCAAACGGCGATAGGTCAATTCTATAGGGTGTTAATAAAGGTGACACTGTAAAATTTCGTTCAGTTTAATACATTCATTCGTTTCTTAATGTATCTGTATATACGTCCGAGTACAGTAAGATTGGTTTAAATTTATGATTCAAATATTGTGGCCACGCGCCATATAGGCGCAAAAGCCACGTGACATTTTTAAAAACGATGTTTGAGGGTATAATGACATTTTTAGTATTCGCATATAATGACAGTTTTCGCCAAAAAAAGTGAGCCATGACCATTTTTAGTTATTCATAATTTTTTGCGTAGAAGTGATTCCAATCCAAATACTGCGATAGAATGCCATGTACGTGATGTCATTTGTAGACGCAAAGAGCTCCGTGTTCATTTTGATGAGAAACCCGCGCAATGTAATCCACGTGCACTGGTATGAGGTGAGATTCGAACCAGTCATCAGAGTTAGAAGATGAGAATACCCAGCACCCGCCATTTCAAATTGGTTTTAATGTTACTTCTCTGATGCTGAACAAAGGGCTCAAGTCTGAAGGTCATACCGTGCGGCCGATGTAACTTGTTAAAGGTAATGACGCCATTTTGCAAACATTCAAAAACGAAACTGCAAAAATATCCTGCCTGATTTGTAAGTAAAACATGTGATGAGATCAGGCATCCCGCGAAATCTTTGCAAATATTATACATGTAGTGGGCTATGGTGTCATTTTCGTGAAAGAATTTTTTTGCCAGTATTTTCCGTCCAATTACTGCCTAAATTTTTACCAAATTTAGTTTAGTTTGCAATCACTTACATATCAGTGAATGAGAATTATTTTCCCCGAGTGTCAAAACGACGGTTTCAAAACGTATAATGAACATTTTGGAACGGAGGGTTTTCAACGAAAACCTTGCTTCGCGTCGAGAAAAATGACAACTGAGCTGAAACGTCGACAGGTTAGTTTTTTTAATAACCTGCTTCAAATTTGTTGTATTGTTCCTTGAATCTGCAAAAATACACTTGTCGGTGTCCATTACCTTCAAACCCAATATACTTCGCCTCTCAAGCGCAAGGAAAGTCGCATGGAGAGGATTCTACCGTAAAATGTATTCAGTTCGGTGAGAAGATGACTGATAACTTCGAGTTCTGGATACCACCTGCCTTGCAGTAATGGGACGATACTCGAAAGGCGGATGGGATTTTTTAGCTTTTGTTGAAGGCTGTGTTGGAACGGTATGACGGGAATTTCATAGTCATGGTTTGAACCTCAAAATGTTGACTTGATTAGATTTGCCTTCGTAATCTTTTGAGTATAGACAAGGATTCACATCGTCTGTATGTGGTCGTGATTTTTACGGCCAAAGAAGTCTTTCTTTCACATTCTTTGCTCATAACTATGAATCAGTATGAGGCACGGTAAATGTACCGAAAAAAAGAAACGGGACAAACTATTTTCTCCAAAATTATTGAATCAGTTTTAGGTGAACAAAAGTTAGTTCCTTTTTAAAATGGAGGTATACACAGCGAGTAATTTGAAATTCGTGACACCGTACCTACGACATCATCTTGAATATAAACTTATGAATAAGTGTGAATAATTTCTGATCGCATTCGTAAAATAGCGACAAAGTATAAAGGAGTCGATATGTTTCTCTTAAAGTGACAAAACTAGGTCGCTTTCTCGTCCATCTCAGACGATGGGTCTACGTTGATATGTGACCATGAGTCTGCGTCAATCGCTAGAATCTGATCCGCGCAAAGTATTAAATTCCCAACCGTGGTCCCGGTGTCAAGCAGTAAGCTCCCACTATGCTCTCTCGCCCTGGCGTGCAGGCTATATACATGTGCATTTTGTATATAGTATTTCATAATTTGCACGGGGTCAATTCGTACCAGCGTTTTACTAAAGTTATGTTACAATCTTTAACCATCCAATTAGCAGTTTTACACTACATATGCAGTTTTACACTTGCAAAACGGAAAATGGAGGATATTTTGAGTGGATTCATAATAAATGTTTAAACATAATAATAAGCATTGGAAATAAAATTACCAAGTACACGATAATTTTATGAATCATTACGTGCTATTGTGGTTTCGATTCAAGTTTCCCACCCAGGGGTTATTATACTGGAAACGAGGTAAGCCCTGGAGCAAGGGCGGATCCGGGGGCGGAGGGGGAGGGGAGGAGGGGGAGCCAACGGGGGCCATGTCCCCCACCCAAACCCCCCCCCCCCAAACACCCCATTTTTTAAAATTGACGTCGCAATGAAGGCAGGCACTGCGTACACCACCATCTTATCCTCAAAAAAAATGGTCAAAGTGATCAGAAATTGCCTCAGATCGCGCCACAGAGCATCGCGAATCCAAACAAAATTCGGGGCCCTTCGGCGGGTTCCGGACCCAAGTTCAGCGGGCCCCGAACCCCACGCCATAATTTTTTGGACTCGCGTTTTTGGGGACCAATTTTTTTTTGGCCCCTCCCCCCCCCCCAAAAAAAAATAATAAATTGTGCTCTGGATCCGCCCTTGCCCTGGAGACGAGGTTGAGACATTCCCATCGACATCAACGCCGTTAGCGGTTGTATTATTTGCAGTACGCATCGTCAATGGTCATGATTATTCAGCTTGTTCGATATTTATTCAGAAGAAAATAACAATGACGTCACACTATTGCTATCACTCAGTCATGCGCGTACATTAAAGCATTTCAAAGAACGGCATGCGTCGAGCTGCCACAGTGGCCTATAGTGGAATGAACTATGGATCGCAAAATCTGCTGTTCGAACCGATGCATGTCCGTTTTCATCAAATATTTGTTGGTTGGGATAAGTTTAATTGAAGGGAAAACACCACGAGAACCCAAGTGTCTTTCATCCACACAGCATGATTAATATTCATGTTAGGTTGCGTGATGTGATTGGTTAAAATACGACGTGTGCTGCAGAACAAAACTACGCACACTGTTACCATAAACGACAATGTTAACTACGAGAGTTTGAGTACACAGCTAAGACTGCCTTGATGAAGTGGATAAAGCAAGTGCTGGAAGTTGCTTTTAACAGACAAAACTGTGGTAAAACTCCCAACGATTAAGAAAAAGGTATTATGTAGAAAACATCAGTTGCTCAATAAGATATGGATGTCGGCCTTCCTTCGACCATTTTGTGGGTTATGGTTGGCGTATTCACGACATTAAACACACGACGCCGAAATTTGAAAATGCATTCCATAGAGTTCACGTCAGTATGTGTCAATGAGTGGAAAGCTCAAAAATCGTCTCACGTCATCTTTAATGAGGGTAAATTCCGATCAGTGCAAGGCACTGCTTCCCATGGAGGCCCCAAGTATGAGGCCCATTATGTAGCACCTTTATAATTGCAGCCACTGCCAGGAACACCGGGGCAAACCCCTTCTCGTTAGCGACAAGTGTCCCTGGGTTCTTTAACGTACATTACACAACACACGGGTCCCATTCGAAGGACGAAGCAATAATGGTTAAGTGCCTTGCGGAAGAGCACAAGCATCATGTTCCCACGGTCAGGATTCGAACCCATGTACATGTACCACGGCACACGAGTCAAATACGGTAGCCAATGGACCACAGCACCCCAGCATTTAGTTTGCATGGGTTGCAAGTTTAAAAAAAAACAACCGGGAAAGTGTGGGTGCGCTGCACCGGTCATGTGCACATTATCGGCTTGTCAGAGTCCACATTATTTTCTCTACTCATCATTGCTCCTTTGCAGAGCAGTATACTGGGCGACCAAGAACCATCAACCGACACAGAGTGGGATAGGGCCGCATGAACAAGCTGTAGCGGGGACTCGGAAATGAAGCCAGTACAAATCACATTTGGTAGAGGGAGGAGGAGGATAAACGGAAAATACATGTAGTCTTCACCTCGTGGTCCATAAGTTGTAACAATGTAGCTTCTCGGTCAATCAATGTAAACGGTTGAGCATTTCAATGGATATGAGACGCTTTATAACCGATGCCTCGTGTTTAGCGGTTGGGCGGTATAGTATTCAAGTATGTATGCGCTTCTTTACAGTCAGTAGGGTGAAACGCAACCTCGTCCCCAGGGTGTCGAGCAGTACGCGCCCACCACTACCTGCTCTCTCACCCTGGTATTGGATCATTTGCATGTGCAAGATTTTTGAACACGTATGCAAATGAGGAATAGTCTTGTGCCTGCCTTTGCGTTACATTAGCGTTTGTTTTTGTATGCGGTGTCTGGGGTAAAAAAGCATCAATTCGTGGTACCATGAGTTATGGAAACATTTTTTTTGGAAGTTAAAATGTTACAATATGGGCCGCCAATATGCAGTATCACATTTCATATTAATAGTAAGCTGAATAAGAAAGGAGTATATTTGAGAAGGCGTGGACGTTAAGATTTCAATTAACGTGGAAACACGTAATGCATGTTGGAAATAAAAACTAAACGATATAAATCCATTATTAGCCAATAGCGGTATCGAATCAGGATACAGGAAGAAAGTTTCCTATCCAGGGCTTACTATTGGAAACGAGGTTGGAAAATAGTAAGCACTGGGGACGAGGTTGGGTGAAACGTTCCTCCGTTGGCCATGACGAGCAGTCCTCAAGCAGATTAGTCCAGTTCGAGGGGATTAGGTGATCATGTCATAATGCAGTCGTGATGTTTGAAAAGCGTTACATATACAGCACGCAGTCAAGAAATGTCGACATTTATGCATCAATCAAATTGCATGTAGTATAGGCTACGTGCAGTCATCTCTCAGCTGATTCTAAATGTCTATGTATGTCAGTATATGCACTACAGCTTTCAATAAAAAAACTCAGTTCAGATATAGATTAACGAGAAGTAAACAAAAACCCAATCGAAATGACACAAATTTGGGCTGCAATCTGTGGGTCTGGTATAACGTATAACATTTTCAAAAATCAATGTTTTGACACAAAATGTTGGCCGCAAATAGTAGGTATTGTCTACGAATACATGTAAAATCTTCACTGAAAAGTATATTTTTGTTGATTTTCATGAACAGTAATTTGAAGTAATAATTAAAGCATAATATGGTTTATACCCCCTTCTAGAGAAGAACAGGTGTGCGTGTGTGGGACGTTTCTTTCACTGGAAGTTTTGTGTCATGTTGTCATAAAGCTGGGACGCATATGAATATACCACCTTACAACTTCTACCACATCCCTTTTTAGATTTGTTTTGAAATATTGTGCTTATTCAAGCATTATTCAAATCAAGTATGACTTCAGAAAACTACGTGTTCATGGAGAAAGTGACCATCTTTTGGTCAGTAATTTAAAATTAATAATTTCATAGGTAATACAAGTACTCAGATGACATATTGTTAGTTATTTTTATGTTCATGTTCTGTAAGTGAAGAAGAAGACATAACATTAAAGTTTCAAGCGATTTTGATGGGCAACGAGTGGACATTCATAATGCATAATCTGGAACTTGAATGTGCCGCATTGCGCACTTTAAAAAAAGTTGAATGCCCAACTGACGATTCCAATATTAAAGGAGCAGCTCTGGTTTTTGACGTCAATGATTCTCTCTTCAGGAAAATCCCCAAATATAATGTACACATTATGTACTTGTGGTTTGCAAGGCTTCTTCATAAGGTATTCGGCAAGGATACTCAACGAAAGTCTATTAAGTCTCTTGGTAGGTGAGTTAAGAAAAACCAACATGTGGAATGCTTGCAAAATTTCATTCAGAAGTTCCCCTTCTGGTTCCCAAGGGAATTTTACCATTTCTAACTGGGTTGAATCAATCCTGGTGGGGAACAAGATCGAGAATCTCAGCCAAGATAGAAAACCATTCCTGTGACTTAAGTTGACAGTGCGCTGTTTTTTTTTTTTTAAGTGCACAATTCGCAGTATCTTACTTGACAATCGTGATGGAACCTGATAAGAAGACAGGGTCACGGGTAACTGCCATAAAGTAACCTTATAAGGTCATAAACATGGCAAAACCATCATTATGTAAACCAATAGAAATGTATTGGCCCTTAACATGTTGAAGCCAATACATGTATAGAAATGAAGACCAGCCATTTCAGCAGAAATTGAACGGAAGTCTCCATAATTTAATGCACGCGCTGATGAAAGTTACAGTGTGACCAGTAACCCCCCCCCCCCCAAAAAAAAATCCTCACCCAACAACAACATAGATTTCATTTCTGTTTACCGGTAATCATCAGAACTATTTACTCAGCATACGTTTTGTGTGTTTGTAGAGTTAGATATTTTATGCTCTTCCTTCATGTAGTGGACATCGAGCAACACGGGTAACATTAGTTGTTATAGACCTGAAGACATGCATACGTTATGCTTGGTTTATATGTGCACTTTCCTATGGGAGCCATGTGAGGACACTGGGCCAGCAAATCGTCCCCACCTGGCTCCCATACGAAAGTGCACATGTAAACAAAGCGTGACGTCATTATGTCTTAGGTCTATTACACAGAGTTGTAACCAAGTCATTTTTTTCCAAAGTCAATTCAAGTCCCTAGTCAAATTTTAGCAAATCAAGTCAAGTCCTAATTTTGTTCAGGTCAAGTCAAGTATCGAGTCATTTAAATAAAAACATTAGATGCACATACTATGTACGGAAACCAGTTTACGTGTTCGACGACAGAGCTGGGGTACAGATGGGAATGGGGTTTATCAAAGTGTGCATCATGTTAGGAGATTAAAAAAGTATATATACTTTTCAAACACCCTCTCTCAAACACCTTATTTTAATCTAAAAAGTCTAAAAACACATTTTCATATATTATTTTCAAACTTGTTCCATCATGTTGAATGTTTGAAGGACGTCTGACAAAATGTCCTTCCAAACGTTATCGTTTAATGCATGATGTGAATTCTTGTTGCTTTATGGCAGATTGGGGGTAGCAGCCGTTTTCTAGTCATTTTAAGCCCTAGTTGCATTTTGCACGCTTACGGTTAACGTGTAGTGTAGCGGTAGCCCGAGTGTACAATGTATGTGTAGCCTATGGTCTCTGTGGAATGACTGCTCTATAACAACGGATGGTACTCAGACTACGCACGGCACAAACTTCCCCTCGCATGCACAAGGTCGAATATGATACGTTGTCCATAACACGCACATAGTGCTAGTCAAGTACATGACATGTGGCAGGCTCAGAATGCCCAGCTATTGCGTGCTAATTCGCTATGTATGTACATTCATGTCAACCGACTAAGCTAGTGCGCACGAACACCTAGAGGTGTTTTTTTGTTAACTTTAAGAAACGTGTTAATGTCAGCAAGTCAACTTTTTTTTCCCAAGTGATGTCAAGTCTCAAGTTAAAAAATAGCGACTCGAGTCCGAGTCAGCGACTCAAGTCAACAATTCTGCTTTTACATGTAGTGTGTAGTGTGAGACATAATCCTGATTTTGAATATTTTCCTGGCATACATGTTTAAAGCACACACACACACGCGCAAACGTGTTCACACCGTCGATCGTGGACATCCTACTGTCCATCTTTTGTTTGTACTCTAACTTTTTAGGAAGACTCTCATATAGGTTTTGTACACATTCTGGGAATCGTGGACGATATTGTTCTCTTTTGTTCTCTGTAATTTTTCATCCACGGTGTGAATAGATGAACATGCCCACACATACATGTGGAAACGCCGGTAGTTGTGGACCCCCCCCCCCCCCCCCCCCCCCCCCCGTCCCTAATCCTCATTCCTTTGTTTGTACTTAGCAACAGCTCTAATTGGTTTTGTACACGAATTTCAATCGTGGACGTGCGGTCAATCGTGGAAGTATTGTTTGCGCCCCAATCCTTTAGTCCTAGGTCCATGATTGCCGGTGTTTACATTCTCTCACAGTCACTGTAAATGCATTACATTCACTGGCAGCATTAGAATGATTACAGAAACAAGACTTGGCACATGACACCTTGCGGAAAAAAGGGCAATTTTGATCAGCATGTGTAGAAATCAAGACATTCACATGTGTATGGTTACGATCAGACAAGGACCAAGTTCTTACTCAATGTCTAAAAACAAATATCTTTTGATTGCTCAAATACACGTTCACTGTACTTCCTAAATGGGAACTTGAGTATACATGTAGTATCTTTTCCCTACCATGGTCTAGTGATGATTGCTGGAATACTATCAATCTGATTTTGAAATTACGGCGACAATTCTGGTAGCCATTTACTGCGACGCTTCCATGTCTGAATGCCCATCACACATAAAAAAAATTGATTGCCCCAATAGCTTAACCAGTTCGCGCAGGGATTATTTTGACATCGACCGGACCCAGGCGCGGACTGTTTTTCACGAACCTCGATGCCAGACGGGTTCAGGCTGTCATCTGTGGGTAGCACACCCTGATATTTCTGGCCGTGCTCGCTGCGAGCGGGTTGCTGACAGATATTTCCGGCCTCACTTGTTGCATGTTTATCCGTCATCCGTTCCGAATACCGGAAAACCTGAAAACACTGCTCGGAGTTGTCACTTGCTTGGTGTGCATTGTAAGCAGCACCACTCTGATGTTGATATAAACTAGTAGCTTTGGCTCAAAATTTGATAGCTTCAGCTCAAATTTTGATGGCTTTATTTATGCAGTGTTGTAAATATGTGTAGACAAGGCCACAAAAAAATGGCTGCCAAGTCAGATATAAAAAAAAAAAAACATATTTCAGTGCTTCTCCGTAACTGAAAGACACTGTATCTGGATTCCTTTTTACCCAAACCTTTGAAGTATGGTTTTGAATTAACAATCTTAAACATTGAATTCTGGTGTTATCGGGACGAAAGTGCACCTTGCTTTAAATAACAAGACCCAACACAATTAGATCCAGGGATGTAGTCGAGTCCATCACAAGTCCAGTAACAAGAAACAGTGGATGATCAATAACAAAGGAATGCCTTTGTCAAAGCTCATTTGAATAGCTTGTGATTTGAATTAGGACTGGAGGACTTGTGATGGACTCGACTACATGTACATCTCCAATTGGATCCAGTTGAGATCATGAAAGAAAAATGACCAGTTTTGTCTAGGGGTTGGGTTTTGTTGGATTTAACAGGTTGCACGCAAAATACAGGCGAAGGTTACGGTTAAATATTTGGTCATGTTTCATATTCCAAACTGAATGGCATCACACAAAGGGATACACATTTAAAACATGTGTATCACTTCGTCATTCTCATCGAAAACAACTACATACATGTAGGTGCTTCGTAGATGGGTCATTCTATAAATTTGGGGTCCACTTTTTTTCCCGTCCCCGTTACATCTGACATCTATAATTGTATAATTCTGATGCACTCCTTAATGCAGTCATCCTCCAAGAGTGATTATGAATAGCAAACTACCTACCCAACAAATAAACAATCATTTGAAGTCATTCTTAATGATGCTTGAATGGCAAATTACAAAGTACCAAGGTAACAGGGACGGGAAAATGTCACACTTTGGACCCCAAATTTATAGAATGAACCAGATGCTCCTGTATTTCAAATGAAGGGCTGTCCATAAAGTACATACGCACGAAATACCAACTTTTTAGACCCACCTCCCCCCTGTACGCATAGTACGCATTCCATTTTTCTTTTTGACTTTTCAGAGTACCCTATTCTAGCATCATTTAACGTCACACATGTAATAAGCTTGCTGTAGTATGATGGCGCATCTGAAGTCTGAATTAAATGACAAAATGTTGACAAAATAACATCTGTCTGTGGTACTGGGAAGATAAATCAAAACCACGGGGGTGAAGGGCCAGTACAGTGTATGATGTAATGATTTTCAATACATAAAAGCTGGTCCTGGTACAAGGTATTAAATATAAGTACATTGATTTCACGATATTTATTGAAAGCAAATAATCACTTTGCGTACGTATCCCCCCCCCCCCCCCCCCCCCACCTATGGTGTACGCACATGTACTTTACAGCCAACCCCAGAGAGCAACTTTTTCTTAAGAACAATTGGGAAAGATTACCATATCTGGCCATCACTGATTCTTCCCTTCAATGACTTATCAGCCATCAGAAAGTGATAATATATGTCCTAAAAAGTCAAAATTAGCAGGGAAAATATTCAAGTTTTTACTTAAAAACACTTAGAAATTTTCGGACCAGTCTCATACTTGGTTTGTGCACAGGGTGAAAAGTGATGGCCAGATATGGGATTCTTTCCAACAATTAAATCAATGCAAAAAGTTTGACCAACTGGCATATTTACAAAAGAAGTTGAATAACAGCTTATACTGTCTTAGGCACATATTCTCTTGTTGGAGAAAAGTACAAATTCACTCTATTCTCTATTCGTTTGCAAATTCATCAAATCCGACTGAAACTAGGGACGAGATGATTGAGAGTGAAATTCATTCAATCGAATCGATGGAGATTTTACGAGAGTTTCTAAGTGAGTGACACTTTTTTAAGGTAAATGCATTTCAAAATGAAATTATAGTAATTTTTTTCACTCCACATCATCTGGTCCCCAGGTGAACTCTTTGAAAATTAAGAGTGTATATTTGAAATCCTCACATTTGATCTCGGGATCAAGTTTGAATCCGGATAAATGGTCTTTTGTTAAAATTTGTTCAAGTTTCTTTTCCATCTACAAACTCATCTTGTGCACTTTTCATGTGCAGGAAATCAAGACATTTAATGATGTAAATATGCCAACTTGGTCCATTATGAGCAAGTTCGGGCACCAACTATAGTAAACCTTCCTTGGTTCGACTAACTTCACTCGAACGAAGGATGGTTGGACAACTATAGTCGACTACTTGGAACCAGACGACGAGGCGTGGTTCCATCGCTGGTTCCAGTAGTCATGCACAACATCAAGTACAATGGGGAGCCAGGACCAAGTTTTGTGATTACATTTGACCATCATTTGACTAGAGGCATGCGCACGTTGCAATTAGCACGCAGGCATTGGTAATGTCACAAATCAACCACCAGTGATTAATGGTTCTCGCCCGAACTTGCTCTGTAGTTCCATAAAAACAGAACCTCAACTGGTAAAAGTCATGATTTCTGTCAACAAAAACCAATTCTGTTGCAACGAAATTACTCACCGGACTGAAGAAATCTTCAAAAAGAATTCTTAGATCTTGACATAAGCTGCTTTACACTGCTGGACAAGTAGCTGCTTTATCTACTAAGTTCTTTTGTAGGGGCCACGCACTTGATTTACTGGTTTTCCCCTGGTGGGTACGACTCAACTGCATTTATCCACGCCACTGGTGAAGTTGCGGTGGTCACTTGACATTATCCCGGATAAGGAATTCTCACAAGACTCCTTAACTTCCAATGAACTGACGAGCAATAGGATTTGTGTTCAATAGGTGAAACTTCCATGGTTCATAATTTAAAATTCTACGGACTGATCTTTTCAAAATGAGCCAATAATTTCCAAAATGCCCTGCCCCACCCCCCAAAAAATTGGATTCCTTGTCATTCTTTTAAATACTTCCATCCACCCAATAGAACTGCAAGTGTAAGTATAACTGATGCTGTGCATTTACTTTTTATGCAGTCAGGAATTTTAGAGGAGCCATTGTGATGATTGTCATGGTCAAACATTTATGTCTTATTTTGTATAGTTAAAATCCAATGTGTAACACCTCCCAGTCCAGGGTTGTTTGGATGAAGAAGAGTCTTGGAGATTCACATTCCATTCAAGAGGCCATCCGTGCATGCACAGTGCATACGCACAGTAATAGTCCCGCCTGGATGAGGGGTGTCATCAAAATCTCCAGTCTTGTAATTTTTTTTCTATTTCACAGGTTTGCATCTATTACTTGTTGCCCATGTTTGACGTATGTATTTTTGAAAATGCCCTAGAGTAACATTAACTTTTTAAGTTCTAATTTTCAGCTTGATGAATGGTTGTCAGAGCTGCTTAAAAGGTGCTGTCTGTGTAACTACTAACTGTGATAAAGACGGAATGTAATTCTGGTAACTTCCAAGGTATCATGTAGATATATCTGTTGGTATTGCTTTTGTGTGTTGACTACTAGCAACATGTTTATGAATCACAAATGTTGCTAGCTTTGCAAAAGAAATTCTGGATGTCTTTTAGCACACAGGCTGCAAGTAGTGAAAAAGTGTGAAGAATTGTATGTTTGCATGTATATGGTACCACAATGTTACAAATATTTTTTATTTTAGAGAGAGTAGGGTTCACATGAGGTAGACGTTTCAACACAAATTAATTTCATATCAGAACATGATGGGAAGACTGAAAGATTTGTCCAAAAAAGGAGTCCATAAAGGAAGGATACAACCATATGCTACGTTAAGCATTTCCAATGATGGTTTTACTGGACTTTTTGTAACCGGCCACTTCTGCTGTTTAGCCTAGGACTGTGATGGCTCTTTTTTGTTTGAACCGTTTTGATTGATTACATCCAATCACAAGAAGAAACTACGCTGCTACAGGTCACAAAATTGTAAGTCATGTTATTCAAAAGAGTATTTGAATCTTGAGCGAATGAATACAGCAAATGACCTCTTGTATATTTAAGCAAGGCCTTGATGTACGTGTATTTTTTAAGCGAAAGAGATCAATGCATACATATTATGTAGACCAGATATGTGAAGGATGAGTGTTCTCCAAATTGTAACACAAACCTACAAAAAAAAAAGTGTCGCAAGGCTTTGCGTAACTTCCTTCATGCTATGTTAATAGAAATTTTATGAACAATGTTGCCCTCAATCATTCAACAGATTCTAAAACACTCCCCCTTCAATATGTCATCCCACAGATGCCGCTCAGCTTAGAACCAAACTTTAATATGTTCAAATTTAGAAGTTGGAGAACAATCCTGGATTTGGAGCCAAATGTATTTCCTGTTTAGTCGAACCTTTGACAAATAGAATGCATAAAGCAAGTTAAAATAATTTATAGGCCCCATTTCCTTCTTTTTTTTGGAAAACAAATTCCTTATCCAGTTTTTGTCACTCAGAGTCGGAGAAAAAATCTTGAGCTAGGCTTGAAAAAATATGGATTCATATTGAGGGAACTGATTGCTCTTGAAATGTAAACTTTCATTTTTAGCATGTTTAGAACGATTTCAGTTTATAACAATTACTGTTTTCAGTTTCATAAACTGTTTTATGGAAGCTCTCTGATTCAACTCTGGTTTGCACTGCATTTCCAGCACATGAAAAAATGGAAAGCGCCCTCTTGTGCCCTGAATTAACACAATGTGCTGATTTCAAGTTGGAAAACTTTCAGTTTCAAATTTGATGTTTTTGCTAAACATGCTAAGACCTAAACACATAACAACTATATGTTTAGTTAGTTATGACTGTAGTCTCTTTACAAAGTACCGGTGCGGGTGTGCGGACCATCGGAGCAACATCAAATTCTAGCAAAACTCTGCACTGCATGCACGGCACAACGGCACAGCACAAGCTGTTTACCGCACAAAATAAAACCAACCGGTCGACCACGCGGAACTTGACCGAAGAGCGGACCGATAAACATCAAATTTTTAAACCTCATTTCCCCCATGAACCTCCCCAAATTCATGCCGCAAAACATATCCAGTTTCTGCTATAACAGTCATACTCTGAACTGCAAAAGTGTGTTACTATGCATTTGTTATTCTTGAGGCTTTTTTTTGCATTCTTACCTTCGTTAAAATCGGCAACATCACACACAAAAATCTGCAAATATGGCGACAGCATGCGTTCACGAAATTTACGTACTATCACTATTTATGAAACAAGTTGGACATTTTCTTCCTTGTAAGTAATAGTTTTTAATAAAAGTTTGTACAAAATAATTAAATATTTAAAAATAATTTATTTTCAAGTTTTCTTTCCTCCAAAATTACATCAATTTGGCTATTTGTATTGCGTAAATAAAACTTTACATTGAAAGAGGAGCATATCTGCGCTTGCGCAGTTGCTTGATACGAGACATGGCGCGCTCTTCGATAAAAAATATTGAACTACGATTTCTGTAGGCTAGGTCAGCATTCGTACTTATTAGAATGACTTATTTTCAATAGCATTTGGTGTTGATGAAGATTTGTTAAAGGTTCAAGTAGATCTCTAGTGTTGCCGAAAGAGCACGATCGCGAGGACGAACTGTCTGCGAGCGGGTCGCTGATTTCCGGCCTAACTCCCTGCGTGTTTATCTGTCATCCGTTCTGAATACCGCTCAACATTTGCGTGTATACACGGCCTCCAGACGCGATCTGGTTAAGGGAAAAGAAGAGTCTGAGAACCTGTCTTGCAGTGATTCCATTGAAACATTTGAACACGGGTTAACAGAGCACACTCGCAGTGTAGTAGCATAGGAAGATTGCTGGTCACAGCTAAAAATCGTCGGCTGCCTGGAAGAAGGTCGTAAGGCCAAGGGCGATAAATGGATCAAAAGGTCAAATTCAGATTTTTCGGATAATAGATAGAGCTTGGAAATTTCTGCCTCCATGATTTGATATACATATTGCCTCAAGGAGCTACGTGAGCTCATTCTGACGTAATTAACAGTAAACAAAAGACGGTAGGAGGATTTTCATTATTTGTGCCTGCCAAAAGGACGTTAACGTGTAATACTAATATGTAACAAAAAATGTTTGAAGCGCGCTAATATGTCCCACTCAAGTGGGTACGCAAAGCCAATTTTGTTCCCGGCAAAAGGACGTAAAGATTTAACATGTCGCTTAAGTGTACGTTTAAGGCTTGGGAAGTTTCCGGTAAAAGGTCGTAAGGCATAAAAATTGAAATAACTTCACAATAAAGTAATATTTTGACATAAAAATGCACAATATTATTTGAATTATTAACGAATGTCATCAGTCAAAATTTCAACCTTATGTGATTTTTAATCAAGAAATGGCAGCACAAAATCGTTCAACTCGATTATCTCCAAAAGTGCTTTTTGGGTGCCTGGCCTGGCCTGCTAACGTCCTTTTCCTTGTCACATGATGATATGTACTGCCTTTTTTTTTTTACTCAACTACTGAACTAGCAAAGAGGTGTCTGTATTATCACTGCACATGCAGACAAAATGAAGTGATGTAAACTGTACCACCAGTTATTGACTCGGTGAACTTTCCAACAATGATTTCACCTGATTTTTTTTTTAAACTACAGAAATTGCATCTTGATGTCTAAGTTTATAAAGCACATTAAATTGGCAACATGAGCGAGTTCAGAGTTCATCACCAAGTCAGCGAGCTCATCAAACTTCTTGGGTAAGATCGGTTAAGGGTCAGGATAGTCCCATAAATGAGGTTCAAAACTGAGCCACGTAAATACATGCTAAATTTCTTGGAAACTTGTGTTTCCCGAATTTAAAATCTAGACAGTGTTTCACTTGATGTTCACTATGGAAGCTACTTAGCTGGTTAATTACCAGGGAAAATTAAAAGGTCAAACTCAAAGGGGCATGACCTTGAGAAAAATACTTCAGTCGTGTTTGGACAAACTCTGCAATTTTTGCCGTCTGCAGGCACAGAATTCAAATTTTTCCTGCTTTATTATTCAAGTAAGTAGCTTTGTAGCGAATATCAAGTGAAAAATAGAACAGTTTAGATTTCAAATTTAGGAAAGTTATTAGTTTGCATTGATGTGTGGATTACAATACTGAGGAAGTCCAGTATTTGAGCCTCATAATATGGGCCAATATTGGACTAGGGTCGGGATTTGTCAAATAGTTTTGCTGTAAGACCCTTCATCCCGGCTCTGTACAGAATTTGAAGTACTTTAACCCTATAAACGCCCTGAATTCTTCAAAATTCTTCCTCTTTGCCAAAGTGGAGGAATGTGGAGGATTGAGGTTACAATGCAAAAGTGCGTTAATGATTTTGTAGGATGCACTTTGTCAAGGTCTTGGGCCGGACGTTGTGTTGGTTTTTGCTTAGCTCTGCATAAGTAAAGGCCTGGATTATGCTTGAAATCCTCCGTACTGCTCCAGGATGTCACTGGCCAAGCCTCAAGATATTGACAGTCAATGCCGCAGGATTTTGCAGGATTCTGGCAGTGGTCACCCCTCCATGAGCATATTTAAGAAATAATGGAGGAATTTGCAGGATTGAGGCTATGCTATTTTTTTCATGAGGCCAAGTGGAGGATTTTGCAGGACTGAGGCTACATCCTAGCAAAAAGGCCAAGGGAGTAAGGGTTAAACAACAATAATGTTGTGTCCATAACAAGTCCATAAGTCTTGTCAAAAAGTGAATCACAAAACATTTTACAAAGTCTAGTCACAAATAACAGTAGATGAGTATTTACAAAGGAATACCTTTGAAATGGCTTGTAAAATGGACTTGATGACTTGTGATGAACTTGTGCTTGATTATTAAGGACTTGTAATTAACCTCAAGTATGGTATATATTTTAGCACTTACAAGTTAGATGCCTTATTTCCTTTGTAAAGTCTACCTGGTAGTGCAGGCCCAGAGCTTTATGTGGACCTACTCCTGAAGAACAGAACGCCGTATGTCACTACACAAGTGTCAGCTCACAGCGCCAAGCGCAAGATAGCTGAATTTTCCCAGACTCCCGTGGAGTTCCTGCAGAAATATGATGAGCTGAAATCCAAAAAGTGAGTCAATATGTGGGAGTTTAACGAAAATATCTCTCTCTCTCAAATTCAATTTCTGTAATTTGAATTTGTAAGGAAAACTGTTGGATTTGATGTGGATGATGTCATTTGCAGTTATCCTGTATGCCTTTCAGTGATATTTGTTTTATATTGTTCCAGTAATCGGGATCTAGATGCCTTTGTCTACCTCCTGTCCAAGTTGTCCGAAGACAAAGACACAGTGTCTGTCTTGCAACAGAATGCCCAGGCTCTGCAGATGCCCATGGACAGGGTGGTCCTGCCTCCGTCCGGATCCAAGATGTCAGAGCAGGAAGTGTCGGAGGTAAAATAAGGGAGGTCAACAAATAACCTTTAACTCTAACCGAACTCAACCATCAAAGTTCAACAGCCAGTTTTGTTTAAATCTGTTGGGATGGGTACAGTACCCCTAAACTGATGGTCTTTTACACTGGGTTTGGCATACCTCCAGAAACTAAGTCCAACAGTGTGTGTGTACAATTTCCCATGTGGGTGTTGGAATTTGCCAGAATGGGTATGGTTCCTAGTAAATTAGGCTGGGGAGTTAGGATTAAGGGACATTTTTGTGTGCAGAGGTTGAACAGCTTTTTTCTGAGCTGATTCTGGATTGTCTTAATCTTTGTGTTCTGTTTTTAACACTCCTTGTTGAACATCAACAGTGTTTGCAGCTGGAATGAGCCAGGTATGAATTCATCATGCAAGAATATTTTAGGCAAACATACTGGAATAAGTGTTTCAACACAGTGTGTGTTCCAGATTATAAGGAACAGAATTTTAATCATTCTCTTAGAACTATGTTACCCATGAGTTTATAAATAAAATGAAGACTACGCCATAGCTGAAGATGATATTTAAAGGCATGTAGGCACATGTAATAAGAAAATTCTTGCTCAAAGTAAAGACAGGACTGGCACCAAATACCCTGTGAAATTATTCCGACGGATATATGGTGTCATTTGGATGAAAACTAACATTGAAGACGGTTTCAAAATAGGGTACCGGCAGGCACAGTGTTTTATGTGCGTTAGCAACGGAATCCAGTTATGAGACCCCAAAACTTGTTTTCTCTGTTTCTCAAAATGTAAAGTATCCACTGAGCTGAAACTTGAACAAGTTAGTTGTTATGCTCCCTTCTTAAGATATTGCGTAATTTGTTGCTCCCCCCCCCCAAAAAAAAACCCCCAAAACCAAAATCTTCCTATCACCTTTAATTGCTACTAGCTGATGTGAATTATTTGTAATGCGTGCCATTTCTCACAATTTTGCAGTTGCGTAACCAGCTACTGAGTGTGGCCAGCAGTGGAGCAGCTAGCCAAGCCTCTGAGGTCTTCAAGAAAATGATGAGGGAGAAACAATCCAGGAAAAACTGTGAGTAGATACTACCATAGGCATTGTCATTGTCAAATGTATGCCACTGTCATTTATATTCATCCTCATATAATAGACTGTTCCGTTATGCCCCGCCCACTGTGTAGGTGGGTAACAACATGTGGGCCTCTCCAATGTCACACTGCATGCCAGACTGTTGTGGACGCATGTCGGACATTAAGCCAGCCTCAGGTCAACCCGCGATTTGCTTGCGTCACGACGGAACCGTCGGCATCAAGCAGAAAATAATGCTCAGGTCACAAAACTGAGAAATCGTGTGATTCTCTTGAAACAAGTGGCATTCTGATACAAAATAATTGCAACCATGCTCATGTCACCCACGACCCGATGATCCACCACGATTCCACATAGACAGTCATGTGACTTCTTTTAACAATAAGGGAATAATTATGTGCTGGGCTGGTTCGGCTCGAGCCATAATCAGCGCACATTTCCCTGATACGGTCTTAAATGTACTTGTATTCCCATTCACAAATACCTTTGAGTCAAAAAGTTGACACTAGTCAAAAATTATACATTTCCAATGATTTTGTTGAACACTTTTACTTCATTTTTTTTTAAACATCCCTCTAGCTATGGTATAGAATATAGTTACACTTAGGTCGCAAAAAATGAGCGACTGCAATGTTCCCGACGGTCGTAGCTCAGACGCAGCTTGATCCTGAAAAGTCAGTCGCTGACTGATCTGTGTCATCGCAAGGTGGACCTGAGGGCAGCTTTAGTCACAACTGTGTCAAAGTACCTCTGGGTGGTCCTAATAATGGATCAATCTATTGTATCATAAGAGACGAAGAAAGTTATTTGAAATTTTTTCTGAATACTTACACCTCTTTGTGTCCATAACTGTTAATAATCAGACACGCTACTTGAAAGTTGTATTATCATTGCTACTTTTATTAAAAAAAAAAAAATGTTGTCTTTATCATTGTTTCCTTTGCAGTATCCTTGAAGCTTCCTGAGCTGTCTTCCTGGGTACTTGAGAGGCCTAACCTGACTGGTGACTTCGTGTCAAGTCCAGGGACTTCTCAACCGGGTGTGGCTCTCGGGACACTACCCCTAGGGGTGCAAGAATTGGCCATTGTGCAGGACCTCCTCATGGTTATGACGGTGAGTATCATGGTATGTCATTCAAGTTTCCCCCCCCCCCCCACCCCCGCGAGGGACTTGTGACGAGTCCAGGGACATCTAAACCGGGGGCAAGGTGTGCAAGAAGTGGGTATTGTACAGGATCTCCTAATGGTTATGACAGGTAGTTTTCTCTTGCGTTTCAGTAAATGTCCCTTTTGGGCAGTTCCACGGTGTCGGACGTACATTTTGGACGGTTCAACAGTGTGCGTAATAAAAGTTATAATCATAAAGTGGATTTTAATTCTGATAAAATGTATCAGTTACGACAGTGATTTGAAAAAGAAAGTATTCTTCCAACTTTTGTCTGTGTAGTAGAAATCGGCTCGATACACCATGGTGTTACTGTTGACATACTCAGACAAATTGATATTTTTTTCAGTTGCAATTAACAGTCTAACTTTTGAATATTATTTTAATAAAATAAAGATAATAAGCCACAACATGATCTCCATGTTTCCATTGTGGCATTTAGACCATTTTGAAATTTTAGCATTGAGGTTTAGAATTCTGTGGGGTTTCCCTTTTATAAATAGGCCAAAACACTAATTTGGGAGTTGGAACACTTCTTACTTATGACACTTGAATGACAGCCTTGATCTGTCAACAGAGGGCGCGATAACAGTTCCAGTCTCCTAAAAGTTACAACAGTCCCCAATCCCTGAGAACTAGGTCTGTGGTTGATGAGAAAAAGTCATTGAGAACAACCGATAAGATTTGTATCAATGTGATATTACCTCCGACTTGGTGGTTGTCTCTTGTATTTTTTTATTGCATTTCAATACAGGGTACTGAGGGAAAGTACACGTTACTCCGCCCACCTCAAGACCAATCCTCTGGCCGCACCTTCGTTATTGACCAATCACTGGACGTCTCATTGCGTGAAGTGGCCAATCGCATCCTTCCTGTCTGTACTATGTACTCTGCCGTGGTGCGATTCATTGAGGACAAGTCATCCTTTGAGTATGGCATGGTTAACCATGCCCTGTGTGGGGCAATGAAGACTCTTATCAAAGTGAGTTTGTCTGCAAAATTATGCCACAATGTTTGCCCTTGTGATGTTATCATTATTATTGATGTGCTCTAATAAAACAAGTAATGACGCCCGAAATGCTACCTTCCTATTGGGAGCACAACTTTGTTTTACCATATTTTTTTGTCAGCCACACTTTTCCAATATACAGACAGAACTAGACACCCAAAGTTTTATAAGTCGTTAGAAAGCTCATTTTGTTCTGATTTCAACGAATTGAAAATTAAAACCCACTTTTTTGTCAAAGGTGGGGAGCTAATTTTTGTACGAGCACAGTTACATATGTTTGTGGATGTTGAATATCTGAGAAAACGAATCTGCAGGCCAAAATCCTGAACTGGACTCTACAGCAATCAGCACTAGTCTCGGTTCAAGACGTACTATGTGATACTCGTTACGTGATTTATCACCTCAAGATGCAATTTGAGCACTATGCATTTCGCATAATTCTGACCGACCATACTGACGTTTACGCTGGAATCGATTCTAATCAGAGTTAGGAATCGAATAAGATAAAGTACTTAAGAATCGAATATAGTGACAAATTGGTTGAAATTGCCCCCTCTTTAGTGGAATTAATTTCTTCTGCACGCTAGCCAAAAATGTAATAAATATGAAGGTCTTGGAACTAAGGCAAAAAAAAAATACTCGGTCTCTGGTCAGCGCGCGCGTCGATTTTAATCATGCACGTCAACCTTTTTTCTTTTTTTTTCAAATTAACATGGAAGCTACAACAGCACCCTCTATTGCCACACCTCAAATTTTTGTACCAAGGAACACCAAGGAATGGGGAAATTGCACCAAGGCAAATGATATAGGGCACCAATGCAAATTATGGAGGACACCAATGTATAATGACACAAAAAAACAAAATAGTACCCACCTTGTCTGTACAATTCAAGCTTGAACAAAAAAAAAAAACACGTCGCCGCATCAATTCCGGAACTTCGGTCTGACCAGAGACCGATTTTTATTTTTTTTTTGCCTAAGACTAGGTTTACACAGGCTTTGTGTATAACTTCCCTTAATCCTCATAAGCAAGGAATCAGCCATTTGATCAATCAATCAACCAACTTGGTTTTGAAAACTTTGGGTATTCATGTGAAGAGCGTCATAATCAAACTCAGATCTCGTATTCCATTCACATGTTGTTTATTCCACTTGTTTGATAAGGCATGATTCAAGTCTACTTCAGTGAGTTGTAAGTGCAGGAAAGCTTAACCCCAGCTCATAAAAAGGCTAACACGTTATTGGGTTGATTTTGTAGGAGTATTCCATCTTGACAGCTCAGCTGGAGCATCAGTTCAGACAGGGTCAGCTCCCTCTGCAGAGATTTTGGTTCTACATCCAGCCGTGCAAGCAGACAATGGAGATCTTAGCGTCAATTGCACAGGCCATTGACCGTGGGGCGTCAACAGGGGGCGCTGTGCTCAGCCTGCTGCACGAGAGGACTGTGACTATGATAGGGTGAGGGAAATACTTCAGCTCCCACTGTATGTGCGAACAAGAGAGGGCGCTTTTTTACCAGTTAAGAGAGCCCAGTGGCCGGGACACACCGTGTGCTGATTCAGGGAGTGTAGCGCAACGTATGCATGACTGAAAGTTCATTCTGAATGTGCACAAAGCCATGGCGTCTTTGCTAGAGTGCCAGGCGTCATCGGCAATGCATTCGAATGCCTCTCCCAGTGGTGTCCCCAAACTCTCCCTTTTTTCTTTAGAGGGTACTTGTGCATGGAGCCAATGTGACGCGTGACATGTGACTTGTCATAGTGACATGTGACCCGTCATGTGACCCATCATAGCTGTGACTTGCTGAGAGGAAAAATATCTCACAAGCATCTTTGTAAAGTGATTTCATTATATTGTACAGTTAACAGGAATACATTCAAATCACTAAAGTATTTCAAGTTGAGCACATGCAGTCCAGAGTAGTTGCTAAAAATTACAATCATGTGATCACAACATCCAATTTAGTAAACAAGTGTGGTTTACACTGTGCTCAGAATCTTGTTAACATTACTTTATTTTAGGATCTAGTGCAGATTTATTCATCTTTGGGACTTGTTCTTTTTGCGATTGCAGTCTTGGTTTTGGTTTTCCAGTGATTCTTTGACTGTAAACACTGGATTTTTTATGTGTGTTTTCATTTAAATTGATATTTATTTTCTTGTCATCCTATCAGTGATACACGAGCTCAGAACCTTTGCCTGTTCTTGACGCAGTCAGCTTGTGCACCGTACTTTGAAATTTTGGAGAAATGGATCTATAAGGGAATCATCAAGGATCCGTACTGTGAGGTATGTAGCGCCCATTTGGTGAATTTCTCCTGCCTTTTAGGAAACATGGGAGAGGTACCTTTTGTGTCAACAACTTTGGAACAGCTCAACGGTAGAATATGATTGAAGTGCAGATGTTTATTGAATACACATATACGGGGTTCCCAGCCACTCTGAAAATCAGGAAAAACCATGGAAATGAGTTTCCCTTTTTTTCCAGTCAGGGAAAGCTCATGGAATTTGGGAAAAACAGCAAAAATCAGGAACACTCCGGGAATTTGACAGTGGCCCAGTAGGGAAAGGTTTTCACCAGTGTGGCATGTGTGCATCTTTTGCCGTGTGTCCAAGTTGCGTCCATTGACTGACTGGCTATGGTGGCTTTTGACTATTTATGCAGTGTGAATATTATCAGTATCTTAGTTGCTTTGCGGCAATCACCTCTTGACTTCCCAGCAACCTTGTTAAAGTGCACATATTTCTCATGGAATTTTGGGAAACCAATTCAGGGAAATATCAAGGAAAAGTCATGGAATATAGTACTATATTGACCTGTAATTTGTCGAAAATTAAGTACTGGCAATTCCACCTGTGCTGCTTTTGTAGTTCATGATTGAGGAGCACGAAGCCTTACGAAAGGAGAAGCTGCAGCAAGAATACAATGACGCTTACTGGGAGCAACACTATACCATCTGTCGGGACAGGATACCAGTCTTCTTGGAGACGGTCGCTGATAAAATCCTGCGGACAGGGAAATACCTCAATGTCATCAGAGAGTGTGGTGAGAAACTGTGAAATGAAAGGTTTAGGGTTGGGTGGGAGGGGGGGACAGATTGTTTTTTTGTTGTTGAATCTTCAAAGGTTGATACAAAGTCGGACTGAGAAAATGTTAATGACCTATAATCAAAACGTGAGGTTAAGTTCACGTAAGGTATATGGGACTTTTTCCGATGAGATTGTGTGTCAGTAATAATTGAAGATAATTTTTGCTAATCTTATAATTGAAATTTTGAATTTTCAATCTTTCGACATGACTGAACCCTTCATTTTTTTCCGAGCTTGAAAGGTTTACCTGAAAAAAAAACTCGTGTTTTCCTGAAGGTTTTCTTGTTTCTTGGGTTTTTTTTAAGGGCGTGACCCCAAATGCCCGCATGCAGAGGAGATATTGTACACACTGAAGGAGCGGCAGTATGTTGAGCACATTGAACACGCCTATCAGTATGCAAGCAGGGTGCTACTGGATCACATTATAGACGATCGGGAACTGATGCCTAGACTCAGGTATGTCGAAATCATTTCATCCATTAAAGTGGGCACTGAATCTGCTTCTAGAAACGATGGAAGTTTAGAAATGGCCACAAATTAAGTTTGGAGAAAGTGCAATTACTTTTTACAACTTATGAATCCAATTCAACGGCCACAAATGTGGCCAAATGACCAGATTACAATAATATGTAAAATTACAAATATGTGCTTACATGGAAATTTCAAAATTGAAAAACTTTGTTAAGAAACCAATAACTACTACAACATTCAAAAAAATTGTACATGTATTGTGCGCTTGCATTGCTAATATTTTTCACGTAGCAAGTCTAGCAAGACAATTTGATGGAGTAGCATGCTAGGCCCAATGTTATAGCGCTGCTAAGCACACGTTTTTCTGCTTCCAGAGCCTCTGTCTGTTTCATGGAGACCGTGAGCAGTACGTTCACAAAATATTAGTCCACTTCAGTGGAAAAAGCTGCTTGAATTTAGCAAGGTAACAGAAGAAATCTCCATCCGCACTCAACCGTTAGCACATCCATGCCATGAAATAGTGCTTAAGGTTAGCACAATTGTCTGCTATAGTTAGCGCAACTTTTCTGCCAACTGTTCAGCAACGCCATGAAGTTGGCTCCTGATCAGAGTTTGAAATTTCGCTCACTAAATAAATTAAGGAAACTAGTACTCCAAGTTAACATTTTGAAACTCTTCATCAGGTCCATCAAGCGATACTTTCTGTTAGAGCAAGGAGATTTCTTTGTCCATCTGATGGACATAACCACGGAGGAGATGAAGAAACAGGTGGATGAGATCATCCCAAGCAGGCTGGAGTCGCTGTTGGAGCTAGCTCTACGGACGAGTCAGGCTAAATCAGATACCTTCAAAGATGACTTGAGGTGAGAATAGTGCCTTGTGTTGAGTAGACACAGTATTCAAGTGATTGTTTTTTTTTCCGAAGCAGGTTAGAGTTGCTGTTGGAGCTAGCCTTGCTGATTAGTCGGGTCTAAGATGAGAACTTTTCCAAGTCTTGGGTATAAGATTTTAGGCTTTGCATGGTGGAGTATCAGTATCGTTTTGGTTTGCGGTAACACCATGTGGTAATAACTACTGTCGCTCAGTAGATATGGAGTTCTGAAAAGAACTTGTCCTGCTTATCAACTTTTGCTAAGTAGTTTTAGTTCTGATAAGAGCAGTCCTGCTTTAAGTTCTAAAAGAACTTGTCTTTGGTCTCAACGTTTCGACTAGCCTGCTCTAGTCATCGTCAGGAGACTGCTTTGGTAGTCTTTGGTAGATACTCTGTCGTGGCGTTTTGAGCTTAAACAGTAATTATGTTTCTCCGTGTGTATTTTTTTCAGGGTGGCATTGCTTCCTTATGATCTCATCACACAGCTGCTGAGAATTATCTCCATCGAGTCAAGAGTTGAGAAATGTAAGCTTTTGAAAATAATTCTTATCCTTGGATGAACGTACAATTCAGTTTTATCACTCAAGCCATCCATCCTGATAGAGTCATCGTTCTGTTATAGCAAATAGATTCAAATCCCTCTGTAATGCAATTTCTGTTTTGTTTTTGATTTATTTTTCATGATTTTCCTTACAGCAATCATTCAGGAGATTGACCCTACTGAGATCAACATTTCTTGTCTGGAAGCATTCTCCTTTGATTACGTTGTCAGATGGCCTGAGTCGCTCATCCTCAGCAGAAAGGTAGGAGGAAAGATTCACAAGTCTTACAAGTCCTCGCAAGTCCTCACAAATTCTTGCAAGTTCTCACAATAAGTCCTCGCAAGTCCTCACAGTTACTTACAAGTCATCATAAGTCATCACAAGTCCTCACAATAACTCACAAGTCCTCACAATAACTCACAAGTCAACACAAGTCATCACAAGTCTACACAAGTCCTCAAAAGTCCTCACAATTACTCACAAGTCCTCACAAGTCATCACAAGTCCTCACAAGTCAACAAAAGGCAACATAAGTGCTCACAAGTCAACACAAGCCAACACAAGTCCCTTAGTCCCAAGTCAAGTCACAAGCTATCAATAAATTGTGACAAAAGCGCTCTTTGTTATCCCCCCCCCCTCCAAATAATTGCGACCAGACTTGGGATGCACTTGACTACAGCCCTAAATTTGGGTTTATATAATAATAATAATAACTTGGGGGCTAGCCATCCTTACTCGCAGCTGAGAAGCTGAATTGCGAAGTACACAGCTACAAATTGGTCAAGCCAAAGGCGCCTTAGGCTGCCGCCATATGACCCATGTCTGACCACAGAGCACAGCCAGAGATGATTTTTGCAGAGGGAGGATAACCAGAAAACCTGGAGAAAAACCCTCGTGGCACAGGAGAGAAACAACGAACAACTCTGCTCACATATGGTCCAAGCCGGGAATCAAACCCGGGCCACAGTACAGTGGTGAGAGGCGAGCATTTTACGCACTAGCCACCCTTGCCAGTATGCCACCGTATATAATTGATACCATAGTAAGCATTTTAAAGCAACTGCTTCATTCTGCCTCGATGCCTTAATTGTTGACAATCTGTAATCTATGAATCTTGCAGGCATTGACTCGCTACCAGATTCTGTTCAGACATCTGTTTTATTGCAAGCACGTGGAAAGAATCTTATGCAAGTAAGTACTGTGGTTCTTGGCACTATCTCCTTGCAGATGGACGCTCCGGCACACAGTGTGAAATTTGTTTGGTCACAAATTTTGTTTGTATGTTGTAATATTTTCCCATCCTCCAGTGCTGTTGTGAGAAGCCTCAGCCGCATCAGAATATCTCGTTTAGGGCTATTATCTATGTCTTTGCCCATTACACCTGCATTGGAACAATCTGACAATAGACATAGCCGTGGCTTTGAAGACCCATTTCGGACATGGCATCTAATTGCACCATGGGAAACTTTCACACAACCTCGAAAGCAATTACTTGTACAACTGCTTAAACTAAAAATTATGTCAAGAGTTTATAAAAAAGTTGTCAATTTTACAGCATAATTAGTCCTGCTCTTTGATGCCACTTTGTAATTAATAAATTCCTGTAATGATTTTGAATAAGGACAAAATAGTGTGTTGGAGCATTTTAAACGCCTGATTTGAACCGGTTAGTAGCATATTCTCAGATAATGGCTCGAGCCGAACCTCATTCATAAATTCCTTTTTGGTCAGAGCCTAAATTTTTTTTTTAAATTCACGAAATGTTAACAATTAATGTGTCGTTTAACAATTTTAATCAATGTCCATGCCACTTCTATGCTGTGCGTCGTGAGTGTGGTTTGCTTAACATCTCTTCCTTATATGGAGATTGTGTCAATGGTTCCGAAGCACCTGGTTGCTATCGGCAAGCGTGGCCTGTACTGCATTTATGTGGCACAGAGTGCAGCCCTTGTGATCTGTTATAAACGTCACTGACTGGTGTTTAAACAGTGGTTTAAGACCACCCACATGACAGGCTCTCGACCAATAGGAGTGGTTAAACTGTCTCAGGTATTTATGAATCACTTCTTATCTTTTCTTTCCGTTTTTAGTTTGTGGGTGTTGAACAAGGCAGCTAAGCAGTACACCCTCCACTCTTCCAGGTGGTACGCTGCAGCCTTCGCACTGCGCCAGAGAATGCTTCACCTTGTCCAGAATCTACAGTACTACATGATGTTTGAGGTCATTGAACCCAACTGGCAAATCATGGAGACTAAACTGAGACAGGTAGGCAAAAAAATAACTCAGTCGAAAAAGTACTTTGTATAACTCAACATTTTAACAGTCACTCGAGGTGGAGTAGCCTCTCGAGGTGGGCAGATGTTAACCTACATGGACCAGCTGTGTCGGGACACTGGGCTAGCCTCCACAGCCGAGATCAGGACGGCCATGGGAGACCGTGATATATGGCGTGCCTTGGTTGCAGTCCGACGAGAGTCGACTTGATGATGATGATGATCATGAACAGTCACTCCCAGAGACTGTGTAATTCTAATCGATTTAACTGTGCAGTGACCAATACAAATTTCACAATTATGTAAAACTGATTTTGTGTTGTTCTATTTTGTTGATTGATTCTTCAGGTGTCCACCATTGATGATGTACTCGATATCCACACCGACTTCCTGAACATGTGTCTGAAGGATTGCATGCTGACGGACCCAGAACTACTGAAGATTGTCAGCAAACTCATGCTAGTGTGTGTCACATTCGCCAACTGCATACAGGTAAGAATCCCAAAAACTCATTTTGTAGATTTGTGAAATAAGAATTGTAATTGAGTCAGTCGCAAGTCAACACAAGATATCATAAGTCATCATAAGTCACCTTGAGTCACCACGAGTCAGGACAAGTCATCTCTTCTTGATTCAGGTCACAAGCTATTCAAATGAACCATGGCAAAAGCATTCTTTTGTCTTGACCTGGCTAGTGTATTGACCAGTGATTTGACTTGTGATTGACTTGTGATTGACTTGCGATTGACTTGTGATTGACTTGGGATTGACTTACGATGGACTTGTGATGAACTTTTGATTGACTTGCGATTGACTTGCGATACTTGTGATTGACTTGGGATTGATTTGGGATTGACTAGGGATTGATTTGGGATTGACGTGTGATTGACTTGTGATTGACTTGGGATTGAATTGGGATTGACTTGGGATTGACTAGGGATTGACTTGGGATTGACTTACGATGGACTTGTGATTGACTTGTGATTGACTTGTGATTGACTTGTGATTGGCTTGGGATTGACTGGTGATGGACTTGAGATTGACTTGCGATTGACTTGCGATGGACTTGCGATGGACTTGTGATGGACTTGTGATTGACTTGTGATTGACTTGCGATGGACTTGTGATGGACTTGTGATGGACTTGTGATTGACTTGGGATTGACTTTAGATCGACTTACGTTGGACTAGTGATTGACTTGTGATTGACAGTTGTGATTGGCTTTGGATTAACTTGTAATTGACTTGGGATTGACTTGTGATTGGTTTGTGATGGACTTGTGATGGACTTATGATGGACTTGTAATGGTCTAGTGAGTGACTCATTAAAACTCTGCATTAAATAGATCAATTGTAAACATGACATGACAAGAAAAAGATTTCAAAGTTTCTTCCTTTGCACAGCGAATGACAGAGACAATGAACGTGGAGGGTGAGGCGAGTTTCCGAGTGGATACGACTGACCCTAAAGGAAAAGATAAAGACAAATCCGAGTCCAGGAAATACAGGACTGCAGCAAAGGTATGGTCATGGGAGTCAAGTCAAGTTAATGGGCTCCGTGCACAAGTACCCCCTCAAGGGTTACAAAGGGAGAGTTGGGGGAGACCACTGGGAGAGACATTCGAGTGCATTGTTGACGATGCCTTGCACTCACGCACAGACGCTACGGCTTTGTATACATTCAGAATAACATGAGTTGTGTGTACTTTGTGCCAGATGCGCACAAACAAAAACATTTGTTTAGGCCAAAAAAAAAGTCTCCGGTTTCTGGTATGCGCGCGCGTCGCCGTAGCCATGCGCGTCGGCAAAATGAAGAAGTTTTTTTTTTCAATGAAAGATGATGTCTCAAAACCGCCAAACTCACTGGTTTGACAGGAATCCTGCTGCTGCACAATTTTAACGTGTTTTGAGATGGGTTATAGTCGAGAATAAGCTTTATGTGGCCTCTCTGGACTCCCATATATTTGCACTAAGTTTGGTCGGGCACCATTTGCAGTCATCAGCCGACATTTGAAGCAAAAAAATCAGGGGAAAAAAAAGAAAAGCCGCGTCGCCGCACCACTTTTTGGGCAAGCTCCATACCAGAAACCGGAGACTTTTTTTTTTTGGCCTTATGGTGTAAATCGAGGATTTTCTTTTGTTTCTCTTCCCTTTTCCTCTGTTTATACTCTCAGCTCTCATTGGTTTTGTACACGTTTTTCAACCGAGGAGTCCTTGATGTGGTTCCTGTCCTCAATTCATTGATGATGTTGCACGCGTGCGTCCTCGATTTACACCATGCCTAGGGCACTTTTGAGGTGTCCTTGGTTTCATTACCAGAAATATATAAATAGCCTCCTCAAATTAACCATTTTATGAATCTAGTTAGAATGATGGAGAGAATTGAATTTTATATTGCAACTAGAGGGATAAATTAGCTACCCATCAAAGAAAATGGTATCCATTGATGTAACTCGATGTTTTCTTCTCGCTCTGTCACCAATATATAATTTATATCTGCCATTTCTGAATTGTATGATTATTATAATATTAATTCATTTGTTTGTTAATTATTGATGCACTGATGAATAAAAAATAAAAAAAATAAAAAAATATATATAAATAATAACCTTGAAGTTGAAGAGTTATTAATTTAAAAAAAGTGAATTGTTGAAGGGCACTGGAAATGCAACTTGAAACATTTCTTGTGTGATTGTCTCTATCAGGTGGCATCAGAACACGTCAACCTGCTGATTGGCAGTGAGGAATTCGCCAGCACCATCGCTAACTTTGACAGCAACTTCTCCACTCTACTGGTCAGCCTGCTGGATCAGCTGAGTCTCTTCAGTACGACAGACTGCGAACACAACATGACTAACATCATCCACAGACTGGACTTCAATGGGTTCTACACCGAGGGGTTGGAGAGGGTGGCTGCTGAGAGGCGGAGCAAAGAATTTGAGGGGGAGGCACAGGACCAAGGTATGCTGCAGTAAATTGAAATCTAGGATATTTCAAATACACTGGCACTATTCATAAAATGTATTTAAACTGATAAACACGCTCAAGAATTATTTACTCATCGAACAAGCTAATATATTGGCATACACCAATTTTAGTCTTGTTTATTATTATTATTATTTTATTTCTGGCATTGAAACCGAGGATTCCTCAAAAGCGCCTTAGTCACTGTTAACTCGTAAGCCTGAAGAAACCTGTGGAGAGAAGACAATGAGAGGAAATTACAGTTTTAGAGGTGGGAGAAAAACCCCAGACAAATATTCGGGGGAAACCCACGGAATCAGGTAGGGACTGAAAATCCAATCCACATGTAGACCTGGGCAGGAATCGAATCCGGACCATAGCGGTGAAAGGCGAGGAAAGAACTGCGGACTGCGACATCTTAGATCGTACTGTGCACAGCGTGCATTTACTGTGGGGTTACATCTTTTGCTTGCGTGCCTGCCACTTAGCTGGTACCGCACGTTTAGAGACTGCTAGTTATATGCTATGGAAACCGGTTAAGCCAATGTCATAACTACCCAGATGTATACGATTAAACACGTGATTCAGCCCTCGATTTCTAGCCCGCGATCCATGCTAGCCGCATATTCAACTTTACATTCCAAAGCATGGTGGGATTGTACTCTACATGCAAGTCTAACATATGGGAAAAGGGCTTTACTGCCCTCGGATTCTGCTGGGGACTTATGAGGCCTCCGACACCCGACCAGATTTTCTGATTTGTTTTACCCGATTGGCATTCAGATGGCCTCATATTATTTCATTCCTCTTTTTACCCTCTTGTTTCAAACCAGCAGGCGCATCAGGTAGTTCCCTGACCAGTGTCTCCAGTCTGTCGTCCAGGGCAAGATCTGACTCAGCTGGTACTAGTCACAGACCAGGGAGTAAAGGGACGTAGCCAAGAGGTGATCTGATGATGAACCGATGATGCAGAAAGCAAAAGAATAAACTATGTAAAAGGTGAGATGTTTACAACGAGAAGGGTCTGATAGTTGGTACATCCACTGTGCTAGATGTTTTGCTTGTACTGTATGTAATTGCTAGTTTTCCTAAAGTTACGAAAAGTTCCAGAAATATTTTGCATCTAAAGTGACACTTTATGTATTTTCTTAGACTTATGTTAATGGTACATAGGATTATTTGCTTGTGCATTTTTTTTTTCAAGCAACAAAATTTCGCAAAAGCGGAAGTTGGGTGGATAACAACTACCCTCTGGAAGATTTAGCTCAGCGGCAACTATACATTATGAGAAAACAGAGACAACGTCTGCACATTTTTGGGGGTTTTTGTAACTGGATTCCGTTACTAAAGCACTTAACAAGTTTTTAAAACTGCCTTCAATTATTGTTTTTTTGCTGAATGATATTATTTCAGACAGAGTACTTTGTACCATCCTTTTCTTCACTTTGATCGGTAGGTCCATTTCTGCATTTTTACCAATGATCCTACATGTACCGGTACGTGCCTTTAAGATTTGTTGCCCAGGCAAAATATGTAAATATTGTAAAATGCATTAATATTTACTGTGCATACCCTTCATTGTTCACTTAAAAAGGGCAATCTCGATAAGGTTTTTTTTCTTTCTTTCTTATCCATTTAGCCAACCAAACAACATTTAATTTAATGGGGTCCAAAAGTCAACATTAGATATTTGTATATATTTATAAAATCAGTTTCGTTTACGTGAAGACTCGCGGTTGAATTGTGAATAAAAAGCTAAACAAGATCCCTGCAGTAGATATCATACCACTCCTGTTAATATTTATCTACGTTCTGTGAATCGAATTTCATTTCTGTGCAAATTACAAAGTTGACTTCTTTTCTTATTTTTGTAAAAAGCTTTTTGCTCTTGTAGCAGTACTGCTGTAAGTGTATAAAATGTGATCACAATTACATAATATTACATGTGTTCTTTCTTTTTTGAAAAAAATATTAGGTTTGCGCCATTTTGAATTGTGATATGTTTTTATGCAGTGAAACGATAGTCGCAAATTTAATTTCCATAATGAGTTTAAACTGTACTTTTGAAAAAAGAACACACTTACTGAATTAAAATACTTGAATAATTGAAGTATGTATGAAAATTAATATGTAAGGATCGTTCACAGTGTTGTCCTGAAAATATGGACGTTTGTCTATTAAGTTGTTCTTTTTTTGGAGCAATATATTCACAACCTCATATTGATTTTTATTTGACATCTATCTCTGAAATCTCAGAAATCTCAGAAATGTAAGCACTTTTTATTTATCTCGTGGCCCCAAAATGTTCCGATGTACTGACTCTCCGAATTATGATAAAAAGCACCTTTAAAGGGAATGTACATCATTGGCTGTTGCTGTAATTTTCAGAAATGAACTATTTGAGGGGTTAGTATAATAGATCAAATATTGTTACACTGACATTTTTCGAAGTTTTGTGTTCGAAAAGGTTGGAAAAACCAAGAAAAACAAAAATGTTCAAGTAGTCTGGTTCCCTGACTCCACAAAAGGTAAAATGGATCAATTTATAGATGATTGAATATTGTAAGGCAAGGGAACCAGTCTAGCTGGCCTGCACCCATTCATGAACATGTAACCAATAGCAAACAAAATTTGGAATGAAAAAATGGTAAATTTGGAGCAGTAGTTGAAAAATAGTTAGGTTTTTCCAACGCTGGTCGGCCGACCACCGTTGGAAATGCATACAAAAATACCATTTTCTTGAAAATGACTTCACACCAGGTGCCATAATTTTACAGGATGCTTGAGACTGTCATTTACCTACATCCTAGTAAGTTATTTCGTAAAAACTTGGTAGTTTTATTTTTCGATGTTTGCAAGTGTTGTATATTCCCTTTAAGTGTTGACCAGTGCTATTTTTATGCCCTGACGTCTAGGATACAAGCCGTCTGCATTGTGATATTAATACATTAGTCGAGACTGCACAAGGTACAATATGTGTACTGTTAAACAAATAGCTGCTGTGCGCTGTGTGGTCCGTGGGAATTTTTCACAGAAGTTAATCAGTAACAATTGTCAACATTTTGGCGGGTAATGCCGGGTACTAATCACGAACAATGGAATAATCCTTTATACTATGCCTAAGGGATCATCTTGAATGTTTCTCTGTCTGGATGCAAGTTTTTTTTTTTATGCCAAGAACATCAAAAATTCATAACAGATTCTTGAACAGAGCCCCTGATCATATTTGTTGACAATTTAGGAATGCTTAATTAAAATGTGCGGTCAATTAAATTGATTGGCTAAGTTTTTATTAAAGAAAATAAAGGGTCAGAATTTTCCAAGTTGAAACAATTGTTGCGTTTGCAGTTCATGTTAAATGTATTTAGTTTTCCTCAAACGAAAGGGAAATCCCCTTCGTATCATTAGTTCAATCTATGTTTATGTTTTCTTTTAGTCTCATGCAAATCAGTATGTACATGTGTAATATATAGTCAGGGTAAGATTTGTCAGGATTTTCTTCATTTCAGAATTTTTTTAAATTTTTTTTCTTTTATTTTCAGATTCCAGGATTTTTTCTTCATTTTCCTTATTTCATGATTGTTTAAAGATTGTTTTTGATTTTAGGATTTTTACAGAATCCGTTTTGAATTCTGGAATTCCTGAGGTGTTTTACCGTAAAGGTGGTTTTATACCGACAAAGATTTATATAGAACAAAAGAAATTGGTATGTTAGGGTTGCCTTTTGGTAAGTTTATACAAACATATACCATAGACCCTACATGACCATAAAATCCTCTACCAATAATTTTGTGGATTTTTTTTATTTTCCTCTGAATTCGGCTCTGCATAGGTTCATGCCCCCCCCCCCTCAATTTGAAAATGGAAAGCAAGTAAACGTACAAGAAAGCCATATATTTTCTGTTGGACTTGGCCTAGCCAAGGTTTTCCTGCATATAATCTGATCAGTCTGAGACAATTATTAACTGCAACAGCTAGCCACTGTACTTTGCATCTGCTTCATCCGAGACAAAACGTTAATAGTTGACTTCAGCATTTGTTGTTGGGGCGTTTTCATGTCTTTGCCACGTCAGTACATGTCCAAGGTTCAAATACGTTCATTATTTGATTTCCTGTTGCGAACCTCAGAAATGGCAGATTATCTTTCAAATGTTTGCTGTAAACTCAAAAACATTTTCCATATTCTGTTCCAATGCTTTATATCACAGGTCATAGTTACAACCAATTAAGCGTGTGAATTACCAGATATATTTGAAGGGATCAACTTTGATTTATTTGCGTAGTAAATAAATTAAGCTTTTGAATTGATGAAAGGGTCCACGAAATGAATTTTACTTTAAGAACACTTTTTGTGCAACTTTCTTCTCCTAAACGTATGAAAATTATTTGACATCCCTTTTTGGTTAAATTTATTAAAAAGAGCACTTCTTTAACCCTAACTCCCTGGGCATTTTTGCTAGGATGCAACTTCAACTGCTTCCATGTAAAAGATTGCATACAGCCTCAATCCTCCAAAATCATCTGTTATTTCTTGAATGTGGTCCTTGGAGAGGTGACCACTACCTCAATTCTTCAAAATCCTCCAGCAATCACTGTCAATATGTTGAGGCAGAGCCAGTGACATCCTGGAGCAGTGCAGAGGATTGCAAGTATAATATAGGCCTAAATTTATGCGAGGTCAAAAATCAGTCACACATTTTTGGCCATATGCCTCGATCCCGTAAAATCCTCCACTTATGCAAGTAGGATTTGGCGGATTTTGGAAGGCTAGGGTTAAACATTTTAAATTATTTATGCTTTTTGGTGCAACTAATTAAGGGTGCTGTTGCTGTGATGTCATTTCAGGAAGACGCTGTTCAGTTTTTTTTTATTAGGGGTTTTCTGTTACCCAAACCCTAAAATTTGCTCATTTAAAACCTTTGTGAGAAATGTTTGCTCATTGGCTTACTGCCATTGACTGACACAACAACGAATTACCAAAGAAGAGGCAATTTACAACAGCAAAATATCCAAAATTCTGCCAACTTTTGGTGCTGAAACAGCTGTAACATTGAGGTTTCTGCCTAAAATGACATCACAATTTTGCTCCGGAAATTTGCATTAGCATAAAAAACAAACAAAAAAAGGCATCAAACACCATTGATAATTATTCATAAGATGGAATTTTGCGTCAGGGTGATGTAAATCAAATTAAGTGATTTTCCCTTCACCGACGTATATATACACTGTATACTCAGTGTGCTACCTCCCGAGTGAAAGTTGGAAAAAAATCACTCGGGTGGGACTCGAACCCATGACCTCCTGCTTTCTAGTGCAGATGTCTTACCACTCGACCACCGAGCTAACGGGATCGGTTGGCTGGTTCAAATCTAATGTACATAGCAGCGGGTACTGCATTAATTATTCACAAGATGGAATTTTGCGTCGGGGTGATGTAAATCATATTAGGTTTTGCCCTTCAACGATGTATATTGAAAATAAGATTAAATGTGCCACAAAGGTGCATTTTTAAGGACTGCATTAAAAAAATTACATTGCATGGGCCTTAAATTTAAAGCATTTTCACAGAAGGCATGTATTTTAAGCATTTTCACAAAGGGCTTTTCTTTAAACTGCTATCGATTTGTGTTTCGATTTGTTTTCGATGTGACTTTTTGCTTTATGTTTCTCGGTTCTGCACGGCTGTGTGCATTTACCATTACCCCAGGAGATACATATCCAGAGTGCTTCCTGTTTTTGTAATCAGTGCTTGGCCGGCAGTGTGCTGTTTTTATTTTGAACCGTACGTCATGTTTCCAGATGATTGCGGAGATAGTTATGATCCAGTGACAGATGGCTTGCGGCTATGTCTAAATGCGTCAGCTCCATACATGTTGAAAGACACAGTGTCTTGAAAAGTCATTTGAATTACTCTGAAGCTGGCTAAGAATATGATTAGCATAAACTGAAACCATTAGTGAAAGGTATTCTTTGGTCTGCTCTTTAAAATATTGCCATACATGTACTGAAACAATTAATAGCAATAAACAGGTATGAGAGTTTCAGACATTTGTCTGAAATCAGACTTTTTGAATCCAAAAGAAAGACATCACTGTAGAAAGAAATGAATATTTTAGACCTTTCATCCAATTTTCAGACCTTGTTTTGAAATTGACAATCCCTAAATAAACACCCAAAATATTATTGTATTTTTTTTGGGGGGGGGGGGGGAGGGAGGGGGATAATTCTGCAAATAAAAAAAATTCTGTGAAACTATAAGTTGTTTTCAATCTTGTTTACAAGATGTAATTAAGGATTGAAAGTGCGTTTTGAATATTTATCCAGTCTTGATTTATAACTCATTTTAAAGCGGGTGACAGAAATCATTTAACACTTCATGTTCGAAAGCTGGGGAGAGACGCGTATTCTACCTCAAACATGTACATGTGCATTCTAATCAGTTCAAAATTACGTGATGTCATTTTGAAGAGCAATGAAATAAGTACAATCCACACATGCAGGCATACTGATTGTCTTGTATTTTCATCATACCACTTACACACATTTAGCAAGTATTTTCACTTTTCTTTATATCACAATAACATTTGACTAGTCTGCGAGAATCCAATCATTTTATGTATTTAAGATTCCTTTTAAGCATTTATTACCACCTTCACGCAAGCACTGATTACACAATACGTTGGAAACATTTTACAACTCAACGACGCCATAATTACGTTTTGATTGTAGATACACATACACTCTCAAACTGCATACTTGATAATGAGAATATTCAATTTAAATAACACTGTTTCAAAACCACTATGTGGATATATTTGTGTAGGACTTGTCAAACTACAACAAAATTGGTTAATTATTTTATTGAATGCTAGGCAATTTAAAATAACACACCTTTTCAAAACCACTATGTGGATATTTTGCGTAGAACTAGTAAGCGAATAAATTGTGCTTGGATGGTCTTAAACATTCTTGCTTAATACCGGCCAAGCACATATTAATTTCCATTCATAAATACCTTTCGGTCAAAACAAGTCGAAAATTCACAATTTTCGAACGATTTTGACCTCATGTTTTGTAAAACACCCCTGTGACCATGTCTATGATATGTGCCTTGTGCTTGTAGTGCTAAAAATCTCTTTTTGTGGAGATCGGCGCACGCTCCGCGTACTGCGCGATGTGGCGCAGAATGCAGCGGTTCAGGTACTAAGTGTTTGAAATCAGCCTGTGTTTTATCAGCGGTTTAAAACCACCCATGTGACGGGCTCTTGACCAATAGGAATGGGTTAACTGTCTCAGGTATTTGTGAATGTTGAAATTGAAATCTTAAATAATTATTTTGTTGAATGCTAGGCACTGAAATTGTATAATCTACCACTTTTAAATTCTTCATAACATGTAGTGCTGTTAAACAGCTGGAAAAATAAAGAAATAATTTATCATGTTAGGCGTACATGTACTGTAATTTGTGTTCCCTTAAAGCAAATAAAAACAGCAGATGTTGTTGCCAAATCCAACAGATATTTTCCCGCTTAGTTATTACATCTTTGCTTGCCTTAATATTAGTTAGAATATATTCCTATTATAAGCAGATTTAACATTTATACATGTATAGCATTATATTTTAAAATAATATATTGCAATTTAATTGCAGAAGTATTTATAATGAAAGACAAATACAAGCACCACTGCTCAAGTTAATTATAGGGCAAGTCCAAGAAAAGGTCCCTTTTTGGCTTTTTGTCCTGTACGTACATGTAACACAATGATTTCTTTAATTACATAATCACACAAAAATAAGACTAATAACAAAAAATTCTTGTGGGTATTCTTTCTGCAGATGCCCAACATAGAATAAAAAACACGGAAATCCATGAATATCTTAGAGGGTTAAACTTTTGTTACGAGACATAATGTACGCAAATTCTTGTATTTGCCCTATAACCAACACTAATATCTCATTCCAATTACATTGCATAGTTCTTAAAATCACGCATTTGATGCCCACATCCATTCTACTACTACAGTTTTAAATTTTTAATTTATTTTAATTTATACTGCTAGAGGTTAACAGTTACAATACTGATTTACACACAATATTGTTTTTTTTTACAAATTAGTCTTAAAATTGCAATATTAGAGACCATAGTCCGAATCAGCTACATGTATCTGCTCATATTAATCTTCCTAGTCTTCTGCACTTTACGGCCCTTCAATTTTTGCTAAACAATTTTTGCCTATAAAGTTATATCACCTACACTTCAAATATCTTTGATTGCGGTAATCGTCAGTGGAGTGTACAGTCTATGTTATATCCCTGCACAATTCTTTTGTGTGATTCAGCTCAGGGCAAGCAGGCAGATTTGGTCACGCTTCACTGCTCTCCACAGTGCTGTTTTTTGTGCAGTGACTATGTGTGATACATACATGTAAACACTTCATATTCCTTTACCAGAAACAGACCTTCAGAGTTTTACATATTGCTATGAATATTGACTTCCCACCAGGAGGGTTCAATGTTTTTAGCTTGCAGATTATCCCAATTACTCATCAAATATCCGGATGCTGATCAGTCATATGAGCAGTGCTGTTATGTTTCTTGCTGCTAGGGTTCATAATAGTGAACAGCAATGTAATTTTATTTCCATTGTAATTTGTAGTACTGCGCAGCGTGTATTATTGCACTCTCTCGTGCCTATCTTCCTGCTAAACATTTGCGCCTGCTTGAAGCTTTTGTTTTGTAATCATTTTGTGTGATCCTTGAAAACAGAAAACTGTACATGGCGTTTGTCTCCATCTCGCAAGGAAGGATGAAGCCAAACTAGTACCAGACATGAAAATACATGTACATAGTGAGTTCAAACATCCAGCAAGCAAGCAATTTTGAAGGTTACATTTGGCCAAAAAAAAAATAATAGTTCTGCTTCTGGTTACCCTACCTACCCTATTTTGACAGCCCCTACCCTAATTTTTTGGGGGAAAAATGAGGGGAAATCCCGAAAATCATTAATTACTAACTTTTACCCTGGACTACACGCAGACATCTCCATATGATAGTACAAAAAAAAAAGAATTCCCTACCTTCCTACCCTTTTTTCAAATGCCATGCAATCGGAAGCAGAACTTTTTTTTTTTTGGCCTTATGCAAAGTTTTGAGCCAATATGTACATTTTTGTTCAGGTTGGAAAGTGATCTACATGTACAGGCATTTTCAAGTTCCCAGACAATTTTCTGACAGTGAAAATAATCGCATTACATTGATGCTACTGTGCATCATGCGGGTATCCCCAAAGGTTTCTAAACATTATTTCAAGGAATTTTAAGCAGACAGTGCTAGTATTAACAGTTTTTGGTTTATGTGGGCCAATTCCAGCGTTATGTAATGTCTGTGAAAGAGCTCTTAAGAACTGAGAGAGTAAACCTGAAAATATATTTTTCAAATCTCACATACATCATGAAAGGAGAGTTTTACAGACTAGGAGTTTTGGATCGTTTCTCTGAATCATAAATTATGTTATTTGGCTCTTTCAAGGACATTACACTTTCTTTCTGAACGATGGAATCGCTCTTACATGTATGTAAATTTTGGTCAAGTTTCTCCATCTTAGTAGAATGGGGGCCCCAAATATCTATGAATGGTCACACCGCAACCATGGACTCTCAGTGCACGAGGCATATCGACCACGTTTGACCAATAGGTGGCGACCGGACTGAATGCTTCCACCGACGTCAGCGCCTCATAATTACGCATCCCTCCGGCAACTAAGATGACTCCTTGTCTTTGTAGAGCCACAGCGGCAAAGAGATGTCTCTCTGTGTTACACATGGTCATCGATGGTAGACAGGTATCGGTGTCCGGATCGTAGACCTGCATCCCGTTACGACCGCAGCCGCCCAGAATGTACATGTAACCATTCAACATCAAGGCCGGGAAGTGACGGCTTGTGATCGGGACGGTTTCAATGATGGTCCACTGAGTTGTGACTGTGTCGAGACACTGAATATGACGGTAGGTCGTCGCTTGGGTGGCAAGACCCCCGACAACAAACAGCTTCTGTTGATGGGATGCGATGGCGGGACTGGTGACTGGTTCGGGGAGTTTAGTCACCGTCTGCCATTCGTTCCTGCAAGGACTGAAGCTCTCAACTTCGGAGACAAAGCCTAATCTCTGTTCGCCGCCAGCGACAAAGATCTGATCGCCGATCACGGCAGAGCCATGATGCTGACGTGTAAAGTTTAAGCCCGACATCGTACACCACCTGTTCTTCTCAACGTCGTAGCAGTAAACCAACTCCGAAAAGCTGGCCTTCAGCTTTCCTCCTATGATGTAGATACAGTTGTCAAGGCGAGTGACCGAAAATTCGCTCACTGGTTGGGGGATACTTGTGAGAGTCTCCCATTTTTTTAGAAGTGGATTCAAGAACCTGACGTCAGTGACACAGCTGTGATCGTCTCGATAACCTCCTACAACCACCATGACTTCAGCCATGGTAGACAATCTGGGCCTGGAATAGATGAGCCCCTGTGTTTGCCCTTCACTTTGAAGCTTTTTCTGGGTTTCCAAAGATTGGTGGACCAAAGTCAATGTTTTCAGGTTCTCTGTGATATCAGGATTTTCTGTTAGGGACTTCAGAAGTTTTGGAGTGAGGTAATGCAGACGGACACAACTAAGAAGCTTGCGCAGCTCCGAGGAATCTAGATCCTTATTCGATTCCATCCACTGGGCAACGCTGTGATACACCATCTCCTCTTTGGACACATTCAAAGCATCGTGAGACAGATACTCTGCAAGCTGATTGGACTTCAACTGAAGAAACTCTTCCTGCTTGCAGACATCTTCAAATCTGTCCAGACTGTACGCCAGCGCAGCCTGGTAAAGTCCCGATAAGGAGTGTTGGTCAGCGAACATCAGCACTCCTAGACAATTGGACGGATCAAGATTCTTCTCAATGAACTGGCAGCATGCCCCCACAACTTTCTCAAACTGGAGTCTGCTTGAAGCTTCCAGTAATGCCTGAGCATTTGCTGTGTCAATGATGATGATGGATGTGTAGGCGTACTCGATCAATAGTTCCATGATGTCGGGATCTATCTTGTCTAAATACACCTGCCCGTCGTCGCTCTCTCGCAAGTCGTTCGAGAACATGGCCAAGAAGTATTCACTACAGCATGCCAGGATAGCTCGATGGCAAGGAAAGCTTTGAGAACCAACATGAACTGTAGTGTCCGTTAGCTGACCCTGTTTCCGCATCTTGTTCAAGTTGGGTAGAATCTCTGCGGATTGGCTGGTATCTTGGAAGCGGACATTCATCATCTGTTGTTTGTTCTCTGCTCTAAAACTGGAGCGTTGTCCTCTTTCCATGTTTAGTCACTCACAGTACTGAAAGTAGACAACAAAATAATTGTTTGCTCAATTCAGAAAACTTGTCCCCCCCCCCCCTCCCCCTGGTGAAATTGTGCCTTTTTGTTTAAGTTGTTATTTTGTTAATGAATTGAAAACACCAGCTTTCCACAAAGTCCCTACTAATCTCCCTTAACCAGTTCGCGCCGGGATTATTTTGACATTGACCGGACTCAGGCGCAGGATTGTTTTTCACGAACCTCGATGCCAGACAAGTTCAGGCTGTCATCTGCGGGTAGCACACCCTGATATTTCCAGCCTTGCTCGCTGCGAGCGGGTCGCTGACAGATATTTCCGGCCTCATTCGTTGCGTGTATATCCGTCATCCGTTCCAAATAATGCAAAGCCTTTGTGTGTATACACGTAATCGGACGTGAACTGGTTAAAACTTTTCTTTAAATAAAAAAATCTTGTTTTTGTGTCTCCAATGCATAAAATATATGCCACTTGTTCATAAAAGCTGAAAAACATTGCGCACGATTGACGATGAAAACACAAATTAATTAATGAAAACAAAAACAACAAGAATGAATATCCATACAAAAATCGGAAAAATGTTGGAACCTGACGCCACTTCAGCGGTTGTGTACAAAGTCGATGGAGAGTCAAGACAATTTTATTTTAAAATGATAGTGGATATTTTGCCGGCGGTAATGACGGCAAACTAACATTTACTAAAGGTTTGCCGGCGGCAATCCATATCAACAGAGGGCGCTGTACTCTTTAAGATAGGGCTGAATTATAAGATGTATTAAATTCCCATCAAAAGTTGTGCAGCACGTTTGGTGTAGTGGTTAAGCAAAGGCTCTAGTGAGCGGGATGACTCGGGTTTGACCCCGATCCCCGCCACATTTTTAAAGTTTTTTTTCCCCATCCCTAAATAAATAAGAATATTCTTCTTTTATTATTTTAACATGTCTCAAACATTTTATTGCAGAGTATTACATTTTCTTTTTCAGATTTGTGGCTCTGGAGGATTTTTTTTAAAAGGGAAATAAAGTCCGAAATTATAAAATGGTCTGAATCCCATCTTGCGAATACGAGGTTACAGCGATATTAATATTGGCATGGAGCCAGACTAAAATTTGTCACCGAATAATGTTTAAGTACAAAAAAACAGTACCTGCGTATGTTCAGTGCATATCCGGCAAACTAACGTTTACTAAAGGTTTGCCGTCTCCGGCAAAATATCCACTGCCTTATTTTAAAGTATTTCCTAACAAAAGTAACATAAATTGGAAATCTTTCTCAGTCTCAGATTCATGTCTTATCATTATTTAATGACTGACCTTCATTGAGCATGTTGAGATGATATATGAAGAAAAAAGTGGCGTCGAGTTGCAACATTTGTTCCCAACAACATGATCAAACCATGGTGGAATAAGAACACATTCCTCCATGATCAAACTGGAACACGATCACTTCTCAAGACTTACCATGTCTACCTGATTTATTTGTTGAGAGTTCAATTAGCCTATCGTTTCCTCATGCTCGTCCGTTCCATTGTTAAATCCTTGCCAACCTTGGCCATGACTGCCGACCAATTTGCTGTCACAATACATCAGCTGGCGGCAAGGACATACTCATGCTGTGCGCATTGTGAACCCGTCTGCATTCAACAATGTACTACCGTCACTACTACATTTACTGACACAAATCATGCAAATCGACCGCAGCTAGCTAGCTAGCTAGACAGACCGGCTGGCTCGCTGCACATGTCGTTTTATCAAAACAATACACAGCGCCCTCTATTTTGAAATCGTGTAAAGGAGCAATAAAAACCACCGTCACATTTTGTTGACAATCTACATTTCTAGTAAAATTAATTTAAAAAGACGACTTTGGCATTCATTTTCTTGGGTTTTGTATGGTTAGGAAGTTGGATAGGCTATCCAATACTTTTTCTTTGTAAAAATTATATTTTTTCCTCCATTTATCACAACATCAACAGAAATGGCGAATACAACTTCATAATGTTTTATTTATTAGGACCCTTTTTATTTTTCAAACAAAATTGTTACATAAAACTTATGATAATATTGGTAAAATAAACCTGTTTTATACAATGGTTGTTTATTGGAAGTTTAAAAAAGGTAGGTTCATATGCAACCACTATATTGACAAGTCTGCATGAAATCTTAACAGATTTATATTAAAACTTCACGAGGAATTAAATTGTTAAACCTTATCCAAAGTGAGGTTTTTATCAGCTTGGAATAATAAAATTTCCTTCTTGATTTAACAGGAATTTTAGAGAGAATGCACAAACCCAACTAATATTTCTTTTCAAATCAAGACAGCTTTAAATGAATCCAATATTTTAAACCCAGATTTGAAACCCAGATTTCAAGAATAACAATGATACTAAATCCCAATGTACATTGACAGAAGGGTTGAAAACCTCTGCAAGAAACCAGGCCCAGATTATCCAATAGGCACAGTCGGCACTTTTGGGCTTAAGAAAAATTTGGGGGCCTACTAAAAAATTAAGGGCCTACGAAACAACTGCAGCGTGCCATAAAACACAACCCACACAAACGCCAGCAGGTTTGTTTATGGTGTAAATCAAGAATTTTCTATTGTTCCTCATCATCGATCTTTTGTTTATACTCTAATTTTTTTGCAACAGCTCCCATTGGTTTTGTACGCGTTTTCTAATCGAGGTCGTCCTCTTTTGACTCCTGTCCTAAATCACTCGATGATGCTTCACATGCGCCAACACAAGTACAGGGTGAGTAAAAAAAACCGAAACTGAAATGTCGGGACCATTTTTTTAGTGAAGTTCTGCATGTAGTACTTTCAAAATCTAGGATTTAAAAGCCCAATTCATAAGCTTTCTTTTAGTACAAGAATCATTCAAATCACTCATCTACTTTTCAAGTTATGGAATTTTAAACACAAATACCGTTTTGAAGTTCTGTTCACGGATCACAAAAAGGAAAGTGTTCTTTCAGCAAAACGAAAACAAATCACATAGGGATGTATGTGAATTGGTCCTGACATTTGAGTTTCTTTTTTTTTTTTTACTCACCCTGTACAAGAAAACTTTTCAAAAGTTTTAGCATCTCTCTCTGAATTTTCTTTTTCACCAACTGACACCTACATAGCTGCATAAACATGTACGTTTAAAATGTACGTGTAAAGTTTGTCGTTCTGAAACAAGGTGCCACAGGCTTTTAGAGCTACCAGTTTGGCCTGGCTTGCTTAGTACAGCTTAGCATCAACATGAAATGAGTGTCAGTGCCTAGGGCAGAGTAGGGCCTACAGAACACTGGTGCCTTGGGCTTAGCCTACGGAACACTTAATCCAGCCTTGGCAGCATCCTTCTTGTATCACCAGAAATGTTTTCATAATGTGGGTAAATCTAGATGCTCCTGGCAACTATTGTAGTCAACAAAATTTTATTAGCGAAGATTGACGTCAACTTTCCTCACACAACAAGAAGTCTTTGATTTCGTCTCGCATTCTGGACCTAGAAGAAGAAATAAAACAAAAATTATGTTGAGAATAATCAATGAAGGCACATTACTTTGCTTAAGATTGCTTCATGGTAAACATAAAAATGAACGTCAATTGAATTTCATATAACACGTACCTTCGTTCTATCTTTGCAGATTCCTCTACGATGTAACTCGGGAGTAGGTTCAAGTCCTTCTAAAGAAAGGGAGAAAAAGTGCAAGACACGAAAAGAAAACTCATGTTAGGCCCCCCCAAAAAAGTCTCCGGTTTCTGGTAAAGTGGTGCGGCGACGCGGATTTGTTTTTTTTTTTACCTGTTTTTTTTTGCTTCAAATGTCGGCTGATGACTGCAAATGGTGCCCGACTAAACTTAGTGCAAATATTATGGGAGACCAGAGAGGCCACATAAAGCTTATTCTCGATCATAACCCCATCTAAAACACGTTAAAATTGTGCAGCAGCAGGATTCCACTCAAACCAGTGAATTTGGCAGTTTTGAGACATCAGCTTTCATTGAAAAAAAATCTTTTTCATTTTGCCGAAACGCATGGCTACGGCGACGCGCGCGCATACCAGAAACCGGAGACTTTTTTTTTTTGGCCTTATCCTTGGTTTGTGCTTCAGCAATGTTCTCCTTTAGGTCCAAATTTTAAATTAAAGAAAATGGGGAAGGCAATATATGACGTGGTGTGTCAAAACCAGGCAGAATTGGGCAGAGACTCAGCTGCAAAATGACCATGGGGTGATTTTCAGCGATTTTGAGGTTTTATTGAAATTTGTGATGCTACTAATGTTGAAAATGTTCTGTTCAAGTTTCAAGCTGAATTTTCATTGACAAATTAAAAAAAAAACACTTTTAGAGAGGCATGTCATTTCACAGAATGACACTTTGTTCAAGATTTTGTTCTGAAATGGCGCAAAATTAGTGTGACATTTCGGACAGTCCGATTTAAAACTTAAAAAACTTCTCTTTGGAATATCCAGTTAAAAAAACAAAGCGGCATTTGAAAGAGCAAGGTCTATATTTTACTAGTATTGCTAAGATAACTCAAAATTGACTTCTTGCTCAAAAGTGCTTGCTTTCGACATACCCGCGTCACATATCTGTAGGAGGAATATATATCCGAGGACACAAAATCACACAACCCACCAACTTCACATAGCGGCTCTGGCAATAATTGAACTTGGTGGAAGTACAATAGATTACCACTGCGCTAACCAGACAATTTTGATATTTACATTAGATGAACAAAACCTATTGAAACTCACCATGTCTCTGACTGTTACTTGGCAACCGTAACAAAGGGTCTTACTTAGACTCTCAGCCGAAACACTGAAAGTAAAACAAACAATAATCGGTATTACTGACAAAAATTAATACTAACATCACTTAAGTCTGTTGTTTTGTTAAGAATTGGATCTGTTCAATTTCTCAAACTTTCTAATCACCTTTTCATCTGGTTACTATGGCAACTCCCATCACCTTGTCCACAACACTGTTCTGATGAGGAGTCCGTACATGTTGCATCATCCGGCTTGGTTGCCTTGCAAGAGTTCTCATTGGTTGAACTCCCTTCCTTCCTGGATATATGTAAGGAGAACCTTGTAGCACTCAGAGCAGATGATATCCCCACGGATGTATCAAGCGCTGACTGAGGAAGCAAAAAGGGAGAGCGTACTCTTTAAATTCTATTCTTAAATACGTAAGACAGTTTACCCATTCCTATTGGTCGAGAGCCCGTCACGCGGGTGGTTTTGAACCACTGATAAAACACCGGCTAGTTTTAAGCACTTAATTCCCGCACTGCTGCGTTAGTACGCGCCGCACACGCGCCAATCTCCATAAAAGAAGATTGTTTAGCACTACGCGCGCGAGACACATACCATAGACATGATCAGAGGGGTGTTTCACAAAACTTGAGGTAAAATTGTTGGAAAGAGTGTTGCAACCTGATGCTACTTCAGTGGTTGTGTACAAAGTCTATGGAGAGTCAAGAATTGTTTTAAAGTATTTCCTAACACAATTGAAATGTTTCTCAATCCCAGATTCATGTCTCATCATCATTTTTGCATTGACTGACCTTCATTGAGATGATATATGAAGAAAAAAACAGCGTCAGGTTGCAACATTCTTTCCAAATTGTTGAACAAAATCCTTGGAAATTTTGTGAATTGTTTTGACATTTTTTCGGGCCATTATCCACGTCCAAGCCGGTTTTAAACGTACTTGTTTAAAACCAGCGAAGCACATATTTTTTTACCATAGTATAATATCTACACAATCTCTATCTTGCATGACAAGTCATCGGTGGATTATTAAAACTCTTTGCTTACGAACCATGATCAGTTAATTCTGCAGTGCTACACATGAAAACATACCTTACACATGCTGCACCTCCTCACTGCGTCAGGGTCATCGGATCCAGCTGTGCACATCTTCTCACCTGTCCTGCGTAATTCAATTAAAAAGTGGGACCAATCTCTTAATAGAAGTGTGACTGAGTCTAGCTAGACCTTGTCTTCTTTATTCTTTTGTACACGTAAAGCAATTTTATTAAAGCTGAAAAAAACAAAACAATATTGGGTTTTGCCCTTTACCGACGTATTTTATAAACACTGTATACTCAGTGTTGTCCCAAGTGATTGTGAGAAAAAAAATTGTTCAGGTGGGATTCGAACTAACGACCTCCTGCTTTCTAGTGCAGACATCTTACTACTCGACCACCGAACTTGTCGGGATCGGCTGGCTGGTTCGAATCAGATGTAGCAGCATATACTGCAATGAAACTATTCATAAGATGGAATTTTTCGTTGGGTTGATGTAAATTCAATAAAATGAATGTAATGGCTGAAAAATTATCAGAAATTTGTATGAAAAAGGTGAGGAAACAAAATTAAATGTCACCTTATCCCCCCCCCCCAAAAAAAAAGTGTCAGTAAAGATTATAACTAAAGATAAAATTTATGAGTGATTACTAAATTTGCGAGAGGTTACTGATGTATGGGACACACTCAGAATGGCGTAACTTTTAGAATGGTTTAATTACCTAAACACAGTGCTGACTGTGGAAGGGAAGTTTGTCTGAAGCTCATTGATAAATGTCTCAGTTAGCGTGTCGATGCTGGCATAGTCTCCTGCCATCGTTGCTAATGTTGGTTGAAATAGGGAGTCAACGTTGAACAGCGCATTGTACATCACTATCTCCTTGGTCGTGAACTCCCTAGAATAGTGAAAAAAGAAGTATGTTTATGAAAAAAAGGAACTGACATGTCCTGTTTTGGACAGTGCATCTTTAACAGATTTCCTGCGTTAGAATTACTCAGTAAAACAACATGTTGTATTGATAGTTTTTTCATAATGAAGTAAAAATCTTCAAACTGTGTAGACTTCTTGAAAATAACTTTTGCAATGTCTTAACCCTAACCGCCCTGAATCCTTCAAAATCCTCTTTGCCAAAGTGGAGGAATTCGGAGGATTGAGGTTACATGGCAAAAGTGCGTTACTGATTTCGTAGGATGCACTTTGTCAAGGTCTTGGGCCGGACCTTGTGTTGTTTTTGCTCAGCCATGCATAAATATAAGCCTGGATTATGCTTGAAATCCTCAGTACTGCTCCAGAATGTCATTGGCAAGCCTCAACATACTGACAGTCACTGCCGCAGGATTTTGCAGGATTCAGGCAGTGGTCAACCCTCCATGGACCATATTCAAGAAATAATGGAGGAATCTGCAGGACTGAGGCTATATACTATTTTTCCATGAGGCCAATTGGAGGATTTTGCAGGATTGAGGCTACATCCTAGCAAAAAGGCCTAGGGAGTTAGGGTTAAAGCATATGGGCTTGTATTTTAACAACAGCTATTGATTCAGCATTCTCCTTGCTCTTTAGTCTCAGTGGTGATACTTTTTCAAGAAATTTGTTTCTCTAATGCACAGAGAAACAAATTTGTTTCTCTAACTTCACAGGAATTTACAAAAAAAATAATAAAGAGGACATTCATGAGAATTACATAATTCAATTGACCTTACCTCATCGGTCTAAGGATCGTTACATCTGACCATCTATCATCTGCAAACGCCATGGCGACAGGTATGGATGCACCTCTACCCTTAGCTAGGTTGGCGAGAATTCCCGAGGACAGTCTGGTGCCGCTGTCGCCAACAGCCACTTTGTGATAGCCTAACTGACGAGCCTTGTGCACGAGTAGGCGGTTCCTAGACCGGTCAAAACATTTCTCTTGATTAAATTCGGAAATTGCAAAACCAAAATTTGAAAATTTGTTTTCAGGTGTTCCTCATTCTGTAAGTCCTGTTCTACTTTACTTTTCCCAATTTTGTTTTGTTCAATCAAACATCTTTAAAACCTATTTTCATCCCGATCCCGTTAGCTCGGTGGTCGAGTGGTAAGATATCTGCACTAAAAAGCAGGAGGTCGTGGGTTCGAGTCCCACCCGAGTGATTTTTCCCAACTTGCACTTGGGAGGTTACACACTGAGTATACAGTGTTTATACGTCGGTGAAGGGCAAAGACCTAATTTGATATTTTCATCCCGTTAAACAAAGTTGACTGTTCATTCACTGCAATGCAACATCTGGATTTTTAAAAGCCATTTTCCCAAAACTTATTTTTACAACTTCAATTTAGCTGGTGGTCTATATTTCCATAACTGAACTCAGTACCCCCAAATGTTGTAAACCATTAGGAAGCTCTTGTTCTGCAGAATCCAGAAATAAAACCATCTTAATTCTCAAAACGAACAAATTTTTGCTCATTTTGTGGTGATGGGTCACATTTTATCTTGTACCTTTCATAGCCTACCTGAGATTACTGACAAGATCCTGTTTAGCCGTAAGTGACTTTGCCGACGCTAACAAGTCTCGACATCGTTGAGTATGCTCTGTCTCCAGGCAGAGTCCTTCCAGCTTACCAGCCAACTCGTCTGTATTCGGGTCTTGGTTGCTATGGAAACTGGAACCTGCTTGACAGGTGTCGGGACTTGAGTTTTGGGCAGGAATTTCAAGTGCCTAAGAAAAGGACAGCAAAATAGAGTATTGTTTGCTGCACAAAGTGTAGCATGAGAGGACCCCCCCCCCCCCCAAAAAAAATAAAATGGGTTTTTTAAAAGACAGAAAAACACTGGCTACAGGCTGTGTACGCTTGAACTTATAAAATAAATTATGCAACATGCCCAAATTGGGCTAATATTTAATATTTATCAGAGAATGCTCAATATAAATGTTGATTATTGTTATAGGGATCTCTCAATGTCCCATGTGACCCGACCTACATCTGGGTACCGGAAAGTCAGCGTCGCCATTGTAGTAGGCAAAGATTGAAGTGCTGCGTGCTGTAGGTAGTAGGCAACCCTTCCAAGCTAAGATGATGCCATAAAACTGTGTGAAAACACAGCCAACACCCAGAGCTGGGTAGGTACAATTATGACAATTGACAAAGAATTTGCGGTATTTTACGTGAAAATAAGCCCTTCTGTCTAGTTTACAACGCACGACGTGGTTTCACCAAACGCTTGTCTACTGCAATAGTGGCTGATCACGATGACACTGGATGGTCACATAGCATTGCGACGTGATACGATCGGACCCTACTCCAATTATCCCGCTCGTTAGTGTGACGTGATCTCAATTCAACCGTGCGTACTTCACACGGTGTTGCAAAGCACCAATGGAACCGGAAGCTAACGCAACTTGAGTGTTTATCCAATCAGTGGTGCACGCGCGTGTATGACATTTTTCCTAACGAACCGGATAGGAAATTTCTAAACCTTCAAGGATATTAAGTACCTCCTCCAAAGAAGCAATATACCACGGGAAACCGGTTTCTTTCATTATGTCGCTTATTTTCTGACATGTCGTAGCTCTTTCCTCCTTGGATTGGCCAGTTACTACACCCTCTGAAAAAAAGAAAACATTTAAGATAAAGTAAGGGTTTTGTTGTTACAATTTCAAGGGCAATTCTTTGAATCAGCAGTGAATTTCGTCTTATCTGGGGTTTTTTACTCGACTAAAGCACATGAGGAAAATCAAATACAGTGAGCCACTTAAACAAAGTAGGGGAGTGTGGCTTAGTGGTTAGGGTTTGTGACTCTTGATTAGAGGGTCCAGGGTTCGAATCCAGCCGCTGGCCATATGTTGTGTCCTTGGGCAAGCCACTTCACCCCCACTTGCCTGTCTCCGCCCAGGAGTGTAAACGGGTACCGGCATTAGCTGGGGAGTTACCTGTGATGGACTAGCATCCCATCCAGAGGGAATGGAAATATTCGCAGTCATTTGTTGCCAAGGAAATCAGAGATAAACGCCGGCCTGATGGGCCATATTGGCTAATGACAGACTTTACTTTACTACCATATAAACAAAAAATTGACGTTCACGAAACTGAAAACTTTTCATTTTCATTTCATTTCTGCTTCAAATCTACTATTCAACCATTTCTGTGGCTTTAATGTGTATCACATTTGCATTATCTCCACTCCACTATGAAGTTTTCATTACTCACCGTCAATGTAAATCAGCGCTGGTGTGAATCGGAGTTTCTTGTGGGTGCTTTGATCCAGCCCCTGGAGAAAAAAAAAAGTAGTATGAAAAACCAGATCAAAAACCTATGTCAAGTAGGCCTACATGTGCTTTACATTATTCCTTGATGTGACCTTTGACCTGTTGCTTCCTTACCCTTTTCACAAGGCTGACCATGGCACTCGAGCACTGACCTCCAGAAAAAGCCAACAAGACCTGCGGAGGAAAGGACAGTAACATTAAGAAATCAACGTACACTGTTAATTCAATCTAACAGTTATTGTTCTACAACTGACACTGTGACTTTCTGTCATTCCTACATTATAGTTTGCACAGTTACATATAAATGCAAACATACCTTGTCTCCATCACGTATGACTTTTGCTTTGCCAAATGTTGCCCGGAACCTATGCACAAAGTAGGTTAAGAAGCAAGATCTGGAAAAAAGAAAACATAAAACATAAGATAAATTTAAATTACAATAGCTTTGAGTATAGAGCAACACTAACAGGATGCCAATTGTATTAGTTGTAAAGTGTATTGTTGTTTTTTGTTGATGTTCATGGTTGATCACATGGGTTTGCAGACAGGTGTCATATCTGAGGGCGGAGTTTATGGGTGTGGCATCTGAGAGCTGATTCATGGGTGTGGCATCTGAGGCAGATGTTCACAGGCGTGGCATCTGAGGGTGGAGTTCATGAGTGTGGCATCCAAGGGCGGAATTCATGGGTGTGGCATCTGAGGATGAAGTTCATGGGTGTGGCATTTGAGGGCGGAGTTCATGGGTGTGGCATCGGAGGGCAGAGTTCATGGGTGTGGCATCCAAGGGCGGAATTCATGGGTGTGGCATCTGAGGATGAAGTTCATGGGTGTGGCATTTGAGGGCAGAGTTCAAGGGTGTGGCATCTGAGGGCAGAGTTCATGGGTGTGGCATTTGAGGGTAGAGTTCATGGGTGTGGCATCGGAGGGCAGAGTTCATGGGTGTGGCATCCAAGGGCGGAATTCAAGGGTGTGGCATCTGACGATGGAGTTCATGGGTGTGGCATCTGAGGGCAGAGTTCATGGATGTGGCATCTGAGGGCAGAGTTCATGGGTGTGGCATCGGAGGGCAGAGTTCATGGGTGTGGCATCCAAGGGCGGAATTCAAGGGTGTGGCATCTGACGGTGGAGTTATTGGGTGTGGCATCTGAGGGTGGAGTTCATGGGTGTGGCATCTGAGAGTGGAGTTCATGGGTGTGGCATCTGAGGGCAGAGTTCATGGGTGTGGCATCTGAGGGCAGAGTTCATGGGTGTGGCATCTGAGGGCAGAGTTCATGGGTGTGGCATCTGAGGGCAGAGTTCATGGGTGTGGCATCTGAGGGCAGAGTTCATGGGTGTGGCATCTGAGGGCAGAGTTCATGGGTGTGGCATCTGAGGGCAGAGTTCATGGGTGTGGCATGGCCGGAGCAACGGCATGGCCAAAGGGTGTGGCAATACAGCAGGAATAGGTAGACATAATAGAGTAGGCCTACCATTCAACAATGAGGCGAATCTAACAACTGATCCAACAGATCACAGTGCACAGGTTATTCTCTTTCATAATTGTCCTTTTGATGTGCCAATAATATACAAAATTACCTGCAAAATGCATCCTTGATCCTTGCAATCACCACTGCTCGGTCACCACATTTCATACAATCTCTTGAACTGGCCCTGCGAGATAGAATACAGGAGAAGCGAGATAGAATACAGGAGAAGGTTCATTGCAGTTTGTCCATGGGACAAATAGATCCAAAATGAACATTGATGTAAACAAAGCTGGAACAAGTTCATGTTGGACAGAGATGAAAAAAAAATTGATATAGCGCACGCATGACATAATTATAGCCCCCTCGTGCATGTGTATACGAGTCAGCATGCACCGTCTAAGATATTAAGAGACCCATGGCCTAGTGGATACCGTGCCCACCTCCCAAGCTAGTCTGAGTAACTTGGACCATGGTCTGGCAACTATCGCCAGACCATGTCCCAATTTTTAAAAAGGCGATAAGTAGGGTCCAAGTTTCTCGGAATATTCGCAAGTAATGCCGCTCACATTCAAGTCCCAGTGTGACTGATCCTTTTTTTAAATTTTATTTTTTGGTGTCCCACAAAATAATAATTGTCATCTTTTATTGTTACTAATCGAATCCTACACAGTATCTTATCTTCATTTTCTGATTTTTGGCTCTGTTTATAGGCAGTGGATATTTAGCCAAATCCGGCTTTCTATTAGGAAACGATATTTTGCCAGAAAGGCACTGAATTTTTTTCCTTTTCTAACCTGAGGCTGAGGGAAATAAAGTCCGAATTTCATAACGTTCAAATTCACTTTTTTCCTTCTAATTTTATATTTTCTTCTCATGTTTTTATAAAAGTTGCAGTACTACCGTAACGATAGATAATGGGAAATGCGTTACGGCTGCCGTAACGATAGCCACTGCGTATTAGGCCTAGGCCTATTAACTATTATAAATAATTTATCCATCTTTTTTTAAGGCGTACCCAAAACTCGGCTTCTTCTCCAAAAGTGAAATTCCTTCTTCATCTACTTGACACATAGTTACGTGTTAAACCCTGGTAAAAAAAATCGTGGAAATTTAAGTGGAAATCGGAAACAGACTGTGCATAACGTAACGCCGCCGCGTGATCTGTTTACATGCATATTGTTGATTGTGCAATACCTAAGGTATCAATCTAATTGACAATAAAGATATCATAATGATTAGGGTATGGCTCCCAGACGCGCGCTAAAAATCTAGCGCCCTCTCGTGAGAGCGAAGACAATGCTTATTTATTTTGATATAGCCTAGCAAACGCGAAGTTAGTGCTGTGGCCGCTGTGACCAGGTGACTGTGACTGTGTGAGTAAATTTTGCAAAAAAAGTGACTTTTTTTTATATAGTAGCATGATAGTAGTATCTTATGATGAAAGATGATCAATGTTTTAACTTCTGTTAGGTACATTTTGTCTGTCGATTCATTACTCCACTAATGAATGATCGTAATAAGAACTGAAATGTTGTGTCACTGACCATAGAGCAAGGACAGACAGCACTGACACTGTGCTTTACTGGATGAATAGCTCCTGGCCCTCTGCCAGTGCCAGTTGTTTAGCGCAGGACTAGTGTAGGCTAGGCCTAGCCTTGGTTGGGGATCGTGTATCTGTTGAGCGCCCTTTGAGGAAAGAATGTTGCAACCTGACGCCCCTTTTTTCTTCATATATCATCTCAGTGAAGCTGTCGAGCGCAATTTGAGTCCCCCGCGCAAGTTTAAACTTGCGCATGCTTTTGGCACGGAGCACATATTCATATAGTAAAAGGGAGTCTGGTTTCTGCACATAAAAGCTGCCCTAGTTCCTGACTCCCTATTATCGTTCGAAATGTACTTGTGTTTACAAACAAGATCCAGTCTACTCATTATCATAAATGATGCATCGCGCTCGGTAACGGAATTGCATTCGGGATACAGGGACCATTGAATGTACGCTGGGCATGACCATATCGCATCTTTCAACCACGAGTCGGAAATTAAAGGTGTTGATCACGATTGCGAGGGGAGCTTTCGGAATTGAACGGGAAATTTCACTTTTCATCCGGATCATAAGTAAACTTCAGTACAACCATCTTAATCATTGATGTCTACTTGTACCACGGGTGGCGTATCTAGTAATTTGTAGGCCATTTTGATGGTGAAATCTGATGTTTTTGTTGGGCAATGTTGGGTTTTTGGGTCAAGAACAAAATTGTGTCGACCGATTTATCCGGTTTAGCTTGGACCCTACTATCGCCAGATCATGTCCGAATGTTAAAAAAGGGATAAGTTGGGTCCAAGTTATTCGGACTAGCCAAATGTTATGTACAGTTATACAGCACATTGGCAGCCCCCCCCCCACCCCAACCCCCACAAATGCAATAAACTAGCTGTTTCGTCTGTTTTTGAAATTGCTCTGTGACATGTGATGACAAAATGATTCATCATGATTTCACTACAGTTCACTATAACACCAAGTTACAACTGAATCGGACCATTAGTTTTCTAGATATAGGTCTTTGAAAATGTCCCTTTAATGTGAGGTCACATGACACATGACATCACTTAAATTTACATTTGTAACACGTTCCTGTCTGTGTATCAACTAATGATTCAACCCAATCGAACTTGTTCTTCAGAAGATGGACTTTGAAAAATGAATAACGTGTACAAATCCTATGGAGACAAAATACACCTTTAATGTGATGTAAATTGACACCTTGTCCGTTTTTTGTTTGTTTTGTTTTAAAGTATTTGCATCCATAACAGTCCACGACTATGTCCAAACATAGATTGTTATGTAAAAGTTGGTCTTCAATTATAACAGTATAGGCTATTTGTGTATAAAACTGTTAACAACTTCAACACTCAACTGTGAAGAAATTGTCCTGAGGATCATTTGCGTCATCGGCATTACGACACTCAACAGATTTTATCTGTAGATGAATTGCAATCCTTGGTCACCCATTCTTTTGCACTGATCATACGCATGAACATACGCATGAACGCCCGTTGTCAAGGATACACTTCCCTCTTTCTGAAACTAATTAGCCATTTAGCCGACCGACCCAGGAGGTTTGCGAGGTAGCTAGCCTGTCACTTGTAGCTATTTTTAAGTTGCAATGTTAATGATAACCAGGGATTTCTTTGGTTTCCTGAGTCAAAGGGAATATATATATACAACATTTGCTTTTGCTGTAATTTACAAAAATGGATGGATTTGGGGGGGGGGGGGTAGTATTTTATAGCAAATATTGTAACACTGACTTGTTTGAAGTTTTGTGTTCGTAGATGCTGGAACAACCAAGAAAAACAATCATGTTCCTGTGGTCTGGTTCCGTGATCCCACTTGTGATGAAACGGAGCAATTTATAGACGTCCGGGAATTGTAAGGTCAGGGAACCAGTCTAGCTGACTTGTACCCATTCATACTGCGGTGTGTAAATGCGGACTAACTAAACATGGTAAATTGGGGGCAGTATTTGAAAAAAGCCAGTTGTTTCCAGCATTGGTGATTGATACAAAAATACCCCTTTTTTTGAAAAGGACAGCACACCAGGTGCCATGCAAAATTACAGGATGCTTTAGACTGTCATTCTCTAACAGTCCAGAAAGGTATTTCATAATAATTTGGCAGTTTTGTTTTTTGATGTTTGCAAATGTTGTGTATATTCCCTTTAAAGTGAGATCCATGAATCCTTTTTGTCCCAGTTTCCTCATATTTATTTTCTTCTTCAAATGTCTCTATTTAAACAATGAAATAATTTCATTAACCATTAAACAATGTTAGATAGTTTGTATTAAAACAATTCTACTGTCAACACAACAGAGCTAAACCACCAATTTTTTTGATTACAGACACAGATTTGTTCATTTCAAAATGAAAAAAAAATAGTGTTCAAATTACACTACTGAAAGAATAGCATCAATAAAACAACAAAAAATACTCATTAACAAACAATGGTATAATTGTCAGAAATAAAATAGTAATATTGGACAAGTTATTGAAGAGAAGCTGACCTGTGTAAAACAAAACAAAACAATTACATACAGGGGTCAGTCTAAAAATTTGGGGTCCTGTTTTGTTAAGTCATTAATCATTTTGGCCTTAGATGTTAGTGACGTTTTGTGATGCAAATCTTGTTATTTCTTTTGACATAAACTTCATCCTGTGTCTATCCACATTTGTTAATCTTTATGGCAAGGTCACGTAACTCATTTGCTCTAAGATTCGAATCCGAAGGAATGATTTTCACAATAGGCCTGAAGCGCGGGGTTTGGGAGAAAATACGAGATTTAAGGCATCAAGACTGTTTTGTGTGAATAGTTAAGCCCGGGTGAGGAACAATCTTCAAGGAATTTGTTTGCAAAGGACGAGGTTTTAGTTTGCCTCTTGGTATTCTTATCATGTAAGCCTGTACAAGCTGAGTGCAACAAACCATTGGCAACACCTAAGTACATTTTGTAAGTCCAAGTGCCACAATTAAATATTTCTGTATTTTATTGAAATGTTGTTTATTTCCGACAGTGTTCAACGATGCTGAAACTTTTAACTGAAAAAAAAAATAATTAAAATCAAATTGAGTTTTTTTGGTGTACATTTTAATAAAATGTTCACCAAAAAAACTCAATTTGTTAGAGTGTAGGTCCGACACCATGCCGTTTCAAGTCGATTTCTACTACAGCAAAAGAGTTGCATGAATAGTTTCTCTGCAGTAGCTAACTGGTATTTTTTTTTTCAGAATTAAAATCCACTGTATGATTATAAAGTTGATTATGCACGCTGTTGAATTGTTTGACAGACCCAACCCAAGTTTGACAAATTAGTCAAAACAGCTTTTAACCCTAACCCACCTCACTCCTCCAAAATCCTCCTGGCGGTTTTGGAGGATTCTAGAGGATTGAGGATGAATGCATTTTGAGGCAGGACTGTCTGATGATTTTGAAGGATTTGGCGTTGGTTATCCTTCATTTAAACACGAGTGCAAAATTTTGGGATGAGGAGGATTTTGGAGGATTGACGAATACATTTTGAGGCAGGACTGTCTGACAATTTTGAAAAATTTAGACACAGTTGGAGGATTTTGCAGGATTGAGGATGGTTCCAAGCAAAAAGGGCCTAGGGGGTTAATAATGCTAGACAGTCAAAAATGGCAAAGCCAATGTAAAGTCTGAAGAACTACATTCAAGTTTGGAAATTAGTTATGAAAAAAATTAATAGAGCAAAATGAAAACTGGTCATTTTGAGTTATTAAAAATAAATGTTCGATTGGAAAGAGTTCCATACCTGGACATCACTTGACACCCTGTGCACAAACCCTTGTATGAGACTGGTCTGAAAAATTCACAGTATTTTCTCAGTAAATGCTTTAATATTTTCCCTGCTAGATTTGACTCTTTAGGACATGTTATCGCTTTCTGATGGCTGATAGGCTACTGCAGGGAAATATTAGTGATGTCCATGTCTGGAATTCTGCCCAAAATGTTAATTTTATCAAACAGTATTTTTTTGGCGGCTTTTTTTTTTCAAGCTTGTATTGTACAGACAAGGTGGGTACTATTTTGCTTTTGTGTGTCCTCATTATACATTGGTGTCCTTCATAATTTGCCTTGGTGCCCTTTATCATTTGCCTTGGTGCAATTTCCCCATTCCTTGGTGCTCCTTGGTACAAATATTTGAGGAGGCGCGGCAATAGAGGGCGCTGTTGTAGCTTCCGTGTTAATTTGAAGAAAAAAAAAGGTTGACGCGCATGATTAAAATCGACGCGCGCGCTGACCAGAGACCGAGAATTTTTTTTTTTTTGGCCTTGCAGTAAGTCAGTGGTTATTGTTGGGTTATGATGATTGTTGCAATTCCATGAACAACATACTTCATCCATCCATGACCTTTACATGGCAATGTATTTGTCGAAACCTCTCAAGTTCGACCTCCAGCTGTCAATTGGCAGTCAAGAACTGAAACATTATCCTTCAGAATTTATTGTGTGAAGCTGAAACATACAAATATGTGACAAGTATGTGCAGGCTACTGTCATTTTCTGTCTTAGTATGAGGAAGTATTTAAGTATTGTTTATAATCAAGATATATGTAGAGAAGGTATAAACATGGAGGTATTCCTCCATGGTATAAACAAGCTTGTTTATATTATAATCAAGATATGTCCAGGCAGTACCTGGTACAAGTTGTATTGATCGATCAGGTTTTTTTTTAGCTCGAATTGACCCTGGTATTGCCAATTGAAGCACATTCTGCTAGGTCCGGGATATCTTTGTTATTCTGATCGTTATACCTGGACGAACCTAATCTAGTGCATAACAAACAGAACTTTCACTGGCTAATAAATCTCCCAGGATACTGTGCGTGCAGATACCTATTCACACTTCATTGTTACAGGCAGTGCCTGACCGTACCAGGCACAGCGAGTACAGCAAGGTCCTTTTTATTATTGTTTTGTGTTTGTGCAGTCGTTTGGCATTTGTGTGTGGGTGGGATCTCTAGCCTTCTACTAGTGTACGCGACTGATGGTGTGATAGGCTGCCTTGATCATTGAGTCTTGCGTAGAAGAGGAAGTAACATCGTTTGTGACTTGCTCGATTGCTTTTTACTGAATCAACAGACTTGGTGAGTTTTCTGTCATTGGGAAGTTCTTCAGTCTCAGTCCTACTTTTTTTAAAACAACAGTGTGTATTATCAAAGTTATAATTTTCAAAGTGGATTTCAATTATAGTTACTACATTGATTTAAAAAGTAATTATTCATCCAATTTTTTTGCTGTATAGTACAAAATCGGCATGAAAAACTAAGATGTATCCTAGGACAAACTCTGACAAATTTAATTTGTTGTGTACTTGTCAATTCATTTTTCAGTTCATAGCTTAACTGTTCAACATTGTTAGAAATGAATTAATTTCAATAAAATGCAGGTACTGGTAGTAAGCTTCTAACTGATGTGGTGTAATCATTTGGAGATTCAGGCCAAAATAGGACCACTTCATCACATCACTTCATCACATCTCTTGGTGTTCCGACTTGCATAATTTTTGAACAGTTTTTTTGAACAGTTTTTTGAACAGGTTTTCACAGCAGTAATGCTGAGATTCTGCTCTTTTCAAATCTGTAAAAAAAAAAATTGACCTGGGTCGACAAACGACTCACTTAGCTTGATCGCATCATACATGTTTCATTTGTGACATTTGGATTATTTGAAGCTTTGGCATTGAGGTTTTATGTGGAATTTCCCCATACATTTTGGAAGTGCCTTCTCTTGTTGGTGTAATCAGTTACTGACTGTGCTAACTTCTTCTGAATTGTTGATGAATTGATTCTTTTTGCTCCATGCTGACGTGGAAAATCTACCTGTTGAGTAGCTTGGGAAACCCCAGCTCCAATTTTAGCGAATTTCTGATGTCATATAAAAGCTACCTGTTGAGCACTTTGGGTGCCTTCTGCTATAATCAGTCAAGTAATTTGTTGGTTGAATGGATTTCAACTGTTGGCTTGATTTGTTTTGATGTGATCTCGTGATTGTATTACTAGACAGGAGGTAATTAAACTTTTTACACACATTTGTGTATATTACAGGGATGTTTGTACCTATTTGTGCATCAACATTGAGAGTTCATTGTTAATTGTACTGCAGTGTTCAAAGTTCTAAAAAGTAATGCTATAGGCCTATTATTTCAAATGTATGACCAAAATACACCTGCTTTTCAGTGGCAAATGACTGCAGACTCAACAATTGATATAAATCTTTTTCATTAGAATATTTTCCAGGGTCAAGTATTGTTCTAGATTATTCTGTGTTAAACCATGGTAAAAAACAGCAATACAAACAAATGGCACTTGATTGTGTCAAACTCGACAAGACTGGCCTTATCCAGGTTTTATAAATAGGGCCGATTTCGTAGAATCTTCTTGTTGATTGGACGGGATGGAAACGTCCTTTTGGTTTTTTTGGGACGACATTTAACAGCTGAGGCCAAAGTTAAGTTTCACATGAGTCATATCAGATAAGGGCACTTCCAATGTGTAACTAGTCCTCTGGTTGTATTGTACGCGTACATGTAAACACTACAGATATGGGTTTTTAGCAGCTGGCGCATTAATTATCAGTGTTTTAGGTTCAGATTATATCAGAGATCGTATTAATGAAAAAAATATTGTCATGTTGAGAATAAGCCGTAAACAATAATACACACGATGAAAAGTTGAAAGATTTTTAAGGAATTCTCTTAATCCTGTAATCATATACATGTACTGTTATAGTCAACTCATAACACTACCGTCTACTGTACACTGTCATTTTTTACATTTATTTTGATGCACAGGCACATGAAGCACATATAAGTGGTGCTTAGTTTCAACAAGGCCAGTCCAGCAGTCAAAATAAATCAAGTGACTGTTTTTAAAGCCAGAGTCCATCATTTGCAGCTATCCAAAAAGTAACTGGCGTAATTATTGTTAAAAACATACATTTGTACTTGGTTGAAAGATAGTAAGGGGACTAAACTCCCTGTGAAATTATTCTTTCTGGCGAGCTGTCATTTTGAAGAAATCAACAAAAGGAGGCCTTTCCAACGGTGCTTCTTAAGAAGCACCATAGGAAATTCAAATTAGTAGTTGTTTTTTTTATTCGGCAAAGCGCACGCAAGCACTGGCACGACGCACACGCGCGTGCGGTTGCTTTAATTCGTCAGATCAGTGCGCGACATCGCGTAGCTGCAATCGGCTCAGTGAGAACGTGTCTAGGACGCTGAATTCAGGCCCAATTCAAAACATGATTCAGCAACTTTTGATTTGAAATTGAGATCCTAGAATGTTGTTTTTCTCAAAATATACAGCTAAAGCTGAGCTGAAACTTCATCAGGTTAGTTGTTCAGCACCCTTCTTTAGATCTTGAGCACTTTTGTTGCTTCAAACGAACCAAATGCACAATTTACAAATGATGTACATATGTACTATACCATTAACAGTTGAGTGCTCCCTGCCTTCATAAAGCAGGATGGACTGGCTGTGTCATGAAACCTGATAATGTTTTGACTGTAGGAAATTCCTAAGCTGGCTGTGCGTTCCAGTTACCTGCTTTTGTCTGTTCATGGAATTTGACAAGTACGTCACAGTGCCTATATTGAAATATAACCTGACTGTTGGTGACTAGCCTGTGTCAAAGGCATGGCAGGGAAACAAGATTGGAATTTTGACTGTCTGTGACTGATCAAACAAGAGGAGAGTTACTTGTTTGATGAAAATAAATCGCAGGACACTTCTGCCACAAAATGATTAGGCCCTAATTTCCTGCACATTTAAATGTGTACACGTGTACAAGTATACGTGTATCTAGGCGTTAATTGCTACAGTACCTGATTTTCTTAATTGCCATACCGGTACTGAAGTGATGAGAATCACATATGTGTAATTGGTGCAGTGATGCTTGCAACACTCGTATGTATCCATGGTAACATCTGTGCCACCACTTACGTGTATTTAGCCATTATTAAGATGCCTCCCCTTGTTTTTTTTTGCCCGTACGCATTTCCTGTTGCTAATGGCATGCACGTCACTAGTGGAAGAGTATGGATTCTTATATAATGAGAGATGCATATGAGGCTGAGAAAAAAAGTTGTGTTTGCAGTAACGGCCTAAAATTATCTAGGTTCACATAGGTAGATAGGAAAATAATATTAATTTACAAAATTTAATGTTAGGTTTTGCCCTTCACCAATGTATTTATAAACAACACTGTATGCTCAGTGTGTTACCTTCCGAGTGAAAGTTGGAACAAATCGCTTGGGTGGGACTCGAACCCACAACCTCCTGCTTTCTAGAGCAGAAGTCTTACCACTCGACCACCAAGCTTGCGGGATTGGTTAGCAGCAGGTATTAGTATTCATCTTATGAATAGTATAATTTGTTAATGTTTGTGTGGCCGGTTTTTTGTACTAACTGTGTTTACATTAGGATACCTTTAACAATATTCTGTTAAATTGACCTGTTTAATTGTTGCATTGACCAATAACTTGCACGGGGAAGACTATTTTATTTTCGAAATGTACGTTGTTTAAAAGTTGTGGCCGAGTGTGGAAATAAAAGTTAAAGGTCAGAAATTTGGCCTTTAAAAAAATCCAGGTAGGTCAGGTTACTGTATTTTTATATACCTGATATTGACATTTTGGCTGAATATGAGGGGGAAATCATATGTGATGTGATCAGGCTCAGTAAATGAGTCGTTTGTCAGGAATTTTCATTTGGAGATACAGGCCAAAATAGGACCACTTCATCCCATCACTTCATCACATCTCTGGGTGTTCCAACTTCCATAATTTTTGAACTGAAGAATGTACCAGCATGCAGTTTTCACAGCAGTAATGCTGAGATTGTGCTCTTTTCAAATCTGTAAAAAATAAAAAAAAAATTGACCAGGATCGACTAACGACTCATGTAGCTTGGTCGCATCACATATGGGAGTCAAGTGTGTTTGTGATGGCATGATGGTCTCACAAAATTCACAATGAATTGATGGGCTTGCTGTAGGGTAAAAGGGGGAGTATTCGACCACATAAGGAAAACTGGCACTGCTTTGTGTACATGAGAGGGTGAGATCTTAACCATAATTGCTCATGACATGATCATGTACTTGCAATGTTTGCAGCATAGCATCAACCCTAGTCAGACTCAAGGCTTTTGCTTAGTAACGATCCGTTGGATTCTGCCGTCTGGTTGGATATATACCCCTACTCACTGGTAAACAGATCGTAAAGGGGGAGAATTTGACTGGTTAAGGAAAACCATCAATGCTTAGTGTAACTGAGAGAGTGAGATCTTAACTCTAATTACTGATAACATGACCACGCACTTACTTTGTGTGTAGCATACAATCAACCCTAGTCAGACCCAAGGTTTGTGCTTAATAACAAGTGGTCGGATTGACGATTCTAAAGACGCATTTATAGTTCATAATTCGGCGAATCCGTAAATGGATACGCACAGGCGTTGAAACGACGCACACGTCGGTTCGGTGCATGACATCGCGTAGCTTGACATCGCGCAGCTGCAATCAGCTGAATAAGAACGTGTCACGGCCTGTTTTCGGACGCAATTTAAAACATGACTCGGCAACTTTTGAATTGAAATCGAGATCCTAGAATATTGTTTTCTCAGAATATACATTCACTGAGCTAAAACTTCATCACTAGGTTAGTTGTTAAGCTCCTTTCTTTAGATTTTGGGCACTTTTGTTGCTTCAAAATGACCATCAAAGCCACAAATGACAATATATATCTACCTTTAAACCATGTAATTGTGACTTAAGTATTGTTTAACTTGGATTATTTTTTTTTGAATGATGCAGTTTTTCATCTGAAGGCGTTTCGGTCGCGGTGACCAAGATGAGAGCTATAGCTGCTAGTCTCATCGTCTGTGTGGCTCTGCTTACACAGGGATGTCTAGGACAGCGAGAACCCTTGGGACGATCTGAAACTACACCAGAACCAGGCCATTCAAGGTTCACATTCCTCTTTTTTTTTTAAATTCATGTGACACTCTTGAAATTAGAGATCGGAAGCTCTGCAGTTGTAGTATACATGCAGCGATTTTTTTTTGTATTTATAAGTGAATACAAATGTACATAGAGTGATGTAACTTCAGTCTTTGGGAAATAACGAATGAGCTAGTGTCCAATATCAGATGTTGAGGGCGCTAGGGGAATTTGAATTGACATGTAAATAAGGTTGAACCAAAAAATAATGGGGATGTCTTTTTATAACGGTCAATTCCTTTATGGTTGCAGACCAGTAAATCGGTCCGAAATTGCCTACGCCCGCCAAATCACGATTTGCATGCCCTCAAAATCTTCAGTATTTGAGCATGCTGTGGGCCATGAACTTGAAGGTTTGTAAAAAATATGGGTGGAAGCCGTGCACAGGACTGTGAGCTTGTAGTTTCGTTCAATTTGGATGAAATTGGGGCCCTTAAAGCGCTCTATTTTGCAATGGAGTGTAGGCATCGTTTTTCAACATGGCGATGGGCTTCAGGACTATTTTCAGGGGTGATCATCTTCGGATGGAAATTTCTCCTAAAAGTCATCAGTTAACCACCCGAAAATTGAAAAGAAAATGAGAGATGATGACATAAGCTATAATTTGATGTGTGTCTCGAACACCTTGGAGAGTTGTATTTTCCCCGAATTTCTGAAGTGGGAGCATTTACCATTGGGGTCTATGGAAGTTTATTTACTGGTCTGCAACCTTTAGGTTGTGTTCAGAAAGGAATTTACTTTCAGGTCCCTGTTTATGTTTGACCAATGCTGGTTAACGTGACAGCATGAATTTAGGACTTTTTTTCAGTTAGGATTCATCTGAAATCCTCTTTTTTATTTTGTTAAGAAATTTTTTCCCCCCTATTATTTCATTGATGCTTTAACAAAGTGCTTATGTTTTTTGTTTAATTAGCCATCTAAATTTGGATACAAACATTTGGAACATTGACCAGGATTATAATTTTAGAAAACAACACAATTTAAATTGTATTTCTACAAATTATGGTGCAGTGTTATCCCCGTTGGTTTAAGGGCGTGTTACTTGATCTTTTTACTTTTGTTTTTAATTGGACCTAGTGCATTCATGGCCCTCACTGTAACTTATTCCGGTATACCCTTGCTCAATTCCTTTAATTCTTAAAGGGAATGTACAACATTTGCTCTTGCTGCAATTTCAGTAGTAAATGGATTTGGGGGGTTAGAATGTTGCAACAAATATTGTTAAACTGACTTGTTTCATGTTTTGGACTTGAATATGCTGGTAATATCAAGAAAAAATCATGGTCTTGTAGTCTGGTTCCCTGCCCTTACTTAAGATGAAACAGAGCAGTTTGTTGACTTTGGGGAATTGTAAGGTCAGAGAATCAGTCTAGAAGGTTTGTACCCCTTCACAGGTGTGTGATCAATTGCAAATAAAATGCAGACAAATTATTATGAAAAATTAAGAGCAGTTTTTGAAAAAAGCCAGTTTTTTCCAACGCTGGTCGGCTGACCAGCATTGGAAAAATACCATTTTCTTGAAAATCTCAGCACACCAGGAGTCACGATTTTACAGGGTACTTTAGAATGTCATACCCTAACAATCCAGTAGGATATTTCGTGATAATTTGATCATTTCGTTTTTTGATGTTTGCAAATCTTCCCTTTAATGTTCAGAACCTACATTATTTTGGCTCCAAACACCATTCACCCTGGCCTGCCGTTAAGCCTGAGTGTCTCCATACTGGATGCAGTGAGTGACGTCACGGTAACGGCCACCATTTTGAAAGTACAGGAGTTGATCGAGACATCGGTGGCTTCGGTGTCTGGAACGTTCTCTTCTGGTGTAACCGAAGTGTTGAATCTTTTGGTAAGTATATCTGCAGGGTAATGTCTATGGTAGATGCAGTACCTTCAACTTTCCAAAATTGAATTTTCTTAGATTGGCACATATTTGTTTCGTGAGATTTCCTGAAATTTCTGTAGACTGTTCTTAGATTTTCCTATTTGTTTTCCTTAACCCTAAAAGGACTGGGTTATGTTGACCATCTCACAGCCAGGGGGAGGGGGATCGAGTGATGAAAAATTATGAAACTCGATACATGCATAGAACAACTTATCATGAACATACCCAAGAAATTTCATGACTATAGGTCAAAGGGTTTTGAAATTATGGCTAATTAATTATTCATATGCACGAATGGTTATTCTGGTTTGTGTTCCCCTTGTATATGGGGAAATTCAGTTTTCACGGCGCGTAGCGGCGGAAAATTTTTCGCTGTGCCGCAACCCGTGGTCTGAATGCATTGTAAAACAAGTCAAACAGGTTTCCAAAGCCGGATCAAACTAATAAATGATAAAAGTAACACATAATCATGGGCGTCGCGAGGGGGGGGGGGGGCACTTGCCCCCCCCCTGGAAAAGCAAAAAAAGAAGAAAAAGAAAAGAGAAAAAAGAAAAGAGGCGCGAAGTCATAGTGGTGTAAATTTAATGGGGTGGGGGGGGGCAAAATGTCCCTGCCCCCCTCTAAAATTGATAAATCGAGAAGATGTTGAGAAATACAGGAAATTTTGGGGGAAAAATATGTTTTGCCCCCCTCTAGAAAAAATCCTGGCGACGCCCATGCACATAATTGCATCAAAACTAAAACAATGCTAAAATCGTATCAAAAACAAAAAGACACAAAAGTGAAAACGGTCTTACAAATAACTGGTCTTAAATCTCAAATTTATAATCTGTCTTTCCACAGTCCCCCTTTGCCACCAAGTAAAGGAGTTCTTGTCTATTGACTTTTGCTACATGACATGAAGTGCTGAATACATGTATACAACTCCTGCAGAACAGTCTTTTTGCATCGGTCTTTATCCCAATTCTCAGGTTTCGGGAGACGAACACGGCGACTCTTACAAGCTTCGCATTGAGGGGAGTGGTGGGCTGGTGTTTTCTCAGACGGAGGAGTTGACATTCTCGCCAAGTAGCTTTTCTATCTTGGTGCAGTCTGATAAGGCCATATACAAACCTGGACAAACAGGTAAGACATTAAGAGACTTTTCTTTCATTTGTAAACATTGAGGGCATAAAATCTAAGCTGTGGTTGGCACAGATTTTGCCAAAAACTGCGTATTAATGCCCTCATGTAAAGATGATTATTATGTTTTTGGTAGTGTTATTTGGTGTTTTCATCAATCCAATGACAGTGTTCAGAAACATTAATAACTACTTTGCATTTTTTGCTGCGTTGACCAAACCATAGTTTGCCGACCCATGGTTGGCAAAAATTTGGGGGAAAATATCTGTTCTTGTGTGTACATGGTGTCAAGTGACCAAGCCTTTGAAATTAAAGGCATAATGTCCAGTTTACTTGTGAGAAATTCTTCGCTGAAAATCTCAGGAGTATCTTTCAGCATGGTGGCTAGTTTGCCTTAAACTGACTATGCGTTCACTTGAAGCCTACTTCATTAGCAACCATTAAAGGTATTGAACTCACCTTTGTGAAATATTTAGTTTTCTTTGTGAAGGGAAGAATGAAATCACAAGTTATTGAGCAAATATTTTGCTTTGTGTTTCAGTTCATTTCAGAGCTATGGCCATCTATCCTGATCTCAAACCATACATGGGAACTTTTGATGTCAAACTGAAGGTAAAATGCTTGAGACTTTAGTTGTTAAGAGAACCATTTTTAAAGCTTAAAGATTAATAATAATACAACATTTATAGCGTGCAATAATCAAAAATAAAATGCTCTAAGGTGCTACACATCAGATAAAAATTCCTATAAGGACAAACGAAAACCAATAGAAGATTGCAATGAATTTTTTTTTTAATTCTCAGAAACCCAAGGAAACCTGTACAAATACACTGCATTAATAAATACCTTGGAGAGTTGATGGTTTCTGATTGGTCGAGACTCGATCACGTGGCCGGGCATTAACGGTGATAATGGACCGGCTTCAAAGATCAAGCGAATAAATGGCCCCTGAACCAGCATTGATCAAGCCCCGTTCAGCCCCATGCAAGCCAATGATTGGTCAAAATATAGTAACAGTCCTGCGGTAGCTTGTAACAATAGAGCACTGCACATGCGCTCAACCCCCATCGCGTGAGACTGACGCGCGCGTACGCAACACAGTTGCTAGGGATGCGTGCTTGCGCGCGCGTAAGGAAGTTTTGAAACGACATCGTACACAGCAGTGCAGTATATACTGAGGCTGTTTATGACGAAAGCGTAGATCTACGATTTATTTTCTTTGAACACTTCACCCACCGACATATTTACCTTTCCTAAACTAAGCATCTTTGTAATTCCGTTCACAAGGAATGTGTAAACGAGATTTCAGCTTCCTCCATCAGGTAAAGATATGAAAACATTGTTGTAATTTGTTTCGCTATGGCAGCAGTTTCTGTTGAGTTTACGTCGTTATAGCTGTTAAGCTAAAATATGGCCCATGAACATGAACACAAAAAAGTCTGGAAATATCGCCGAAAGAAAGTCACAAAATTGGAGCATTTTAACTGTTTATTTAGTTAAAAAGGTATTCGTCTCGGTCCATTAACAGCGGTCACCCCCACACCCGGTCATTATCATGCAGTGAAGACCGGCTCCTCACACTGTTATTCCCTAATTAACAAAGAACACAGATACTTCTAAAAATACATTAATCAGCTAAAATCACCCGAATTATACACACTCCAAAAAATTAATACATCAAATCCCAGGTGGCACAATACATTAATTAGTAAAAAACACCCCAATTATACACACTCCAAAAAAAAAATCAATACCTCAGATGGCACTTTGCGTTAATCAGCAAAAATAAACCCAATTATACACACTCCAAGAAATTAATACGTCAAATCCCAGATGGGACAATGCATTAATCAGCTAAAAACACCCCAATTATACACACTTCAAAATAATAAAAATCAATATCCCAGATGGCACAATGCGTTAATTAGCTAAAAATACCCCAATTATACACACTCCAAAAAATTAATACATCAAATCCCAGATGGCACTATGCGTTAATCAGCAAAAAAAACACAAATTATACACTCCTAAAAGACAGTACATAAATCAAATCAACGATTCTACTCTACCTGTAGTTTAAAGTTCTAGGAATGAAGTAAAGGACATTGACATGCTGTGTGTATTAATGAACTCAACCCACCCCACCCCTACCACCCCACTCCCCCCCCCAAAAAAAAAAACAAAAAAAAAAAAACAGTTACCAATAGTTGCATTTTTTCCAGAATTGAAGAATCAGCCATTCAAATGAAGCTTACCATTTTGCGTTTCCTTTTTTCTCTCTTAATAATAGACCGTTATCATTTTGCGGCCGTCTTGATTTTTTTCTTATTCAAATCAATGAAATCAAAGTGAGGCTGGAAGGAGAAATAGTCTGGTTCCTTTCAGCACAAAAAACATTATCATTCAGTACTATTATTGGATACAGGGAACATGACTGAAATGGTGGCCGCATGATAAAAGTTTATTGACTGTTTTCTTCTAATTGTACAGGATCCAGTTGGCAACGTTATCCAGCAGTGGATGGGTCTTCAGAATACAACTTACGGAGTTGTCTCGGGAGAAACTGTCATGTCTGACAATCCTGTGCTGGGTGATTGGATCCTCACCGTAACGGCTAACGTGAGTTGTTATAGTTCAGTTTTTGTTGAACTAGAAGGAGCAGTCTACCGCCCTCCGTCTGACTAAGTCACTGTCCGACTTACCCGACCGACTGACTTGAGCATAATAAAATCCTAACCCACCTTATGAATGCAACGATGTCATCCCAACAGTCAAAATAAATTGAGCAACTGTTTTTTTACAGTTGAGTTCTCCCTGCCTTCGTAACACAGGATTGACTGGCTGTGACTGTTTACGTAACTTGATACAGCTATGCTTTGACTGTGGGTGATTGATAAGCCACTTGTACTAGCAGTCACTTGCTTTTTCCAGTTGATGGAATTTGACTAGTCACAGTGACTACAAGAAATACGATCCCACTGTTGTTGACTAGCCTGTGTATAAAGGCATGACAGGGGAAGAGGATGTGTTTTTGTAATTGTGACTGCTCAGACCGCAGGAGGGTTAAAAGCCACTAGTATTATTTGCATTTCCTGTTTTGTATTGATTTCAAGAAGAGCAATCTCACACAGGATATTGAACCAGGTTATCAGTTGAGTCTGGTGTCAAGTTATAGTTGTTGGATTCTACCATTTTTAATCCGTCACTTATTTTGTAAAAGTCTGAGTGGGGAGTTCTGTGGAGTTTGATAACTGAGGATTTTAACCAAGGGAGGCAAATTTACTACTGCCAATTGCTTGTTGGCTTGAGTATTATTACATGTAGTTATCCCACTCGCGCTCGTGGAACACGGAATAATGTAGTGAGTCCGCGTCCCACATGTATGTGGGACGGAGACGTACTACATTTTTCTACAATTTATCTTCAAGCAAACTTGACGCACAGTAAAGGTGGAACATGCACGTCGCACACAAACTTTTCAGCGGTTATCCTTTTATATATGTGTGTTGTACGGAATGGCGCGCACATTTTAGAATAGCACAATATGGAAGTGCAGTATGGACCGTGGCCGTACTACATGGTTATATGTAGCACGGCTTGTTGCCATGGATCGATCAATCAGGATGGAGGATTCAAATTTACTTGAAGATCATGATAAATATCACAGGGTTCAACGCCACTCTAGAAATCAGTGAAAACCTTGAAAATTAATTTTCATTTTTCCATGCAGTCTTGGAAAACTTGAGGAATTTGGAAAAATCACCACAATCAGGGAAAACTCAGAGAATTTGACAGTGACCCAGAAGGGAAAGGTTTTAACCAGTTTGGCGTATGTGCGTCTTGTGCCATGTGTCTTAGTTGTGTCCTTTGACTGACTGGCTATGGTGGCTTTTTAGTGTTTATGCAGTGTGAATATTACTCTCCAGACGATAACAATTGGCTGTGCTACACCACCTCATGACTTCCCAGCAACCTCGGGAAAATATTTCTCATGAAATTGAAATATCTTGGGGGAAATATCAGGGAAAATCAGGGAATTTTGTTTTTCTAAATTGCTGGGAAGCCTGTGCCAGTGATTCTTTTTTTCTGTAGGAAACAACTTTTCATACCAAGGTGGTTTATAAAATCAAAATGTGTGATATTTTATATTATTTTTTTTTTTTTAATTCTACGTATTTTGTATTTATTGTCTTGACAGAATGAAGTCTACGATCACACAATCACTATCGATGAATATGGTAAGAGAAAATTGATTGCATAAAAAAATATTTAAATTTATGGACTAATTTGTAGTGTCTCGGGTACGTGCATGATGAACGTTATTGGACAATTATCAAATTAGCACCTGCAACACAACCCCCCCCCCTTCCCAGCCTCCATTTATGTCGGCAAGCTGAGATGTTACACAATACAAGATCTTCTCTGTCAAGCAGTAAAAAGGTACATATGTATCTTTAGCACTGACATCATATCTTGTTGAGTCCACTGACAATTAGCACACTTGTGAATACAATTTTTTTTTTCAGTTCTGCCCAAGTTTGAGGTGATTGTCACTCCGCCACCATACCTAGTCAGCATGGACACCCAGACTACTTTCACAGTAGAAGCCAAGTAAGTACATGTAGTCTTCTCCCCCCCCCCCCCCCCCCCCCCCCCCCCGGATCGGTTCAGAAACACGCAAAATCACACAACAGATTTCTTGCAAACCTTCAAATTTAACATTGGGTTTTGCCCTTCATCTACGAATTATAAAACCCTGAAGTTTATAAACGCTGTGTATACTCAGTGTTGTCCGAGTGCTTGTGAGATGAAATTCGCAAACTACTTGGGTAGGACTCGAACCCATGAAATGCTGCTTACTTGTGTAGACGTCTTGCCACTCGACTGCCGAGCTTGCCGGGGTCGGCTGGCTGGATCGATTCTGATATAGCAGCCGGTACCATCAAAATGTTCATAAGATAAAATCTACGTCGGGGTGATGTGAATTTAATATTGGGTTTTGCCCTTCACCGATGTATTTTATAAATGTATTCAGTGTTTTCTGAGGGCCTGTAAGACAAGTTTTTCAAACCTTCAAATTCACATTAAAGGGAATATACATAATTTGCTTTTGCTGTAATTTTCAGAAATGGATGGAATTGGGGGGTTGGAAATATATAGCAAATATAGTTACATTGACTTTTTTGGAGGTTATGGGTTCGAAAATGCTATAAAAACCAAGAAAAACAATCATTTTCCTGTAGTCTGGTTCCCTGACTCCATATAAGAAGAAACAGAACAGTTTACATACATTGGGGAATTGTAAGGTCAGGGAACCAGTCTAGCTGGCTTGTACCCGTTCATAGATGTGTAATCGATTGCAAACAAGTGCGATGGTCAATTGGGGCCAGTATTTGAAAAAAGCCAGTTTTTTCCAACGCTGGTCGGCCGACCAGCATTGGAAATTGATACAAAAATACCACTTTTCTTGAAAATGACAGTATACCAGGTGCCATGATTTTACAGGATGCTTTACACTGTCATTCACTAACAGTCCAGCAAGGTATTTCAAAATGATTGGGTAGTTTTATTTTTTGATGTTTGCAAATGTTGTATTTTCCATTTAAGTGGCAAATTCTCAGTGATTGATTAACGTAATAAACCACGTAAGACTGTGATTTAGTCTCTTGCATTTTGTGCATCCTTTTCAGGTATACTTACGGGGAGCCAGTGAAAGGATCTGTTTCCATGGAAATAACACTGCAATACAGTACCAAGCGATACCAAGTTGAATTCCAGGTGAGTCTCAAACCTCTGGGTACATGGGGATCTCTGGTACACTGGCTTACTGTACCATTCTGTGGAATATGGACCTGTAGCACAGAGCGCCCTCGCGAAGGACTTGTCGTTGCTGCTGTATGATATGATCATTTAAATAACAAAAGGGTGGATGATTGGTCAAAATGCTTCATTAGAAATGATACAAGTCCAATTCCTGGAGATACAGCTATCAATTTTCTGTTAGGCCAAGTAACAAAATATTCCAGTTTCTTGTCTCTGCCAACTTTCTTTTTTTCCCGGCCGCCTTTTTCTTTTATCGTACAGTTGCAAAATATTTTGTCGTTTATGTGCTTCCAGCAAAACTGTGACTATGTAAGCAAGTTTAGAATTTGGTAGAAAAGGGATGTTGGCTCCTTTGGACACAAAAGTATCAGCAAAAGAGTTGAGAAATTGGGAGAATTCATCTTAAAAAATCCACCTTCCTGACAAAAAGGGCCTCCCTTTGTTCAAAAAGTCTGGATGTGTAACTATTTTTTTGTACTCAGCCTCATATGAACAGTGACTGACTGGTCGAAAATTAGAGTGAAAAGAACACAGCATGAATATAAGTTGAATAGTAGTTTGAAAGCTATTTGAATTATTAAGAACTCTGTATGAAAAAAAAATTTGATTCAAAACCCCAAAAACTAGTTTTGCGCCTGGATGCAAAATGATTACAGATAAATCTATTGCTACATTAGAATGATTACACAACTGGTAAGCAATCATCGTGAAGAAGAAAACCCTTTGTTATTTCATTCATTGGAACTTAAACTGCATTTTAAGTAACCACTTTGCAGCGACTTGGTCACGGTTTTTCCTTTTTTGTTGCATTTTCAGATTGATGGTAAAGCGGAGACAGTGGTGACAATGCAAGAGCTGTCTGCATTGAGTAATAACAATCTGTACTCAGGGAACCAATTTATCTGCACGGCAAATGTTACCGAGTCCCTGACCGGTATCACGCAGACTGGAACCGGTGTTGTCTCCTACCACGAGAAACCAATCAAAGTAGCTGAGCTACCGGGGAACTCTGATGTCTTCAAGCCCGGCCTTGTCTACACGGCTTACGTGAGTGTGATGTATGATAAAGACTGATGCTATATCATGATGAATTTTGAGCTTGCCATGTCCTTCTAAGGTTGTAGTTATAACATCTTGGTTGTGGTTGCATGTTCAAAGTCAAGGTGGGATAGGATATTTTATATAACCGACATACAGATCCTCGTCATTTGATTGGTGGAACTCACATCACGTGACATTCGTTTTTGCTCCCATTCACGCCGCGGCTCAAAAAGTACTATCCGCCCATGGGGAATGGGAAATACTATTGAACAGTTTGGATAATTCTTGTTCCATGATGCGGTATTTGTGTGCAAATGCATGCTGGTGTGCGCATTCAGCATTGCGTGTAGCGCGTATTGTTCCAAAGAGCCAGCGCTACAGCGTTGGGTTCAAACATTTTCGTGAAGGGGTGGTTTGGAAGAGAGAAATACATCTTCCACCAATTTTGTATTGAAATAAAAGTTCAAATGTATCAAATGACAAGGATCTATATGTCAGTTACATAAAACAAATATTGAGTGGCTTTAAATTGTGAAAGGCTGAGCCACTCAATATTTTTTATACTCTCGACAGATATCCCAAATAAAAAACCTTCTCCCAAAATCACTGTTATGGTGTAAAATCTATTGTCACAGTCTGCTTAAGATTTAAATAGTGTCTTAAAGTTGTATTAAAAAAAATAAATGAAGTCTGTAAAGCCAATATTGTCCATCAGACCGGTGTTTGTCTCCGGTTTCCTCGGAATGAACTGAATTAGAATATTTCTATTCCCCCTGGATGGGATGCCAGTCCATTACAGGTTACTCCCCAGCTAATGGCAGTACCCATTTATACTCCTGGGTGGAGAGAGGCAAATGGGGTTAAGTGGCTTGCCAAGGGACACAACACACAGCCAGCAGCTGGATTCGAACCCTTGGCCCTCTGATCAAGAGTCATGAACCCTGACCACTCGGTCACACTTCCCTGTTTAAAGTTGAGTAAAGGGGGAGGGGGTTTTCAAAATTCAACTGATGGAAACTTGATGTTGCCTGAAGGTTTTACAAGATTCTACATTTTTTTTCAGGTACAGGCATCAACCTTGCCCTACCACTTGCATTCTTCCCTTTCCGAGCCCTGATTCTTGTTCTGAATTTCCCATCAAGCTTCTTGCACTTGTTTCTTCAGGTAACAGTGACCCATGTTGACGACAGCCCATTGACTGACGCAGAGAGACAGTGTACACTTGTGGTCACTCACCAACACAGAGTAGAAGGTTCATGGGACACGATTGATGCCATAGATTCAGACGTAGCCATTCCTGAGAACGGAATCCTTAAACTGGACTTCAACTTTCCCATCGAGGCAAACTGGGCCAGTATCCATGTAAGTATGCAAATATGTTTCAGAATTTGCACATTAAAAAACATTCGTTTTTTGAAGATTCTAACTCAAGATTTATTCTTGATGTGTTCTTTACAATGTTTTCATGACACTTCTGTGTTCCATTATGCTATGAGTTGTATTTTTTTGTAGGAATATGCGATACTTGACAATATCAAATTATGTGTTGTTACTAAAGTAGAAGAGAAAAAAATAGAGTTCAAATGAATAAAAATGTCCTCAAGGTTTTTGTGTTGACTTCTCTTCTGAAACCAACCAGAAACGTGTTTCTTTTGAGCAATGTTATCAGTTGTTGAATTATTCATTTCTCTTGTCAGGTTGCTTATTATTACGAAAACAACCAGCAATATTATGGCTATGAAGTCAACAAGAATCTCAACCCAGCTGAGTCACCTAGCAACCAATTTTTGCAGATCCTTGCACAGGGTACCAGTTTTCAGGTAAGGTTGCATGTACAGTGAATCCGTTAACCAGTCTTCATGTTATAATGAAGGATACAATCAAGCGTTGGGATTGGATACATTTTTGTTTGAAATAAGCCAATGATTGAACTAACAGTCGTGTTGTCCTAGAATTGTGTTATGGTGAAAAAAAAAGTTCCAATGGCCTTTGCGTAACTTCCAGAAATGATTCCTTGGAATTTCATATCATCTTCATATTGTGTAATGTGAGTCACAATTAGAGCACCCCATGACAGTATAAGCCTCTCAAATGACGTCACTTCCTACAGATTGTCTCATGCATCAGCATTTTGGGTGTCAACATTTTTCGTGACGCGCATCGGCTGCGCCGTATTTCGAGGAAATTTCGAGCAACATGCTCGCGTGTTTAGAATATTTTGCATACTGCGCGTACACGTACCTGATGGTGTTGAACACGCAGTTATAATTTTCCTACGAAGATGGCTGTCTATGAGAGGGAACCATTGAAATCTGTGATTTCTGTTATTAAAAAAAAATTCAAATGGCCTTTATGTTACATCTGGAAATGATTCATCAGAATTTGATGTCATCTGTACATTGTTGTGTTTATGTGAGTGACATCAACACAGCTTAACAGTTTTTAACCATTGTAATCTCTGCGAAGTGGTGTTATTCAGAAAAAAGGTTCGAATGGCCTTAATGTAACGTCTGAAATGATTCATCAGAATTTGATATCTGCTGTACGTTATTGTGTAATGTGAGTCACATTATTAGCATTTAACCATTGAAATCTGCGATGTGTTAAGACAATGTTTTGTCCCTATTTGAAGGAAGACATTTTATGCTTTTGTGCATTTTTTTACCCTCAGGCTGGGACACAGGCTAGTTTTGAGATCAGAACCACGGAGATTCCACCAAAGCTAACTTACCAGGTAAGTATAACTGCTTCTGTGTGATTCTGCTATAAGACAAGTCTAGTTTGGCCTGGTTGAATATAATAATATATAACAATATATATTAGCACTCTCTATTTTTTAGAGACAGGTAAATGAAGTTGATGAAAATATGAGACCCATTATGTAGCACCTTTATAAGGGTTTACAAGGTGCTGCGGCGTACTTTGCAGCCACTGCCAGAAACACTGGGGCGAACCCCTTCTCTTAGCGATAAGTGTTACTGGGTTCCTTAACGTGCATTACACAACACACAGGACCTACGGCTTTACGTCCCATCCGAAGGACAAAGCAATAATGGTTAAGTGCCTTGCCAAAGAGCACAAGCACCATGTTCCCACGGGCAGGATTCGAACCCGTGTCCCACGGCATACGAGTCGAACACCGTAACCATTTGACCACAGCGCCCCACTATATCATTTCTTAAATTTAAATTTTGTTTGTTTTGCTCAGATCTTTGCCAAGGGGAACATTGTTCTGACGGACTCCATCACCAGTGTCCTGTCAACTAATACGATACTGACCATCGATGTGACATCAGCCATGGCGCCGAAGGCCCGCCTTGTTGTGTCGTACGTCCGGCCTGACAATAGCGAGTTGATACTGGACAGTATTAGTATCAGTGTGGACGGAGCCTTTGAGAATGAGGTAAGAATCGGCAGACTTTGCGCAGAAATGTAGGTGGCCAAATGTTATGTATCCAGTCTGGCCAGTAGACCATTATCATGTTGCGGCTTTTGATTTTTTCCCATTCAAATCAATGTAACCAAAGCGAGGCTGGAAGGAAAAATAGTCTGGTTCCTTTTTGCACAAAAACATTATCGTTCAGTACTGTTATTGGATACAGGGAACATGACTGAAATGGTGGCAGCATGATAAAGGTCTATAGATTGATTGCTCAGGCCCCTCCCACTGTGCTCCTGACCTGGGCAACATCGTGTGTACCTCTCGACGGCCACACTGCAAGTTCCAGACGCGCTCTCGTCATATGCAAATGCATGCATGATGGATACTAATCATAGGGAGCATTGGATCGGTCTGTTGGTGCTGTTATTGGGTTTAGAAACAAAAATCTCTCGCACTGACCCACGTGATCCAGGTACCAGAAAGTCAATGTCGCCATTGTAGTAGGCACAGTAGGCAGTAGGCAAACCTTCAAAGCTGTGATGAATGGCCATGTAAGAAAGTCACTGAGCTAACACCCAGTGCTGGGCAGGCAGAAATATGACAGCCTTACACGGCATGGTAGTTACCAATACAGGGTCAGTAAAAAAAAAAAAAAAAAAACCAAATGTCGGGACTATTGTTTTAGTGTAGTTCTGCATGTAGCACTTTCAAAATCTAGGATATGAAAGCCCAATTCATAAGCTTTCTTATAGTACAAGACTCATTCATATCACTCATGTACTTTTCAAGTTACGGAATTTTAACCACAACCACCATTTTAAGTTCTTTAAAACGGTGGTTGTGTTTAAAATTCCGTAACTTGAAAAGCACATGAGTGATTTGAATGATTCTTGTACTAAAAGAAAGCTTATGCAATTGGGCTTTCATATCCTAGATTTTGAAAGTGCTACATGCAGAACTTCACTAAAACAATAGTCCCAACATTTGGGTTTCGGTTTTTGTTTACTCACCCTGTATGCCAATAATAAAGAATATTGCAGTTATTTTACATGAAAATAAGCTCTACTATGTAGTTTACAGCACACAGCATCATTGCTATAAACCAAACACTTGCCCACTGCATTGGTGATCAATCATGGGAAAACTGGATGGTCACATGGCACTTTGACATCATGTGATCGGAACCTTTTGTGTGACAGTTATTGTTCTTGTATTCCCCCAAGGTGACAATTGGTTTCAACAAGGATGAAGCCGAGCCGGGAGATGAAATCAAGTTGGATGTAACGGCCGAGAGAAACTCCTTTGTGGGAATCCTGGCCATCGACACCAGTGTCATGCTCCTGAAGACGGGGAATGACATCACACAGAGCATGGTAGGTCAAAGGTCAAAAGCTCTGAAATATTGGTTTCTTGCAATTTTCTGAATGTCACAAAACCTCTGGAGTTGTTGGTCAAGGAAACCAAGCCTTATTTAAATCACTGGTCGGTGTCCAGTCGGTGTTCGGATCCTGCATTCCGTAAAGTCATGCAGGACCATTTGCAATTACCCCCCAAAAAAGGACCTACCAATTTGTTGTCATTCGGAAGAAAACAATCATCTAAGGTGGTTCAAGAAAATGTGGTCACGGGTACAGTTTGTAACATGTGTAAGCAACAGAATCCATTATTAGATGGAATTTTTGCGTCGGGGTGATGTAAATCAAATTAGGTTTTGCCCTTCACTGACGTAAAATCACTGTATACTCAGTGTGTTACCTCCCGAGTGAAATTTGGAAAAAATCACTCAGGTTGGACTCGAACCCAAGACCTCCTGCTTTCTAGTGCAGATGTCTTACCACTCGACCATGGTTCGAATCTGATGCACAAAGCAGCGGGTACCGCATTAATTATTATAAGATGAAATTTTGTGTCGGAGTGATGTAAATCAAATTAGGTTTTGCCCTTCACCGACGTTATATAAACTGTATACTCAGTGTGTTACCTCCGAAGAGAAAGTTGGAAAAAATCACTCGGGTGGGACTCGAACCCACAACCTCCTGCTTTCTAGTGCAGTTGTAGCAGAATCCAGTTACCAAAACCCCAAATTGTCCATAAGTTTCTCAAAATGTATGGTATCCACTGAACTGAAACTTCAACAAGTTAGTTGTTATCATAGAGTTATATTAAATTACTAGAGCGCTAACTCCTCATTCTTGTGCGCGGAGATACTTTGAAGCCGTTCTGTATGGGCACAGACATTTTGAATTCATGTGCATGTTTGTAGAACACAATGAAATAAGATGAATTGAATTTTAAAAGTGTACTCTAAATGCAACGCGCAAGTATAGAACATACGCAAACAACTTAAGCGCGTCATGACGGTTAAAAAACGTCACGGCAAACAGCATCTGCAGCGGATATGAGTTGCGCCGTTGGCGCAGAGTAAAATGAAACGCTCATTTGCTGATTTTTCGTTTCGGTTTTGGGCGTATCGGCTTCGGTAACACGCCTGTATAGAATATAAATGCAGATATGCAAATAGCCGTACAAAAGCCATACAAAATTTGTAGTTCTCCATATATATGCTTGTGCACAAATATGGATATGCCCAGCAGGCATCTTTTTGTACATGAATTAGCGCTCTAGTAATTTAATATGGCTCTATGGTTGTTATGACTTATGTATCATTCTTTTTGAGCAATTGTGTTGCTTCAAATGAAAATAAAAAAATGCCCACACAACCAATGGTCCTATGATACCTTGAATTTGACACTTATATAATCATGATAAATTGTCTTCAGGTTGTGGATGCTCTAGGAGAATTTGACACGACGAGTAATGATAATGGTGATACGTTCGACGGTGGATTTGGGCGACCAGTGGCTCGTAGAAAGCGTTCCGCGTGGTGCTGTTGGTGGCCCTTCCCTACCCCAGGAAACACTGCTCGTAAGATCTTGGATGTAAGTTAATTTTCAGAACTCTATAGTCATTATTATTAGAGGGCTTGCAAGATAGAAATCTCGCAAGCGGGACGCCGGGAACCACTGTAATTTTTTATCAGTAACGTTTTCTAATAAAAGAATGAGAAAAAGTTGGAAACATTTGCTTAAAATGAATACATTAAATCTCCCTCTCTGGCTGGCAACTTCAACAAGGCCAGCCCAGTAGTCAAATTAAATCAAGTGACTAAGCAGGATTGACTGGCTGTGATTGTTATGAAACCTGCTATAGCTATGGTTTGACTGTAGAAGATTGATAAGCTGGCTGTGCCTACCAGTCGCCTGACTTTTGTCTGTTGATGGAATTTGACTAGTCACAGTGCCTACAAGACATATAATCTGACTGTTGGTGACTAGCCTGTGTATAAAGAATTTGATGGATTTTAATGTAACGTGGATGGAGTGATCCTTGGGTGGGGATTTTTTATGACAAGTTTTCAGAAATTGGAGGTCAAAGGTCATATGGGGTCATTTGCAGTCATTGTTTAAACAAGCACAAAATTTGACCCTTTTTTTCTGACAGAAATGAATGGCTGTTCACTAATAAAGGTATTTAGGGCTGCTGATGTGTTGTTTTGATGATGTAGTGTCAAAGGTCATCCAGGGGTCAATTGAGGTCATATCTCATGGAAAAGATGCGACAATGCCATTGTTTCACAGAAACAAATACATTCCAGGAATACAACAGGCATGCAATTTGATTTCCTTGTTTTCTACTTCTCATGAATGCCATTACAAATTGAAAAACACTGTACAAAGTCTTGTGTGGTTTTAATCTTCCTCGTTTTTTTTCTAAATTCCCAGTTGCATGCGTGAATACAAGAATACGAACACAGACCAAATAGGGATTGACTGCGAAAAAAGGCGACACTTGCGATCTGCAGATCACTTGTTTTATGTGTGGCATTTGTTTTTGTTCTTGCAGTCTGCTGGAATTCTGGTGTTTACAGATGCTCTCGTGTATGGTATAATGACACCAGACATCACATGTAAGTATTAAATTCTTAGGCTGTGCACAGTCGGTGCTTCCACTGAGCAATGGGCTCCGTGCACAAGTACCCCCTCAACGGTAAGAAAGGGAGAGTTGGAGATCACTGGGAGAGGCTTCAAATGCATTGCCGACGACGCCTTAGGCTCACCTAAAGTCGCTGGGGCTTTGTGTACATCAGAATAAAATAAGTCGTGCATACGTCGCACCATACGAGTGTCCTCCAGTACCCCTCTCTTGTTCGCGCAAGGAGCCCATAGGTACAGCTTTTTTTAAAATTACAATTGTGAGAATTGCAATTGGCAGTGTAGGTCTCTCTCAAATGACGTCATTTCCTATTGACCAGCCATTCATTTTGAGCATCAACTTGCAAAACGCGCATCGGCTGTGTCATATTTCGAACACATTGCGAGCAACAAGCGTGCTAGAACATTTTCAATACTGCGCAATGCATGTTTGATTGCGTAAAATACGCAGTTGCAGTTCTCCTACAGAGATGGCCGTCTTTGAATGAGACCTATTGGCACTGAGAAAATCAAGATCTGGCTAAAAATCAGAAGACCTATGACTTATTTTCCATGAAGTACATGACATCAAATTAACTTTACTGGCCCAAAGAGAGGCACATAAAATGTGTGACAAACACCTCAATTTTTGTCAGGTGTATTGTGTTGATGCTGTTTTTACAAATCATCCCGCTTGACTAGGGATCGGAGTGGTGTTTAAACATATGTCAAGAGAAATTGGAACCGTTTTGCCGGTTGTCCCAAATTTGAGTTGTCTCCTGATCTTTTCTTTGTATTTTACATCAGGCTTAACTCTTTTACCTCCTTTTTACCCCTCAGCCGAGAGGCTCGAGGGGTATTGTCATCGCCTAGGGCGTCCGTCCGTCCGGATGTATGTATGTCTGTCCGTCCGTCCGTCCGTCCGTCCGGGCAGCTTAGTTTCCGGATGATAACTTGAGTTAGAAATGATGTTTGGGGTTGTAACTTCGGTAGGGGGTTGCCCTTGGGAGTAGGCAAGTTGGGATTGGTTTTGAGGTCAAAAGGTCAAAGGTCAAGGTCACCGTGGTGAGTTAAATGTAAATGGTTTCCGGATGATAACTTGAGTTAGAAATGAGATTTTGGTGTCTAACTTTGGTAGGGGGTTGCCCTTGGGAGTAGGCAAGTTGGGATTGGTTTTGGGGTCAAAAGGTCAAAGGTCAAGGTCACCGTGGTGAGTTAAATGTAAATGGTTTCCGGATGATAACTTGAGTTAGAAATGAGATTTTGGTGTCTAACTTTGGTAGGGGGTTGCCCTTGGGAGTAGGCAAGTTGGGATTGGTTTTGGGGTCAAAAGGTCAAAGGTCAAGGTCACCGTGGTGAGTTAAATGTAAATGGTTTCCGGATGATAACTTGAGTTAGAAATGAGATTTTGGTGTCTAACTTTGGTAGGGGGTTGCCCTTGGGAGTAGGCAAGTCGGGATTGGTTTTGAGGTCAAAAGGGCAAAGGTCAAGGTCACCGTGGTGAGTTAAATGTAAATGGTTTCCGGATGATAACTTGAGTTAGAAATGAGATTTTGGTGTCTAACTTTGGTAGGGGGTTGCCCTTGGGAGTAGGCAAGTTGGGATTGGTTTTGGGGTCAAAAGGTCAAAGGTCAAGGTCACCGTGGTGAGTTAAATGTAAATGGTTTCCGGATGATAACTTGAGTTAGAAATGAGATTTTGGTGTCTAACTTTGGTAGGGGGTTGCCCTTGGGAGTAGGCAAGTTGGGATTGGTTTTGAGGTCAAAAGGTCAAAGGTCAAGGTCACCGTGGTGAGTTAAATGTAAATGGTTTCCGGATGATAACTTGAGTTAGAAATGAGATTTTGGTGTCTAACTTTGGTAGGGGGTTGCCCTTGGGAGTAGGCAAGTTGGGATTGGTTTTGAGGTCAAAAGGTCAAAGGTCAAGGTCACCGTGGTGAGTTAAATGTAAATGGTTTCCAGATGATAACTTGAGTTAGAAATGAGATTTTGGTGTCTAACTTTGGTAGGGGGTTGCCCTTGGGAGTAGGCAAGTTGGGATTGGGTTTGGGGTCAAAAGGGCAAAGGTCAAGGTCACCGTGGTGAGTTAAATGTAAATGGTTTCCGGATGATAACTTGAGTTAGAAATGAGATTTTGGTGTCTAACTTTGGTAGAGGGTTGCCCTTGGGAGTAGGCAAGTTGGGATTGGTTTTGAGGTCAAAAGGTCAAAGGTCAAGGTCACCATTGTGAGTTAAAGGTAAATGGTTTCCGGATGATAACTTGAGTTAGAAATGCAATTTTGGTGTCTAACTTTGGAAGAGGGTTCCCCTTGGGAGAAGGCAAGTTGGGATTGGTTTGGGGGTCAAAAGGTCAAAGGTCAAGGTCAGCATGGTGAGTTAAAGGTAAATGGTTTCCGGATGATAACTTGAGTTAGAAATGAGATTTTGGTGTCTGACTGAGGTAGGGTTTTGCCCTTGGGTACAGGCAAGTTGGGATTGGTTTTGGGGTCAAAAGGTCAAAGGTCAAGGTCACCGTGGTGAGTTCAATGTAAATGGTTCCGAATGATAACTTGAGTTAGAAATGAAATGTTGGTGTCTAACTTCGGTAGGGGGTTTCCCATTGGTACAGGCATGTTGGGACTGGTTCTGGGGTCAAAGGCCAAAGGTCAAGGTCACCACGTGAGTTAAAGGTTAATGGTTTCCGGATGATAACTTGACTCTGGCTGAGGGGTTTCAACAGCAACGCTGTTATTTTTCAAGATTTGTTCTTCAACTATAAGTACGCACATTAGAAATGAGAAACAAATTTGATGTCGCATATTTACATGAGTAAGATCATTCTTTGCTCTCAGCTTTTAAAATGGAAGGATTAGGGGGAGCTGTGCATGATGGAAATCAGGACCAGCAGCAAAGAACAAGTGGAGATGTTCCCTTTAGTCCGTCACTAACAAAACCTCGTGTACGAACTGAATTCCCAGAAACGTGGTTGTGGGGTGAATACAGAGCTGGGTATGTGTCATCAGAAATATGTGTGATAATGTGGTTGGTGTGTGTGGACACAACAAAAAAAAGGTCCGTTCAATCTGCACACCAAAAATCACTTGTCATCTTCCAACATTTTTTGTCCATCTCAAATTTTGGCTGCACACCATTTGTTTCATTCCTCATTGATTTTAAATATGTTCAGGATGATATTTTTGCATGACTGCACAATCATTGAAATTGTTGCATGTTGTAAAAGTTGTAAAAAAAACCTCCTGGTTTTTTTTTACAACCTGAATTGCACTATTACTACTGCAACTTTGAATGCAAAAACCCAGCACTTTATCACTCCACAGTCAGAGGGTTACCTGAGTTATCTTCACATTAAAAGTATGAGTTCAAAGACCTAAAGTGTTGGTCATTGACCCTGGTCACAGTGCCTCTATTCCTGTCACTAACCCTGGTCAGAGTGACCCTACTGCTGCCATTGACCCTTTTCATGGTGACTCTACTACTGTCTTCGGACCTTCTCATAGTGCATCTACTGCTGTCATTGACCCTGGTCACAGTGCCTCTATTTCTGTCACTAACCCTGGTCACAGTGCCTCTACTCCTGTCACTTACCCTGGTCAGAGTGACCCTACTGCTGCTATTGACCCTTTTCATGGTAACTCTACTGCTGTCACTAACCCTGATCCCAGTGCCCCAACTGTTTTCACTGACCCTGGTGACAGTACCCCTACTGCTGCTATTGACCCTTTTCATGGTGACTCTACTACTGTCTTCGGACCTTCTCATAGTGCATCTACTGCTGTCATTGGCCCTGGTCGCAGTGCCTCTACTGCTGTCACTAACTCTGGTCAGAGTGACCCTACTGCTGCCATTGACCCTTTTCATGGTAACTCTACTACTGTCACTAACCCTGGTCACAGTGCCTCTACTCCTGTCACAGACCCTGGTCAGAGTGACCCTACTGCTGCCAGTGACCCTTTTCATGGTAACTCTACTGCTGTCACTAACCCTGATCCCAGTGCCTTCACTGCTGTCACTGACCCTGGTGACAGTACCCCTACTGCTGCTATTGACCCTTTTCATGGTAACTCTACTTCTGTCTTCAGACCTTCTCATAGTGCATCTACTGCTGTCATTGACCCTGGTCACAGTGCCTTCACTGCTGTCACTGACCCTGGTGACAGTACCCCTACTGCTGCTATTGACCCTTTTCATGGTAACTCTACTTCTGTCTTCAGACCTTCTCATAGTGCATCTACTGCTGTCATTGACCCTGGTCACAGTGCCTTCACTGCTGTCACTGACCCTGGTGACAGTACCCCTACTGCTGCTATTGACCCTTTTCATGGAAACTCTACTGCTGTCACTAACCCTGATCCCAGTGCCCCCACTGCTGTCAATAACCCTGGTCAGAGTGACCCTACTGCAGCAGTTGACCCTTTTCATGGTAACTCTACTGCTGTCACTAACCCTGATCCCAGTGCCCCAACTGTTTTCACTGACCCTGGTGACAGTACCCCTACTGCTGCTATTGACCCTTTTCATGGTGACTCTACTACTGTCTTCGGCCCTTCTCATAGTGCATCTACTGCTGTCATTGACCCTGGTCACGGTGCCTCTATTTCTGTCACTAACCCTGGTCACAGTGCCTCTGCTGCTGTTGCCGACCCTAGTCACAGTGTCTTTACTGCTGTTACTAACCCAGGTCAGAGTGCCTCTAATGCTGCCATTGACTCTGATCATGGTGCCTGTACTGCTGTCACTGACCCTGGTGACAGTAACCCTACTGCTGCTATTGATCCTTTTCATGGTTACTTTACTACTGTCTTCGGCCCTTGTCAATGTGCATCTACTGCTGTCATTGACCCTGGTCACAGTGCCTCTACTTCTGTCACTGACCCTGGTCTCAGTGCCTCTACTGCTGTCGCTGAGCCTGGTCACAGTGCCTCTTTTGTTGTCACTGACCCTGGTCACAGTGCCTCTTTTGCTGTCATTGACCCTGGTCACAGTGCCTCTACTTCTGTCACTGACCCTGGTCAGAGTGCCTCTACTGTTCTGTCTGTGTTAGGTGTTCAAGTTTGTTTTTCAGCCATTTCCCATTCTGAAGATGAAAGCATTGTCTGAAGAAACAAAGAAAATCCTTTCTGCAGTTTTTCCAAAGTTTTATTTGATTGATGTGTTCAAGGGCGTGATGATGGTCCATTGTTTGATGGCCTACCGGAGGCGGCCCCGGCCCCAGGTGCAGAAGACGATTCGTTAACAGCAGGTGATATGATGCCCAATGCGCCCAATCCAACACCACCAACGCCTCGCGTTCGAACTGAATTCCCAGAGACTTGGCTGTGGAGCGACTATGTTGCTGGGTAGGTTCTAGTCTCGGGTAAAGACGTTGTATATTGGATATGCGATCACCCGCTGCAAGAGAGCGTTATCACAACGAGCCGCTTTCACCATCAAACAATGTCTTGGGAGTCTTGTAAAATCTCCCTCTGAAATAATGGGGGAAACCTGTGCACATGCGCTTCTCTTGTACTCAAGTATGGTCCGTTTTTGGTTCACGCACATTACATGTTGAAATGTAAGCGCTAGCTGCTTGTTGGTGAATGCCGTTATGACCAAACATTATGCAAAGTAGGTGCGCGCACATGACACAAAATGTTGTGAGATTCCCAAGACGTTGTGAAAGCAGAACAGTTTGTGGGTGATAGCAATTGGTTGCTATAATGCCCTCTTGTCGCTGGCGATCATTTATCCATAGCAATGTCTTTCCCAAAGACTGGGTAGGTCCATTGAAAAAAAACAAACAGTCTGACAAAACAAATTTCATTGTAGAGTGAGGTAGAGTCAGAGTAGATTTCCATAAACAGTAACACAATTTGTAGAGTTGCCAAGCTTCTAGTTTGGGGCTAGCTGTTTGCCACTTCATGTCGTTACGACGCATACATTAGGCAATACAGGTGCGCGCGCATGACACAACCATTCAAAGACTCCCAAGAGGTTTTTGTGATAGCCGTACAGTGATAGCGGCTCGTTGTGATAAGGCTCTCTTGCGGCGGGCAATCTTGTATCCAATATACAGCAACAATGTCTTGCTCCAAGACTGGGTAGGTCCATTGTAAAAACAGTCTCGCAAAACAAATTTCAATTTCAAATAAGGTAGAGTTGAAGTAGATTTCTGTTAACAGCAAAACAGTATGTAGATCTGCCATCTTTTTGTCACGAAAAAATATTGATGAGGTGGCCCTTTTTTGCATTTTTGAATGCAAAACCCAGCACCAAAATCACTCCACAGTTGGTCGGTTATCTGAGTAAACTTTACATTGACCGTATGAGTTCAAAGACCTGAAGAGTTGGTCACTGTTCTGGGTCACAATTCCTCTACTGCTGTCATAGACCCTGGTCACGGTACTTCTACTGCTGTCACTGACCCTGGTCAGAGTGCCTCTACTGCTGTCACTGGCCCTTGTCACGGTGCCTCTATTGCTGTCATTGACCCTGGTCACAGTGCCTCTACTGCTGTCACTGACCCTGGTCAGAGTGCCTTTATTGCTGTCAATGACCCTGGTCACAGTGCCTCTACTGCTGTCACTGACCCTGGTCAGAGTGCCTCTATTGCTGTCAATGACCCTGGTCACAGTGCCTCTACTGCTGTCACTGATCCTGGTCAGAGTGCCTCTACTGCTGTCACTGACCCTGGTCAGAGTGCCTCTACTGCTGTCACTGACCCTTGTCGCGGTGCCTCTACTGCTGTCATTGACCATGGTCACGGTGTTTCTTCTACTGCTGTCTCGGACCTGAGTCTCAGTGCTTCTACTGCTGTCACTGACCCTTGTCACGATGCCTCTACTGCTGTCACTGACCCTGGTCATAGTGTCTCTACAGCTGTCATTGACCCTTGTCATGGTGCCTCTACTGCTGTCATTAACCCTGGTCACAGTGTCTATTCTACCTCTGTCTGGAAAATGTGTCTCAGTGCCTCTACTGTTGTCACTGACCCAGTTCTCTTCGCATCAGGAGTCCAAGTTTGTTCAATAAAATCCCACCGTCTAGAAGAACGCATCATCTGAATAAATAGAAAAATCCCAGCATTTTTCCCAAAGTGTTGTTAGATTTATGAGTATAATTTAAGGGGTATATTAAAAAAGATTGAAGGAATGAAAGATTATTTTGATAAGCAATTGTTTGGACATGGTGTCGTTCCATTTGAGATCTTTTAGTAAGGGTCCTTGAATGAGGCAAGTTAGATCCTGTTATTTCTACGCAGATTGGGAACGTGGTGATGTTATGTATGACGCCATACCAGCAGCCTTCCCAGCCGCAGGTGCAGAGGAAGATGCAGATGAAGCACCTGATAACTCAGCTATTGTACCTAATCAAGCTCCACCAACGCCTCGCGTTCGTACTGAATTCCCAGAGACTTGGCTGTGGAGTGACTATGTTGCTGGGTAGGTCCTGGTCCTGGGTAAAGAAGTTGTTGTTTTTTATTGGATTAATGGTCATCCACCGCAAGAGGGGGTTATCACAATCAACCGCTATCACCCATGAACCACTACTACAGCAACGTCTTGTTCTGGTAAAATCTCCTGCCTGAAATATGGGGGAAACTAGTGGGCATGCGCCAGTTCTGTACTCAAATATTTTTATCATTATTTTGTATTTATTTCTGGTAATGAAACCAAGGATTCCTCAGCAGTGCCCTAGGCACTGTAGCTCACAAGCCTGAAGAAACCTGTAGAGAGAAGACAACGAGAAGAAATTACAGTTTTTGAGGTGGGAGGAAAACCCCAGAAGAATATTCTGCCGAAAACCCACGGAATCAGGTAGGGACTGAAAACCCATTCCACATGTGGACCAGGGCAGGAATGGAACCCGGATCACAGCGGTGGAACGAGAGGAAAGAACCGCTGCACCATTCTGACTCCCCTTATGGTCCATTTTCGGTTCACGCACACATAAAAAAGAGCTGCCATGCCAGCTGTTTGGCACTTTATGTCATATGACGCTTACATTAGGCAAAACAGGTGCACACGCATGACACAACCAGTACGACATTCCCAAGATGCTTTTGTGATAGCGGTACGGTTTGTGGGTGAAAGCGGTTCATTGTGATAATGTCCTCTTGTGGTGGGCAATCATGTATCCAACATACAACCACAATGTCTTGCCCAAGCCTGGGTAGGTCCATTGTAAAACAGTCTCACAAAACAAATTTCATTGCAGAATGAGGTAGAGTTAGAGTAGATTTCCATAAACAGTAACACAGTTCGTAGATGTGCCTACCAGGTGTGCGCGCATTACACAACCAGTGAAAGATTCCCAAGACGTTTTGTGATAGCGGTACGGGAATAGTGTTTCGTTATGATAAGGCCCTCTTGTGGCCGGCGATCATGTATCCAATGTACAGCAACAGTGTATTGCACCAAGACTGGGTAGATCCATTGTAAAAACTGTGACCCTGGTCATGGTGCCTCTACTGCTGTCACTGACCCTGGTCACAGTGCCTCTATTGCTGTCACTGACCCTTGCTACGGTGCCTCTACTGCTGTCACTGGCCCATGTTACGGTGCCTCTACTGCTGTCACTGACCCTGGTCACAGTGTCTCTACTGCTGTCACTAACCCTGGTCACAGTGCCTCTACTGCTGTCACTGACCCTGGTCAGAATGCCTCTACTGCTGTTACTGGCCCTTGTTATGGTGCCTCTACTGCTGTCACTGGCCCTTGTTACGGTGCCTCTACTCCTGTCATTGACCCTGGTCACAGTACCTCTACTGCTGTCATTGACCCTGGTCAGAGTGCCTCTGACCCTGGTCACAGTGCCTCTACTGCTGTCTTTAACACTGGTCACAATGCATCTACTGCTGTCATTGACCCTGGTCACAGTGCCTCTTCTGCTGTCATTGACCCTGGTCATGATACCTCTACTGCTGTCATTGACCCTGATCACAGTGTCTCTATTGTTTTCACTGACCCTGATCACAGAGCCTCTACTGTCCTCTCAGTGTTAGGAGTTCAATTTTGTGTTTTCAATTATATCCCATCCTGAAGATCGTCTGAAGTAACAAGAAAATCTGTGCAGTTCTCCCAAACTTTTGTTTGATTGATGTGTTCACGGATTTATGCTCGGAAAGACTGAAGGAATGAAAGAATATTTGCATGAGTATAAACTGTTCCATTATTCGGACATGGTATAGTTCCACTGGAATAAGCTGATCCATGTACTAAGGGTCCTTGAATGAGGCAAGTTGGATCCTGTTCTATTTCTTCTCAGATTATGCTCGTGCTGGGGTTATGTTTGACGGCATGGCAAAAGCTGCCCCAGCGGCCGCAGATGGAGCAGCTGATGAGTCAGCTATTGTACCTAATCAAGCGCCACCAACGCCTCGCGTTCGTACTGAATTCCCAGAGACTTGGCTGTGGAGTGACTATGTTGCTGGGTAGGTCCTGGTCTTGGGTCAATATAGTGCCATTGTATATTGGATACGCGATTACCTGTTTCAAAAGGGCGTTATCACACCGAACGGCTTTCACCTGCAAACCGCTATCACAACAATGTCTTGGGAGCCTTGTAATATATCCCCCTGACACATTGGGGAAACTAGTGGGCATGCGCTACTTCTGTACTCAAATATTATTATTATTATACTTATTATTATTATTATTATATTATGACATTATTTCTGGTAATGATACCATGGATTCCTCGAAAATGCCCTAGGCACTGTAGCTCGAAAGCCTGAAGAAACCTGTAGAGAGAAGACAATGAGAAGAAACTACAGTTTTAGAGGGTGTGAGGAAAACCCCAAAAGAATCGGGGCCCAATTCATGGCTCCCCTTTATACTGTTAGCGAATAATCCCTGCTTACTGTAGCAAAAAATGCTGTGCTTAGGGTAAGTGCATTTCACTGCTTAGCAAAAAATTTTGGCTTGTGCGCATGCGTACATCCTGTAACTAAGGATTCTGTGCTTACAGGGTTAGTGCAGAATTTTTCTGCTGGTGCTCTTGGCAAACAAAGGTGATCATAAGCGCCAATTTCTGTGGTTAGCAGAGCCGTGAAAACCCACCCCACGTGTGGAGCAGGGCAGGAATGGAACCCGGTTCACAGCGGTGGAAGGCGAGGAAAGAACCGCTGCACCAACCTGACCCCCCCCCCCCCCTTATGGTTCACGCCAAAAAATGAGGGGCCACAAAGTTGCACAGCAGTCTGGTAGCTTTTTGAATGTTACGGGCTGGAAGTTTTAGTGCCAGCTGTTTGGCGCTTCATGTCGTTACGATGCATACATTAGGCAAAACAGGGGCGGGCTCAACACGATTGGTACAAGATTCCCAAGATGCTTTTGTGATAGCGGTACGGTTTGTGGGTGATAGCGGTTCATTGTGATAATGTCCTCTTGTGGTGGGCGATCATGTATCCAATATACAACCACAATGTCTTGCCCAAGCCTGGGTAGGTCCATTGTAAAACAGTCTCAAAAAACAAATTACATTTTCGAATGCGTTAGAAACAGCAAAACAGTTTATACATTTGCCATTCTTTTATCACAAATAAATATTGATTCGGTGGCAGTGGTGTGGTGCAGTTGTTTGGCACTTGTACGTTTTTATTGCATGCGTGAAAGGAAATAAATCATTCATATTGTTTTTGTAAGTGCTGTTGTTTGTTTTTCCGATGCTTGATTTTGATGGGGGAAAAAACACTTGTCTGTGTAATGTCATGTAAGCTGGTGAAGTGCTCATGTCTTGCACATCTTAAAGCATTCCACTGCACAATGTGATTGTATTTTACCGTCTTTATGACTATCGAAATTTGAGAAGATTGTCCATTCAAGGAATATGTTCTTATGTTACTCGGAGAACGCAGACAACACAAGTGGAATTGTCATTTCATCAGATAAAACCATTATTTCCCAGTGATTAAAAGATAGATACTCATTGGATTTGTTCAAAATCAGAGTGTTTACATTATGTGCAAAGGGAGTAGTTCATTTTCCCTTGCCTACTTCCCTGCCGTCTTTCCCTGCAGAGATGACGGTCGAGTCCGAGTGTCTTCCACTGTACCTGATACTATTACCTCATGGGTGGCCAGCGCATTCTCCATGTCGACACAGAAGGGGATTGGTGTGGCTGATCCCACTGCTAAGGTAACAGTGACTTTTGGGCTCTTGCAGCATTATGAAAGGAAGTGTAATGTCCTTAACAGAGCCAGTTAATCGTGATATCTAATGAATGATTCAGAGAAATGATCCAAAACTCCTAGTCTGTAATCTCCTTGACCATTACTAGAGGATGGATGTATAAGACATGAAAAAGTCATTTTCAGGTTGATTCACTGAGCTCTTAAAAACATTACACTGAACCATGTCAACGCTTGCGCACACCCATACACTGATTCGCCGAATTATTAACGAACTATGTACAGAAATTTCCAAAAATGTGTCACTAGACGCATCTTTGGAAATGGCCCTTACTCAGTCTTACTCAGTCTTTCTACAAAATGAGAAAAAAAGCTGCATTTACAATTTAGAAATGTCTAACTTGCATTACGGACGTTACATTCCGAGCCTGCTGACCATTTGAAACAACAAAGTGAAATACTTGCAGTGGAAGAAAATTGTATATATATGGTACAACTCTAGCATAGGCCTTAATAATGCACAACATGACATAACTATTGTAATGTCAGCTGAATCATTTAATGAGTTATAAGCGTCAAATCAGCATCCGAGACACGTATCATTCAGACGATGGCAGCTACGCCATTTCACGCACTGAACCATGTCACACCCATACACTGATTCGCCGAATTAATAACGAACTATGTACAGAAATTTCCGAAAATGTGTCACTAGACGCATCTTTGGAAATGACCTTCTTTTATTGTTTTCTTCAAAATGACAGCATGCCAGAAAGAATAATTTCACATGGAGTTCAGCACCATTACTATCTTTAAACCAAGTATGCTTTTCAACAATAATTTGGTCAATTTTTGATAGCTGCAAATGATATATAGCACCTTTAAGAGTTGATCATTATCTGCAGCACCTAACTGTCCTCACATTTAGTAATGACATTTTGTTTTGTCTCTCTCCCTAGGTGAAAGTGTTCAGACCATTCTTTGTCTCGCTGACACTACCCTACTCGGTGATCCGCGGGGAAAAAGTGGTTTTACAGGCTACGGTCTTCAACTACCTGGCCTTCCCCGTACAGGTAACAAAGACAGCTTTGAATATACAGAAAGACTAAACTTACTTATGAGGAATGATAATGATAAAAATAGTGTTGAGTCTTTGAAAAATATACAAGATCAACTACTTGTATTTCTTGATTATTGGTAAACAAACATAATGAACTAGTGGAGAACGTGAAACGCCACGCCTTCTACTAAAAAAAAAAGTTTTGTGAATATGTAGGCTTTTTAATTCACTTTTTTTGTTTGAAGACATTGTTTTGTTCCAAAGAGCATTCAAAATTTGCATTTCTCAAACAAGCTTTTTGCTGCTTTTGGTAATATGTAGGGTGACAATAAGCTTGGCATAGGTTGGCTCAAGTTCAAGTAAAAGAAAGCTAGTTGTGAAAATGATTACCAAGAGATTATCTGAGATTTAATAAAAGTTGTTTCTTTTTGTTGTTGTTGGTATCTTTATCAGGCAACAGTCACTTTAACTGGGTCGGTGGAATTCCAAAGCTTGAGCTACGATGAGAATGCTTCGGAAAAAGTTTCCAACGCAGATCAGGTAAATTCATGATAAAATATCAGGGGAGGGATCAACATTTGGACTGATGTTCTCATTGCCTTTTAATTATTTCCATTTGGATCTGATGGTTATAATTTGGAATCGTGCTTCAAAAGCAGTTCAGTTTAAAGGAAATATACAACATTTGCAAACATCAAAATACAAAACTACCAAGTTATTATGAAATACCTTACTTTACTGTAAGTGAATCATAGTCTCAAGCATCCTGTGAAATCATGGCACCTGGGGTGGTGTCATTTTCAAGAAAAGTGGAATTTTTGTTTCAATTTCCAACGATGGTTGGCTGACCATCATTGGAAAAAACTGACTTTTCTTCAAATACTGCCCCCAATTTACCAAATGAAGTTAATCCACATTTTGTTTGCAATCGGTTACACATCCCTGAATGGGTGCAAGCCAGCTAGTCTGGTTCCCTGACCTGACAATTCTGCCAACATCTTTAAATTGCTCCGTTTCGTCTGAAGTAGGGTCAAGGAACCAGACTACAAGAACAGCAATTTTTTTTTTCTTGGTTTTTCCAGCATCTTTGAACACAAAACATTAAACAGGTCAGTGTAACAATATTTGCTATAAAATACTAACTCCCAAATCCATCCATTTCTAAAAAATTACAGCAAAAGCAAATGTTGTATGTTACCTTTAATTCAAATTTGTGGGTTTTTTTTTTTTTTGCTATTAGAGCTAGCTTGACCAGAATGCACACTTTGCCAGCAAGAGGTCATGGTTTCGAGTCTTACCCAAGCAAGCCTGTCCTTTTTCCCAATCCAGCTCTCAGAGAGCAGTGATTATACAGAACTTAAATAACTATAGTGGTAATGGCTGAACCCAATTTTAAACTTTGCAACTCCCAACTGTAGAAATTACTTGAAAGTCATTCACAGTAGTAGTTCCTGTAGTTACATTATAAGTCAAACCAACCAGCTGAACCCGGGAAAGCTTGGTGGTTGATTGGTTATGACGTCTGCACTTATCAGCAGAGCTTGTGATTACAAGTTATTCCTGTGAAAGGCAAATTACAATAGTAGAATTATTCTTCTTTTTGCTCAGGTCCAATCAGTGAAGGTACCAGCCAGCGGAGGTACGACCGTCTATTTCCCCATACTCCCTCAGAAGCTCGGCATGGTTGACCTGTCGGTCCGTGCAACCACCGACAAGGCTGCTGATGCCGTGGTTAGACAACTCCTGGTGGAGGTTGGTCAATATTTCAGCTTCTCGAGGAAACTGGGCGAATTCTCAACAACACTGGTTATTTTAACACTAGGGCTGTTTAATAATTTTGACCAAAAAGAAAAAAAATAGTTTCTCGTCCAGGCTTTTTGAAAAAAAGGAAGGAGGCAGGTTTTTTTCCCCAACATGGCGGAGTTTCCAACATGGCAGATTGTCCAAGATGGCAGATGGATTCTTCCATTTTCTTAACTCTTTTGCTGATGAGCTACTATTTTGTTACAAAAAAAAATACAAATATATCTCAAACATTTGATTACAAAAAATAACAAAAAGGAAATGGGCGGAAAAAGGAAGTTTGAGAAAGTGGTTAATTTTTTTAATTGGCCTCACAGGCCTGAAGGTTAAAGATAGCGATCGGGGAGGAAGAATTTTAAAATACGGCCAAAGTCTTTGGTGTAATTGGGAAACACAGTGTTCACACTGTTTTAGATGCTCCCTTACAGTGGATATAATATGATGTTTATGGTGTTTTTTCTTCTTAGCCGGAAGGCATTCCCACCTCATTCTCGGAGCCAGTCTTCATCGACTTCAATACAACCCAGGGTAGACTGTCCAAGGATTTCACCTTTGGCTTCCCCAAGGATCTCTTGGTCGCAGGATCAGTGCGTGCTCAGCTGACTGTCACAGGTCGGTTTAATAATCATGAAAGTAATACTTGCTTCGTTGACTTAGGGGGACATGGGGCAGGGGGCCATTGGCCCATTACACTCCCCTTTTAAGCTTGGTGCCCCCTCCCCCAAGCTTGTACCCCCTCCTCATAGCTTGTGTCCCTTCTCCTGGTCAAAGCTTGTGTCCTGCCCCCTTCCCCTCTCTTTAAAGCTTGTGTTCCCCCTTTGAAGCTTGTGTCCTCTCTGTACCCCTCCCCGCAAAGCTTGTTTCTCCCCCCCCAAGCATGTAGTCTCCCTCGTCCCCCCCTCCTTCATGAGAGTTTTTTATTGTTAAAAAACATTGATTCCCCCCCCCCCAAAAAAAAATGAGGCCACTATATTTTAGTGCCCCCCCTTGCAAATTGTACACTACGGTATCCTTTCTTTAATTTATAATCTCTAGGGCTTTTCTTGTAACTTACGCCTTCCCAAAAGCACCACTATCCAACACAGGTTTAATATAGTGTCTTTTTTCAGGTGCAAAGATTTCAGAGGATTTAGGGATGTTCCTTGAAAATGAAATCACCCCCTCCCACCAAAAACAACAAAAGTTGAGACTTCAAGCTTGCTGATTTTGTATTTCACGGTTTCTTATATGTGTGGATACCTTTTCTTTTTGAATATTTCAAATCAGTATTCCAACTGCACATGTGCATAACAAGAATCAACGATTATTGCTTAGGCATAAATGCAACAGATATATGCACACACGTATCTATGGTGGACATGGCAACTGACGGTGCATTCTGCAATTTGTCATGCAATCAAAAGGATGCTGGAAAAATTGTTCGCACAAAGTTTTGGGCATACAAAACACCTAACAAAACTTCGGTGTCAAAAATTTTGTGAAATTTTGTGCTTACTTCAAAACACGATTCAGAGCAATTTCTACGATTTTGCACACAAACAGATAATTGTTTATCCCCAACGGAAAATCGTCTAATTTTGATGTGCACATGTGCAGTTGGAAATCGTACTGGCTTATTGGTTGACGGTTTATCCTTGGCATCTTTGAAGACTTATGGAGTTTGATGTTCGATCTTCTTATAGGTGACATCATGGGTCCTACCATGAACGGTTTGGACAAACTCCTGCAGCTACCCTACGGCTGTGGTGAGCAGACCATGCTGTCCTTTGCTCCCAATGTCTTCATTTATTCCTACCTGACAAACACTGGCCAGAACAACCCAAGTATTATGCAGAAAGCTAAGGACTTCACGACAAGAGGTATGAGCATATTTTATTGGTTATTTTTTCCTCGAGAGAAATTAAAACATTAAAATTTCTTTAAAAATTACAGTTAGAAAATGTGCGGTGTTCTGGCAAAATGAGACGGAACTGAAAAATTAAAAAAATAGTTGGGGGTGATTTATTTTGATTTTCAAATTTATTGATTTCTGTAATCTTTGATATTTGTTGTGTCCGTGCAACAAAGTGGTATCTCCTCAAATGGTGTGTGACGTCATGTAAGTAAAACGCGAGTTTTTAATGCAAAAGGTTGTATCTCGCTTTAAAAACCCAGATGTACACACAAAGTCAATGGACGTCGCGATACGCAAGATACGACCTTTTTGCACAGAGCGTATTCGTGTGAGATACGCTTTTTTTTTTCAGATTCAAGTTACGACTTTGTTGTACTGACGCGACTATGTCTACTTCACATATTTTAAAGAAATAGTAAAAAAAGTGTTTTAAGGACAAACAATTGGCATCTTTCATTTTTGTGGACTACAAACAGTCAACTTTAAAGGCTTTTTTCTCAGTATTTTTTGTTGTTGACATTTTGATATGAGCAAACTTTAAACAGCCGTAACTTGTCAACAATACCCGCAAACCCTCATTTCGACCTCTGCCCAAGTTCTGTCTCATTTTGTCAGATGGCCTCACAAATTATGTAGTTACTTAAAGCAGCAGTTGAAATCAAAATTTGCCGATAATATGTTAATAATTTAACTTTCTCCAAAGGTTACCAGCGTGAGTTGACCTATCAGCACGACGATCACTCCTTCAGCGCTTTTGGTAACAGCGACCCCTCCGGAAGCTCTTGGCTGACGGCCTTCGTCATCAAAAGCTTCGCTTCGGCCAAACCCTTCGTCTACATTGACTCGTCCGTGGTGCAGCAGTCTATCCAGTGGTTGATATCGCAGCAGACGAGAGATGGAATCTTTCAAGAACCTGGAAAAGTCATCCACACCGATATGCAGGTTAGTATCGGGTCCGTGCACAGCCAACTGAGGGCGCTGTTTGGTAATGAGACCCACGGGAATGGAGTTTATTTGTCTCTGTATTAGGCATTTGTTCAAACATTGACGTTGAAACTATTGTGAATCGATAACTTTAATACAATGAAAAATCTGACATCAAGATCCATTTAATCGATTATGAGATAACAAGTAGGTAAATTCTAACACGGGAGTTTGTGACTAGACTAGTGTTAGGTACCAAGAGCAAGTTCGATCAAGGACCAATGGTCAACTATTGGTTGGTTAGTGACATACCTACAATCCTGGCCAAATCTCGCTGGGCCTCCAACCCCCCGGCCCCCGTTCAATGTTGTCTCTCATTGCACGGTGTATGCTCCATCAGCTGGAGAGAACAACATTGACCGGGGGAGCGGGGGAGTGGGTGACCGTGGCAGGCTCAGGAAGTGTCCCAACCATTTTGGCCGGGATTGTAGCTCATGCGCACTGATGTTGAAGTGCGAACAACTATGGTCAAACTATTAAAAAATTGTCATGTCAACGACCGTAAGAAAATGGTGGTCGTACAATTTTTCATCACTGGATGTTTTTGTTTATTTATACAAATTACTGATTGTGTAGTTAAGGACCCCATTATTATTGGACAATGGTGACAAAAGTGACAGAAGTTTAAATTAACATGGAAAAACTATGCAATGAAAATGAAATTTAGCACTCACAGTTTCGTTTTTCTGCTGTTTTTGTTGATAGTTGGTTCCCTCTGCACTATGCTATGAACATTGCTATTGATAACATCAGCTACAAATTGTTTCGCAACCAACCATGGTAGGCTGGTCCTGAATAGTCGACTAGACTAGTCCAACCTTCGTTGCCTAGCGTGCGTTCGATCAGAGTTAGTCGAACTATGGTTAACTATGGTACTTAATCGAACTTTCCCCAAGACATTCACATTTAAAGTGAACTGGCGAGACTTGTACACTCTACGAACTTTGTGCACTGACAGTAGAGGGCGCTTTTTCGACAGGACACACCGTGTGTGCACGCTGGTTCGCGCCCGCATGGCGCAAAGTACGCACGACTCATTTTTTTTCTTCTTAATTTGCAAAAAGCCATATTGCATCTTCATGCAAACATCAAGCGTTGTTGGCAATACGTTTGAATATCCTCCCAGTGGTCTCCCCCAACTCTCCCTTTGTAACCGTTGAGGGGGTACTTGCGCACGGAGCCCATTATCATAATTAACAGGTGCTCGTCTGAGCAGATGAATAATTGAATAATAACTATGAAGGCTGAGCATTTAATGATTTCATCTTGTTTCATGTCTTCCTAGGGTGGTGTTTCATCCACAGTGACGATGACAGCCTATGTGTTGATTGCGCTCAAGGAGGTTCAAGTTCAGAGAGTACATTTGGACCTGCCTCAGGTAAAATTGTACAACTGATCTTTCCCTGAAACCACTTGATTACGTAACTGTGGCCAGGGCAGGACGTTGGCACAGCAACAGCATCGAGCAGCTGTAGCAGAGATGGCCACTCACTACAGAACGGTCGTCTTTTTTGCTGACTTTCCAAAAGAGATACATTGTGGCAAAATGGCATTTGGAAACCTGTAACTCGCGTTTGTGTGCTGACCGGTGTTGTAGTCGATTTCATCACAAGTCCATCACAAGTCCTTCAGTGACAAGTCAAGTCACGAGCTATTGAAATGAAGTCTTACCAAAGCATTCCTTTGTCATTGTTCATCCCGGCCGTTACTCGTTACTGGATTCGTGAAAGGACTTGTGAAAGGACTTATGATGGACTGGACTGCAATGCTGGTGCTGGCAATGAGGATCCAAACAGTTAACATCATTGAGCCGAGTAAATGCCAAAAATCTAACGACAAAATTCATCGCTCCTCGCAACCCATTCAGTTTGCATGGCCGGATCGTTGTTACGCAGGTAGCGTGATCTAGCGCAGAGGAAAGTTGGGTCACCCGTATCTCCAATGACGAATATTGGTATGATGGCATTGCATACATCAGTAATCATAGATTCTGTGCTTACAGTATTAGCACAGAATATCTCTGCTAGCCCTGTAAGCACAGAATTCTGCGGCTAGCAAAACCATGGAGTAAGGTTGCGGTTGGTACTGGTCAGAGTGGCTTCTTATAAAGCAAAATGTAACATTTCAGAACAAGCTGAGAATTCTTTGCTAATATTTGACTCATATTTTTCTCAAATTCCTGGTCATTTTGACAGACATTCTGGGACAGTCTTGATAGATCCGCCGGCCTCGCTAGGGGTTACCTAGAGAATCAGTACGACAGCATCTCCAACGATGTGTATGCATTGTCTCTGGTGACCTATGCCCTGACGCTGGCCGAGACCTCAGATTCAAGATTCTTTGATGCTTTCCAAAGAATGGCTGTTGTACAAGGTAAGAATCAAACAGAATAACCCATTAGCAATTGTACTACATTGTATTACATTGTATTACATTGTATTACATTGTGGTTATTCAGTAATGAGCCCATAAAAGCATAGAGTGCTTGGGTGGTTTGGGGTGACCGGCAGAGCTGTTTGCGGCAGTGCAGTGACTAATGGTTTGATGAACTAATATGAAATTTGTTGGTACTTTGAGATCTGCAGGTTGCAGATTTGAATTAAAGGACAGGATATTATGGGTTGTATTGACGTTTAGATGTTGTTAGACTCCGTTTTATCAAACAATGTGATATTTTTCCCTTTCCACATTCATCTCCCTTTAATAGTTAGATAGGATAGGTACATAGTTCTTTAAGTGAGGTCTGTCCTGATGCGGCCTAAGAACAAATTTTCAAGATACTTTTAAGAAACTTTGCTTGACAACCCTTGTTTTGTAATCACTGTCCAGACGGAGTGAAGCACTGGGAAGACCCCTCCACAGCCGGTGAGCAAGTTGACCAGTGGTTCTGCTATTATTACTCTCCGCCGTCAGCCGATATTGAGATGACTGGTTACGCCTTGCTGACACACTTGGCCAGGAACGAGCTGGCTGAAGCCGCCCCGGTAGCACGCTGGCTGACTGATCAGAGAAACGAATATGGAGGCTACGGTTCCACCCAGGTTGGTGAATTAATTTGAACTGATGGAACCATGATCAGAAATGTGAACTGCATAACATGAGACCTAGCTGCTTACACGAAACCTGGACACAATTTGCAGAAGTTTTTCTCTTTTTTTGCACAAAGGGCATGTAAAGTCATTTTGGAGTGAAATTGACCATTCTGAGGTTTTGAGATTTTCCGAATCTGTAACTATACATTTACAACCTCCCAAAATATGAATGTAATCCATCATACAGAAGTGTGGGTTTTTGGGTTGATTTAGTGAAAAAAAATGTGTATAGAAATGCATACAAAAGCATTTAAATATGCAGGTTTATCTCCAAGGGCACCAAACCTAAGATCTTTAAGACTTCAGTGGAATCCATCCTCTACGGACCCTGATCAAACAAATCTCTACATCCATTGATGGCAATGGAAGGTCATATATCATTGTGAAGCTGAAAACCTCAGGAATTTGAGAATGTCAAAACCTTGAACATTACAGTATGCCATTTTCTTTATGTGTAAGGAACGATGCGATTGGACTACAGTTTTATCTTTATGCCTATTCGTTTTTCTGTTTATTTAAAGGGTAATTATGATTGGTATATTTTTAATTTGTTGGAGGGACACCGTGATTGGTCTACTTTTTTCCATTTTTATGCATATTCATATTTTTGTTTGTTTGAAGGACACAGTGATTGGTGTACTTTTTTGTCACCTTCATGCATATTCATTTTTCTGTTTTGGTAGGACACCGTGATTGGTCTACAAGCCTTGTCAGCTTACGCCAGCCGTCTGAGTTCAACTCCCAAGAACATCGTCATGGATGTGACAGCGACTGACTTGGCAGACTACAGCAGTAGGGTTACTCTCAATGATGACAACTCCATAGTCCTGCAGAAGATTGAGGTAATTCAACCCTTTCTGTACCATGGGCGACTAAAAAACCACACACACAGAATTGTGCAGATGTGAAGTGTTATCCATACACCACAGAAAATTACCTCAAAGGAATTTGAAGTGTGGCTGCTGACTCCATGAGCAAATGTGATTTGTCGAAATCTAAAGTGTTATCTAGAGGGTTAAGTAGCTTTGTAATGCAAAGCAAGTGTCATCAGCTTAGAGATGTTCCTTCCTTTTTTCTTTTTTTTTAGCTACCGGTTTCTTCAGGCACCATTCAGACCACAGTGTCAGGCACCGGATCATGTTTGATGCAGTTCTCCGCATTCTACAATCTAGCTGAAGTCTTGGTACGTCCGTCGTTTGAGCTGACGGTGTCCATGCTTGATATCAACAAGAACACTGTCAACATTGTGGCGTGCGGAAGGTAATAAAAACGGAAGAATTGAATTCCAGAAAATGTCTTTGATATTGAACATTTCTGTCTGGCACAGAGTAGCCAAGTAATAATATTAATAAATGGGAAATTCCAGCGTTAGATGAAAGGAAGTATAATGTCTGTGACAGAGCCAATTGACCATGATATCTAATTAATGATTCAGAGAAATGATCCAAAACTCCTAGTCTGTAATCTCTTTGCCCATTACTACATTTTCAGGTTGTCACTGAGCTCTTAAAAGCTGTCACTGACACTAAATAATGCTGGAATTGCCCAAATAATAATAATAATAAAGTCTTATATAGCGACATACTCCGTGAAAAAAAACCACAATTATTCATAAAAATAATGAGACATAAAAACCAAAAACCTTTAAACGAATTTTCACAAGAAAATTGTTACTGTTTAAAACTACGAGTTGTATCAAAATCAAATCAACAGAAATGTTTAACATGAAATTAAAATTGAAAAAAAATCTTGCTGGTTTTAGGTCATATGTGTCAAATAGGTGCATGTATGAGAATATGACTATGAAAGTTATCAATGACTTTCACAATGCACGCAAAGGTCTCCTATAATCTATATATATAAGAGAGAGTTTAACTCGGCCTCCGAGACGATGTTTGCTCATGAAAGGATCCGAGACCGCGGGCTCCCGCGGCGCCAAAATCGCTCCACGTCCGTGGAAAAATACGGAGGGTGTCTTCCGCCGGGTCGGACACTTCGGGTCGTCCTGATTTTCCCGTACGGACCGGCGATCCTTTTCGTCTATTTTTTGTGACAGCATTTTGCACAGGAATTTTCCGTCGTGTGCGCTTTCACGTTGACTGCCTGGCCGCCCCCTGTGCTGGCTTTTCTGCGAGTCTAGACTGTGCGAGGTCAGCGAGGTCAACGTAGGGGTTTCGTTTACGTGTTCTACTCGGCCTTACTGCCAAAGCGTTCACCAAATTGTGATATGGGGTGACCTTGGTAAAATATTTTTTCTCCATGGTGCGTGGCCACCGAGTGCCCCTATTCTTTCATATGCTTCGCTTGCCGCCCCTGCGCCGAGTGCAACGAATACTCAGAAGGACTACACATTAAGTATGCCTTGCGCGGTCTGACCAATCGAAAGTCTACACTGCGTAGTATATCCGGGCTATGCAAAACTGTCGATGGCAACGCGTACTGCAGCCTGCTCCACACCCTGGAAACGAGGTTGGGTCTACGGTGCTCGCTATTTGCATGATTTGAAGCACAAGCATGTGAGTGACGTGTATAGTGCTCTGTTGCTTCCATCGTGTGTTAATACAGCTCCATGCTTCGCTTCCACCAAGGCTGAGCGTTGTGAGTTCGCTGCCCGCCACAGTGTTGCGTTATAATTTCGGGGGCCTGTCTGGGATCAACGAAGGATCGATGCATTGCTTCAAACATCGCGATCTTGAACGCAGTCACACAAAAAATCAACGAAAATGTGTCCGATCCGGCGGAAGACACCCTCCACATTTTTCCACGGACGTGGAGCGATTTTGGCGTCGCGAAATACCGCCGTCTCAGATCGTTTCAGGAGCAAACATTTCTCGGAGGCCGAGTAAAATTTGCTCTTATATAGATGGTTGACCCAAGTTGAATAACAGTTGACTCGACAAGTTCCTCGCAGACAGTCTCGCAAATTGTAAGACGTTCAAGTTTACGTTTGTTGAAGAGTCCAATATACTGAAACTTAATTATGACCTTCTTAATCAGCCTTCGCCTGTGTACTACGGCAAGCCTTTCAAGTACGTTTTCTCACAAATGCCACTGCCTCACAAAATGCCAATTTAACAGACCAAAGGGAACATTTACAGACTGTTGCCATGGTACATAATTATCATGGGCGTCAATCGGTGGGGGACGGGGAACCCCTCCACCCCCCCCCCCCCCCATTTTAAAGCGGTGGAGACTTTTTTGGTCCCCCCCCCCCCACTTTTCTTCCCCGAATAAAAATTGTAGCTACTACATGTATAATGATTCCATTACTCAGAATAGCTGATTCAATGACACCAAACTCGAAAATGATGTTTAAAAGTTTTCCAAATGCGACTGCCTCACAAAAAGCCAATTTAACAGACCAACGGCAACATTTACAGATAGTTGCCATGGTACATAATTATCATGTGCGTAAATCGACGGGGGACAGGGGACCCCCCCCCCCCCCACACACACACACACACATACACACCCACATTTTGAGGGGGGACATTGTTTGGTCTCCCCCCCCCACACTTTTTCTTCCCCGAATAAAAATATTGTAGCCTACAATAATGATTCTATTGCTCAGAATACATGTAGATGATTCAATTACTCAAAACTTTCACAGATGATCTTTTGTTCAAATTGGTTTTAGTGATCAGAAATTGCCTCAGATCACACCACAGAAATTGATATTCTTTAACTGCATGTCTCACCAACTATATCCCCCATTTACATTTAACTCCCCACATTTTCATCCCCAACACTACGCCCTACCCGATCTATGATCGGGTAAACCAGCTTGTTACCTATATCACTTAGTCGTGTTATATTCAGATTATTTATCTGAAGTCAAGCAAGTTGCATATGAAAGTATGAGACTCTATTCTACTGTGGGGTACTGTGGCCTCGTGGTTAAGGGCACTGATTCGTGGTCTGCGGGTAAAGCTGCAGGTTGTGGGTTCAAGTCCTGGCGGGGTCATGGTGCATGTGCCCTTGGGCAAGGCACTTTGTCACTCATTGCTTCTCTCCGCCCAGGAGTAAATGGGTACCTGTGAGGGCAGAGATGGTTATTGTGATTGAATTAGCTTCCTTGCGCCTAACAGGCAGCATCGAGCTGTATACTCCCCAGGGAGCTGAGATGGTATTTGGAATGTTTCATGTGCCCAATGAGCAGGGGTAATAATGACGTAGCGCCTTGAGCACCAGTCCTGGTGGATACGTGCGCTTTATAAATATCCACTATTATTATTATTATTATTACTGATTCAAGACATCAAAACTTTAACAGGAAAATAGTTTATAGTGCTACTGAAAAAGTCTTGAATATTTCATATGCATCAAAGATTATGAATACAGGCGTTATGGATTTTCATTGCTAAATATTTTGTTCTTTGCTAACATCATGACTGTGGGTGTGATCCCTGGCTACATGGCATATGCAGGTTTATGGCTCTTGACGACATCCCTTGAACAACGACATTGACAAAATGGGGAACCACCATAGGGCTGGATAGCTCAGCTGGTAGAGCACCGGAACGGCAATCCGGATGTCGTAGGTTCAAATCCCTCTCCAGTCTATTTCTTCATTCATTTTTTTAAATTGTTTCAAAACAGGTATATTGGAGGGAATGCGGTGACTGGAATGGCCATGATTGAGATTGGTCTACCGTCTGGTTTCTATGCCGACGAGGGTGCATTGACCAATGAGGTCCAGGCGAAGGAGAACCTTCAGAAATACGAGCTTGGGAAACGGACCGTCTACCTGTACTTGGAATCAGTAAGTAATCATTGGATTGGATGTCCTAGACCATCCTACATTCTACAGTTGTTAATTTCTTACCTTGGATATATTTCTTAGTGAATCATAAGAGGTTTGTTTAAAAGACCTTATTTTTGCTGGCGATGGTACAAAACGCTACGTATATCATTTCGCAAGCAGCTAACAACATTGCATCACCGTTCTGACTAGCGCCCCTTGAACAAAATCACTGACAAAATGGGGAACCAACCACATACGGTTGGAGAGCTCAGTTGGTAGAGCACCGGAACGGCAATCCGGAGGTCATAGGTTCAAACTCCACCCAGTCAATTAACAAAAACAAAAAGAAGGAAAGTGATGATGTTTTTGTTTGTTATTTTTGACGTGCAGTTGATGAGAAACACTGACTACTGCTTCAATGTTGTGGCTAGACGGGACAAGATTGTTGCCAATCTCAAGCCGAGTAACGCAGTCATCTATGAGTACTACAAGCCTGGTAAGTGTTAGCATGTTGAATACTTTGTTATCCGACGTGATTTTGGATAAAAGAACTTTGAAATGAATGAGGTCAACATACAACCTTGGCATTTTGCACATAAACGCGCCGAGATGCAACATTTTAGCTTGCACGCATTTGCTCGTACTTGGTACTTGGTTGGTTCTTCTCCTAAGGACTTCCACAAGGGAGTATAACTAGGAGGACAGAAACACCGGGGCAAACCCCTTCTCTTAGCGATAAGTGTTACTGGGTTCTTTTACGTGCGTTAGGCCTTATACAACACACGAGACATTCGGCTTAATGTCCCATCCGAAGGACGAAGCAATAATGGTTAAGTGCCTTGCTTAAGGACACAAGTGTCCACCCGGCAGGCTCGAACCCACACCACTGTTGCCTCTGAAACACGAGAGCATGACACGACCATATGACTTTAATCAATAATGTCATAATGACGCAATATTTTTCAGTGAAACTCTCCTGTAATAATCTATGGGTGAATCGAAATAAAATTACCAAAAAAACAAAAAAAACTGAATTTAAACAAATTGGAAAGTTTTTGATAAAAAAGATGACGTTTTTGCACTGACACGATAAGGACAGCTACAGGTCGCGTGTGAGGGTAAGAACTAAGAATCCACATAATGTAAAAGAGACAAGATTTCGTAGGAGTCCAAATTTCATACTACTCCATACATGAAATTGAAGGTATTTGATTCAGTCTTTTCATCTTGACCATCAGGCGATCAGACCGTGGTGAGTTACAGCTCCAGGTCGCTGTCGGAGGCCTCCGTTTGTCAAACCTGCCCCACCTGCTGCGGGATGGAACCCGATAACGGAGGAAGCCACCTCACTGGACAACTCCTGCTCATCACCATGGCAACGCTTCTCTCTCTTCTGTACTGAGAGGTTTCGAGTATCACAAACCTGAAATGGATCTAAAGCTTGAATTCGTTTCAAAACTATCGCTTGATAATTATACTTCACAGTGACTGCAAAATGCACCAGTATGCTGCTCAGTCGTTTAATGGAAGCGACCTATAATGCTTACATTTTGTTGTAGAATGAATTACGTTATGTATTGCATTGGTGTAATCTTGTATGAGCTATGTACCTATTTTTGTATCTATATTTATGGATGCTGTTTTCTTTTCCGTGTATACGTACATGTATGTTTGATGTGAAATTTTAGTAAGAAGTTACAATTCACAAGTTTATGCTGATCATTCTTTAAAAAATGTGTTTAAATATGAGTGCACAGGCTTTGAAGATATTTTGTACTGAAATTGTATTTGTTACATACTGGGGTCAATTGCATGGCGCTGCTTAACAGTTAGCAGAAAAGTTGTGCTTACTATAGCAGAAACTTGTGCTAACCTTAAGTACTATTTCATGGCGTGAATGTGTTAACAGATGAGTGCATGAAGATTTGTATTGATACGTCAATGATGTAAGCAACGTTTTTCTCCGAGGTAAGCGTGCCTTATGATTTGCTTACTGCTTACGGTCTTCCATGAAATAGACGGATACTCTGTCAGCAGAACATCATAAGCTGAGCAGCGCTATGAAATTTGGCCCTGCTTTGTTCTTAGAAAGCAATTTTGTGTAGATTACTGCTAAAATTGTCTCTTTATAAGACTCAGCGAAACATTTAAAAAGCTCCTTTATATATTAACTCATTGTGTACAGAGTAAAATCGATTACATTTGTGCTGGCTGCTAGGTTGTTGTCAGGCTAGATGTGATGCGGTCAAGCTAAATGAGTCTTTTGTCGACCCTAGTCATTTTTTTTTTTACAAATTTAAAAAGAGCACAATCTCAGCATTACTGCTGTGAAAACCGCATGCTGGTACCATCTTTAGATCAAAAATTATGGAAGTCGGAACACCAAAAGATGTGATGAAGTGATGTGATGAAGTGGTCCTATTTTGGCCTGAATCTCCAAATGAAACTTCTGACAAACGACTCATTTAGCTTGATCGCGTCACATATACTTATTATTGTGGGCCAGTTAGTGCTTTTTAGAAATATTTTGTAATTTGTAAACCAAATATATTACTGTTTGTAAAATTGAGGTGTTAAGGCTTGCATGTACATTTAATTATAAGTATGTAACCATAGTTCGTGTATATTTTGGTCAATTTTCGAGTCAGTTTAATATTCGCATTTTGAACAACTGTGTATGGCACGACCAGGCTAAACCACAAAATCAAACCCGAGCCATACTCCTGTGATTGGAATATTTAAACAGCTTTTTCTGAATGCTGCAATAGTCGTAAGGCCAACAACAACAAAAAGTCGGTTTCTGGTCAGCGCGCGCGTCGATTTTAACCATGCGCGTCAACCTTTTTTTCCTTCTTAAAATTGTCCGCTGTAGCTACAACAGCGCCCTCTATTGCCGCACCTCAAATTTTTGTACCAAGGAATGGGGAAATTGCACCAAGGCAAATCATGGAGGGCACAAAGGTTTATGGAGGACACCAATGTATATGAGGACATCAAAAAAGCAAAAAATAGTACCCACCTTGTCTGTACAGTCCAAGCTTAAAAAAAAATTAAAAAAATAATAAAACGCGTCGCCGCATCAATTCTGGAACTTTGGTCTGACCAGAGACCGACTATTTTTTTTTTGCCTAATGCTTTTTTTTTCATTTCAACATAACAGGAAAAAAATGGAAAAATTTCTAACCAGTTAAAATTGCAACCAAACTGACAACAGACTACAGTGCCATACGCTCTTGTTAGGAACGGACTTCTATATCTTTTTAATTGTTAATAACCAAAGGGTATATAATGGATTTGAATGTAAAGTATTTTTTGGAAGTAATATTGTAATGAATGAATTATACGTACAGCTTGGATATTAAAAAAGTATAGCTCACAAAAAGTCTTGAATTTCCAATGCTTTTGTTAAGATTAATGGCGAGACAAATACACAAAACATTTTCACAACAAAATTAATCACACTCCTTCTTCAATACATTGTGATTTTTTTCCTCATTAATTTCATTGGTTTATTTTCTTCACAAGGCTATCTACTAATTCACTCGACAACGGCTGGTTCGTTTGTCGTACAAAAATTACAGCGAAGGTAATTTAATTAATAGAGCAGTGAACTCTATCATCGCAATCATCGTCAATAACACTTTTTGTCATATTTGTGTACAGTGACAACCAGCCTTACTAATATTGTGCCGTCTTGCAGAAATGAAAACAAAAGAAATAATCATGAAAAGGCTTACTATACTTTGCATAAAACATCAATATTATGCACCTATGTATAATGCACAATTTGCAGTTTTCTGCAAAATCTGGCTTCTGGTAATGTGTGTGTAGTACATGTATACAATCCATACTTGTACGCAATGCTTCTTGTCAAATGGAACAAAGCAAATTGTTAGAGAAACAATCTTCTGATAAATAAGCTCAGAGATCTTTTTTAGAAGAGAACATTCGAAACTGCAAGAAGAATTTCTACTGTTCGCGAGACCATGGAAAGGAAATTCAAATTTCAGATGTTACACTGTCGTTAATGATGCAAAATACAAGGAAAAACAGAGAGCAAAAGCAGAACCAAACACATACATTCACTTAAAGAAGTTACACATACAACCAATAGGTAATCAATAAAATCAATTTTGAAGGGTACGATTTAAGGTAGAAATAGCACATTAAGGGAAATTCCTAATTCTGAGGTCCGAAATAAAAAACAAACCAAAATCACTTTTGCAATTGTTTTCCCCACCCTTAGTCACTCTTCATGTTTTGACCACACATTCCCTATCCGTACCTCATGTCCCCTACATACACACCCTTCCCCCATTAATTCGCTTTGGCTCTGATCTGCGCTCGTTTGGCTGTGACTGCCTGGTATCCAGATTTGATGCTGGTAACCGAACAGCGAGACTGACATGTCTCGCACTGGAGAAAGAAAAGACGGTTCTCTTTGTGAAGGAAGGTGTCTGAGGATCTGCAGGTGTGGCAGGTGACATATTCCTCTGTAGAACAAAAAAAAATGCGGAGAAAAAACTTTGTCACTGTAGTGAAGAAAATTTGTATCAACCCCAAGTCCCTACTGTCTTTTACTAATACTGGATCAAGTCCCCCAAAATCCATCAATCACACTGCTTCCAATGCATGCTTTGCTTCAGGCCTCCAGGCCCAAGTCCATCATACTCCATCGATATTTAGTCAGACCAGGCCTGCAGGGCCAAGTCCCCAAATCCACCAAAATGGGGGGATGGATATTGAGAGTTGGGGGGGGGGGGGGGGTTAGAGTTAAAGTTGCATACCACTTGCTCTCCCAAAAAATGCATTTTTTTCTCCAAATGAATTGTCAATTTGAGCATTTTGTTTTAACGAAAAAACTACTTTATTCTAATTTCGGGCATCTTCAACCCTCTGAAAAAGGACATTCCTTTTGTGCACAAATAACCCGCCCTGCGAGAGCCCATTATTGTCTGGCAGCCAATAATTTGAATTTTGTGAAGAAAGAAATCAAAAAGGCCAAGTCAAAAAATAAACCAGTTTCCCACCCGCTTCCTTTAAAAAAGTGAATTTTTTTTTTATTCACACATTATCAATATATTTTGCCAATATATGTCAATATTTTGTCTCTTTATTCGTTACCGACAAAATTGTAGCCATGTAGAAAGGGTTATGGCTCCTTTGGACAAAATTTTTTATCAGCAAAATAAGTCGCGAAAATTGAAGAATCTATCCGACATCTCGGGGGAAAAAAACAACGCCCGCCTCCTTCATTTTTTTAAAAAGGCCGGACAAGAAACTACTTATTTTTTCCTCAGCCTAACTTAACATGGAGTTTTTTGTTCGATGTCTCATTCAGAATCGGATATTACTTAAAATAGCAATTGAAAATACAGATCTATTTTCGGAGCTGAAACTTGAAAATTTCACGGGGAATGCATCTTTACCCCAGAAACCCCTGTTCTTTAATGCATTACATTGTACATTATGTACATGTATTTGTTCCCGTTGAATTCAAAGAATACAGTGAAGGGGTTTTTGGGCAGCAAGGGAATTAAATGGTTGGGCAGTTTGGGGCGGTACAGGAACCAATGTTTAACAGTTTTGGTTCGAAAGCAAAGGGATCGACAAAACCGATAACATTTTAGAAACCCAGTATTGTCTACTTAAGAAATTTGGTTTGGACGACTTACTGATGTATCTTCGCAGGACGTTCTCCACTTGCTTCTGTGTGAAACGGCCCTTGATAATCAACTGGTTGTTGCCATCGATGGAGCCGCTGGTTCCCATCTCAGCAAGGAGGAAGGACAGTAAGTGCTCTGTGGGTCGATGCAGCCTGAAATGCAGAAGAAATCGTAAACAAGGCTGAGTAGAAATCTCATCTGTGGTAATATTAAGTCTTTGTCAGTTACAGGGGAACTTGTTGACATTAGACGTAGCCGTACCTCGTTACAGACACTCTTACAGCTGCAGCTCGTTACAGAAGCCCGCTTCAAACACGGCTTAAGTTTCTTGTGGATAGCAGTGTGGCCCACTTGTAAGAGCCAAATGATGATTGGCATTTCTGAAACCCAGACTTTGCCTCCAGTTTCGGTTTAATCTCCAGCTTCAAAATCATTAATAAGTCTTCAGTGTTCAAACCAAACTGAAATTATTGAAACAGTGGCCTCATATTCAAGGACTCGATGTCTCTGTAGCAAAAGATGGATTGAGGTCCCCCCTCCCATGTCTAGGGCCTAGAAACTGATGTTTTGAAACCCCAAAGTTGGTTCATGAAAGGACATTCCTGCTGAAGACCTATTATCAACAGACTGTTCACGAAAAAAAAATAAAAAAATTATAAATTGTTTTTCTTTCTGGTAATGAAACCAAGGATTCCTCAAAAGTGCCCTAGGTATTGTAGCTCGAAATCCTAAAGAAACCTGTAGAGGGAAGACAGTAAGACGAAGTTACAGTTTTAGATGTGGCAGGAAAACTGCAGAAGAATATTGTGGGTAAAACCGGAATCAGGTAGGGACTGAAAACCCAATCCACATGTGGTCTGGGCAGGAATCGAACCCGGGCCATAGAGGTGGAAGTCGAGGAAAGTAACCACTGCACCATATGGGCTATTCCAGCATTATGAAAGGAAGTGTAATGTCCGTGACAGAGCCAATTAACAATGATATCTAATTCATGATTCAGAGAAATGATCCAAAACTCCTAGTCTGTAATTTCCTTGACCATTACTAGATGATGGATGTATAAGGTTTGAAAAATACCCATGCTGTCTTTCACATAAGTATAATGCAACTGAGTGAGGGTGCAGCGCAGAATCGCTGCTTCACGTCACTGAACTTTCACAAGTCAAAATTTACTCTTCAATCACTTACGTTTTGCAGACGTCTGTGAAATTAACAAAGGAGGTTTTCTTCGTCCCAACCCTGACAACTTGAGGTGGCTTCATGACGAATCGTTTCTTCTCACCGGTGCACATGTCTGGGTTCTTTGCCCTCATGATGTCAAAGACTCTCGTAAGGAGCTGACGGGATAAACACAAAATCAAAACGGATTGGAACTGAGTTTCAATAGTTTAAAATTTGTAATTGATTGAGGTGAAATGTACTCGGGGCAAGCAGGTAGATTCAATCACACTTTACTAATCTCGGCCGTGCTGGTTTCTGTGCAGTGACTCTCTATGTGACACAGTTACTTTAACACTTCATAACTTTATATCCCTTCAGCTGAAACTGACCTGCAGGGTTTTGAGGGGTTTACATATTGCTCTGAGTATTGACTTCCCACTAAGAAGGTTAAAGTATATTTTATTTCAACAACTAAATATTTTTCATTTATTTCCACAACCTTTCCAAAGGTATCAACAGAAAAGCTTGCCAATATTTGAACGACCGCCAGTAGTTCTTTTCCCTTACCTCATCATACATGTAGTCTCTTTCTGTCCCTGCCCACGTCGTGCCGCTTTTATCCTTCATCTCAGAGTTCTCCTCATTTTCTTTATTGTTGCCTTCCAGCGCCTCTGCTTCCAAGTCTTCCAGCTTAGGCTGAGAGAAAGTGACGAAAAAAAGAAAAAAAACTTCACTTTAGTGCAAGTTCGAGTGAAGTTCTGTTTTATTTGTCATTCAGATCAATCAGTGACAAGATTTGATGGACTGTGCAAGACATTTTCAAACATGCACAGAATTATTCACATACCAAAAAGAAAGCTGTCAGTGTTGTAGGCCAGACCCTGCAAGACCATCACAAGAGCATCACAAGAGCATCACAAGAGCATCACAAGCGCATCACAAGACCATCACAAGAGCATCACAAGAGCATCACAAGCGCATCACAAGCCCATCACAAGACCATCACAAGACCATCACAAGTCCATCACAAGACCATCACAAGACCATCACAAGACCATCACAAGACCATCACAAGCCCATCACAAGACCATCACAAGACCATCACAAGTCCATCACAAGTCCATCACAAGACCATCAAAAGGCCTCCAGTCTCAAGTCAAGTCACAAGCTATTCAAATGAGCTTTAGACAAAGGCATTCAATTGTTATTGTTCATCCACTGCTTCTTGTTACTGGACTTGTGACTGGTCTGGTGTCTGGTCTTGTGATGGTCTCGCCTACAACGCTGAAAGCTGTGAAATTAGGACTCTATGAAATATGGACCTATTGGTTGTATTGTGCATGTCTTAGCAGGGTTCCCACAGAAATCTTTAAATAAAATTCCATGACTTTTCCATGACTTTTCCATGACTTTTCCATGACTTTTCCACGACTTTTCCACGACTTTTCCACGACTTTTCCACGACTTTTCCATGACTTTTCCACGACTTTTCCACGACTTTTCCATGACTTTTCCACGACTTTTCCACGACTTTTCCATGACTTTTCCATGACTTTTCCATGACTTTTCCATGACTTTTCAATGACTTTTCCATGACTTTTCAATGACTTTTCCATGACTTTTCAAGGGCTTTCCATGACCTACTTCAACTTTGTTGTGGTATCTTAGGAGCCTAGTTACAATACACTTCCAGACATCACACATAGGCAAGGGACTTGCCGTGCTTTAAATTCTAGGATTTTCCATGACTTTTCCACGACTGTGGGAGCATAATCAGGACAGCGACAGGTCACGTGTGAGGGTTAGAGTCCACATCAGGGAAAAAGAGACCAGATTTCATAGGCGTCCAAATTTCATGCGACACCTAATTCAGCATCGTTCCCGATGGATACGATCTTGCTGTGCAATGTTGGTTTCCATCATGCCTTGCACGATCTTAACCCCTGGATTTGTTTAATGTCCATGTATTTAACACACAACGCAGTTCTTAAAATTTTGAAAGGCTTTTTTTAGGTAGAATCAATCCTTTCAAACATGAGATTACGACGTCACGTTATACAGCACAGATTTATATTAAATGTACGTACCTCTGTCGTCCCTTTACAACACAAGATACAGATTGTTTTGGGAAGAAAACAAAGCTTCCAGAATCCATATCGTACAGGCATTGCGCAGTCTGAAAAAATGTTCGTACATGGTGTGACGTGCAGGAGATAACGAGAGCGCATATATAGGGCATGCAGTCTTCAAAATATGCGCACAGTATGCTCTGAATCGTCAATCAGCGTCATTTTCATATTCTACACGGGCAGCGATTAGTGAAGGAATGCAAATGCAGCCCATGGAGTCGAGGCGCACCTAATTAAGCCCATTTTCCCAAATGAATACCGAAATGTCTTACACTCGCTTTGATATATATTGATTAGTTCTACCTTTTTCTTTTTCTTCTTTTTCTTGGTGAGGGCAAAGTCTAAATCTGCATCAAAGTCGTTGATCTCTGCTGGTGTAGATTCCTTGGCTGCTTCTTGCGTTTCACCATCGGCGGCATTTTCTATCTCCTGTAAAAAAAACACACACACACAAATATAATCCAAAGATGGTCAAATCAGACTGGCTTAAACCTTAGGGCTTAGGGAGGCGGGAGGGGCTGGAGCAGAAGGGTGGGCAGAGGGGTAGGGGGGCCAGAATAAAGGGGTTTGATGAGGATTGTTGATAAGGCCAAAAAAACAATTTCTGCTTCCGATTACATGGCATTCGAAAATAGGGTAGGTAGGGATTTTTTTTTCCAATTTTTTTTGTGTACGATCATATGGAGGTGTCTGCTTACTAAGGGCAAAAGGTAGTAATTGATGGTTTGGGGTGTTTTTTTTCTCATTTTTCCCATGAAACAATTAGGGTAGGGGCTGTCAGAAAAGGGTAGGTAGGGAAACCAGAAGCAGAACTATTTTCTTTTTTGGCCTAAATACTTACAGCCAGTGCATCGTCCATCCCATCCATATCGAATGTCTTCTTCTTTTTCTTCTTCTTTTTGATGCTTAAGTCCAAGTCAAAGTCCATATCTGTTAGCAAAGAATTAGTATTCATAAATCCACAACAACTTTGGCAGACTCTTGATTTGAGTACAATTTTGTTTTTCAATTCAGTTACTACAATTTTGACCAATGCCCTCTAATCAAATTTTACTTCTTAAAACATGAAAATGAATAAAACTGTTGCAAACTGCTTACTGACTGGATTGACCTGAAATATGCAAATAAAAAAATTATACGGCCTAACGTTTCGGTCCTGAGCAGGACCGTGCCTTTTTGGAAGAGCAAAACAAAAATTAGCTATACTGAAAATTGTAAAGTGTGTGAGTACACAAATATTGGAATAATGGTTTCTTTACAAAAAATTTGAAGCATTTTTCTTTCATGTAAATGCATGTGTACTGCAATGATAAACACCAGATATCACACCTCTGATTAGCGTCTTGGTGAGGTAAAGTTACTAAATTATTGCCAAGGGTTTGCTTAGTATCATGCCTACATATTGGTCCTGACATTGATCCTTATTCAATACATCTGATGAAATCATACAAACATGCCATCGATGCAATCTGATGCAATCAAGTGCAATATCACAGACACAAATGCTTGCAGATTAGTTTCACATTCTAAGAACTGAATGGAATGATTAAGTAATATCATTTTAGGAACCTGCTAAATCCAATCGAATTCAACAAAATTAAATTCGACCAAATCTAAACGAGTCTAAACAAAGATGACTTTTCAAAGCTCACGACTATTTCTTTCTTTCTTATTTTAACTGGGTAGCCCATTCAGTGGAATCTACTGATCTCCCATGGGTCCCAGTAAAGAGAAGACAATGTGAAGAAATTACAGTTTTAGAGGTGGGAGGAAAACCCAAGAAGAATGTTCTGAGCAAAACCCACGGAATCAGGCAGGGACTGAAACCCCAATGTACATATTGGCCCAGGCAGGAATCGAACCTGGGTCACAGCGGTGGAAGGCGAGGAAAGTATCGCTACGCCAACCTGACTCCCCTGAACAAGTTCAAATAAAAATATATACATGTATTATTTATAAAAATAGGAGTTGCTGAATTTGGACTGATAAGGGTCCAAAAGGGTAAGGGTTTCATCTGATCAGGCAGACAGGATGAAATTCAATGCACTTTTTATGAAGTTATGAAATCACTCTGATAAACAGTTTATTCCAATTTCTATTTTGGGGGGGGGGGGTAGGTACAAGATATTACATTAATTTAAACCCCCTCAGGGTTCCTCAGGACTACCCTGCTAAATCCAACAGAGTCCAACAGTTACTTCCTGCTCAATCCAACAGAATCCAACTGTGCGTAATTTTTAATTGTCTGCTGGATCCACCAGAGTCCAACTTGGCATTATTCATCAGTACCCAACAGAATCTAACTCTGAATATGTACGTGTACATTTGTACAAGAGGTTTACTGCTCAATCCAACATGCTCCATCATGTTTATGATATAGTTGGAGCCTGTTGGATTCAGCAGGGTAAGAGTTAAGAATTCGATTTCTACCTTCCGATTTCTTCTCCGTCTCGTTTGTGTCTGTGTTCTTGGGTGTGTCATCCTTTTCAGGTGCCTCTGTGCTCTCCTGTGTGTCCCCACCGCCCTCTAATGCTGCCTCCAGATCAAAAGGCATCTTCTTCTTCTTCTTTTTCTTCTTCATCGTCGGGTCAAAAATCTGCAGGGAAATTGTACCGGATATTTTCATGTTGTTGCAGGATTCAAAAGTATTCATCAGTCAATGCATTCACATTCAAATGTGTATCTATAGTCCGACTAGTATTTAGGGTTTTATGACAAGCAAAAAAAAATAATTGGGGGGCCGTTTTCCGTTTTGATAAGACGTAGACCCAGCTTAGGACCAGTCTAGCAGTAATCATGGTATCATGGATTTAAGTCTACATCCTCGGTCCAGTAGACTTCAAGGAATTCGGGGGGGGGGGGGGGGGGGGATGAAATTCAGGATGAACAGGTGAAAGAAGTAATTCAAAGATCGAGTTATTTGGGGTCCTCCTAAAATGCGTCAACAAGCGTCAACTGGCATCAACAAGCATCAATGGTCGTCAACCCAAACAAATTTTGTATAAGTTTCGGAACATCATTAAAAGCTTTATAATGGTAGGAAGAGCAACAAAGACCACCTTTACTTCAGCATAAAAATTAAAGTTAAAATTGTTCCAATTTTTTTTTTTCAATGCGAAACGTACGACAAGTTTGTCGAGTTAGTAAAACGGAAATAAAGTCTAAGAACCATTCGCTTGATAGTCTGGTTGCAAGAGCCAAAGATCCCGATGTTGAATAGGCCCTACTAAATATTAGGTCAGGGAACCATCATGACGGTCGACTGCCGTAACAATAGCCACTGCGTTTTGTCATGTTTGTTAACGGCATTCGCCAACTTACCGCTTCGTCTTCGGCCATTTCGACGGATGTAGTCTGTCAGACTCAGATATAACAATATCTTGTTGATCGTTACTACATGTATTAAGCCTTATGTGTTTTGTAGAATATTTCTGCTGTCTCTCTGGTTCGTCGCCGGATTGTCGCCTGCCTCAGATTTATGCGCAGTAAATTTACGTGAGAAACGTGCGGTGAACTGCATGCGCATGCACTGACATATGGCCCGTTGGTAAACATCAATGATAAGCGAATTTCCAATGTACAAGTTAGGGAACCACGGAAAGAAGCCGACATGAAGTTGTCCAACCCAGACTCCAAACTATTCCTATAGCATTACCACTCCTCCATGGTACCCGACTGTACTGAATTGCATCATTTTTTTTCAACTCCTCTAATTTGCAATATAGAGGGGGCTATTGCAATAAATCGGCGCCTCCAACGTCTGGTTCAGGCAGGCAGGCAAAATCTCGCTTGGGCTCCCGCACAGCACAATTCAAACGCAGGGATTATGAAATGTATCCCTCTAGTTTTATACTTCAGTATGCATCCTCATCTTGCATTATTGACAGTTTTTTTAAAAAACCTACATGACCCCATCCGACCCGAACCACCCCACCCAACAAAACCAAACAAACCAAACCAAAGACAACAAAACAAACCAAAAAAACCAAATGCAAACAACTACAGATAATTGTTCTTTATTTGTCATAACTGAAATGTTTTTCATATTCGCCAATTCGCGACTGATGGTACATGTACATCGGAAAAGTCAATTTCAATTAAAACAAAAGAAAGTTTGTCATGGTGCATCATTGATTTCGAATTTGTAATTGTTCACTTCCAAGTAACTAACACGGTGAATCACCAACACACTCTATTATGAATGTGTAAAGAAGATTGGCTGAAATATATTGAGAAAATTTAGATTTTACACTGGGGTTTTATACCCTTCGCCAACATATTTTATAAATACAGTGTTGTCCCAAGTGATTGTGAGAAAAAATTCATAAGCTTCACTTAGATTATCCCACTCTGGGCTATCAAGGAAAGAAGAAACATAAGTTAAACTTTGTTTGCTACACTCTCCAAAACCTTCAATTTGCAAAATTTACTTGTGGCTTGAAGAGAGCAAGGATTTTAATGCAGTTATAACTTATACTTGCAAAATTTGGTTTTTTTTAGTGGTTCAAGTACATGTATACCTTTACTAATTTCTAGACTTTAGTATATGCTTCTCTCCACCCAGGAGTAAATGGGTACCTGTGAGGGCAGAGATGGTTATTGTGATTGAATTAGCTTCCTTGCGCCTAACAGGCTGCATCGAGCTGTATACTCCTCAGGGAGCTGAGATGGTATTTGGAATGTTTCATGGGCCCAATGAGCAGGGGTAATAATGATGTAGCGCCTTGAGCACCAGTCCTGGTGGATACGTGCGCTTTATAATTACCCACTATTATTATTACCTTGTGTGATATTTTTTGTTCCAACTTCTGCAGTGTTATTTCTGTCTGAACAAAGAAAAGGATTGGAGATAAATTATGTGTACATGTACTTTATATATTATTAACAAAGTGTGTTTGAAAGAGACGTCATACACTTCACGACTCAGTTTTACTAAAGAGTCCTCGTTTTGTTTATTTTTTGCGGCCCTTTTTGGGCCTGACTTGGTTGGGGTTTCTCCTATGATGGGCTGCATTGCTATCAAAGCTTCGTACTCCAAGTTGGGCCGACTTGCTGGTGGTGTCTTTCAGAGCGAATGGAGAATTGCCGGTGATGAAGTCAGTGTTGAAGACGTCCGTAGTCATCTGGGCCTTACGAGAAAGACGATTATGAGGAATCGGCTGGTCTTCTACCAAGACAGGATTATCAGCATGCTTGCCTCCCTTGGGCATAGGAAGTGGGTACTGGGTTAAAAGAAAAGAATTGAATATAAATTAAGGAAACATACATGTACAAATCTGTGCTCATTTCTATTAACTATAAACAAAAAGGTCAGTGGTTCTGTAGGTAGAGCACCGGAACGGCAATCCAGAGGTCACAGGTTCGAACCCCTCTCCAGTCAATTTCTTTGTTCAACTTTAAACAAATTATTATAATACACGTAGTCAGTTTCCTTTGATGGTTTATTTGTAAAATAAGAATGAAACAAAAGCAGATAATCCAAACAAATAATGTAAAGGCTTATAATTATAGTAATCATTATAATATTCTGGATTGTAACCAATGCATAAATGGATAAAAAAATTAAAATTATGATGAAGTTTTTACTTATTTCTAGACTTTAGTATCATGCAGAGTTTTGTGAATTTCCCGCTTACCTTCAGGCCCCTCTTGTTCATGACCTTGCGATGCGAGAGATGAATGCGTTGGCTGCCATCTTCCTCAGTTGTCACGGTGACTTTGTCTAATGTCCTGTTGCCACAGTGCGGACAGAATACTTTAGTCATGTTGTTGGTACGTCTGTAGGTAGTTGTAAAGAAGTAAGGGAATAAATGTGTGCTCCGGAGGTTTTATCACTCTGTTTAATACCACTTAGAGTCTAGGTGCTGATAATTACCCGAGCCGGAGGCGAGGGTAATTATCAGCACCCAGACTCTAAGTGGTATTAAACAGAGTGATAAATACCGACGGAGTACATATTTATTCCCATTCATAAATACCTTTTCGGTAAAAAAAAATCATATAATTCGTGCAAAACATCCCGATTTTGTTCAACAAATTCACTTTATGCTTTTTGAATCATCCCTCCTGCAAAATAATGGAGTGTTCAGCTGGCGAGTAAGATGAAAACAACCCTTTTATGGAGATTGACGCGCGCGTATGATGTTCTATGCGATGTCGCGCAGAACGCACCTGGGGCGTTGCGTTTTGAATTTAGAACTATAAAATTCTAACTCCCTGGTAGTGTTGCGCATGCCTACGTGAGGATTGTGAACGTTCAACCAATTAAACGATAAGAGGCACTGGATTTTTAGGAGTCCACATTTTATTGTGACACTGGAAAAGTGTTTAAGACCAGCTAGCCATGTCTTTATCATCCGTTTAATACCGGCCACGTGACGGGCTCTCGACCAATAGGAATGGCTAAACTGTCTGAGGTATTTATGAATAGTGGTTTAATTATTGTAAACAATATACACAAATACCCTGATAACTGTCTCTTGTCTGAAACACTAGCTTACAGTTTTTGAATCTCAAAAATTATGCCCAAAATATAACGTTACTCTCAAGAACTTTCAAAAATCTTTTAGGAAACACAAAAACTGGCTATTATCACTTGACAACAACATCTGTTCTGCTGTTTTGAAACTTATGAACGTGTATGAGTTGTAATAAATATCATTCTCTCTTTTCCCTTGCAGTTGATAGCAGGGATGGAGTCGAGCCCATCACAAGACTGTCACCAGTCCAGTCACAAGTAAATCACAAGTCCAGTCACAAATAAACAGTGGATGAACTATTACAAAGGAATGCCTTTGTCAAAGCTCATTTGAATAGCTTGTGATTTGACTTGGGACTGGAGGACTTGTGATGGACTTGCAGGGACTTGTGATGGACTCAACTACATCCCTGGCTGGTAGGCTGGGGGAGATGGGGGGTTGGACTCACTTAAAGCAGCTGCGGCATCTTAGCACAAAGCTCTTGGCTGTCTTAATCAACATCCCCTCCACAGAAAGGACTGGAATTCCCATATGGATCAAAACGTTCTGCAATATGAAAAGAGACAGACAAATCTCAACATTATCAAGTTGAAATGGTTAGTCATTTTAGTTTACCTCCACTATAAACCGCAGTTCATGTAGGCATGCCAATGAATAGAAAGCGACAGGCATAATTGTCTGCCCTTGCTCATGTTCATAAATAAAGGATTTCTGATTAAAATAAATTAGGGGGGGGGCTAATCAGCAGGAGCTGAATTGCGGAGGACGCTGCTACAATGTGCTCGAGCAGAAGGCATGTAAAGGCAGTAACTAGGCAGCCGCCATACGACCCATATCTAACCACGGAGCACAGCCAGAGATCGAAAGTGTTGATTTTTGCGAAAAGAGGAAAGCCAGCGAACCTTGACAAATTTCCTCTTGGCACAGGAGAGAATCAATGACCAACTCTACTCTCATATGACCCGTGCCGGGAATTGAACCCGGGCCACAGCAGTGAGAGGTGAGTGCTATGCACTGTGTGCCACCCATGTAAACCATGTTCAGGCTTTTACAGTATTAAGGATAAGCTCCCCATGAATTACATTTTTTCTATGGAAAAACCCTCAAATGAATAACGTATGATGTCTTTTTACCTGCATGGCAAAATCTGCCGTCATACAGCCGACGATAACACCGTCTGCTGTTTCCTGGTCACTCCTCGTACCTTGGCGTATCTTGCTAATATTCCCTGGTGTTATCCATCCTTCCTCGCCATCTAAACCATCACCATGGTTACCTGCATCCTCCGCCTCCGCATTACTGTCATCCTCATCGCTGAGGTTGTCAATGTTCTCCTCTTCGTCTTCAAGCATGGATTCTGACGCCACTGCCTCCTCCTGAGCTTGGTTGCTGTTTTCTGATGACAAACTATCTAACTTTGACTCCTCACAATTCTTGGGAGCATCAATGTCAATATTGATCTCATCTGCGTCTTTCAGTCCCTTCCCTTCTAAATTGTCTTCTTTTGCTTCGAGTTCTGTCCTTTCGTCTCCATCTTCCTCTTCCTCTGCCTCGACTGCCAGTTTGCTCATTGTGAGTTCAATGTCACCATCTTCCTTGTTGTCTTTGGGAAGACTTGAGTCAGTTTCTTTGGTCGCTGATTGCTCATCCTCACCTGTTTGACTTGTGGTTTCCTAAATAATGCGACAAAAATTTAAACAGTTTAAATATTTGGCAGTGAGCTTCATATCGCCATTGTCATTTTCCTTTTTCCCAAGAAGACACCATGTATTTTCAATTGATTTATGTAACTTATGTTCTCTTCAAAACTCCTCTTTCATAATGGAAACAAGTGTTTATTTTCTCGTTTTCTTTTATGTAAAGATGGTTTATAAAAACAAAATTTGATAACAGCTTAAGATGCTAAGTAATGGTGCAGCTGCATTCTTTGAGACTTTTATCGGACATTCATTTTTTTCGAGCAAAAAACTTGTTCAAGCTTTGAAACATTAAGACTCTGCCTATTCAAATATTCACCGTAAGTACCTTAAATTTGCCAAAAAGTACAAATCTTTGGTGGCTTGATTTTGATGAATTCAGACCAGCAGTCAAGGCACTTCCACTTTACATGTGGATTTATGTCCCAGGTTTTAAGTACAACGAATGTGTCATTTTCACTTTTGCTGATTGCGCAGATTCAGGGAACTCCAGCGCAAAATGAACAGAAAAAAAGAGTAAACGAGGCTTTGCCACCTGAACCGCGAAGAGCGAACCATCCTGCTTCGCGGTCAATCAACTCGTGAACGATCACCTTGTGAACAACTCATAAACACACACATCTTTAGCGCTGCTTAGTATAGTGGTGATGTTAAATCCTGATGACCAAAACACACTTTGAACGTACTTACCTTTGGTGGAAGGTAAAAACCCACAATGTCAGTAGCTTTCACCAGCGGCCTTGTGTTGCAAGTTAATGTCACCTGCATAGTAGGACAAAGACAGAAACAGCGCCTGTTTAAAAAGCAATTGTCTACAAGGTTACCTGAACCCTAAGGATAGACTCTGTTCAATGTTTGAATTTTGTTGTAATGATCTGCTGCAGTAATTACATAAGTTGAAAGGTTTTGCAAAAATTAATGACAGGGTTCCCAGCACTTTGTGAAAACAAAAGTCCCTGTTGTCCCTGATATTTCCTTCAGAAATTTCAAAATTCTGTGAGAATTTTCTGTGAGAAACTTTATTGAGGTTGTTGGGAAGTGAAAAGGTGGTGTAGCACAGCCAATTGCCATTGTCTGGAGAGGGGTGTAATATTCACATGACAGAAAGAGTAAATAAGTCACCATGGCCAGTCAGTCAGTAAACACAATTTGGACGCATGGCACAAAACGCACACATGCCAACTGGCGAAAAGTCAGTAACTGTCAAATTCCTGGAGTTTTCCTTGATTGTTGGCGTTTTCCTCAAATTCCCTGAGTTTTCCCTGACTAGAAAAATGAAATCTCATTTTCAAGGTTTTTCCCTGGTTGAAACCCTAAATGAAACATTTGGAGATTACTGGAAGTGCAGCTTACTGTAGGAACTACTGCTGCCTTTTTGTGTGAAGTTAGACTAGGTCCTTTTGTAATTGCAACAAGGACTGCTGACCCTTAAAACTCAATCCTCCAAAGTCCTCGGGCAGATTTGAAGGATTTTGGAGGATTGAGACTGAATGCAACATACAATTTTGGAGGATTGAGGAGGATTGAGGGCACATGGACATTCAGTCCCAGTTGATTTTGGAGGATTGAGACTGATTGCATTTTGAGAGGCAGGGCTGTTGAAGGATTTCAAAGGATTGAGGCAGTGGGTATCCTTCATTTGAGCATAAATGCAAAATTGTGGAGGATTTTGGAGGGTTGAGGATGGTTCCTGGGAAAAAAAGGCCTGGGGGTTAAGGTTAAATTTCTATACATGTTTCAGAAGTAATCCAGTCAACGGAGTAACAACCAAGTATATGTTACACACTAGAAATGATGGTAAGACATTGTTACCTTCTTTTCAGGGACCAGCTTGAGATGTTCAGTGCCACAGTGTTCCTTAGTCAACTGATAGGTCAGCGCTAGGACCTTGACATCTACAGACGACAGACTGCGATAATCCCCGGTCTTCTTTGAAAAATCCGAGACTGAAAAGATATTCCAGAAATATGTAAACAGACACCATTAGAAATGCCAGAGTGAGGTATCATTTATGCTGCCATATTAGTGAGCACTGCCATATTGCCAAAATAATTATTTTGAAATTGTCCCAGCTTCCTTTTATTTATGAGTTGTATATTTTTATATTAACAACTTTTTTGTTTGTCAAATAAACCACACAAAAACTGACTAGGCCCATTATAATAAATTTCAGTTTAACAAAGAAATTGACTGGAGTGGGGTTTGAACCTGCAGGTTCTGGATTGCCGTTCCGGAGCTCTACCAACTGAGCTATCCAGCCCTATGTTGGCCGTTCCCCAGTTTGTCAATGTCTTTGTTCAAGGGGCGCTAGTCAGAAGCCATAAACCCATGTAGCCAGGGGTCACGCCCGAAGTCACGATGCTAGCATTATTAGCAATTTTGCTAACCTGGGAAACAGCAAACAGGGATCTAGAGAGGTCGCAGTCAAATTCTTTGTTCGACTTTTAAAAAAAGTTTTTGATTTGATGACAAGATTAAAGACCAGACAGAGGACAGTACCAACATACGCATTTATCAGTCCACTAAAGTTGCAGGAAATATGCAGAGTAAATAGGTGCAGAATTTTTTTTTTCATTTGAAATGAATGCATCTTGAAGTCAGTCAAAAAATAATAAATAAATAATAAATAAAATAAAAAAAATAACAGCTCTCTATCTGTTGGCTCCTTACTGATTTGAAGGCATTCTGGTGAGGGGTCACGATACTTGAGGTCATAAGGCAAGACAGCCAGCCGTTGCCTTGTTGCAGCATCTTTAATCTCCCTCACCACTCCTTGGGTTGTATAGACATTCTCCGCAATGTCCTGGAAAATGACAATGTGATATTAAATATCGAGCATGAAAGTTTGTTTCCAGTCCCATTATTAAATCAAGTAAACGGAAAGGTGCCTTTTTGGGACTTAAAGGGAAAATACAACATTTGCAAACATCAAAAAATAAAACTACCAAATCATTTTGAAATACCTTGCTGGACTATTAGTGAATGACAGTGTAAAGCATCCTGTAAAATCATGGCACCTGGTATACTGTCATTTTCAAGAAAAGTGGTATTTTTGTATCAATTTCCAACGCTGATCGGCCGATCAGCGTTGGAAAAAACTGGCTTTTTTTCAAATACTGGCCCCAGTTGACCATCGCACTTGTTTGCAATCGATTACACACCTATGAACGGGTACAAGCCAGCTAGACTGGTTCCCTGACCTTACAATTCCCCAATATATGTGTAAACTGCTCTGTTTCTTCTTAAATGGAGTCAGGGAACCAGACTACAGGGAAATGATTGTTTTTCTTGGTTTTTATAGCATTTTCGAACCCAAAACCTCAAAAAAGTCAGTGTAACTATATTGCTATATATTTCCAACCCCCCAATTCCATCCATTTCTGAAAATTACAGCAAAAGCAAATGATGTATATTCCCTTTAAATTAACGAGCTCGTATTAGGAGCTTGCGACACTGTCACTGTGTCTTTATCAACTGGTGTTGTTGAGCAGGCGCGGATCCAGGGGTGGGCCGCGGGGGCACGTGCCCCCCGTCAAATTTAGTCCACAAAAAAATAAAATGAATAAAACAGGGGGAAAAAGAGGGGGAGGAGAGAGAAAAGGAGGGAAGGAGGAGGGCAACCTTCTAACAAAAATACCGGCGCCGATATTAAACATCAGCGGCCTGCAAAAATTGTGTACTGGCCGTATGACACAGTACTGGGAACTCGAAAAGCTTCGAAATAAACCGCGATCCCACCGTACGTACTCCATACGTAACCCTGCATAGTATATCGGTTTATGAAATGCGATTCATATGAGCGTATGTACCGGTACGAAAAACACGCTCGTGTCTGAGCGCATCATACACGTTGTACGCTGCTCTTTGGACCACACTATTAGTAAAGGGGTGTGTTTTTGTAAGAACAATTTGCCAGCATTTCTTCCACGCGCTTTCAAGGAGTCCAAAACAGTCAGTTTCCGTAGAAAATTTCCGTAGAAAATCTTATCTTATTGATAAACTGATAATTTAAACTTGATACAAAACATTAGAAAGCATGCAAAAGTTTACAAACTAAGTCTATACAATTCCGTTCCAAAAATAAAATGCACGAAAACGATTATGCAGACGAAAATGGTTATCAAGTGAAAAACAGAATAAACTTAAAAGGCTTGTTAAAGCAAGAGTGTATATTAAACCAATGAAAAAAATGCTTATTTAACTTTAAAAATTTTGCTCAAATAACTCAGGAAAAGAGGGGCCAGGAATCGCCTCAGATTGCACCACAGAGCATCCAATTATCAAAAATTTTCCGGGGCCCTTAAGCGGGCCCTGGCCCCACGCCGAAAGACATTCGCACTCCGCATTATTAGTCCTCGGGGCAGATCTCCCGACGCATCCTTAAAACAGTTTTCAAACTAAGCCTATCCATTTCCTTTCAGAATAACATGCAAGAAAATTATTATTCAGTCGAAAATACCTGGTTATCGAGTGAAGAACAGAAGAAACTTAACTAGGCTTGTATTAAGAAATACAAGAGTACAATTTTAAACCAATGAACAAAAAATTAAAAAAAACACATGGTGTTACCACAAACCGAAGCGATAATGAAAACAAAAATCCTCCAATCTTCACAACATGTTGCTGAAATGGGGCCAGGAATCGCCTCAGATTGCACCACAGAGCATCTCTGGAATCAAAAATTTCCCGGGGCCCTTCAGTGGGCCCACGCCCCGAACCTCACGCCGTAAGACACTGCCCCGCGTTCGCATTAGTCCTTGGTCCCAGCCCATCGCCCGTTGCAACAGTTTACAATCTGAGTCAATACAATTCCTTTTTTTTTAATACAATGCAAGAAATTATGAAGACGAAAATACATAGTTTGCACATTTAAAGTGCACAGTAGCTTAACATTTGTAAAAACAAGAGTATATATTTTTTTGAATCCTTGTAAGCTTAACAACTTTTGCTCAAATAATTCAGGGGAAAAGGGGCCAGAAGTCGCCTCAGATTGCACCACAGAGCATCTAGAATCCAAAATTTCCCGGGGCCCTTAAGCGGGCCCCGGACCCCACGCCGTAAGGGCTTCGCGCTTCGCGCTCGCATTATTATTCAGAGCAATATGCTCTAAAAGTGTGCCCCCCGTCTAAAGAAATCCTGGATCCGCGCCTGTTGAGGCCCTTTTTTTTAACAGATGGGGAGAATTCCAAAAATGGACATCACTAATATTTCCCTGCAGTGACCTATCAGCCATCAGAAAGCGATAACATGTCCTAAAAAGTCAAATTTAGCAGGTAAATATATAAAATAAGCATTTACTGAGAAAACACAAGTGGAATTTTTTAGACCAGTCTCATAGGTTTGTGCACACGGTGTTAAGTGATGTTCAGATATGGAACTCTTTCCATAGATTTCTTAAGTTTCAGGTTTATAATTTTTAAGGCCAAAAAAATTAGTTCTGCTTTCACTTACATGGCATTTGAAAATAGGGTAGGTAGGTAGGGAATTTAGAGGGGGGGGGGGCAATTGTTTTTGTGTACGATCATATGGAGGTGTCTGCATGTAGTAAAGGGTATAACTAAAAGGTAGTAATTGATGGTTTTTGTTTTTTCCCCCTCATATTTCCCCCCACTAAATAAGGAAGGGGCTGTAAAAATAGAGTAGGTAGGGTAACCAGACGCAGAACTTTTTTTTTTTTTTTTGGCCTAATCAAATTGTTCTTCATAACTTTTTAAGTAGATTTTATTTTCTTCTTTGAAATCAGTCATGTCACACTGTCAGTGCCTTTTCTTTTGGCTAAATTTGAGTATTTTTAAAAGGTAGTGGATATTTTGCCGGAGGTAATGACGGCAAACTAACGATTACTAAAGGTTTGCCGGCGGCAATCCATATCAACAGAGGGCGCTGTACTCTTTAAAATAGGGCTGAATTATAACATGTATTAAATTCCCACCAAAAGTTGTGTAGCACGTTTGGTGTAATGGTTAAGCAAAGGCTCTAGTAAGCGGGATGACTCGCGTTCGATTCCGACCGCACCACATTTTTAAGTTTTTTTTTCTCATCCCCAAATAAATAAGAATATTCTTCTTTTATTATTTTAACATGTCTCAAACATTTTTTGCAGAGTATTACATTTTCTTTTTCAGATTTGTGGCTCTGGAGGATTTTTTTTAAAAGGGAAATAAAGTCCGAATTTATAAAATGGTCTGAATCCCATCTTGTGAATACGAGGTAACAACGATAATTTTGGCATGGAGCCAGACTAAAACTTGTCACCGCAAAATGTTTTAAGTACAAAAAAACAGTAACTGCGCATGTTCAGTGCATATCCGGCAAACTAACGTTTACTAAAGGTTTGCCGTCTCCGGCAAAATATACACTGCCTTTTTAAAATGTAAAGTTCTGTAAGGGAAATAAAGTCCGAGAACCATTCGGTTGATAGCCTGGTTCCAAGAGCCAAAGATCCTAACGTTGAATTCTAAAGTATTAGGTCAGGGAACCAGACGGTCAACTGCCGTAACAATAGCCACTGTGTTAAAAAAAAATTCTGCCGATTTTTGATATGCTATTTGCCTATTGCTAAACAAGTAAGGCCGTTTTTTTTTAATTACTTGGATTACGGAATTTTTGGGTCCCCATTTCCGGCGGCGAGCGGGAAATGAAAAAAAAAAAAAAAAAAAAAAAAAAATGGGGGCGCCCTATCATCCAACATGGCGGCGCCCATAGAGACATGAAGAAACAAAAACGGGCACGAGAATGAACAGTCACCCAATTGGTGGATCAGATCCGGCAATTGCAGGATCACGATCAGATGGGAACGCAAAAGGTGGATCTGATCCGGCAATTTGACCTGTTAACATCCGCCCGGTGCACGAGTGGCGCGAAAATGTTGCGGTCTCATGAACGAAGAAACACGTTTTCAGGCGTGTAGCTCATGTGGACATTTCCAGCGTTTACAACATGCACAATAAACAACCGCTGAACTACGGGCTAGCACCGCGCATGCAAAAGCGCACGTGGTATCCTAAAACTACACTATAGGCCTTATTTTTGTTGCGTGTTCGTCCATTACTAAACCTTTTTCATTCCTGAAATTTTACTTATTTTTCCATCCATAAATGACTCCACACTCACCAAAAGACTTCACTTTGGCACAGAATCATTGAAAAGCTTACGAGTATGCGATGGGAATAGTGCCGATAACGCGGTACGTACGGGGGTGACAAATCTGAAGTATTGATTATAGAAAATTGGAAAATGATGTCGTAGTACATCATGTGACCGTTTCTAACCAATGAGAAGCTTCAGAACCAGGGAATCCCTTATCGATGCATTGGTTTCTGCCGTGATGTCACACGTGAGCGGCTCTGTTGGATTTCACCTTTTAATTTATGCACGCACGGATCCTCTACGGATCCGTGATTTATGTTGGTGAATTCGCGTAATTTTTGTCTGTTAATTCTGATAGTGCTGTTTGAAAACTGACCCATCCTGGCCTAGCATGCAACCATGCAACAATGGCACTCCCACAGAGCGCGCGTAATTCCGAACTCAGTGACCTTTCGGACCCAACATTTCCTTACGAAAAGGTGGATCAAGCATAAGTGGGAACGCGACTTGCGGTTTCGTTGCGGTAAGATAACGATCACACCAAAATGCCGGATCTTGATCCGCCTTTTTCCAAATCAAGTGGGAACGCGGTGTATGTCATGTCGTTCGATCAAACCAGTACTAATACTATGGTTTACAGGCCTGGACAGCGCGCAATATAGAGTTTTTTGTACAATAGGCACTTTTTTTCTTTTTTTCTTTTTTTTTTTTTTTGGGGTAGTCAGAATCGACAATTTCCGGCGGCGATTTTTTTAATTTTTTTCAAAATTCCGATTTTTTCCGGCGGCGATTCCGTAATCCAAGTAATTAAAAAAAAAACGGCCTAACGTGGGTTGGTATATATTGTCATGATTGTCCGGAAACTAGGCAGGTAAAGCAGATAAGAAAACAGAGCAAAAACGAATTCCTCTTATTACAAATCTGTCCCAATATGACGAACAATTAGAGCCCGATTAAATAAAACAATGTCAAGCAAAATCTACTCACCTGCAACTGAATATTTTTGAAGAAAGCCACAGTGTCAACCACAACGTGCTTTGCCATGTTTTTCGCCATCTTTACCAATAATTATCACCAGGCGACCGATGGAGGGCGCTGTTTCATTCGTCCATCCCCAAGAAAAGAGAAAAAGTGCAAAGTGCACAATGTTTCCTATTTTTATCTGGTGAATCATAGACCTGTTGTGGCTTACTAGGCAAAATACTCGATACCTAAAATTGTCGTTAGTATTTAGGTTGTCTTAAGTACTTTTTTGCTGGGAAATCGCCTAAAGCTTATACAGGCAAACATGTCGAAAATTGAGGGTAAGTTTATACTTTTTATAGGCGTAGGCCTAGTAAGGAGTACTAGTAGTCAGGCCCTAGTACTGTTTTCTCAGTAAATATTTCGAAGTGGCTATCGTTACGGCACTCGTTGTTTAGCGCCCTCTACGATATTTTTTTGATACGCACGCAGGTATATAATTATTTGTTTCCCCACGTTTTATCGAGCAGTGCGCCAGCTCAGCCGATAGAGGGTAGGATTTTGCACCGCGAGGTTGCGGGTTTCGAATCTCAGTTTTGCACTCGAATTTTTTTCCTTTTCTAACCTGAGGCTTTGGAGGATTTTTTTTAAAAGGGAAATAAAGTCCGAATTTCATAAAGTTCAAATTCACTTTTTTCCTTCTAATTTTATATTTTCTTGTCATGTTTTTTTTATAAAAGTTGCCAGGTTGCAGTCTACCGTAACGATAGAAAATGGGAAATGCGTTACGGCTGCCGTAACAATAGCCACTGCGTAAATATTTTCGCTGCGAAATTTGACTGTTTAGGACATCTGATGCCGGCTGATAGGTCACTGCCAGGGAAAAATTAGTGATGGCCAGATATGGGAATCTTTTCACTGCTATCGTTATGGTATTTGCAAAATTACCATTGCAAATCTACATGTATAATCACATTTATAACTACCCGTCCAATCAGTAAGGCTTTGGTAGCTTGATTTGTTACATGTTCGACTACTGCACTGTGCTGGGGATCCGGGTTCAAAGCCACTGCTGCGCTGCTTTTTTTTTTAATAGCTTTCTTTACTTTCATGTTTTCAATCAAATCGGTATTAGGTCAGGGAACCGAATGTTTCTGTAACGATAACAGTTGAAAATTGCATTACGGCTGCCGTAACGATAGCCACTGCGTTTTAGGAAACCACTTCACATGTGAACAGTAGTTCTTTTTCCCCTTTCTTTCCATGTCTGTGTTTCCCTGATCGGAGCAGATGTTTTGTTTCAACTAAAGGTATGTAAATCCTTTTAATTATAAAAACATGTCGCTGTATATTGTCAAACATTTACCATAAATTTCTGTTCAAAATTTCATTGCTTTTGTGCTTTCACTGTGAATGTTATTATATTTTTTTCAGTTTACTACAAAACAGCTGGAAAGGTCGGCCAAAAAATGTGAGAAAGACCAGAAAGTTCAGCAGTCAAAAGTTAAGAAGGTAATGGAGTTGCGTCTACTGCAGCATTAACAGAAACTCTATGCTTGATGTAATACTTTGACAAAATATTCATACTGCACAAGAATGAAAAGAACATCAGTTTTCCCTGTTCTTTGTTTTTGGCTAAAGATGGAGAGGGATTAAATTTGATTTTTAATAAAAGTCTTTGAAATAGAACTCTCAAAAAGAGATTTGTTTTGTAGAATACTTACATTAGCCTGTCAAAAGCCAATATGGCCCATCATCAGGCCGGGCGTTTATCTCTGGTTTCCTAGGCATGAAACGACTGAGGATATTTGTATTCCCCCTGGATGGGATGCCAGTCCATCGCAGGTAACTCCTCAGCTAATGCCGGTACCCATTTATACTCCTGGGTGGAGAGAGGCAAGTGGAGGTAAAGTGGCTTGCCCACAAAGACAACATATGGCCGACAACTGGATTCGAACCCCTGACCCTCTGAGCAAGGGTCATGGACCCTAACCACTAGGCCATACTTGCGTCCTTACATGTGCATAATGCTGCAGTAGTTAGTATTTGATCAACTTCTGTTTCTTGACAGGCTATAGAACAGAAGAACATCGAGGGGGCCAGGATATATGCAGAGAATGTCATCAGAAAGAAGAATGAAGGCCTCAATTTCCTTCGGATGGCATCTCGAGTTGATGCTGTCTCCTCCAGAGTACAATCAGCACTGATGATGAAGGAGGTAACATCTTTTAAGTTAACCAAAAAGCATTACTTGGAGATTTCTGCTACTTAGCTTAAAGGCATATTGGTTCATTTTTGTTTATCCCCAAAGTAACCAACTATTTAAATAACCAAAATATTATCCAAAAGCTTACTTGGATTAAAGATTGTACTGGTACTAATTAACACCCATGAAATTAATCCACCTGCCATGCTGTCATTTAGAAGAAATCAAGAAATGTAGGTGATTTCCAAGGATCAGTCAATTGACTGATTTTTAGAAGAAATAGTTAAAATGACGAAATCGTGTTTCGTGATCAAAAGGTTGTGAATGGTTTTTCATTGTTTTCTTGAAAAGTGTAGTATCCACTGAGTTGAAACTTCAACAGGTCAGGTTTTGAACATTCTTCTTTGGATTTTGAGTGGTGTTATTTATTGAAAAAAATGCATGAACAGCAAATGATCCTACATGCCCTTAAAGCATGTGCTCTTTCTCATGAATGGACATTTATTTCCTCAATTTAGAAGTTACTCGATGGTGATTAAAAAAAATGGAGTTGGTTGGTTTTATGAGTGAAGAATTTCAAATTTTAAAAGTTAAACGAACTGATCCATTGAGGATAAAAATGATTCCAGTGGTAATATGTTTTTTTTAATTTTTATTTAGCTGACGAAGAGCATGGGCTCTGTGGTGAAAGGAATGGACTCAGTTCTCAAGAGTATGGATTTGCAAAAGGTAAATATAAATTGCTTCAATGTGTGCATAATTTTAGTAATTTGGAAAAAATTCAATTATGGAATGATAATGTTAACTCAGTTGACATTTTTCAATGGTAACTGCAACAGATGAAGAGCTGATATATGAGCTGCCGTATTCATTTCTTTAGAATGAATTTCATTGGAAAACAAGGCTAATATAAAGTTGAATGAAGAAATTGGCTGGAGCAGGGAACCGCCAACATCTATAGGGCTGAACAGCTCAGTTGGTAGAGCACCAGAACGGCAATCTGGAGGTAGCAGGTTCAAACCCTGCACCAGTTAATTGTATTGTTCAACATTAAAATCATTTTAATGACTTTTTTTTGGGGGGGGGGGCATTTTAATACACTTAGTCAGTTTGCCTATGTGGTTTATGAACAAAAGTCTACTTGCACTAAATTTTTAACAAAAGATCATAATAAATTGGTCTTAAAAAATCTCCCCCCCCCCCCAAAAAAGTTCATTTTCTTAAATATAAATTTGACAAATATGTCTGGTTTTAAACTTTAGGATACTGCTGAGTTAGGCTACTGAAGCCCAAAAAAGCCTTTCCTTTTTAAGTTGATTTGACATTAACAATGAATCAAAAGTAAACTAACATTCACAAACAACCAGTTTAACATGCTTTTGTTTTTAAATTGTTTTATTTTAACAGATTGCCGGTGTCATGGAAAAGTTTGAGAAGCAGTTTGAAGACCTTGACGTGCACACTCAGGCAAGTGTTTGGCCTTTAAAGCCAGGTTACAAGATTGATCTTCTCACTGCTGAATGGACTGATCTATTCGGCCCGCCCACTGCGCATTTGGGCAGCAACACGTGTGCCTCCCCAATGCTACACTGCATGTTCCAGCTGTGTTTCATGCGCACATGCACGCATGTCAGATTTTTTGGGGGGTCAAAGTACCATTTGGCAGGGCTTAACCCTCCTACACAAACATTCCTTCTTAGCCAAGTTGTGTTGCAGTTAAAATCAGTCAAGTGACTGTTTGCAACAGTTAAGAGCTCCCAGCCTACATAAAGAAGAATTGACTGGCTGTGACTGTTTGTGTAACTTGATCAAGCTGTGCTTTGACTGTAGGTGATTGATAAGACAACTGCGCTTATCAGTTGCCTGCTTTTGTCTGTTGACTGAATTTGACTAGTCGGAGTGCTTGCTTGAAATATGATGCGACTATTGATGACTAGCCTGTGTAAAAGGCATGGCAGGGGAATTGGATTAATTTTTTGACTGTCTGTGACTGTTCAAACTGCAAAAGAGTTGATGGATCAGTCTATTATGTTTCCCAGAGACCCAAGATCTTAAATTTCTGTTCCTCTGTTTATTCATCGAAAAACTCTTTTTTGACAGGTGATGGAGGGCTCCATGGGCCAGGCCACGACGCTGACCACCCCGGTGAACGAAGTAGACAAACTCATCCAAGAAGTCGCCGAGGAAAACGGTCTGGAGATGATCTCCGAGCTGAACGAGGCTCCCATTGCCACAGGATCTCTCTCCGTCGCTGGGTCGTCAAGAACTGTCAAAGATGAAGACCGGCTTGATCAGAGGTTAAGGGCTCTTAGGGAGTAAGGTGGATGGGGAGTGATGGGGAAGGAAGGAAATAATTAGGGGGGGGGGTGGGGTGTATCCTTAAGCTGCCTTGATCAACACAAGATCATGCGTTGTCGATCGACATTAATTAAAGTAATAATAACAAAGCAGTTTTAATACTTACAGGCACAAAAGGATCCTTTGCATTTATCCCAAAAGTAACCTGCCAAATTATTGTCAAACAGCTTGCTTGAATTAAAGATTTTACTGGTATTAAACACACTGTGAAACTGTTCGATTTGGCTTGCTGGAAGAAATAAAAAAATGTAGGTGCTTTCCAATAATCAGTCAATTGACTGATTTGTGGAATAAAGAATGCTATTGGTGAAATTGTGTTTCGAGATCAAAAGGTTGTGCATATTTTTTTCACTGTTTTTTCAACAAATGTAATATCCACTGAGCTGAAATTCAACAAGCTAGGTTTGGACACTCTTCTTTGGATTTTGAGTGGTGTTATTGTTGGAAAGGAACCAAATTCATCGAAAGCAAATGATCCTATTTGGTTTTAAAGATTTCAAAAGAAAATGCACGCTCAGAAACATCTATCTTTGTAGAAATTTATTTAGATTGAAGTCGTCATGACTCATCTCATGAGCTTTTTAAATTCAATACCTCACTTTGCTGATAGTGTTGTGGCCGCCCTAATTGTCCCGATAAAATGTGTGAGCAAACTACAGACTTTCAAAAGCTCTTGTGAGAAAGATGTGAGAAAAGTCTTCTTGTAAGACAGATGTGAAACTTACCTAAGAAAAATGTTTCTGTACAAGAGGGCAAATGTACTATGGTTGCCCCATCTTTTTCATGGGTAATTTGTTGTGCTATAATAATGCAGGGTTCCCACAGTCTTGAAAAAAATATCTTGGAAATCCGGGAATTTAAACCAATCATGAAAATGTCATGGAATCCTGCACAACTCGTTATTGATGACGCATAGAATATGGCAATGGCAGTCTTCCAGTTAGCATTGCAGTTTACTATCCTTCTTATTTATGCATACCACTATAATGCCATGGAGTTCAGTGGTCTTGTGTCAAACTGGAAGGCTGAACGGGAGTGGTGTCCCTTGCCTCGGTGTGATGACTGGCCAGTGTATTGTAAATAGGCTCCTAAGATGCCAAAACAACGTTGGAATCAGCCATGGAAAGCTAAATTCGTCCTGAAAAAGTCACGGAATTTCAGTTTACGATTTCTGTGGGAACCCTGAATAATGGGCGAGGGAGTAGGGGTGGTTTGGAAGGGATAGTTCTGTACCTTGTTAGACAGTTTCTTTAAGGTGATAAGACATGTTAGCAAACTGATGACTGGAATTCAGACTTTCTCTTACTAGGTTGGTGGCATTTATTTTTGTTAGAATAATTTACTATGAAAAATGTATATGTAAATACATATCTTTACTAGTAGTACTTGCTGTGTTATTGTTTCATGTAAGCCTCTGAAAAATAATCTTTTATAATTATGTATCAATGTTTGTAAATATAAATAGCTGATCTCACTAAATTTAATTTAAAGTAAGTAGAATGAGTGTAAGCAAGTGGATGCCGGTAGCAGCAGGAGGTTTAGAAGAATCATCAATTTATGTTCATTTGTAGACATTTACAACCATTTCTTCATTTGCATATTCCCCCAAATAAAACTGCTTACAAGAAACTAAGAATTTTGTTTGAATTTCCTAATGCCAACTTGATGACAGTTTGGACACAATGAAAACGGATTGACATATTCAAGTAGAAAAATCACCATACAGGATGAGTAAAAAAATACACACCCGAAACCCAAATGCCAGGACCAATTTTTGAATGAATCTTTGCCTGTAGCACTTTTAAAATCTAGGATATGAAAGCCCAGTCATTAAGCTTTCTTTTAGTACAAGAATCATTCAGATCACTCTTGTACTTTTCGAAATACGGAATTTTGAACACAAACACCGTTTTAAAGTTCTGTCCACGGATCACCAAAAAAAAGGTGTTTTCGTTTTGCTGAAAGAACACTGACCTTTATTTTGTGATTCGTGGACAGAACTTTAAAACGGTGTCTGTGTTCAAAATTCCGTAACAAGAAAAGTACATGAGTGTTTTGAATGATTCTTGCACTAAAAGAAAGCTCAGTGATTGGGCTTTCATATCCTAGATTTTGAAAGTGCTACGGACAAAACTTCATTCAAAAATTGGTCTTGCCATTTGGGTAACGTTTTTTTTTTACTCGCCCTGTACATGTAATGGTAGCCAAACATACCAACTTTTTTTCTGTTCATTGTAAAATGTAGCCGATTTATATGCAATAATTATGTACAATATCAAACGATTTCATGGCAATCTTCAATTAAAAAGAATTCTTGCAAGATTTTGAGCCTTTAAGTGACAGTGCTCGTAGATAAGTATGGACTGTGGAGAATTTTGACTGAATGAATCGTACAAGTTGTGACTTTGCTGTCATTTTCATTGATTCTGAATTTCGTAATTTTTTTTTTTTTTACTTCATAATGATCTTACGATATGTGGCAACTTGACAACATATAACTTGAGTTACTCTGTTGACAGTCCTTGAATAAAATATTCAGCCACAATGTTTTGAGATCGCAGAGCGAAAATACATGCTCGCTGCTTCCCTTGAAAACATTGTTAGTGTTACACCCCTTAATAGGGTTGGTTATCTGAAAGTTTATGTTGACTTTACGAATCATTATATTGTTTCTTTAGACTAAAACTAACCTGGGAGAGTTTGATACAAGCCTCATTATTTTGATGATCAAAACACTTGGGCACACATTGATCAGCTGTGGTTGTACAATTCTGGTTGTACTCCTTAATACAGTTGTCCTCCAAGAGTGAGTATGAATAGCAAACAACCTACCCCACAAAGTTGAATGACAAATTACAAATTTCAGAGGTAACGGGGTCGGGAAAAGTGTCACACTTTTTAAGTTGGACCCCAAGTTTATAGAATGACCTATAATTATCTGTAGGCCTGCCCATAACCGTTCCAGAATCTAAGGTACCGATTGGATTACATTCGTATACCATCCCACTGTAACACGTTTCCCTTGATCAATTTAGAGCAAAGTCCGTGCATTATATGGAAAAAAACCCGCCAAATTCATCATGCCGCTTTTCGTCAACAATTCGAAGCTCCGGTTCTACCATTTGATTAGTCACTGATCTTGTCGGCAGTCTTCTTACTCGCCGATCGGTCTGTCTCTCCTCCTCCGAGTAACTTGGCCTCGCTAGTAGGATTCACCTTGACAGTCGATGCCTTCTTGACTTTAGCAGCGTTCCCCCCGACACGGCGGAACCACCGATCTTCTCGGATCTCGCTGATGTGGATCCGTCGCTTGGCCGGCGAAAGGATGCGACAAATCAGGTCCTTGCAATCGTCTGCCACATTCCGATTGGACGGGAAGGCTGGCGCCTTCTGTACCTGCTGCAGGAGTATTTTATGGTTGGTGTCGTCGAAAGGCAGCCGCCCAAACATCATGGTAAAGAGTACCACACCCATACTCCAGATGTCTCCTAACATCGGATCGTAAGGTATCCCTCGGAGAATTTCCGGGGGTGCGTAGGCATAGCTGCCGCAGTACGTCTCACTAAGGATCACTCGCTTATCAACTGGTTTCATGTGGCCTCTCGCGAAACCAAAATCAGTAATCTTTAAGATGTTGTTCCTGTTCAAGAGAATGTTTTCACACTTGAGATCTCTATGGACCACGCCCTGGTCGTGACTATATTCCATCCCGTCTACAAGTTGATGAAACCATGTTCCAGCTTGAGACTCGGTGACTGCTCCTTGTGCCTTGATGTAGTCCAAGAGATCTCCATTCTCAGCCAGCTCCATGATGAAGTACACTCTGCTTGTTGTCTCAATCGACTGCAGGAAACATATCAGATTCGGATGTTTCAAAATCTTGACTACCTGGATTTCTCTCGGTAAGAATTTCTTGAGGTAGTCTTCAGGCGCTTTTCTCTTGGAGACGATCTTGATGGCAACTTTGGATTTGTGCCGGCTGGAGTATGCAAGTTTTACCGCGGCGTAGGAACCATGTCCGATATTTTCACCGGCTGTGAAACCGTGCTGTTCCAAAACGGATTGGCCACGCTCCTTTGCAGAGCTGTCGGGTGCTTTACTTGTACCCGCTGATGCCCCAGCATCCCGACTTGTTGAGTCTTTAGGTTCTGTAGACATCTTAGAAATAACAGCCATTACGGCCGAATAAACAACTTCGTTCCATTTCTCAGGGATTCGGTGCCATTTTATTAAGATTAATTTTCGTCAATGAAACCGCGCGTATAGTCACATCTGCGTTTCGTCGAATGGAACAAATAAATTAAACGCGCATGTGAAACGCTTCAATTAACGCGTGCATGCAGAGTTGCACTGAGGTTCAGATTTCTGTGTATCATCTATCCATTGGCGGATGGGGGGGGGGGGGGGGGGGGGGGGGGAGGGGGGGGCAACGGGGGTCATTGCCTCTCCTGGCCTCCCCCCTTTTAATTTTCAGGAAATAGATTGAAACATTGCGTATCTCGCTCGGGGGAGAGCACCCCCTCAGTAGGAGTTGGAGGACGCGGTCTGCCTGTGAACTGGTAGAGCATAGCGGGGGGGGGGGGGGGGGGGGGGGGGGGTGTCATGGCCTAGTAGTTAAGAGCACAGCAGCTGGCTGGACTCATGCTCTGCTGGTGTTTCTGAGCATGCTCCATGTTCTGAGGCAAGTGGCATGGGTTTGAGCCCGTGGGTCTGGACACTTGTGCCCTTAAGCAAGGCACTTAACCATTATTGCTTCGTCCTTCGGATGGGAACGTAAAGCCGTAGGTCCCGTGTGAAATGCAATTAATGCACGTTACGGTAAAAGAACCCGGTGACACTAAGAGAGAGGGTTTGCCGGCCTGGTGTTTCTGGCCTCCTGTTTAAACTCTCACGCGGAATATGCTAGACAAAGTACAAGGATTTTTTTTGAGGGGATGGAATGTCCTTTGCCAAGCCCCCCCCCCCCCCCTTTAGAAAAATCCTGGCGACGCCCACGGCCATTTTATACGGTCACAAACTTCTCAGTCGGAAATAAATAACAAGTGACAACTAGTATAAAGCAACTACAGCTGATCGTAAAGAGCGCCCCCTTTCATCAACGCCCAAACAAAAGTCAGATAAGCTCAGGGAATGGGAAAACAAGAACGGACGGGAGTGCTGGACTGCTTGGACAGTGGTCAGCTTTTGAGAAATACATCGACCTAATTAGTCCTGATAGCTGGACTTGGAGAGGGGTTTCAACTTGAATATTTTTGTGAGTATCAAATAAACGGAAAGAATGTAGTATCCTGATCCTGACGCCCACTGGCACTGCTTCGGTCGTCATGGTTGTGTACAAAAAGTCTATGGAGAGTTTACACTGGTTTATGGAGACTTTTTAGTGCATTTTCCGGTTTGGCGGCTATCCGTAAAAGGGTCCTATGGCAGTATCCTCGAGTCACCATAATCGGCGCAGGTAACACTTGCAACGCGCGCGCGTTGTCCAACGCAAATTAAATGCGAGTGCGTCGAAATAGATCCTCGTCGTTTTAGGTGGACTGACGATACATGTACACACAGTGTGTTCAGAATGTGCCCTCTCTTGTTCGCACACAGAGTCCATAGGGTATTATGTAAAAGGAAACAATCCAAAACATATTTTCAACGAGTAATTATCTATTTATGGTCAGTTTATTGTTTTACATCCATTGACACTGACAGGCCACACCAAACTAGGAGGATCCTTTACGATGGGCTACGATGTTGATCGTTTTGTGGGTTCCATCAATGAGGGACTGCTGTGCTGCATTTGCCGAGATGTTCTTGAGGACCCCCTACAGGCGCCATGTGAGCATGCCTACTGCGCCACCTGCATCCACGGCTGGCTTGTCCACGAGGAGATCTGTCCAGAAGATCGGCAGCCCCTGACTCAGGACCAGCTGCGACCAATATTCCGCTACATGAGGAACGATCTGAACCAGTTGAGGCTACGCTGCGTCAACCGGGACGCCGGCTGCGAGGAGCAAGTCAGCCTGGAGAACCTGAGCCGACACGAGGCGGGCTGCGGCTACGGCAAAGTCCACTGCCCCAACGCCCACTGCCGGGTAGAACTGGAGAGGCGTGGTTTGGAGTCCCATCTCCTAGTTTGCGAGCACCGCACTCGGGTCTGCCCGCTCGGCTGCGGTCTGACCGTTCTGAACTCGGAGGTTGACTCCCACAACTGCGTGGCTGAGTTGCGGACTGAGCTGGAACTGCTTCGCTCGGAGATGATTGGCCGGAGCGAAGACCAGAAGCATGAGATGAAACTCAGGCTCGACTCGCAGCGGACGCACATGGTGCACAAAATCAGTGAGATGCAGCAACAGATGGATGAACTCAAAAGTAAGGAAGTGAACATTAAACCACTATTTTTAAAATCCACACATATTTCGGTGTGGTTACCTGACTATCGTACTATTGTAAATGAAAAGCAAGTGCCTTTCCTTTGCGATTCGGGTGTCATATACCTGGTAGAAGTTGTGTTCTAGAAATTTCTTGTCAAAGTGTGCATTGAAAACTGAATTTTAAGATTTCAAGAACCTGTACTTAATGGCGGTGTATTACAATACAGAGACAAGTTCTATGTATAACTGGCTTTCAATAACAAACTAATAATGATGTTTGAAGAACCGATTTTATAAGAACTACGTAAGAATAGATTTCGTTTGTGAGCATGGCTTAGAGAATAGGGCTTACACTCGTGATCAGAGAGTCAGTGGTTTGAATGCAGCATCTGGCCATGTATTGTATCCTAAGGCAAGCCTCATCACTGTAGCTATTTGGCATTAGCTGGGGAGTAGGCCTAACCGACAATCGTCTTGCATCCTTTTGAGGGGTATGGAGGGGATAGCAAAATTCTCAGTTCCACACCAAGGAAACTGGCGATAACCTTATAAATCACATTGGCTTGACAAACCTTTTTACTTTTTACTCTGTGCTTTACTAATTTCTAAGGTGCTTGGCCTATCAGTATGTTTTTTTCTTGTTCTGCTTCCTTCCACCGAAGGGCAAGTGGAGCACTTGCAGCACGACGTCCGGCTCCTGAGCGCCTTAGAGAGAAAGCGGGGGCAAGATATGGAGCGCCTGGAACTGGAGAAGAAAGAACTCCTGGAGGTCCTGAAGGCACTCAAGGAGGAACACGAACTGGCCAAGGCTAACACGTGTCGGATAACAGCTCTCTAAGCGGCAAAGGGAGCGGAAGTTGATCAATGCATTCTGCTTACAGCTTTTACGTATTGTAGATTATTGCCGACCACATGTAAGCAGATCTGGATGCTGGCATGTTCAGATATGGTACGTCAGCCGGGAGCTTAGCACTGGAATTTACAACGTGGCATTTTTTATGTTGGAGCGCTGTGAAATTGGGCACTGGAAAGGCAATTCTGCTATTTGTGTCTTGGAGCAGGATACTTTACAGCAATATTTGGCAGAGCCATGTTTAGCAGAGAGCTATATTGTAAGTTCTGGAGTGCAAAAAATGAAGATTGATGGTTTTATCAAAGTTTTTGCACAAACCAGTGGATAAGGCCACAAAAAAATATGTCATGCTCTTCATTGGTCAACATATCAAGGTCAGTGCAACAAATCATAGCTTTGTTTTTTAGGGCAATGAAATGCTTTTTAACCATATGGGCAATCCCAGCATTACAAAAGGAAGTGTAACATTCGCAATAGAGGCAAGTAACCATGATATCTAATTAAGGATTCAGCGAAATGATCCAAAACTCCTAGTCTGTTATCTCCTTGACCACTATAACTTGATGATGGATGTACAAGATTTGAAAAAAATATATTTTCAGGTTTTTTCACTGAGCTCTTAAAAAGCTCTTTCACAGACATTACAAAATGCTGGAATTTCCCATGAGCGAATTTTGAGAGGTGCTGGCCAATTCGTTGTTACGAAAAAACTATTTAAAAAATGCTAGGCAGAATTATATTGACAACTGTTTTGTGACCGTATACAAACAGCCATCTTAAAAGCCATGATCATTTTCGTCCAAGTTGTTAAAAAATAAATAAAAATGTTGTAGATTGTTAAACACTGTGAAGCTGTGCAACAAAATTGTAATGCACTGTTTCTTGGAATAAGCTGCAGATGATAATAATTGAGTGGTTTTAATCAGTAGGTGCTAAAATCAATGCCAAATTAACGTTTTACACGTAGATGTTTATTAACACATTGGTGCCCTTTCTACTTATGATTTTATGGAACAATGAATTTTGTGAGTTTGTGTGTGTAGTCAAATAATCAGTGCTGACTATTCCGTAATTTGTAAAACTGCTTCGTATTCGAAACCTGAAAGAATGACTTATGTATTCATATCAGATTGTTTACTATCTGCATTCTTTCTTTAGTGATGTGCTTGTGCAGGTTCTTAAAAAATTACTGGATTCCACAAATATGCTTAATTGTCTGCGGAAATTCCTTTCAGTTTAGCAGTAAACTATCCCAAGTTTGCAACTCTTGCAGGGCACAATTCAATTTTTTATTTTTTTTATTGGAAACTGTAGTGTTACCTTCTGAACAAAATTGCCTTTTTGATAAACATTGGGCTTCACATTGTAGACATAATCTTGTGGATACTTTTGTCAAGTATGTCGTTAGGTGCCAAGTGTTTTTATTCAGGTAATGATGATAAATCTGCCCAAGATTTCGACAAGTTAAAAAAGAAATTAACTAAACCTCAAAGGGAAGTTTGAAAATTATCATTCTTCCAGTACCAAAAATTCCATAACTTTAAAAGCACCCCAGAAGTTTATTTTCTGTTCTTTTTTTTTTTTTTTTTTTTTTTGCATTTTTTTTTAAAAGTCAAGTATTTGTACTTGCAATATATCAATAATTTAATTTTCACCTACAGCCTTGGTAAATGCTGGGTTACTTGCTAAATAATTGGTGTGTGGTTGGTGTTGTTTGATATCTGCATTTAGCACTAACATGACTAAATAAATTTAGGCTAAAGGCAATTTATGAAAAATGAGGACATGGATTGGAAAAATAATATTCCAAATTGATCATTCAACATGACTTTTATTTGAGGCAACAAAACGTGACTCCATGCAACTTCGTATTTACACAACAAACTGTGAGTTTGATTAAACAGGTGTTAGGAGAAAATGAACATAATAGCTGCCCACCTGTTGCCGTGGGGACGATTTATTGCACCAGTCTACAGCTGGGCACTGTAGGGGAGCTGTGAGTCGAGTCAGGGTTCATGACCCCCTGCTTGGCATTGTTGTCTGCAATTGTATGGCACGTTTTTGTGTGTGTGCTAGTGGAATGTGTATAGCGATCCTGTTATGTTGTTGACTGTGTTGTTGACTATTGATTCGGTGGGGTTTTCAAGCAAAGGCTTCTAGGATTAGAGTTGCCTTGTGTTTACACAAGTGTAGTCCACAACATTCTAAAGTGACAAAGAACCCCCACTTACCATTACTTTGTGGGTGCATAAAATGCAAACACATTACCAACATTACCAGCCTGGTATGTAGATTTCCACTTACTCCATTCCCAGGAGGTTTTGTGAATTTCAGAGCATATTATCAGACACTGCAGTGTTTGTTAAACAAACTTATAAGAGAATGTATTTTATCCTGGTTGGTTTTCATACAATATCCACTTGTATAAGTTTTTCAAAGGTTCACCATGTTGTGGGTTCAAGGCAGGGTCAATGGAATCACATGGTATTTTTTTTCCAATTCTATTTTTTTATTCCGAATTCAAAATAGGAATTATTTTCTTTCTTCTATTTTTAGCAGTACTAATTGTATTCACAGTGAAGATAATATATATTTGTACTTACTTTTTATTGTATGCTGTCCATTTATGCTGACATAAAATTATGTACATCATCAAAAAGAGTGCTTTCACCAGTTGGGGGGAAAATTGTACTTTTGCTAAATGAACTAACTTTATAGATCTTATTGATTATTTTAAGTTTAGTCTTTTAGTATTCCACCCATTATTGAGGATAAAGGGGTACATGTAAAGATGTATAATTGGTTTTAAAAAACTGTTCATTATCCGTCCTTAGTAAAAAAAAGCACTGTTTGTATATAGTTAAAAAACAAAAGAAACAAAACTCTGAATGAACAATTTTTGTTGAGAAGTTCTTGTACGTGTTTATTACATTGAGCATCAACTGCACAACAATTCTCAGTGCACTTACATTACAAACGTGTTTCTTTAGAGAGAATACACTAGGCGTTTTTTTAACTCTGTATTCAACCTGTTTGGACTTTGCAGTGAATGCCAAAAAAGAACCAAATAGCCTGATGTGTGACATTTTTTTTCAACTGGAAAATTAGAAACAATGACCACTTATTGTGTCCTCAAAATGTTACATGCAGTTTTCCACATTTGTGAGGGGTTCTAGCAAAATGAGACGGAATTGGGTACAGGCAGTATTCAAGAAAATGCCAAAAACTGACTGGGGGTGATTTTTTTTGTTTCAGATTTATTGATATTTGTAAACTTTGATGTCTACTACACATATTTTAAAGAAATAGTATAAAAATCGTGGAATGAAAGTGTTTTTAAGGAAAAACAATTGGCATATTTTGTTTTCACGAATACAAAACTTGAAACTTTAAAGGCCTTTTGCTCAGTGGCATGTCGATAAATGCAAATTTTAAACAGCCATAACTTGTCAACGGAATGTCTGATTCAAGTGCAACAAGCATTGTAAGGAGAGTTTTATTCTCTTTCCTAATACCCGCAAATCCTGGTTGTGACCTCTGCCCAGTTCTGTCTCATTTTGCAAGAACGCCCAACATTTTCATTATCAATTAGGTTTATCTGTTACTTATGGAGTTACACCGCATGCTGGTTAAAAATTAACAGTAAGCAAGAGTGACAATAAATACTGTGTAGCTTTTTTTTTTTAAACAATTGCCTATCTCGAGGTCCAGACTAACAAAAACTTGCACACTTTGCATAGAGATTCCCATTGTCGCATTCACAGGTTTTCTTAAGCAGAATTTGCTGTAGGGGTTTACTGTGTCGTTTGGTGTGTTTACTCTACAGGGTCTTGACATGGGTGGCAATCTCGGCAGAAAATCATGTATTTAAATCCGCAGATGTAAGTGTATGGGTGCCAATAAGTTATTTACAATTTGAAAAAAAAACCCTGAAATGCAGGAGGACTTGCATCTCTGTGAATCGTGTCATGAAAATGGGCCGTCGTAAATTTTGGATTGTCAGTGGTACTAAAAATCCGTCCAAATTAACAATGAAATATTATAACTAATTGTAACACTCTGTCCGTTTCCTAATTGAAATAATATGTATTATTCCAAAGAAATCTTAAAATAATCACAGTGAATGAAAATTAGTGATTTACCTTAAATAGCAGTCATGCTGAAAAAAGACAATTTTTTTTACTTTCATGTCTCTTTGTAACTCAAATGATACCATGGATACCATCTTAACATATTTTAAGATCTTATTTTGTATTCATATGTGTCATTAGAAAATTAAAAAAAAGGAACTGGTACATTTTCCTGGAGGTCTTGAATTTTTTTCATTATATGTGCAAGGCTGGGGACTGGAGGTAGAGCTCGATACTACTAGGATCATTTTGAAATACATCTAGGACATTTGCTTTCATGCATTTTATTTGTTTCCAAATAATAACACCACTCAAAATCCAAAGAAGAATGTTCAAAAACCTGATCTATCGAGGTTTCAGCTCAGTGGATATTGGACTTTTTGAGAAAACCGTAAAAAAAAACATGCACAACCTTTTGTTTACAACAAACAATTTTGTCAATAGTACTCCACATTTATTAGCAATCAGTCAATTGACTGATCGTTGGAAATCACCTACATTTCTTGATTTCTTCTAAATGACGGCAAGCCAGACGGAATAATTTCACGGGGTGTTTAGTACCAGTACAATCTTTAATCCAAGTAAGCTTATGAATAATAATTTGGTTAAGTTACTTGTGGGATAAATGCAAATGATGCTATATGCCTTTAAAAACACTTTGATAAAGACCCTGGTAGGGTCAAAATGTGTGTCCCTATTCCGGGTTTTAAGATGCAGTGGCCCGCAGACAAGTATACGGTCTGAGTAATTCTTAATTTCACTGATGTCTACGTTCCGTGATGATGAGGTTCTATCTTGTGAAGGATCGGCTGTGCCTTCCCTGGTTCTCCCTTGCCCCCATACGACCGCCACGCCCTGTTTTCGGTGTCTGTTGAAACCTAGAAAGAGTAATGAGAAAATAACAAAAAAATTGTTAATATATTGTTCTGTTTTTAGGTCATTTTTTTACGAGCATCTTGGATAGCATTCGGCTGTTTTATTATGCCAGGAATTTTAACTTATTTTTTTTAGGATCTATTTGCAATGGAATCTTTGTTCCTTCCTCTTGCTGGAGTCAATGTAGATTGCTGGGCATGGAAACGGTCATGCGAATCTTTGTTCCTTCCTCTTGCTGGAGTCAATGTAGATTGCTGGGCATGGAAACGGTCATGCGAATCTTTGTTCCTTCCTCTTGCTGGAGTCAATGTAGATTGCTGGGCATGGAAACGGTCATGGATCTCCACAAAAAAAATGCACAACCAAATTTCACAATGCATCTAAAAGCAACAATTTGCTCTGGACGCTTGTTTCGAATGCAGACTTAGCATGCAGACAAACGGTACATGAACAATTGAAACAATGGTTAACCAACATAAACCTGTGGCTCTTGGTTAAACTTGCTCCATGTTTCTCATGAAAATGAAATGGAACTTGCCATCACTTCAAGAGCTTGATCATATATAGACTCATTTGACAGGCCCAAGTAGGAACCATATTCTTAAACTTGAGGTGCGCGTGCATTTTAGTCGGAGGAACATGGAGTGTGTGTGTACGATCTGCACACCAACATGCTTCCAACTCGGTAATAGATTCCAAGTTAGATTGCCAAATTGGTCTATCAGGGAATCAAAGGCGCCTCACCTTGAGTACTGATCCTTGCCACCCTGTCCAGACCACCCACTGCCACCCCCTCCGCCCCTGCCACGCCCACCACCAGCACTCCCCGGCCTGAATCCCTGCCCAGGTCTCCTCATACTAGCTCCGCCCCTCTGCTGTCCACCACCGCCCCCGCTGCCGCCCCCTCTCATGCTGCCACCGCTACCCCGGGGATCGCCTCGCTGCATGTAGGACCCCTCCCGGCTGGCCCGGTTGTCCCCGCCCATACGGCCGTAGGCTTGCTGGCCTGAGGCGGGGCCACGCCCTTCCTGACGACTGTCCAGTCTGTTGTCGGGCCTAAGGAGTTGGCACCAAAAAAAAAGTTTCAAGTTTTTGGATCATTATGAGTCATGGATATGCGCATGAATGAAGCCAAAATGTGCATTAGCACCACTAAAACCATTGCTATGACGTCACACTATTGTTAAAAGTGTGGATTCGGAACTACAAATCTGTTACGCTGGTCACAAAGTGTGGATTCGGAACAACATATCTTTAGTAAAAGTGTGGATTCGGAATTACGAATCCACACTTCGATCATGTCGGACAATTGTTCTCCATAATGAGCATTAATAGGACCGTCTGCATGAAAACTTTCCTTCCGAAAATTACCAATGCATCTTCACTGTCAGATTCTCCGCCGTCACTGCAAAAACTACTTTGAGTCAGAAAGAAATTGTCATCTTAACTATCCATGTTGATGTATTAGGAGCCTACACACAAAATGACTTGGTTGTACGGGTGTGGCGATACACATGCTAAACACGCCACAATGCTTGATTACCTATAAGAGCCTCGATAAACTCCCTTGTAAATTACCCTAATGGCCACGACTTGACACGAGATATGCAAGTCTTTTCATCTCCACTCGCTTGACTGTTAAATGGTTTAAGTCCAAGAATACACTCGCAAGTGTGGATTCTTAAATTACGAATCCACACTTTCTTATGTATTCTCCTTAACCTATTAAACTGCTGGCTTGCCATTCGCAATGCCAAACGAGTGGTAGTGGCACACTTCATAAATGGACAAAAAGGTTTGAATAAAACCATTTCATTTCGCACACATTTTAAAGGTGTTATTTTTTTGTCCAAACACTAAGATTCCTACACGTAATCAAAAGCCCCAGCACTTAATTCCACTGATCCATATTGCATTTCAGTATACACAAAAAGAGTCAACTACAATACTGCCATGTAAAGTATCTGAAGCAGTTGGGTTATCTTTTTATTGAAAATTATGTTAAACATTGAATATTTAATTCGTTTTCACAGGTACTACAATATCTACACACGCAAATCAGATAAGATGGGGTCATGGACAATTTTCATTTTGCCAAGTGTACACATTCACATGATGAGTTTGACATTCACGCAGCAACACAAACATTGCTGACATTTCCCAACACTGAATACGCACAAAATGATTACGAGCGTTGCCAATGTCTCACGCCAAAGTCAAAGTCCAATGAACCCCTATCCACCACAGTATCCCTTTACCTGGACTGGTTCCCTTCCCATCGTCTCTGGCCAAAGTTCCTCTGTTGGTTGTTGCCTCCACCGGCACCACCCCCTCCGCCACCGCTACCGTAGCCGGGCCGTTGCTGTTGCCTGTTCCCCCACTGTCCCCCTCCGCCCCGCCCACCGCCACGTTGGGCACCACTCCCCATGTTGTTCCCACCTGAGAAAAACGTCATGGTCGTTTGAGGTTTGTTTTTTTAATATTGAGTGTAAAGGCCAAAAAAAAGGTAAGAAATTAAACACCAGATGTAAGCCACTTTAAAGACAAGCCTTGGTTTGACTAGTTGAGCTGGACTCGAACGTTTGACAGTTCAGGCACTAAGGGGCTGTGTTATAGTACTCATACTCATGTACATTTTTTAGTACTTGTACTCATGAGAATGTATTCATACTCGTACTCTTGCAAATGTTCTCCTGCAGGGATTTCAACATATTTTAAGAGGTACATGCTGGAAAAGAACCAATTTTCTTCTGTTTGGCAGGCTTTTGCATTTGCTTATAGCTTGACAGCAAAAAGCCCTTGAGAACACCTGTACCCATTGAAATTTGTTCCTACTTGAGGAAAGCACTCAAACATATACTCGTACTTGTACTCATACTCAACTTACTCGTACACACGGAAAAATTGCCTTGTACCCGTACTCATGACAACGTACTCGTACTCTACTCATAGCAAAGTATTCGTACTCATACTTGTACTCACTGGCAAAGTACTTGTACTCGATCTCATGCTCATGACAAAACACTCGAACTCATATTCGTACTCATGACAAAGTACTCGTACTCGAACTTGTGCTCATAAAAATGCACTTGACTACAACACTGGTTAGAGGCATTGTTTACACTCAGTGACTCCATCAGTCAGTCAATCAGTGACTCAGTTCCTTCTTACCTCCATCCCTCCTGCCGTAGTTGCCAGTGGGTCCGTTCCAGGGACCCCTCCCACCTTGGAAGCTGCCGCCCCCTCCTCCCCCTCTCTGGCCCCCACCGCCGCCACCCCCACCGCCCATGAAGTTGCCTCCTCTTCCACTGCGACCCTGTGGGGGTCCCTACAAGAATCAATGCGGGAAAACAAACTTGTAAAATTGTTCTGATAAACACTAGTAAAGATAACATGACTGTTGTATATTGGCAAGTATTGATTTAATGGTGGGGTAAGGCAACATGGCTGGGGGACAACGATGACAAATTATTTTGAAATTTGTTGCTTTCGTCCTCACACATTTTTAAAATTTAGTTTTCCTTTAGAAATCTCTAACAGTGATAGTGATATTGTAAGCATTTAAGACATAGTGACACTAAGTGCATAAGTGCAGTACATTGTATTTATTCAATGGAGAATTTTTAAAACCACTGAGTGCTTGGACAGTTTTGGGCTCTACAGGGAGTAATAGGCAGGGCGGTTTCAGGCACTACAGTGACTAATGGGGTAATGTTTAATACATTTAATCATTTGCACTTTTATACACTGTGTATACTCCTCCATGAATCCAATAAAAAGCATGGAGTCTCCAGGGCTCAATTTCACGGCGCTGCTAAGCACAAAAATTCACTAAGCACATAAAAAGGCTGGCTTATAAAAGCAGGTTACCAGCCAAAACTCCATGCGATGTACATTGCTCTTGATTAGTACTGAGCTGTTGTTTGCTATAGCATGAAAATCATGTGGAGTTTTGGCTGGTAAACTGCTTTTATAAGCCAGACTTTGTTGTGCTAAGCAAATTATTTTGCTTAGCAGCACCGTGAAATTGGGCCCAGGTGATTTGGGGCCCTGTAAGGAGTGACAGGCAGGGCGCTTTAGGGTCAAATTTCATCACGCTGGTTAGCATCACTTTTGGCTAAGAAAATATATAGTAACACACTGAGTATACAGTGTTTAAAAGTCGGTGAAGGGCAAAACCTTTAATTTGATTTATCACCCTGACGCAAAAATTCCATCTTATAATAGTTTATGCGGTACCCGCGGCTATGTACATCAGATTCGAACTAGCCAACCGATCCCGTTAGCTCGGTGGTCGAGTGGTAAGACATCTGCACTAGAAAGAAGGAGGTCGTGGGTTCGAGTCCCACCCGAGTGATTTGTTCCAACTTTCACTCGGGAGGTAACACACTGAGTATACAGTGTTTAAATGTCGGTGAAGGGCAAAACCTTTAATTTAAAATATATAGTAATTTGAAGTTTGCCAAGAGCCAATGTGGCCCATCAGGCCGGCGTTTATCTCTTGTTTCAGTAGCATGAAACAACTGAGAATATCTCTATTCCCCCTGGATGGGATGCCAGTCCATCGCAGGTTACTCCCCAGCTAATGCCGGTACCCATTTATATCCCTGGGTGGGGATAGGCAAGTGAGGTGAAGTGGCTTGCCCAAGGACACAACGTATGGCCATCAGCTGGACTCCTGACCCTCTGATCATGAGTCACAAACCCTAACCACTGGGCGACACTCCCTCAAGAAAGAAAATGTATAAGCTAAGTTAAAATCTGTGGGGTCCAGTCACTGGCAGTAAATATAACACAATCCGTTTGGTTGGTTGCGCGTTTCTACTGAGCAAGCTTTTTCCGTCCTTAGCACGATGCTGTTCCAATTGCTGAACCCTACCCTCTGCGGCTTCTTAGTGTCGGTACTCTCAATGGCCTGGGCTGCCAGGAAGTCATCGACGTGCATAGAAGGAGGCCGGCTGGTGTTCTGAGCTCGCTGGCGGAAGATGTCGTAACCCCGGCCGCTTCTACCCGACATGGGACGACCGTACTGGTTGAAGTTGCCACCTTGATCTGTGAGGAGGAGGGAGAAAACACAAGACAAAATGTAGTGATCAGATTATCACATGTTAGCACAAGTTATCATAAGTCAACCACAAGACATCACAAGCCAATCACAAGTCACTGCAAGACAATCACATGATGATCACAAGATTTATCAGGGGTCATCATAAGTCATTCAGTAGTCACATCCAAAGTCAAATCGCAAGACCAAAACATGGACAAATGAAAAATGACAGACAATGAAATCATTCAAGTGTGATATTCTTATTAATGCGATTGACAAACACTAGAGTCAACTAGAGTCCATAGTTAATAGATGTATAATTTATAATTAAAAAAGAGGAAGAATTGAGAAAGGGGAAGGATATTAAATGACAGGGCTACTTACTGTGTGCTCTCTTGATGCCATAGTTGAAGCGGTACTGAGACCGTGAGGTGAGGGACTCGTATCTTCTTTTGCCACTCCTGTAAGTTTGAATGCAACGACAGATATTCAACATGTATCAGAAGATGTAAACAAGTCCTTAAACATCAATCACAAGTCAGCAAGCCTCAAGTTTATATCAAGATACTCTAGTAAATAGTGACAGGGGTGTACTGAAAGAGCAATTGTGAATGTTTGTGGGGGGGGGGGGGATTGGCAAATTCTGACCTTTTCTTCTGGTCCTTTTCTCGAGGCAAGTTCTCGGCGCTGAGATCTTTCTCCAGCTCTGCCCTCAGGTCCAAATCTGGCAGGTAGGTGGACCGAAGATCCTCCAAATCGCACTGAACCTGAAAAATATGAACAATACCTCACTTTAGTCTGTTCATTGGTGTTACAGGGTAATCCTATTTAAACTAATGTCTTTTACAGAATTTTGTGAAGGAAACACAATGCGGTATGGGTAGCATACTGTTGTGATCAATGCAAGCATATTCCGGGTGCATGTTTTATGGACAGGTTAAATATCAATTAATTAAAGAAACTAAACGTCTCTACCACCCTTTGGTAGGGCAGTGGGTAAAAGCTGTGGTTTGTGCGCAGAGCAATTACCATATCAGGCTCGATGTCCCCGTCGTCGATACCCGGCGGTCCCAGCCAGAAGCCTGTGTTGAGTCGGTCGTCCTCCCCTTCCCCGATGTAGAACACCAGACGAGAGTTGAACTGCTCGGAGAAGCTGAGCGGGGCCGGTAGGAGTGTCAGCTCCTGGAGTAAGGCGGGGTTTGTTTTTGGTAGGGGCGGGGCTGAGGGTAGGGTGGTAGGGGTAGGCTCCTCGGGCGAGTCCAGGGTCTGGATTAGGCTGCTGATGCTGTCCAGGAGACTCTCCAGGATCTCATCCTCCTTGCAGCATTCCTGACATGGGAAATAGGGAGAGAGAGAAAAAAATAACAATGGCAATGCTCCTAGGTGAAGCTGAAATGCTCAAAAAAGCACCGAACAACCTTCCGTTTCAGACTGGTGTTCCAGAGTTTACCAAAGTACATAAAAAATTCGATATCTGAAACAGTTAAGAGCAACTAAGCGATGAAAGATTTATTTTTATTTTATTTATTTTATTTCTTTCTGGTAATGAAACCAAGGATTCCTCAAAAGTGCCCTAGGCACTGTAGCCCAAAAGCCTGACAAAACCTGTAGAGAGTAGACGAAGAGAAGATATTACAGTTTTAGAGGTGGGAGGAAAAATCCAGAAGGATATTTTGGGGAAAACCCACGGAATCAGGTAGGGACTGAAAACCCAATCCACAATTTAGAGTCTGAATAATTTTAAACGATCGCAGTACACCAGACATACGTCGCAATACCACACACGTGTTACGTATGTTGACAATGAACGTATAATACATATATCTGTGTAATGCGTAGATGTAGCAGCGCATGCACAATGATACAAGACTCACTCACCAGTACACATGAGCGATTACAAACAGCGTGCTACAAACTTTTCTATCGGCCAAATGACGACATGTAACTTGGTGTTTAAAAACAAAGTTCTTCATGCACACAAAACGAAGATTTCTTTCTGGCCTGTGAAGGGATGGAATGCCATCACGGCTGTAGCGGGAAAACTGGCATCCTGGCTTAAATTTAGACTCTAGACAATAGAAAATAGTTCACTGCTCCTGAATGAAAGTCTAATTGTGTCTACCTGAGTGGCTCCAAATACTTATTGGTTCGGCCTGACTATGGAAGGCCAGCCTGAAATGGTAGCAAGACTCACAATCAGTGTCTTCTCCAGCTGGTAGACCGGGTGTGCCTTGCCGCCCCACATCAGGTACTCCTTGAGCTGTCCCACGCTCAGCACCTTGGTCCGGTACGGCCCTCCCTCCTCCGGGCATGCCTCCTGGTCCAAGCCCTCGGTGGATGACGGACCCTCGACGGTCAGCAGCATCTGTAGGAGGTCCAGGGTCGTGGACAGGGTGGAGAGGTAGTCAGAGCTGTCTTTGTGGAAGGAGGTCTGGAGCCGGGTGAAGAGAGAGTGGAAGGCTGATGGGGTCTTGTCCAAGGCACTGCGGGCGGAAACAGGAGATGAACTGAGGTTATTTAGCCTGCCATCAGCAAGAAACACCAGCATGCTACTGTTGTTAGAGTGACAGAGGTGTGATTTGAAATATGTATCTTATACTCCCTAGCTTGATATTGATGATATATCCAGTGAGTTTATTACCATTTCACAAAGACAAAGCCATAGTCATAGTCCAGCAGCATAGACAGTGTCCTCAATGAGGGGAGGATGCTGGCGTAGGATTGGTCCGAGCTGGTCACGTGATCCAGTAGGGCGGAGCATATGATCTCCATGTGCTCCTTTCCTGGCAGGCTATTGGCCAGCTGCTCGCTGATTGACAGGTTGTCCGTGGGCAGGAGGGTGATCTCTGGGCCACAGATGGACTGCAACAGGGCCTGGAAGTTGGACGAGGGGGAAAAAAATCTCCATCACAAGAAAAAATTACCCGATCTCATACATGTATATAACGAAAAGTAGGACCCTCAAATCTTCTGCAATAGTATTGTTGCTCTGTGCTGCAAATATTCTACTTCTCCCAGTGCATGTATAAATATTTCAATTTGGTTGATCAAGAGTTAGAGGTTATAAGGACTAACAAACAATTGCTGTTGTCTGACTGAGAAATTTGATGATTTGGATTTTGGAAACCGGTGTTGAAATTACATCTTTCAATTTCGAGATGAAAACCACATATAGAGGTTTCACAAATATCATCTATAATAAAAGAATCACTGGAATTTTGTTTTTAAGTTATTTAAGGCTCCAAAAACAAGTGTTTAGTCCTAGGTCATTTTTTCTGTAGATTTTTGGCCTACCATGTACAAATGAAACAGAAAGAAATAATTTTTTGCCTAAATTCTGCCACTACTACATAACAGAGGATGACCATACAAATTTGTTAGAAGCTCATACCCCATTTGAAAACATCCCTTAAACACGTCAGTATAATATTGACTGCAAGCGGAAATCATTTCAGAGCAGAAAACGGCTAAAGCATAGGGTCTAATGTGAAGCCCCAAAGACGTGCACCACAATGAAAACTATCAACAAAATGATTTAATAACCAGGCAGACCCACCACTATGCATTCCTGCGCCTGGAGATGGAATGATGAGTCCGACACCACATTGAGGAGAGACAGTAACCATGGCAACAGCTCTGAGTACTTCTCATCTGACTTCAAACTGAAAGCAATGATAATAAACAAGTCTTCAATTATTTTATACTTATCTCCTTCAATCACAAATGTCATCACAAGTCAATCACAAATCATCAAGTCTCAAGTCCAATGACAAGCTATTGCAATGAACTCTTCATTGTTCATCCCCTGTTTATTTGTCATTTGACTTGTGATTGGCTTGTGATTTGATTTATGTTTTGACTTGTTATTCAACTTGTCATTTGACTTTTCATATGACTTGTCTGTTGAATTGTATTTTGACTTGTGATTTGACTTATTTGACTTGTGATTCAACTAGTGTTTTGACTTGTGATATGACATGTGATTTGACTTGTGATTGGAAATATGATTGACTCATGATTGACCTATGCTTAGACTTGTGATTTGAAATGCGAGTTGCAAATTTATGTATGATAGACCTTGAATTAAAGTTCAGAAATTTACCTAGATCTGAAGAGATGCAGCAACGGTGCCTTGATGGCCGGCTGAGAGACCAGATACACAACCAGCGTCAGGATGCGGGCTGAGTCACTGTTGCACGGCTGTGTCTTCTTCTGGATCTCCTCCCCCTCTCCAGCAGTCTCACCACTGGCTGGCTGTGCTTTCTTGCCTCCCTCCTCCCCCTGGGCCAGGTTCTCGATCAGGATGTCAAGCAGAGACCTGCATGTCAAGAGCATGAGGGGTTCAATGGTCTTTTCAGGTTTGAGCTCACATTTTTGCCAAATCTTCCTTGCAAAACTTACAACTAAGGAATGTCGTCAAGTCCATCACAAGTCCAGTCACAAGTCCATTCGCAAGTCCAGTCACAAGTAAAAGTGTATGAACAATAACAAAGCAATGCTTTTGTCAAAGCTCATTTGAATAGCTAGTGAATTGAGATGTGAATAGAACTGGAGGACTTTTGATGGACTAACAGGGACTTGTGATAGACTCGACTATATCCTTGCTTACAACCGTGCCAGACTTGCGATCCACAGTCGCGTTTGACAAAGTTATGAAAAGTTCAATATTTGAAACAGAGGGAGCAACTAAAACCAGACGTTGCAATCAAAACATCTCTCAAGTCTTGTCAAAGGATAATTAATACATGAAGGTTGCATGCCTAGAGCCAAAATCCGAAATGCCAGTCGGAAAACAGGCTGTAAATACGGGACAATCTCCACACATTGCTGGTTCACTTTCTTCTTTGAGTGATTTCTGGGCGTAATTTCATGTCACTGCTAAGCACATGATTTTCTGCTAACAGAGCCTTCGTCAATTTCATGGAGACCATAAGCAGTTAAGCACAGCAAAAGCATGCTTAACCCCAGAGCAAAAAGTTGCCTAAATTGGTGACGTAACAATAGAAATCTCCATGCGCATGCAACCGTTAGCACATCCACGCCATGAAATAGTGCTTAAGCTAAGCATAGTTTTATGCTTTAGTAAGCACTACTTTTTTGCTAACTGTTAAGCAGTGCCATGAAATTGGGCCCTGAAGGGGGAAACACCTGAATTATAATATATTCCTGTTCTAGCTGGGAGAAGACTTCAGTGCTGGGACAAAACGAAAACAGTTAGCAGTTTCATTGTCTTTTTGAGTGCTTACCTAACGACTGTCAAGGCTGTCGGTGCAGCTAGATCAGCAAGTTGCCAGCAGACACGGCGTAAGATCTGCTGCAATGGCGGACAGCTGCTACCTGTACACGACACAGAAAAATTAACTTGGGTAAAATTACACGACTGATCTATCGAAGTTCAAAATTATAGAGTCAGAAATTAGAAATAAATGTAGATATAAATTGGCCTTGTGCGGCCTAATTATGTATTGAGCCAATACTATAAAAAAAAAAATTTAAAAAAAAAATTATTTAGGAATGAAGAGTCTTCAAAATCATAAAGAAAATCCAATGAAATTAAAGAAAATCAGAGCTTGCTTATGTGCTCCTTCCATTCAAACTGTGCACTGATGACTGGTTAAAGAGATTAAAATTGCAGTTGCGATACAGATGTGCCGTTTTTATCAAATTCGTTGAAATTTAATTAAACAAAAAAAAAAGCAGATTTTGTGGAGTTAGGGCAAGAAATTTGAAGAAGTCGGCATTCCACTTAAGAACAAGGTCTTTTAGACTATTGAATTGTCTTTATGTTGGATGCCTACCTGCCAAGTCCTTGATGATCTGCTGTATGTGAACGCTCTCTGAGTGAAGATGAAGACTCCACAAGCGACGGAGGTTGAGAGCCTGCTGGACCTCCACGGCTGACAACGGCTGAGAAACAAAATGACAAAAACGACAGCCACCAAGTAAACAATGAGCAGCATCGTGTCAAACTCCGCTTATTGTACTCACTGGTGTTAATTTGCTGCATCAACTGATGAAATTAAAAACTCAGTTTTCAGAGATTGGGGCTCAGCTTTTATGTTCTTAAACATTATTTAGTACTTTCAGGCTAAAACTTGCCAAACATTGCAAGTCACAGTAAAGGTAGAATGGGCCATTTGCAGCTATCCAAAAAAGTAACCGACCAAATTATTGTTAAAAACATACTTAGTTTAAAGATAGTAATGACACTAAACCCCCTGGCATGCTGTCATTTTGAAGAAAACAATAAACGAAGGTAATTCTATAAACTGCTTCATTTTGTCTAAAGTAGGGTCAGGGAACCACACTACAAGAACAACACTTTTTTTCTCTAGGTTTTTCCAGCATCCATGAATACAAAACTTAAAACAAGTCAGTGTAACATTTGCTATAAACTACTAACCCCCAAATACATCATTTCTGGAAATACAGCAAAAGCAAATGTTGTATACTACCTTTAAAATTTTTTTAAAAGTATGATTGACTCCGCCCACTGGTACATTACCTCCTGTGCCTGCATGGGAAGTGGCAGTGGAAGCAACTCAGACAGCACAGTCAGGCCACCAATGTAGGCATACGCTGCTGATGGTATGAACTGCAACACTTCCTTTAGCATGACAGTCCAACTACTGCTTGCAATACCTGAAGAATCAGAAAGGTATGTAGAATCCATTCAGCAAAGGGAGAGATGGGAGATAATACTCATTTAACTAAATTGTAACTATTGCATCTCTACTAGAGGTTCAGGACGTATTCTTCAAGAAGTGGTATTTTTGTATCAAATACCTCATGAAATTATTCTGTCTGAAATGGTATCGTTTGGAAAAAAAAACCCAATAATTGAAGGCGGTTTAAAAAAGTGTTCGTGGGAACACTTTTTTAAACAATTGAATCCAGTTACGAGAACTGAAAACGTGTGCAAATGTTTTCTCTGTTATCTCAATATGTACAGGGTGGTACAAAAAGAAGGAAAACCACTTTTGACAGTTATTTTGACCTATTTATTTAACTTATTTGAACTTTTTTTATAATGTAGTGAAGTATAGCTCTTCAACCATACATGGTGAAAAATCTTTAAAAAAATATCACAAGAATAGTGTTCTTATGCTAATTTGAATACAAGTCACCAAAATCACTGTTGTCCACGTGTAAGTCTAGTGTAGTGTCTTTTGTCTTCAAATCAAGCTCCGGAGCTCAGTCAAGCGGATGGAATAAAGCCGTCCGTTGACAAACAGGTTTGGCACATGAAATATTTAAACTACCATATCTCAGAGATATAATATGCATTTGCAATCATTTTTTTGTAACTTATGTTCAAAGCTCAATATTTTAATACCATTAAATTGAATTTTTGAAAAATGCTCAACAAGTAGGTGAAAATTGCGGTCAAAAGTGGGTTTCCTTCTTTTTGCACCACCCTGTACAGTTGCCACTGAGCTAAAACTTCCACGGGTTAGTTGTCACGCAACCTACTTAAAGTTTTGAGCAATTTTGTAGCTTGAAACGAAAAACAAAAAATGCACAAAAAGTGAATAATCTTAAGGGATAAGGTTAGTAAAATAAAATAAATAAACAGATTAGAGATTAACAAATGCATTCAAAAGAAATCAAGAGTAGATTCTAAAAGAGAACGATTTCTATGTACCTTCTTCAGTATCCGGCTGAGTGCCAGGCATCATGGTGTAGCTCAACAGGATATCGATGATATCGGTCTGGATCCGCTGGGCATCTGAGGGTAACATGATGCTACTAGGCACTGAACACAGCACCGTGTGTAACGGTAGGAGGTAGGTTACTAGACGCTCATCTTTAAACTGGAAGGGAGTGATTTAAATGTGATTTATCTTCCTTTGGGCCTTATGCAAGAGTGGGCCATACTGTTGAGGGAACTCAACAAAAATGCCTACCTCCTGAAAGAGGTCCTTTATGAAATCTAAATTCAGTAGATTATACGAATCACTTCAACTACTCTAAATTCAGGCAAGTTATTCCACACACAAAGAGTTTAAAGTAAAACTAGTATTGTTATTCTGGTTGATTGTGAACCTAGATATGTGTTACATAAGCATTCCTAAATTGCCCTTTTTTAGTTTGGAGGCAAAGCAAACCTTTTTTAGTTTGGAGGCAAAGCTGACAAAAAACAGTCTAAAGCTTGCCTAGTTGAGTTGGACCCAAAAGCTTTAATTTAGGCCATATTTTATAACTCATTCAGTCACTCAAGATAGTGGCCCAGTCAGTCACAGGGCAACAGAGCATGCAAGTTGACCTCAAAAACCTGTGAGATTTTGCGGAAATACAGTACATAATCTTCTGTTTAATCAATCACGCAGATAAACTATTGGATCAATTATAACATGGGAGTTTTGTGACTAGACTAGTCAGTGTTTGGTACCAAGACATTCACATAGAAAGTGAACGCGAACTGGCGAGACTTGCACGCTCTATGGGCTCAGTGCACAAGTACCCCTTCAACAGCCAGAAAAGGAGAGTTGGGGGAGACCTAGACTGGTTCCCAAATCATCCACTGCATATTTCGAATGATCCAAAGTTATTGGGGGTGGGGATTAGTCTGGGAGACAATCGCAAGTTGCCTGACGCTCACGCAAAGACGCGGTGGTTAATAGCTTTTGCACATCAGGAAGTCACCGTGCGTACTTTGCGCGCGAACCAGTACAGTACAGTACGCTCACGCTGTAATTAGCTGTGTGTCCTGTCCACGAAGCTCTCAAAGTGGTAAAAACACGCCCTCTTTGTTGGCGCATGGAGCCCATAGGCTGACCCTTCTTGTCCAGCCAAGACTGACAACTGACCTGTACGGAGCCCGAGGAGAGAAGCTCCGACAACATGACCTTGACGAGTTGCAGCACGGGAGACACGAGGGCGTCCACCAGGTGGACCTGGGTGGTAGACAGAGAGTAGCCCTGCTGCCATGGTCGCAGGAGTCGATCGCCGAGTCTCTGTCAGGGGGAAGAACGAGGAATACGGTATATACAAGAAAACAGCCAAATGTGTATCAAGAATGGGCCAGATCTTAAGATTGTAGTTCTCTTGTAGTTATTTTCTTTAGCTTTTTTGTGAAAATACTAAAGAACAGAAAAAAAACACGATTAATTTAATACCTTGATGATGTTGATGAAAGCGTTCATTGAACTGGAGGAGTACAGTTGGATCACCGCCAGTTTGTACTTGAAATCCTTCTGGCAATCTATGAGGAAAAATAAAACAGAGTAGCACAAAAATGCATTGTTTGCTCAGAAGAAAGTTTGAAAGTGAGGGGGATTTAAAAAAAACTATTTGTGTATGGCAGTGTTTTAAAGGGTAGGTGTTTCAGCACCATTGACAGGTGATGGTGTATGGCCCCGCCTCCGGGTCACAATGGCACTAATGACCACCCCTTCCCCTCCCCCTGGACCTCAACTGCATATCCCAGGCAAGGTGTCTCAGGACCCTCAGGCAGGTGACGATACCTGGCCCCGTTCCCAGGAGATTATGACCCACCCATCACCTCCTACCCACTCCCTCTCCCCCCTACATTTGTCCCTCCCCCTCTCACCTCCTGTCTGCATATCCCGTGGGGCGCAGGCTAGGTGTCTAAGGACCCTCAGGCAGGTGACGATGCCCGGCCCCGCCCCCAGGAAATTATGGCCCACCCATCACCTCATATCCACTCCCTCTCCCCCTATATTTGTCCCTTCCCCTCTCACCTCCTGTCTGCATATCCCGTGGGGCACAGGCTAGGTGTCTCAGGACCCTCAGGCAGGTGACGATGCCCGGCCCTGTTCCCAAGAGATTATGACCCAGCTCGTCGCTCTCCTTGTTGATGTGCTCAATCATCTTGGGGATGCAATCGCCATCCAGCCTGACGCCTTGGATAGGAGTCAACCACTTGGATAAAGCTGCAGGCAATTAACAGCAAAAAAAATCCAATAGAACTTGGCGAAATGCAAACATCTTTGTTTATATGGTTTGGTCCTTCTCCGATAAGCACTGACCGCTGAAAACTATCAGAGAGTTTACAAGAAAGGCAGGGGAGTGGGGGGGGGGGGTGTTTGATCAGTCACAGACAGTCAACAATTTCTTCGACTTCCTCTGCTATGCATAAAAGAGGCCGAACCTGTGTTAACAGGGAACGGAGTGCCCATCTCTGTTTCGTTAGCGATTGGGCCAGACTCATATATGCTGCTGTGGGGGGATCGCCACACCTCCTCCACAGCGAGTCTGTTACCTTCCCAGCATTGAATAATGCCGGTACCCATTTCACACCTGGGTTGAGAGGAGTAATTGAGGTAAAACGCCTTACTCAAGGGCATAACACGCATGGCCACAACGGGGCTCGAACCCACAACCTCACGATCATGAATCCTGTGCTCCACCGCTAGAACACACGTGCCTTTACATGCCATGCATTTGTATACAGGCAAGTAAACAAACAGTCAGATCATATTTATGTAAACAACTACAGCTGGCATATCAATCACCTCCAGTCAAAGCATAGCGATATCCAATTAACATGGGAATTCTGAATTGTAATAATAGTCACTTGATTGATTTTGACCGCTGTGATGGCATAGCTGAACTTGCCAGCCAGAGAGGGAGGGATTCTATATTAATTGAAAAACAAAAACATGAGGTCATTTAAGGCTAGTGGTCAGACTGGTGTTGAAGACTACCCACACACCTGAATCTCCAACACAGCACAGCTCCAGACGCGCCTGGTATTTGGTCAACGTGGCAATGTTCTCATTATGTTGGATGATGCAAGACAAGACCTGCATGGCATAGCCGTGGGATGCCGTCTTCCTGGATCTGGTTGGGCTTCCACCTTGTTCTGTTGATTAAAAAGAGAAAAGGCAATACAGGATTTTGCTCTTCATCGGCGTAATTTATAAACACTGTATAGTCAGCGTTGTCCCGAGTCATCGTGAGAAACAAAATTCACAATCACTAGGGGCAACGCTGAGTACACAGTGTTAATAACATACGTTGGTGAAGAGCAAAACCCTATAGGTCTCTCTCAAATGACATCATTTCCTACAGACCAGCCACGTGCATCTTCATTTTGAGCGTCAACTTGCATAACACGCATCGGCTGCGTCGTATTTTGAACACATTTCAAGCAACAAGCGCGTGTGTTTGGAATATTTTCAACACTGCGCAATGCGTGTTTGATTGCGTGAAATACGCAGTTGTAGTTCTTCTACAGAGATGGCCGTCTTTGAGAGAGACCTATATTGAATTTACATCATCCTGACGCAAACTCCCTCTTATGAATTAAACAAGTCAAATCTGGTATAGCTGATCCCACCGCACAAAACAAATTTGTTCAATTATTCAAAATGGCTATTCACTAGAGGTTTTTTCATGCGTCCGGTCTGCACACTGGGCCGGATTAACCCCATTCATGTGGAACGCTGTGGTCCAATGGTTACGGTGTTCGACTCATGTGCTGTGGTACGTGGGTCGGAACCCGGACGGGGAACATGCTGCTTGTGTTCTTGGGCAAGATACTTTACTGCAATTGCCTCTCTCCACCCAGGAGTATAAATGGGTACCTGTGAAGGTAGGGACCAGAATGCGCTGATCTCGAGCTGCTGCAAAAACAGGTCTGATGGCTGATAGCCTGATGAACAGGGGTAATAATTGTGAAGCGCTTTGAGATCTGAGACCTGAATAAAGTGCTACATAAGCACCACATTGTTATTATTCTGCAGAATAGTCCAAAAGAAAATTCACTGACTGTGTCCATTTGCATGTAAGAATGTCAAAAACTCACCCCTGGGTTCAACAAAAGGCAAGAGACACTCCAGGTTGTCGTCCATGGCAAAGACGTGCGCCAGCGCCGTTCTCCCCACTGCAGTGAAGCTGACCGAACACAGCCAGCGCAGGACTTCAATGACCTCGTCGCGATCAGGGTCATGGGCGGTGGGCGAACCTTTAGCCACTGCCTGCTGTAGCTGGTCCACGTACTGCAGGACCGCCAGGCTGTGCAGGAGCTGTAAGCCGGCCTGCTGCGAGGGGCTCTCCTCTTGGGAGTCATCGTCCAGGTTGGCGGTCAGGCACTGGCAGAGGGATTTGGTAGCAGCTTGGTGGGCTGATAGGAACAGAAGGCCTGATGGGGAGGGGGTACAGAGGGTGTCATGAGACCAATAAGGGCAGTTAGGGAAGAATGCAATTAAACAAGCGAGGTTAAACCTCGAGGTACCCAGTAAAACCCCATAAAACCTTGTGGCACCAAGGTAAACCTAACCCTAAAGTTACCGCCAGAGGGTGCAGTGAAAACAGTCAAAGGTCAGTGAGGGAAGAGTGCAAAATTAAACAAGCCAGGTTGAAACCCAAGGTACCCAGTAAAACCTTACAAACCCTTGTAGCGCTTAGGTAAACCTATAAAACCTAAGTTACAGCCTGACCAGTTTTGCTTTCGCCCCAATGGTAGGAACCTGATTAATCATTATTTCTTACTTATTTTTGGCAAGGAGCCATCCTGAATGATCCACAACCTACAATTGTGCAGGAACCTTATGGCACATTCTTTGAAATATAATTTTCAAGGAATATCTGTAAATATCTTGCATGCTGGTGACAGCCCTATGTCCAAACACTCATATTTTAACTCATTCTCAATTAAAATAGCTATAGTCTTCAGGCTTGACTTGTACCTTTTAACGTTATGGTTCAGAACAGTGGTCACAGACTCCAAGACAAGGAGAACAATACTCTACCTTTAAGTGACTTCATAATAACTGTAAGTAGCTCCACAGCAGCACTCGTAATACTCTCATGACCCGAGGTCGAAGGGCAGGATACAAGAACAAGTAGACTCCCCAAAAGGTTCCTAAAATTAGGTAAAAAGAAACAATTCCAAAAGAATTAATAGTGGATTAATAATGGCTTCCTCCGTAAAACAGATTTTGTGTCATACATCAGAGACTGAAATACTCAATTGAATAACTTGCAATTGAATCGGGACTGGAGAACTTGTGGTGGACTTGACTAAATCCCTGGTCACCTGACAAACACTCATGATTTGATTGGCCAATGCGCACTGTTTGATTGACAGGCAGGTGGAGTCGATTACAACAAAGGCCTAAAGATTGATACATAAAGGTTGCATCTTGAACAAAGATTAATTCACTGCTTTGATCTGGCTTGTTTACCTCGTCTGGAACATGTGATAGAGCGCTGGGTAGGGATCGGCGGAGTTCGGGGGACCGGTGACTTTGGCTGTGGTGGGAAAGGCTTTGATAGGTGGTTGTACCTTCATAGATAGAAAATAAAAGTGCAGTGCAAATGAAAATTGAAATTTAAGAAATACAATGAGTGAAATGTCAATGACAGAAAATCACGTTTAGTGAGTTTCTGAAGTTCACTTGTAGCCTTTTGTTAGTAAAATTCAATAAACACAAGGTCAAATACCATTGGAGGCTAAAAATAATTCAATTAAAGGTATATGGGAACATTTGCTTTTTGAGCATTTTTTTTGCCCAAAAGTTGTAAGAGGGTTGCATAACATCTAAATTGATGAAGTTTCAGCTCAGTAGATAGGTCTCTCTCAAAGACGGCCATCTCTTTAGAAGAACTGCAACTGCGTATTCTAAGCAATCAGCACGCATTGCAGAGAAAGTGTTTAAATTGTTCCAAACACGCGCGCTTGTTGTTCGAAACGTGTTTGAAATCACGACGCAGCCGATGCGCATTATGCAAGTTGACGCTTAAAATGCTGATGCACATGGCTGGTCTTTAGGAAATGATGTCATTTGAAAAAGACCTATATTATACATTTTGATAAAACAGAGAAAACATATGCACAATTCTGGAGTCTTGTAAGTGCATTCCCTTGGCAAAATCTGTGTAAAATCAATGTAAAATCTGTGCCCGCGGGCACATTTTCTTAACCACCTTCAATGATCGTGCTCTACTGAACGAAACCATTTCGGAAGGAAATATTTCAAAAGGTATTTGGTACCAGTCCTTTGAGCAAGGATTATCTTGTTAATCAGAAGGTATGTTTCTGGGGAATTGCAAATGTCCCTATTTGCTTTTAAGGAGAGAGAGGGAAATGTGTTGATATTCCACTTGAAATAAGATAAAAGGAAGCAGGATTCTGGAAAAGGAATGCCAGTATGAAACAATACAAGTACACTTCTGCATACCAGCTCTTGGAACACAAGAGATGCCAAGCCCTTGTTGCCTTGTGAAAATTACCGTTTTGCAACATCTGATTTGGGCAGCTTCTATACACTGATGACTGGACGGACACTTACAAGCGAATAGGAAGCCGTCCTGAGCACGGCGCTTAACTCTTGCAGGCAGTCCACGACAGTCTCAATGTCGGCAGAGCTGACACCCCCACACTCCCCCATGACCTCCCCTTCCAGGGGCGTGCCTGGCCCCGAGGATTGCTGGGGGACGTCAGGGTCACTGGGGTCAAACTTTGAGGTCTGTTTGAGGGACGCTGCTGGGTACGAAGATGGTTCAGCATCCGTGTCTAAGATGCTTCAAAACAAAAACAAAAAATGCCAATTGCAATTGGTGATTTTTTCTTTTTAAGTATTTCTGTTCGCTAGATTATCTTCTGCTATAAGCGTATGACTTCTTATTTTATGCCAGTTGAAGGTATTAATCATCAAGTTAGTCACTGTAAACAGCAATACCACAAAGATTGCTTGACTCATTTATGGACAGAGACAAGGCACTATAAAGCAAGGTTTGTGATTCGTTGGTAAATGTGGCATGCTGTGAAACACACCAATCAAATTCATTTGTTTATGGCCAATGAGCAATACTACTGAAGTAATCGCTCAGTTTATGTATTTAAAACTCTTCCCAGTTACCTGTGCACAATTCAAACACTCCCTGTGTATACAGATGCACGCACGTCAATGTCCAAAAACATAAGACTTCCGAAATAATAACTTCTGGGGTGTAATTGGGTTATTCAATAAATTTAGGTTCCAAGGTGCGACATTTTATTCTGTCACCGTTACATCTTAGCTTTGTAATTTGCCATTCAAGTATCATTGAGAAGGACTTCAAACAATTTTGTATTCGTTAGGAAGTTAGTTCGCTATTCACTCAGGCAGGATGACTGCAACAAGGCGTGCATCCGGAAATATAAAATCATAGATGTCAGATGTAACAAGGAAACGAAAATGAGGACCCCAATTTTATGTAATGACCCATTTTAAAAATTTGTTTAATTTTGATAAGACTTGTACATTTTCCTGCAGCTAACTTCTTATATACTCTAACCCTTGTACAGAAACAATACCACAGTGTATTATGTGTTGTCCGTTTTGATAGGATCCAATGATATTGTACACCCGGGGGTGGGGGGATAGGAGGGGGCAAAGGCACCCTCGGGCATCAAAAAAGCCACAGAAGACTTCAAAGGACTTCAACCATTGTCTTATTTAAGTCAGCCATGTACATGCAAACCTAACCTCTCCACAGTGTCATGCAGCGTAGTCAGCACCTCGTAGACGTGAATCTTCTTCAGGAGCGCAGTAGTCGCCGTGACGACCCGGACAGTCTGCTCCGACAGCAGGAGCTTGACCAACCGCTGGTAGTAGGTCCTGGGGGCGTCGGCCAACACGCCCACCGAGGGGGAGGAGCCGAGGAGACGCTGGACACCCTCTTGCCAATTGGTGGCGCTGTCCAGGGCTGGAGGTGACAAAATATAATATGCCTCGTTTGTATCAACTTTGGTGCTGACTAACTTTAGGTGTTGTGGTTAACTCATTTTCAAAATCTTCCAAGAGCTTTGATTTTTGTTTACGATTTGAATTTTCAGAGACAAAGTATTTGACGAAAGGATACAGATATATATACTGACAGTAAATGAAAATGCTATGAAAATGCATCATGTAACAATGAAAATGACAATGCATCACATACAATGAACACGCATCCTTTACACATCAGGAAGCTTTATTGAAACCATAGGTTTCACTAAGAGCCTCCTGGAAAGGGCAGCCGGATTTTTACACCTTTCCAGTTTTGTCTGGGTTCTAAGCACTCTACTGCAGGTGAGATATGACACAGATGCAGGTAGTGAATGACATGTACCAGACTCAGTGATGCGTTTCCATCAGTATACATGTAAGTGATGCGTTTTCATTGAATTTTCATTGACTGTCCATACATGTATTTGAGGCAACATTCATATTCAGATAAAATGTAGGTTTTTTTAACATAAAATCTCAGTGAGTCCTTTTTGGAGACCTTATTGAGATCCTTTGTCCTAAATGAATGTCTTTTTTCAAACCCTTCTTTAATTTTAAAACTATCAAAGTGTTTTGTGCATATAAAATCAAAACAGTGGACTGTACAAATTGCATACCATTGAGAGCCATTAGTTTCAGGGACGATGCCACATGATCCCCAAAGAGAAGACTCATCAGGCCATCAAGCACACCAAGATTCTGTAGGATAAACCATTCATACAAAAAGTCATGTAATTTACGTTTATTTAAACATTCAGTTACGTTATCAAAGTCTATGAATAATTTTATTCCAAGACTTCCTGATGTGGTCCCCTCGCACATTTTCCAACTATTTACAATATTTTTCCCCACAAATCATATGTGGTCAGTCAAATTGGGTTCTTTAATTAGGTGTCTGACACTCAAAATGCGAAAGCTTCAAATCAATTGTTCTTGTTCATTTTGCCATGTACAGCAGATTTGTGTCAAATTTCAACCTGTGTACCCCAAACACGGAAGTGTGGCCTAGTGTTTAGGGTTTGTGACTCGTGATCAGAGGGTCAGGGGTTCACATCCAGATGATGGCCATATGTTGTGTCCTTGGGCAAGCCACTTCACCTCCACCAATGAGTATAAATGGGTACCAGCATTAGCTGGGCAGTAACCTGCGATGGACTGGCATCCCATCCAGGGGGAAGAGAAATAATCTCAGTCGTTTCATGCCAAGGAAACTGAGATAAATGCCGGCCTGATAGGCCATATTGGGGTGCGACAGATTTGAATTTTTGGACCAAACAGATACTTACCAAAAGCTTGGAGGCTACTCTCTGGCTGCAGTTGCACAGCGCTGACACCAGCCGCAGACCGGCCTTGAGCTGCCTCATGTTGACCCCTATGGGTTGACCCCTAGCCCTGTCCTGACTGAGTGCCTCCACTGACCATTCCGCCAGGGTGGACAGTGAGCGGTCATCCAGACCGGTCAGGGCCTGGGGGAGTAAGGCTGGTAGGGGCTCCAGGGCTGCAACCCACCTACAAGAAAGAGAGATTTTGGTATACTAAAGTGAGTACGACACAAAGCGTGATAACGGGGGCTAGTCCAGCAGGCAATGTTTCCATGATGTTTTTATATTGGGTTTGTGCAATTCGTCAACGTATTTTATAAACACTGTATACTCAGTATTGTCCTAGGGCTTGCGAGAATGAATTCAGCTCACTTGGGTGGGATTCGAACCCATGACCTCATGTTTACTAGTGCAGACCTCTTATCACTCCATGGTTATTATACAAATTCCACATAGTTTGAGGGAAAGTAGAGCAAAATTACAGAATGCATATTGTAACTGCACAGAATCAACAGAGTATTCTATCTGTTGTGAAGGTTTTAGTACGGTACCACAAACAACCTGACCTGTGACCAATACTGTGCACAGTTGGAAGTCTAGGAGATTGCATACTGCTAGTTGGGAGTTAGTGCTTGGAAAGAAGTATATTGAAAGAAGTACAATGGCTTAAAAGCATTTTGCCAAATACATTGCAAGGACTCAAAAACATGCAGTCGTATCTGGGGGTTAATCTGTAAGCTGTCAGACGGCACTAGGTATACAGTGTTTATTTTAAAAATGCCAGTGAAGGGCAGAACAGTGCACAATTCTACATTAACATGACATGAATTTCTATCAGTAGTTATTCTTGACTGCTCCTACCTCGGTCCATATCCCTTATCCCGATGTTCCTTCAACACGTCCAGTACAGTCTTAGAGTCAACGCTTGGGGCATCACGCTTGGCAGGTTTGGCCTGGTCCTGGGGACTGGGGTAGGGTGCCGGGAAGGTCTGCAACAAAGGGCATGGGAGACGAAAGCATAATCGAGAAAACAAAATCATGTATGGAAGGAGTTGGCTTAGCCACGTAGGATCATTTGTAATACCCAGAAAAGTACCAACCGATCTAATGACCGAATCATGCTCAACGTGAAGATAGGACTGGTATCAAATACCCTGTGAAACTAATTTGTCATGCACCCTACTCAAGATTTTCACCCTGTGAAACTAATTTGCCTGAAATGGCATCCATTGGAAGAAAACTAACATTGAAGACGGTTTCACAATAAAGACGGTTTCACAATAGGGTGCCAGCCAGCACACTTTTTTTTATGTGCGTCAATGGTTAAAACCAAAATAATTTGCATATTTGTTTTCTCTGTTTTCTCAAAATGTATAGAAGCCACCGAGTTAAAAAAAGTTCAATGGGCTAGTTGTCATGCACCCTACTCAAGATTTTGAGCACTTTTGTTGCTTCAAAAAAAAAGGAAAAAAAGAAAGTTATTTCATACATCTGGCCTGTAAAGTGTCAGAATGCACAGGGGTAGAATATGGACACAGTTGTGCAAGCTACTCCTCAACGGTGAAATTGACAACAATGGAGGACCAATTAACATCATTGCCAAACGCATAGAGCTAGCGAGCATGACAGCAAGTGCGAACCAGCAAAGCGTCCTTCACGTCCTGTCTTTATTGAGTAGCAAAGCTCCCTCATATGGTCAGGTACAGAGCTGATATAGACTTTATTCTCAGAGACCCATCCCTTGACACCAACTTACAGTGAGCGGCACGAGTTCCACTTGGAAGGGGTCAAAGGTCACAATGTCCGGCCAGGATTCTCCCTCCAGACCGTCCACTTCCAATCCTTCCTGTGGTCAACAACAGACAGAGAACAGTTTAAAAAAAATGCCTTATCTGATCCTAAATTGCTATAATGCTATTGAACCGATCGATGCCTACAAACTTTTATTTTCGAAAACAGATCTTGTGCAATTTTCTTTCCAGGGTATGTCTGAGTTTGTCTTACAGTCACTATGTGGACATGTGAACAAAAGATGTCCACATAATGCAGGTGGGGCGACATTATGTGGACTAAGCCCTGTCCACATAACGTTTCGCCCTCTCTGGAAAACAGGTTTAGAGGCATTTTCGGGTTATGGTTATCCGTCGCAGAATGAGGAGAAACATTCAAGGAAATCAAAAAACAAATTAGGGGTTGAAAGAGTTTTCACAGTTTAAGTTTTTTTTACCGAGTTTTCTTAACTACACGAAAACAAAGGAATGTCCACATAGCATATGTAAAACAAACATGGGTATGTTTTGGGGTGTATCATCCATAAAGTTTCAAATTGAATTGCCAACATTTGAAAGCAATGGACAACATGGACAAACATTTAAAAATAAAATATATACATATACTGCTCCCAACTGACTGGATTTAGTTTAGTTTGCAATCGGTAAAATATCCGTGAATGAGAATTCTTGTTCCGAGTGACAAACTGTGATCATACCACAAGTGGGTGCGAGTCAAGATGTATTGCTGAACATTTTGGAAGAGAGGACTGCAACAGGAACTTGTTATATGTTGTAAAAAAAAGATATCAGTTCTGAAAGGTTAGTTTTTCAATAAACCGTTTCAGATTTGTTGTAGTGTTGTACCTTGAATCGGCAAAAATAATTTTTTTTGTAAATGGTGTTTTTAACTTTAAGTATAGCTAGGTGCGCTTGGCCCTCCTGCTGTCTGAACAGTCACAGACAGTCAAAAAAATCAATCCTCTTCCCCTGCCATGCCTTTTACACAGGCTAGTCACCAACAGTCAGATCAAGTTTGGAGCAAGCACTGTGGCTACTCAAATTCAGTCAACACACAAAAGCAGGCAAGTGGTTGGCACAGCTGGCTTATCAGTCACCTACAGTCAAAGCATAGCTGTATCAAGTTACATAAACAGTCACAGCCAGTCAATCCTGCTTTATGTAAGCTTGGAGCTCTTAACTGTTAAAAAACAGTCACTGAACTGATTTTGAATGAAAGGACAACTTGGCACAGAATGTATGTTTGCATAGGAGGGTTAATATGCAAAACAACTGAATGGTCAAAAACAGGTATGGATGGCTAAATGTAGGCATATGTCTATCCATTCGCATGTAAAACCTCTCTATTATCAGTGTCAGACTTTGGAATGTGATGATTTCTCATTTACCGGATCCATCAGGCCGTCAAGACTTCCCACTTCATCCATGCCTTCCTCGTCGCTGATCTCTTCATAGGCCTGCCCAATGCTTTCCATCTCTGCCTCCTCCGTGGCTTCCCGGCTCCTGTCATCTAATCACAGACCAAATTCAAACCCCTTAAACTTAAACAAGGGAAACCAATCCTATTTCTATTGAAAACAATCATTTGAGAAGACCAACTACAGTCCAGAGTGTAGGAAGAGCTTTTCATTCAAACAATCAATTCTTTGAATAATGACTGATACAATCTTCCTTGTTACCTTCAATATTCTCTCGATCCGAATATTGATGACTGGGTGATGTTTCTGGTGTTAGGGGCTCAAAGAGTTCCTCTCCTACTTCAGCAGTTTCTTGCACTATCTCTCCCGGCTCAGTGGTGAGGGAAGGTTCCTCTGACTCCCTCCTACTCTCAGGGTCCCTCCTCACCTCTCCTTCCCGCCTGGACTCCTTGTCTCGCCTCACCTCCCGACGTGGGCTGTCGACGCCCCTCCTCCTTGAACCCTCCCTGTGTCTCCTGGAGTCCTGCGTGTACTGGTCGCCGGGCGGGGCGTAGTCGGGAGAGGTTGGAGAGCCCCGGGGCTCCCCGGGTGGAGTCCTGGGCCCCCGGTGCTTCCGGTGCTTTTTTTGTGTCCTCCCACTACTGCCACTGGATGCGGCAGGCACTCGGGCATGGTCTTCACGCCAAGGCTCAGGGTAAGGCTGTTTCTGATTGGGTGGTTCGACCGGAGTTGCTGGTTCGTCCCACTCAGGGGCATCACCTGGTTCCCAGGTGTCTGTGGTCTCCCAGGTGTCGCCGTGCTCCCAGTCCCTGCCCTGGCTAGGCTCTTCTGGTTCTACTCCAGCTTCCCAGGCCTCTTGGGTCTTCCAGGGGTCCTTGGGAGCAGCGTCGCCCGTGGGCCATGACTCCCCAGAGCGGGGTTGGGAGGGCTCCCACTGCTCTTGGGCAGGAGGGGGTGGGGAGGGCGTCCGTGGCCCCCGGCGACTGCTAGTGGTGCTGGGTATGGCGTGGGACACAGGTTGGGGAGGTTGGTGGTGCTCTGTCGGCTCGGGCGCCGGTTCGGCGTAACGAGCTCGTTTGGCAGCGGCAGACTGGTCATGTTCCTGCTGTTCCCAATCCCAGTTGTGATGTTGCTGCGGATGGAGCGGCTGCTTCTTCTGTGTCATCTCATGAGGCAGAAACTCTGTGGTGTCATCCACTGTGATCAGAAATAAATACAGTATCAGTTTTGTCTCGGCAAATCCACCAAAATCCAACTCCTAGTTTGTAGCTTTCAGGATTTCTGACCCTACAGCCCAGCTGGATGCATCATAAAGTTAGAGTTCAAAGAATAAGCCACTTGGTTGCTGGACCGTGGTGACTTTGGAAAGACTTAAGAAGCTTTTACGCAAAAATGGCCAAAGCGTTCACAATAAATGCCAATAAGGTTGAAAAAAATTAATCCTTAGTCCTCACACAAATCAGCTAGAAACCTTATTATGAATGCCCCAAATTCAATTCCTGTGCAAAAATGCGAGTAGCGTGTTCTTTTCATGACCCTGCATGAAGTAATGGAACACGTGCACAAGTATTCCCTTACTCAGTTATATAGAGTTAAGAGAGACTTGAACGCTACTTGCCGCTGTACGCCTGACAATCACGCAAAGACAATGCAAGCGTGTACAAAATAAGAATAAATGTGCATACTTTGTGGCATAAGAAATGTGTGCACTGAACAAAAGTGTTGAATAGCATCTTACCCGCTCTCTTGGCGCCGTGGATGCTCTGCTTAGGAGGAGGGGGAGGTGGCGGAGGCGAGACGGAGCGTTCCTCAGCCCTCTTCTTGTGAGATGCCAAGATGCCGTAGATGGCCACCGTCACCTTGTGGTACCAGCCTCTGAGAACCACCCCATCCGTGGGGGCCTGGGAAGGCACGAGATTCAAGAAGAAAATATCAGAAAGAACCTTGGTTGAAGGTTTTCAAGGTTTTCAGACCTCTCTGGTGTTGATGTCATATTCGGATTCAGAACCATTTAGAAGCTTTTACTCATAAGGATTTGTATGACATTATTTTACTTTATAATATAAGGCAAAGTGATTTTTACTCTATGGTCTCACAATAAACGTTTTTGCCGTTTCTGAAGCAAAACAGTGACTCATAATTTGCTAACTCAGGGCTGTAATTTTTATGTTTTATTTATTTTCCCCCAGTAAAATCGGCATTTTGTAATGCACAGTTTGGGCAGATTTGTTCTCCAAATTCTGTAGAAAAAAATTGTTTGGCAGCAAACTTTGCTCAGTTGTTCTCAGTGAACGTCCACTAAATGCCACACATGATGAAGTGGAAAACATGTTTTCTTGCATAGTTTTATTGTTGAAAAACAATTTACTTTTTTCCTGACAAAGAAAACAAACATTTTTGATATGGAAAATCAGTTGGTTAAGAAATTTTAAGGTGAGTCACACTACCGTGTTATTGGTGACCAGTTGTATCTTGGAGTTGTCCACATAGTCCAATGCTCCTAGCTGCTCAAAGACAGCAGAGCCAGGCTTGCTTAGGTTGTTGATGAAAAGCTCCAATTTGAAGGTAGAAGGGCTGGTCTCCCTGTAGTCATGAAAGATCTTCATCAAAATCTCAACAGCAAAGGTTGGGTTGATTTGGGTTGGGCTGGGTTCAGTTGGGTGGGTATAGATGGGTTGGGTTGGATTGGGTTGGGTTGGGTTGGGTTGGGTGGGTATGGGTGGATTGGGCTGGATTGGGTTGGGTTGGGTTGGGTTGGGTTGGGCGTGGTTGGGTTGAGTTGGGTTGGATTGGGTTGGGTTGGGCATGGTTGGATTGGGTTGGGTTGGGTTGAGTTGGGTTGGGTTGGGTTGAGTTGGGTTGGTTTGGGTTGGGATGGGTTAGGTTGGGTTGGGATGGTTTGGGTTGGGATGGGATGGGTTGGGTTGGGTTGGGCTGGGTTCAGTTGGGTGGGTATAGATGGGTTGGGTTGGATTGGGTTGGATTGGGTTGGGTTGGGTTGGGTGGGTATGGGTGGATTGGGCTGGATTGGGTTGGGTTGGGTTGGATTGGGTTGGGTTGGGCGTGGTTAGGTTGAGTTGGGTTGGGTTGGGTTGGGCATGGTTGGGTTGGGTTGGGTTGGGTTGGGTTGAGTTGGGTTGGGATGGGTTGGGACAGGTTACGTTGGGTTGGGATGGTTTGGGTTGGGATGGGATGGGTTGGGTTGGGCTGGGTTGGGTTGGGTTGGGCTGGATTGAGTTGGGTTGGTGTGGTTGGGTTGGGTTGGGCTGGATTTGGTTGAGTTGGGTTGGTGTGGTTGGGTTGGGTTGGGCTGGATTGGGTTGGTGTGAGTTGGGTTGGGTTGGGCTGGATTGGGTTGGTGTGAGTTGGGCTGGATTGGGTTGGGTTGGGTTGGTGTGAGTTGGGTTGGCTTGAGTTGGGTTGGTTTGGGTGATGAGTCCTGATGGACAGGACTCTACAAAAGTTACTATTTGCTGAATGATACTCACCCTAATCTTCCCTGATCCTGTAGCTCTGGGTGGGCCACAGTCGCCCTAGGAATGATCCTTACCTCACTGATACATACCGGCCATGGAAACTGCACCAGGTCAAGGTTCAATTCCTGGAGGTCAAAGGTCAGGGATTAAATAAGAACAAGGGGATAAATAAGAATAAGGCTACTCTGATGGTTGTGTAGAAAGTCGATGACCATTTAGGGATTCAGTCTCAGTTGGAGTAACTATATAGAATACAGTCTGACCTAGTGCTAGCCCGTGTGGGGAAAATCTGATTTTGAGGAAATCGAAATTGAGACTTATTTCACTTGATATTCACTGTGGAAGATACTTCCCATGTTAATAACCAGGAAAATGAAAAGGTCAAGCATACAATGACCCCAAAAAACATTCTGCAATCTTTTTTGGACAAAATCACTGCAAATTTCGCCTAAAGTGAAAATTACAGGATAAACAGGCACCTACAGAAACAGAATTTAACTAACAAGGTAAGTATCTTCCATGTTGAATATGAACTGAAAAAAGTCCAGATTTCAATTTCCTCAAAATCAACTTAGGCCTATTTTACAATAGTGCATGTAACATTGGATCTTACAAATCACTACGGCAGTTAAATCACTTCTGTGCATGCGTAGCTGCCGTAGTGAAATCTCCTGTATACCGTTAGATCTTACCACAATGGTATAAAACGTAGCCATACTATAGCACTGAAAACCTGTGTTATTTGGGGCGGGGATTAGTTTGGGAGACCATCGCAAGTTAAATGCGGATGCATTCGCGCTCTGACAATGCCTGACCCTCGCGCGAAGAAGCTGTGGTTAGCTTTGGCACAATCGTAGGCCGAGTATAGGCCCTCGTTAGAAAATGTTCTGGCGATCGTGTATCTATGGGCCCGGTAATAAGGGAACAAAATCCACTTATAAATTATTTGACCTAGATGGCGACATTAACATGCAGGTATGTCACAGATAAAGGGCAGGGTTTTTAATTTTTTAGAAAAATTTGGGGCCGGGGGTAAAATGATGATGACAACAACAGAACGCAACACCAACATGACAAAAATAAAGATGGCGATCACCGTGCGATGAACCGTGAACGCACAAGGCGGGCAGAATCGCACGGTCATGACGGTACCAACCATAAAAACCGCGTAGGAAAATCGTTATTTCTACCTCAAGAAACTGTTCAAATATTTCAAAAAAGTTGTCATTAACATTGCTTTATAAAAAGATCATTTTTGAGTAAATAAAAACACTCTTGACTCTAATTTGATCGAAACTATACAGGGGTCCTACACTGTATTACACGATCGCCAATGTTCTTGACTAGACTCTCCATCAGTCCATATATTTTGTACACAAGTTCACACAACCGCTGAAGAATTAGTGGCGTCTGGATAATGCATTCTTTCCCTTCATTGAGATAATACATGATGAAAATAGTGGCGTCAGGTTGTAAAATTCTTCCCGTGCTTTTTTCTTAGGCCTTTTTTGTTACGATCAGTAGGCTTACCTCTTTATTTTCGTGGCTGAAAGTATCACAAAACAACAACTCCAACATGTTTTCTTCCGCCATCTTTGGCATTGAGTCGCCAGAGGGCGCTCGCACGACAGGCCAGGCTAGACTTGGCTCAAGTCGGGTCCTGCCTGTATACAATCATCTATAATGTACTCCCCGAGTGCCCGTACCCGGGCCCACGTAGTCCGTTTGTGTTTTTAGCTGCGGACAGCAGCTCAACGTTTGTACTGAAAACACAACTCCTTCCAGAAATTACAGTGCACAATGACGTCACCCATGCGCATATGAACACAGATTTGTTGGCCCGCAGCTGCCGAGATCATTTCGAGCTTGTTCACAGTGCAAAAATGTGAAGGAAACGCAGACGTACGTCCGTGCGCGCAGAATGCGCGCAGAATTACCCAGGCCACCCACAATGTGTGCGAAGTCCACGAAGTGTGTGCGAAGATCCTTCCCAATGATCAAAGGGAGCTGTATGGTGACAGCTTATCCCTCACTGAATAATTATGATAATATAAACAACAGTTTTGTGGACACACAATGCGAACGTAGACTTTTTATTGTTGGTCATTCAAATAATTGGGTATAGAAAAGACACAAATTGTTCATTTACAGCTTAAGGGCCATGACCTAAAGCATCAACTTCGTTATTATGTACACCTTATTTATGATAATTGTGGATTGATTTCATTACGCATCATTAGAATACCACAGGCTTGTAATAAATATTAGATAAACATTATATTATAAAAGGTCGATCGCACTGCTAATGCATTAACAAATATCGCACTGCTACGTTTTTTTTTAGTTATTTTGCAAAATTTTGTTTTGTTGATTCGTATGAGTCAAATTTTACCTTACCAAAACTAAATAAAGCTAACATAGTATTACATCCAAATGTAGGAAAATACAGCACATAATGCGTCATATTGATCTATGCTTTTAACTAATTCACTCGCAAATTGCACGAAGAAAATAAAGAATATTCAGCTGGCATTGAAATACAGGGCATGGGCAGACTCATGGGGGGAGATACGAGGAATTAACGGCATCATTAAAATCATACGATCTCGACGGCCTAAAATCTCGGTCACGATGTAGACCCCTTGCATTTGACCTCGATCTAAGGACAGGTCTTTGTTCCTCCGTGATACCATGTAGACTTTGTACTTTCATTGTCCTGAATTTAAATGACAAAACATGTCCTCAGTGAGGGCGCCCTATGCAAGGGGTCTAAAGTGACTTTAATTTCTGTACAAAGTTTGCGTGTTTGTATTGAAACACTTTCGAATCCCCGCATCGACCTAGCCTTGAGTACGGTGTTCCATATGGAACACCACACTTGACATACAAGTATTATAATGTCCGACTATCCGTATTTTTAGGAATGCAATTTATTCACACTGACCTCTACATTCTTCTATTGCATTACTGATATTATCAATAACACAAATCACAGTGATCCCATTTTACAGGGGCCGTTAACAGCCAAATTACCATTTACAAATCAAAGAAACCTTTTTTTTTATGCGCATAGAAACTTTCACAGCAATTAGAGCAACAATTATGACAAAGTTAAGATAACTTATTAACAGTTGCTTAAGTCTATGATTAATAATTGCAACTTACGAATTTTCTGCTGAAGTAAATAGAAATCTATAAGGTATATTATACAAATATTGAATGCTTCGAGTGGTGTAGTAAAACTAGCCTCCCGAGGTGATCCATGGACATTCTATTTTTCCGAGAATGGTCCATGGATCACCGAGGGCTAGGGAGGCTAGTTTTACTTCACCACGAGATAAAGCATTCAATATCTGTTTTATAACACTTCACCCACAGATTCTGCGTGATTTTAATATTTTAAATTATTTAAATCTGAACACAGTTGAAATAAACTTCAATTTCAATACAAAATTGGAGGAAAATGTATATCTCTCTTCCAAACTACCCCTTCACGAAATGTTTGAACCCAAGTCTGCGGCGCGCTCTCTTTGGAACAAAACGCGCTACGCGCACACCAGCATGCATTTGCACACAAATACCGCGCCGTGGAAATAGTACTTTGGTTGCTAATGGTATAGTAATTTGGTTTCTACGGATATAGTACTTTTGGCCGTGCACAGAAATATAGCCAAATTAGAAAGTAACATGTGACTCGCTCTCGGCCAATCAAGACACCGTGAGGTGTTATGAAGCGCATCATACAACACCTGAATAAATCTCCGTCATCTGATTGGTGGATCGTTGATCACATGTCTTGAATTATTCGTACCAATGCACGGCGCGCGCGTGGCGCGCAACGCGCAGTGCAATGGTAGTACTATTGCACTGTGATGTGATTAGAAGTACCATTGCACTGTCACTGCACATGTTGCCGATGGTGGCGCTGTGGTGTTTAAATTGGCAATAAAAGTTCTAAACTTATGGAAAAGTTTTAAGGTGAGATAAATTGAATATTATAGTTCTCAACCTGTTGAACAGTTTGCATAATATGATAACTCTGAACTTGTCAAACTTGTAAACAATTTTTAACCTGAATAAATTGGCTATTAAAAGTCAACCAATCAGATGACAAGGATTTATTCAGGGGTTCTATAAAACAAATAATGAATGTTTTACGTTCGTGCAATAGAAAGAATAATTTCATTCGGTGACAGATGAAATGTTCCATTCCACTCGGCTTCGCCTCGTGAAATGGAACATTTCATCTGTCACCTCATGAAATTATTCTTTCCATTGCACTCACAAACATTCATTATTTGTATAATGTCAGCAATTACACAGTTATACACACATCGCATGTGCATGCGTGGTCTTTGGTGTTATTTTGGTCCAGGTAAAATCTAACCTCGAAATTCACCTTGAGTTCCACATAAAATCACCATCGTCAAAATTGATGGTTTAGAGTAAATTTGGATTGGTGTAAGAATTGAAGTATTGTTTGTGCCAACACAGAAAACAAAAACAGTTTATTTAAACTATACTTATAAGATATAACCATTATTCAATATAAGCGTCATCATTGCACAATGTACGGAATTAATTTCCGTAAAAAATTGATACATAGTTTATCAATATCACAGCATAATGTTCTTGGCATGTTTCGTGGCAGTGTAAAAACAATAAGAAATGCTTTTTCTTTTATAAACACCGACAAATATACCTTAAATAGAAATAAAATTAGCACTCCTATGATCCGGTACCTTAAATAAATTATGAACTCTCATCAACCTCGCCCGCCCCCTTGTATTATCTGTGCCGTGCTATATGCGCAAAACGGTATAGTTGAGTCCGTTTCATGCGAGTCCAAATTCGACGCTACACCAATGTCTGGATATGGACAGCTGTACCTACATTAAGGATACAGACAAGTAAATAAATTACAATAGAAAACCGTGATAAATACCGGCCCTCTCTTTGAAAAATCGTGGAAAATATGTAACTCCCCAGTAAGTTGATCAAATTCCAGTAAATTTTGGGTAATTTCTCTCAAAAGACGATCACCCCGAAAAGTATATAATCCATATCACCATCGCCCTTTTAAGGATCCCTCCAATCCTTTGCAACTATAGAGGAATTCTTATGAGCCCAATGTCACCCCCCCCCCCCCAAAAAAAAAACCCAACAAATCTCGGAAGCTTAAATTGGAAACCCTGAAGTGCTAGGGCCACAAAAACTCCCCAAAACAAAGTGAAGACCTACAAATCCTGAGGGGGTCGGCGTAGGCAAAACTTTTGGCCTACTTGTATCGGCTTGTAAACTAGGTTTTATCAGTAGGAGGCGTCATAGGCTGGAGGGTTGTCCCGTTGGTCGGTGTAGGTCCCCGTTGCACCCTCTGATTGCTGGGTCATCTGCCGGTTCAAGCGGTAGTCCTGTATAGCGAAGAACAGACTGGCCACGTACGCCAGGCACGCGAAGAAGCCAAGGGTCTGAAATGGAAAGTTTGAAACTGATCAAGGTTTGTACTCTCATCGCATGGTAATAATGTCAGGATAGTTAATTGAACGGTAAAATAACTATTTCTTACCATTCTAATAACAATGAAAAATACCTTACAACTTCGACATTTTCAAGAAAGTTATGCAGTTGGCCTTGTTATTCTTCTGATAGCCCTGGTGAGATTTGTTTTTAATTCAAGACGTCACGAATTTCTGTTATTTTCGGGATTTTTTTCTCGAGAAGCTAGTTCAAGAAAGAAATTTGAAAAGAGTGATGTCCTCTCAGAGCCACCATCCATCCTAGTCCGAACTCGGAATTCAGCTCTTACCGCTGCAGATCCGTGCAACGATGTCCAGGCATTAGCGGCGCCAAAGATGAATGCTATGAAGTAGATGAGTAACATTATGGCGTAGAGTGCTGCGAACTGTGTGGTAAAAGGGGAAGATAAGAGAGAACACAGTCTAAATAAAAACATAAACTATACGTTCTAAATCAAAACGCCAACTTCACGTTCGAAACAAAACGCCAACTAGGCTTCACGTTCGAAAATAAGACCATCGTTGTATTTTCGAGCGTGTAGTTAGCTATATCGAACGACAGGTGAACCGATTAAACATTGTACACAGTTGAGGCAGTCATGTGACCCAGTACAAGCAACATCCATCCCATGGCATAACTACTTTTATTTCAACAAACAAGAGGCTTATATGATCTTTGATCGAGCCGTCACTGTCTTCGACACTGTATAACCAGAGGGACGGGAACGTGACGTCGTGACGAGTAGACAGAAGGAACGTGTAAGACTAAAATCTCAGATGCACGAGAATGTATTACATGTAATAAGTTCTACTATGAAAGGGTGCATTGCTTCGAATCCGAGGTACTGGGAAGGGGCGCCTTAAGGTGCGAGGAGTGGAGAGTACATGGAGCAGAGAGGAAGTAATAGGCCACGAACTTCTGGTTTAATTACTACCGATTCTAAAATTGCAAAGGGCCCTCTTACCACGAGGTTCAATGGAAGGTTACATTGAGGAGCAGGGCCACGAATATAGGCCTGGAACCCTGTACACATCAGGACTTGACTACAACTTTTTTTCTATTTTGGGTTCCCTGCTTACCACGATGTTCCAGGGAAGGCGCACTTTGAGGTGCAGATGGGTCGATAGCAGAATGAGGCAGACAGCGGACACCAGTGTGGCTGCTAGAGCAACAAAGAGGAAGAAGTTGAGTCCGGCGTTGCGAGTGTGGGAGGGGGAGGACACCATCACGATGAAGGCAACCAGCGACAGCAGCTGAGATCAGAAAACAAGAATCATCAATTGGTTATTAAAATGCTTGGCCGGCTGAAAAGGGTGTGTGACTTTGCGAAGGATAAGTAGATGTGATGCTACGTTGGTATAAAGAGCCCAGATTCCCAAGACTGCATGTATGGCGCACTTTTTTCAAGCAGACTATACGGACTATTCGGCGCAGACTATACACACAATCGTTTTTAATATGAACGTTCACAGACCCGCAATTTATCATGATGAAGCAGCACAGTAATCCATATTACTATACAATACGTGTATTTGATAAATCTATTTATCATTCTAATTGACAATTGTTTAACCCTGACAAAATGATAAAACCTTTCGAGCTCAATGATTTTGTAAAATATTTGTATTTCCATTTTTTCCCCCCATGCCGTACAAAGTGCATTTACGCGCCCATCCATGCACTTTACCTTAAAAAACTGAAGATAAATATTTAATAATACAATAAATAATTATTATGGGGATTTATAAAGCGAACGTATCCACCAGGACTGGTGCTCAAGGCGCTACATCATTATTACTTCTGCTCATTGGGCCCATGAAACATTCCAAATACCATCTCAGCTCCCTGGGGAGTATACAGCTCGATGCAGCCTTTTAGGTGCAAGCAGGAAGCTAATTCAATCACAATAGGCCTTACCATTTCTGCCCTCACAGGTACGCATTTACTCCTGGATGGAGAGAAGCAATGAGTAACAAAGTGCCTTGCCCGGGGCACGCATGTTTGTTTTACATACCTAGTGGGGACATTCCTTTGTTTTCGTGTGGTTAAGAAAAACCTGTGAAAAACCTCATTTTTCTCAAACTGTGAAAACTCTTCCAACCCAATTTTTTTCTATGATTCCCTTTAGTGTTTCTCTTCATTTTGCCATGGATAAACCTAACCCAAAGATTGCATCTAAACCTGTTTTCCAGAGAGGGGAAAACCTTGTGTGGACGTGGGCAAGTCCACACAACGTCGCTACTACCTGGTTTATGTGGACATCTTTTGTTCGGAAGTCCACACAGTGAATGTAATGCTTGTCCACACGCACCATGACACCAGGCTGGACTCAAACCCACAACCTGCAGCTTTACCCGCAGACCACGAATCCAACACCCTTAACCACGTGGCCACAGCACTCCACAAAAGCATTGAGTTATTTTGGGTTGTGTTTAGTGAGGAATAATTATTTCCCTCTTTTGGTATATGTACAGCAGCACTCGTCGTGCAGGGAAAAAATAGACTGATACTATCATCAGGACAACAAGAATGGTCAAATTGGTAGACGATTTGCTGGGGATCCATTTCCAAAACGGCGGCTTCGTCTCCGGTTCGGCTCAATTCTCCCCTCATAAAGGAGCGTAATATGTGGATATAAAAGGCAAGCATGGACCTAAAAATGGCCTGGAATCCACCCTGAGCCCGAAGCCGGAACCGAACCCGAGGTTTGCGATAGTCGCGTGGCGCTGACGATAAAATGTGCTCTGCAGTCACCTTACTACGTGACTGGTGGGGATAACGAGGTACCGGATAATGCATTCTGCTGTCGCCAGTCGTGAATAATGCATGTTTTAGCTTGGACTGCGGCCGTACTTTGCAGTATTGGTACCCGCCTATACGAGGTTCACGGCCACCAGATGACAACCTCAGAATCAAGCGATCGATGTCGACATTGTTGCTTCAGGCGCCGTTGTATGTTACACACGAGAGGATTGTCGAACCTAGCTTGAGAGCTGGGCCCGGTTTCATAATTTCGTGCATCTAATTAAAAAATTGTTTTGTCGTCATGGATTGGGACTTTGGCACATGTAAATCTGATAATGTTTTTGCTGTGTTATTTCAATCATTTCTTATAAAAGCATGTCCTCTTCCGCACCAAACCCATAACAAAATTTAATTTGTTCCTTTACATGGCAAAAATGATCTGTAACATCGCAATACAGAATTGTTTCCGTCAAAATTAAATTATTCCCCTTTTTCAAATTCCCAGTCACAGCAAAGAGTGATTTGAGGGAATGGTAATGTGCCCTTGTTAAAAAAACTATGTCGCTATCTTCTTTCCAAAAAATGTTAAGGCCTGGTTCCCGCCCCTCCCATCCCAACCTTATCTCAAAATGTACTTGATTCATTCTCAACATAAATAATTAAGTTACCCTTTCACCTCTGACATTAGAAACGAACTTTCCATGTGAGGCGCGCAGAAAGAATAAATTAAACTGCTGGCTATTTCGTGCATTTACTGGTGAAATACAGGTGAATGTACTTCTTTCCGTTTCATTATAAATAGTGCAGGCGTTTTCACGTGTTTAAATGGGCCATGCAGAATGGATGGTTGAAGCCGGCGCTTTATAAATTTCATTATTAATGTTTCATTATTATACCATTGCTCACATTTAAGCTGTCATGAGATATACTCGCAGAGAAATAATAAAATTAATGAATAAATGCCATTATCAATCATTACATACGTTTAGCCTTTACGTCCACAGTCAGTATCTTGGTAACACGAAAAATATGATAATAATTCCACCCGGTTATTTTTTTTTATGATGCTGTGTTGTTTTTCCTTTATACTGTAGTAACAAACAATGCGATCCCCTTACCGTCTTGCTATATCGTCTTCAAAATTCATATTCAGTGCATATTAATAAGAAACTGAAAGCGCTATGGCAACACTCACGATTTCGACAATTTTGGTGATGCCCTGTAGTGAGCGCAGGTAGCCGACGTCGCAGGTGCAGCCGGACGCAGCGGGGCTGGGCCCGTGCAGGTTGGCCGTGGTGGTCGTCGATGCAGTCACCACGGTGTGCTGGCTCACTGTCGACACCTCTACCGTCTTGTCTGCCATCCTACCACTCCACAGTCACCATCAAAATATTACAAACACCAAGAAGATTCAACCAAAAACACCGTCCCCCAAGATGATGTTTGAAGTTTGCTCCTCCAGGAATGCACACGGTCTTACTAGGTTAATTTTCTTGCTGTTAATGTTCGGCTGTTACCTGAACCGGTGTTTTACTCACATTGCTAATGATGAATTTTAATTTTAGCTCCTAATACGTAATCCAGGCTGGCTCCGAAGTACGAAGTCCACACTCTGATAAGGGCCCGCCTAGTGTACTGCTCCGATGTTGCACTGTGCTCATCTCGGGTGCAGAACTAACACCCAACATAAACAGCATATGCAAAGAGTAAAGCAGAACCCATATGCAGTCAAACCTATGTGGTTGCCATAGCTATTCGTAACGCTCATCTAGAACCCAAGCTATCATCGTACAGACACAGTATCGTTATGGCGCCTTAGACAAAGGATCGCATCGTGCCATTGTGCTGGGTCACAATTATTATTACCCTTTTTGTTAATATCGATCCAACTCGTCATACTATAGCTCACCCTAGTATAATAGTGCACTCACGATGCATTATCATTGCCCACTGCAATAATCTTCACCGACATTGTGATTATTATATTACTCCCCGAGATGAGAACATGGGTAATTGGTTATTCCAGTCCATCCAGCTATCCTTCAGTTACTCAAGGCAGTATAGCGCCGGTCGATTTACCCGTCTTTTTGTTGTTGTTGTCATCTTCGAGAGTTCTGCCGCCGGCCATAGCTAGGGATACAACCGTCCAGACGGATCGCGAATGCACACGACTCCGGGTATTGAAATCCCTGAAATGTCTGGGAATAACACGAACCAAATGTCGGAATTGCGGATTTACCAGATCCCGCATCAGTGCTTAAATTAAAGGGAGTAAGTCTTTGCACGTAAAAAAAAATTGTCGAATATCGTTTCAATGGGCTATTTGTCACGTATACTATTCACATTATTATAAACAGAATGAAAGGCTGCAGGCTGTGAGCATGCTTCCAATTTATCATGGAATAGATACAAAAATTGGTTCATGATTCGCTTGTAGTCTTTTCATGCATGCATCTGGTCTACCATGCATACACCATGGGCTGGATTTAATAGCCCACTCATTGGTGTTAAATCCTATACAACAGCACTGCCCAGCTCACAAAGAACAGTGTGTCAGTCATCAGTCATTCATTCAGTTAGTCATTCAGTCGAGGAGTTAGTCAGTCAGTCAGATAGGCACAGAGGACTAAGCCAGCCCTCTGGGACGAGCACAATTTTTTTTTCATGAAAATAAGCGTTCACATAAAATATCGTTTCAGGCGCTACATAATTTTAGACTCCTGTAAGTATTTGAACGTACTCTCGATCACGCGAGCCTAAAGGGTACGGCGTGCCGAGTGCGCGACCAGTTTTGAATTCTGCGAAAAAAACCCCAATAGTTAGCATGGCGCTAAAACGTCCTTCAACAACAGTGATATATGATAATGCATTTTCGCACAGAGTGCATAAGCATAAGCATAAGTCTAAAACTGACTTACAATAATAGAGATGGATTTAATAGGTTTTGCGTTTATGGTGAGCCACAGACGAATTTAAATGTAGCAATCGATCCGAGGGCCTCAGTGCTATCCTATAGGTGTGAAAAGGTCTCCAGTGTCACACAATGGCAGAACACAGACAAACCTTAGCTTGGCTGCTGATATACTTTGCTATAGAATATTGAGTACAACTCCTGCCAACATATTCACCAAAAGATACTGCTTTAAAAGTGTAGTTAATTAAAGATGCAAGACGAGTCAAGAACGATCAGGTTCAGCTCTTGATTACCGTCCCACTCGTTATAGGGAAGCTACTGTAATCATCCCTGACGTGTTCCTCCTCGCTGGACCTGAGCGAAGCCCATACTGCCGTGAATTCATGATTATTCCCGAGGGTGGAAGTTAACAGAAAAAAATCTCCTCCGGCTTCTCTGTTGACGAGATTATTCCAACTCGATACCTCCTAATCACATTATTTCGGAGGTGGTGCGTTTTATCGCGCGCTCGCCGGAATATATTTGGGTGCATTTTCTTCGTTTGCGTAACACTTTCCAACTGCAAGTCCATGGGCTATGCATTGCATGTCACTATAGGGGAGAAAAATTTCTGCTTAAGAGCTTTGCTGTAATATGTGGCAAGGCATGGTGTCATGTTTCATGCATAAACCCTTCTATCCTATCAACGTAATCGGAATCAGTTTCCCACAAAATGGATTTATAAGGCGCCGAGATGTTTCCTTTGAAAGCAAGTGTTTTGTGATCGGTTGTAGTTTGTAAGTGTAATCTAAGATTTCGTGAAATTGAAAAAAAAATCTGCAATACTCTTGCACTCTTATATACTGGGTCTTCAGGCAGACAATTCCTACACTGGTTTCGGGTTACATAATCTTATGTGCCATCAGTGTTGTTTGCATGAAGGCCTAATACTGCGTGACGGAGTGGCCGTACATAATTGTTTTTCTTTGGGGAACCCTCATCAGTGGAGAAGATCATAAAATGTAGTCTTAGTTCCATTAGAAATGAGGCCATGGCTGAAGTTTCTAAAAACAAATTATGTTTTCGACAGATTATTTCTCCCGTGATAATTCGTGTTACTTCAAGATCATGTGCAATACGCATGCGTTTGGCGCCACTGAGTTGTATGACGTCACAATATTAACACAACGCGCGGAAAGTTTGGTAAACAAAAGTGACGCGTAGCTAGTTACGCTCTCACAATAAAATCTTTGGGCATGGCCTGACCGGTCGTTCACACAAAATCTCCAGCTTACCAAAGATGAAAAAAATGCTTACGGCTAAAAAAAAATGTAAACTCCTTGCAATAAGCCGAGCTTTCCAGAGAGTTTTGTAGTTGAACCTGTGTCAGCGGTCGGGGCCCGTACACTCTCTGGCCGGGCAAAGATGGATCCCGCTAACGAACACGACCCGACCATGGACGCCCACATTGTGCACGCTGTCAACGTCAACAACAAAAAGGAAATGGCCGAAATGAAATTTCTGACCAAGTGAGTTTTCGAATCCGCAAGTTACGAATTCGCGAATGACGGCATATAGTTATTCGTGTCATCAATGGCAGGAGAAGATTTCGTCTACTGATTGTGTTACGTTTAGGAGGTATATAGCTCTCAAAACCTTAAAACGATCTTACCAACATTTCTCGACAATTGAAAATAAACTTAAAAGATGAACCCTAAGTTTGTCGACTGTCATTATTAAAAACAATTTCCTCTCAGACTCAGTGGTGTATTCATCTAGAAAACGAAGATGTCTTGGTCAAAGAGAAGGAACTTTTACCCCTGTCTACCACTTAAAGCAATCCAACCTTTACACGACCCCCTTTTTTTTTAACGCAGATCATTGGCGAATGCTCGTCACGTGCAGCAGAGCATTTACCGTCAGGAGGAGAAAGACCTGATCAGACAGCTCTGGAAACTGCAGAAGGAGAAAGAGCGCCGCCACCCAGAAATAGACTATAACACCAGGCGTTCGGGACATGGGCTGCAACGCCTATCCAGCGAGCAGGTAAGTCGGGGTGGCTGGAGGCGGCATGGTTTGACAGTGAAAGCGTGGCTCTGCAATGCGAAACGGCAGGGCGATCGGAGTGGAGACTATACACAAACTTCGTCACTACTGAGCTCGGCGTGTACTTTGTAACGCCCGTTTCATACTTTACCTTTGTCGAGCCGAACCAAGAAGTTTCGGAGCGACTCTGGTCGGCCAAAATAGACTTTGGTTTCAGACATGCGAACTCCTAAGCCTGTCTTAATTTTCTGTTGACTAGTCGTTCCATGCTCTTTCAACGAAGTCTCTCCTATACTTCTGACCGTCCCCGGCCACGTTTCGCCCCTCATTTTTTTGAAGGAACGTGAAAGCGCCAGTACCTCACAACCGCTGCTAGTAGTAATGCCCTCCCTAGCTTTTATCGCCATTCATTGCAACAAACAAAAATTGGGGCCACCTTTGCTTGCCACTAGTTTGGCGCTACTGTCGAACACCAGTCTGAACCGGATGTTAAAGTGTGTAGTCATTATAATTGGGACAGTTTAACCATGTGCAGTGTTCCGACCTGACTCCTCCATTACATTTTGGTCAGTTTCCTTTTCACTCGGACTATATGCACCGCGTGTGAAATCAAACTTGCAGTATATTTAACCGATTGTCATTTTTTTCCCTGCAGATGGACGGTTCGCATTCCTCACGACGAGGATCGTACAACGTCTTGTACCGTGGGAGTGATCATCATTACCATCCTCATCCCCCATCCCCGTCTCATCATCAACGTGTACATGATGACAAGAACTCGTACATGGGTCGAGCGCCGGAGGTCTCTCACCCTACTACAGGTTACCATTACCATGCGCCTACAAAAGGAGACAAGCATTCGCACGATAGGGACCACGGTAAGATCTCAGTAAGATGTGATCGAGTCAGTCACAAGCCAATCGCAAACCATTCACAAGACAATCACAAGACAATCACAAGACAATCACAAGACAATCGTCAGTTGGAAATGGACAACTTGTATATGATTGACTTGAATTGACTTTCATTAACGAATTGTGATAACTTGGGTATGATGGCCCATTTTAACACGAGATTTAGATACTTTTAAAATACACTATAAAACAATTGCCTCATTTTAACTTTGAAGGATCACAAAGGAAGAATGGGAGCTTATGTTGTGTCGTGCAATTTTGAGGTTATCTTGTAACTTTCCAACGGTCCAAATTTATTGAATAAGTTTTAAGAACGGGGAACAAACAGTATGGTCATCCCCGTCTCCCACTATAGCCGACACGGATTTACGCCACTGCTCTTGTGTATCACAATGATCGTTATATTTCACCTATAGGCGCAAGCAGTCACCACCTTCCCTTTTCCAAGACCAGCAGTCACCATTTCAACCCTGAGCAGTTCGTTCACCACCATCGACCGGAGTACTACCCCATGCCCCCGGCCCACCGGCGACACTCCACCCCGGGCTACCATCCCACGGAAATACCCGGCGTGGTCTCGCAGTCATCACGGTTGAACGCTATCGTCCAGCCCGCCGGCTACGGTCACTCCATCGCTGAACACGCTGCCCATCTCGGAATGCACAGGCATTACCACAGAGGGTAAAGCAAAGTCTCTTGGTGAAACAATACAAGAGGTTAATTTTGTTTCAAGTTCTGAGAGGGAAGAACATTTCATGCTGCTTTTGGAACCACAGAAAATCTGCCAACATCAAACAAGTTTTGCTCAACGAAAAAGATACCGCCGAATGCCAATTCTTTTCGCTTGCGACTGGGCATCGGCTTAATTTTTCTAAGCACATGCAAAGAAATATGGCATGATTAGAATATCCACAAAATTGGGCCCTGAACTGTATGAAATTACTTGTATAAAAAAGAGAACCAAAATTGTGAAAGAAAACAACCCCGCCCCACACTAGACTTAAAAATGAGAACAGGCTAGACGCAAATTAGTTATGATTCCATGCAACAAAATATGAACATGGTGTCTCTTTCAGTATAGCCAAATTACAGCAGTTCTAGTGAAGTTAAAAGACTTTTTTGTCAGAGCATGGTGCTCTGATCAGCTTTGATGTAATTAGGTTGATCACATTCAGAAGCATTGAGGGCTTTAACCTTTGCACTAAACCTAAAAGATTCCTTCGTGCCCGCATTATACTGTCGAACTGTTGAATATAACCACAGGGTGCCGCACCATGCTTACCGCAACCCGTCTCACGGGCCAACCGGGCACCCGTCCCACCTGATGACGGACGACATCCACAACATCGGGAGCTACGAGAGCCTCACACGGTACATCAACCTCCTGGACTACCAGGCCAGCGAGGAGAGCAAGGCCGATAGGCGACATAAGAGGCCGCACCATCACAAGAACGACGACAAACAGGGACCGTCAGCTCACCCCGATGAGTTGGGAGAGGCAGGGGTTCATGGGAGAGAACAGAGCGTAGAGGAGGTCATCCAGGTAGTAGGGGATGCGTATTTGGCACCCGTGAGCGACAAGAAGGAGACTGAGGTGGATAGACCAAGTGGCCACGGCAAGGAAGTTGATGGGGGAGTTGTCCCCCAGGATGATTCAGAACCCAAGTCAAACGGGGGTACGTTATGTAGTTGTTGGTATGAGCCAACGTTTAATGGGAAATATCTGCGATTTGGGGATAAAAGCGTCATTAAACGCTCAGCTACTCTAGTACGTGACATTAATAAAGTCATAATTATTCCGTGTGAGATATGGCAAAACAAAAGTACATCCTTTCCCGCAATTTTGACATGCAGCAAAGCCCAAATCTATTGGATGTATCGGGGTCCCCTCGGCCACGCCGTCACCGACGACTCAGGGCACCAAGGGGACAACCGAAGGAGAAGACGCCGGGAAGGACACCAGCCATCCCCGCCCCGGAGTCGCGGAGGAGCCGGTTAGGTCATCAGACAAGGTAGATCCGAGCGTGACACCAATAGCTAAGCCACGCGGGAACGGGAAAGGAACGGCTGCTGTCGGTGTCGATGTTCCAGCGAAGAGAAGCAGCCGAAGGGGTCTGCATAAAGGCAGAGAGAGCGGGCTAGGTGAAAAGTTTGTTCCTTTATACCCACTTGCCTAGCGCTGGGGTACGTTCGACTCTTGCAACTGGCGTTAACGTTGCTCACACTGCAAACGTACTAACCCCAAGTTTGAACGAAAATGACCCCCAAAAACTGTTGTCAAAATGACAGCACCCACGTGCTACAAATAGCACTGTGTAGATAACAGCTTTTAAAATTTCAAAGTGAAATTTCAAAGTTTCTAATGTTTTCTAATGATTTTCAGCGGGCCGGTAATATCACTTTCGAGTTTCGACAGCGCGCGGCGCAATAATTTCAACCGGGACTGTTGTCGATTTCTATTGTGACATTGGGCCAACGAAATACACTGTACACTATGTATTAGGTGGTTTCAGAGTCTTCGTTTTTCTCATTTTGTGAAAAACAATCTTCCATGACAGATTCCCAAAGAAGCCGTGGAGAGGTGCTCCCACAAGGCTCAAGCCACCAACAGTACATTTCCAGGCAACCGTCCTTGAAAGCCTCGAAACACCACCCGCAACCACACCTCACCAGACAGATCCTGTCCGACCTGCATGCCATCGCCTCGCAACCGAGTCACCACAATCGCCACCCGTCCACTCACCACCGTGACCCTCCTCCTCACCACCACCACCACCACCCGGTCATGGCCCACGTTCACCCCCACCACTCTCACCACCAGAGGCCCCGGGAGCCGGTGACGGCGGCCGAACGCAAGCGGTTGGCTGTGGAGCTTTTGGCGCGGGAGTACCCCGTGCTCCTTCGGAACGCGCCCACCAAGTTCGACCCGATGGAAGCCCTCATGTGCCGCTACCTCAGACTGTCGTCCACCAATGTGGAGACCCTGGAGGAGATGTGCAGGGAAGCTGGGATCGAGGTTGGAGCGCATGCTCACCACCAAATTGAAAACGCCAATGAATATGTATTTGGAGGTGAAAAACCATAATTGCCGCGAACGGAAGCCAAAGCAACTACCGCAAATTTGATCATCAGTCTGTAGAACAGATTTCGTTACATTTTCAATATAGTATGAGACTTTTTATTTCATAACTTTAAGTTATATTAGGCCTGCATTATCAAACAATCTCCCTCAGGAATTTTATATATCGGATCTGAGCTCCACTGTCGCTTATAAACGTCAGCCATATATAGTAATTAAATCATTCACTCTTTGTACACAATTTTTCATAACAACATAATAAAGCGTTATCAACATCAAGTCAGGATAGGTTTATTTTATGATTTTTGTCGCGGTTCACACCAAATTGTCAAAAATAAAAACAGGTTTACGTTAGTATAAGTTGTGTACGTGTTGACTTTCCTTTGAGAAATTGCCCATCCCCGCGTCGCCTGTCTTTGGCGGCAGAGGCACGCATTACCATTCCTTGTAAACTATGTACAACATCATGCAAGTGTGACGACACAAGAATTATTTATGTCGGGTCATATAATGCAAAATTATATGGACAATTATTATTGTGAGGAAAGGACATATTTTACATGTATCCCTTTTTATTTATTAAATCGCGCCTACACATGTGTGCAAAAACATATATGCCTTTAAGTACGACGCAAATGAACACTACCATCCTTCGGTAGGATAAGCATACAACTGACCTAAGAACAATATACGGTACATGTACGTTAAGATGAAAAGTTCCACTTTGAGGGTTACGAACCCAGTCAGCCCCCCCCCCCCCAACCACACGGGTCCTCTTGTCTTGTCTTGTCTGGTACTGCACAAAACGCCCAGGTGGCTATCAACGTACAGTCCATCATGAGTTCTAATTTTTCAACTGCCCGTTGATCAGGCACTTCAATGCGACCACGATCCTTTGCTTCTTCGGTGTAAGGCGGGAGTGCAATCCAGAATAGTTCTTGGATACAGTGAATATCTATGGCAGTCTTTGTTTGACCGGATAACTTCATAATTGAATTCGCGTGTCCGACGAGTGGTTGTGTTGTTCATGGTGAGATGATGAATTTGATTGGGCGATGTGATGAGTCTCCCTGTAGATCATAAGCCGAGCCTAGTTTCCCTTCCGATTTGCAGTGATTTCCAGTTCAGGTCATGAAGCATGTCGGTGACGCTGCTAGTAGTAGTTATTCTCAACGAATCTTGTTGCCCTCCTTTGAACTTTTTCCAGATTTTCCAACTAGACTTTCTGGTGAGGGTCCCAGATTGGGGTGCAATATTCAAATCTTGGTCTGAGAAGTGTTTTGTAGGCGATGTCCTTGATGTTAGATGAGTAATATTCCAGAGTTCCGCTTTAAGAGTCTTAAGATGCTGTTTGCTTTGTTGACGACAGTTTAGGTGATTGTTCAACTCCACCACCAACCACCACCACTACCTCCACCACAAACAGGCCTTGAAGTAAAACTTATATATATTTTCAGCTCACTGAATTGGCGGAGTCAGATTTAAAATATGCGTTTATTTTGCACTTCTGAAACAAAACTTTGAGACAAAAGTTAAGATCACCATAGAGCCAGAGATAAAAGCCGATGCTGAAAACAAAGCCGATGTTTAGAAAATCCATTGTCTTCAGTAAAATGGTATACTGCCCTCTGTTGTTTATCGTGTACGTATATAATATGACGATGAAATCCACCAAAGCTGTGTTCACCAGCTGATCTTGTTTCAGAAAGGCTCTCCAAAACTTTGCAGTTGTGGTGTCATTTCGCCCTTCAGTGGGCAGTTTCTCCCTCGGAAAGAATGCGGTAAGACTGTTAATTCTATCGATATATCGTTAGTCGCTGGAACAGTTGTCTAAGTTGGAAAATTGTGACTCATTTTATTGTGCACTTTTGCTGTAAAGTGTAAGTTGTACTTTTTGTAGCCCCATATTGTGTGGCCAATTTACTAGACTACCTCCGTAATTAAAGGCCACACTTCCAGTTCCAACATGTCGAACTTGGTAAGTTTTTAGTTTATTTTTGCTTTAGAAGCATACTCCCCCTCGGTACAACTATAGAATGCAGGGCCACTTTACTCTACATCCGCGCCTCCGTACGGCTGCGTGGAGGCGTGGAGCCGCAGTGCAGTCGACCTACCTCCGAAAATCGATCGTGGAGTCGTGGAGCCGCAGTCGATATCTCCGAGAATTGCGCCCTCTATCGGTGCGCGTCTCTGCGACTCCGCGACTCCGCGCCTCCGCCACTCCAGTGCCCCGCGTCTCCGCGACTCTGCGACTCCCCGACTCCAGACAGTGCCCCGTCGCCCTTCTCCCTTCCTAATTTGCGAGCCCATTTAAAATGGATATGGATGCTTCGTTCTCAAAGAAATTCCGCCGAGAATTGCGCCTTCTATCGGCGCGCGTCTCTGCGACTCCGCGCCTCCGCGCCTCCGCCAATCCAGTGCCCCGCGACTCTGCGACTCCCCGACTCCGCGCCTCCGCCACTCCAGACAGTGCCCCGTCGCCCTACCCCGCGACTCTGCGACTCCCCGACTCTGCGCCTCCGCCACTCCAGACAGTGCCCCGTCGCCCTCCTCCCTTCCTAATTTGCGAGCCCATTTAAAATGGATATTATGGATGCTTCGTTCTCAAAGAAATTCCGCCGAGAATTGCGCCCTCTATCGGCATGCGTCTCTGCGACTCCGCGCCTCCGCCACTCCAGTGCCCCGCGACTCTGCGACTCCCCGCCTCCGCCACTCCGCGACTCCGATCCGTACCGTGCCCCCAACACATTTACAAGCACGCCCTCCCTTCCGATCCTTCATGAGAAGCTTAGAAGACAAGTCCATTCGCTGTACTTAGCACTTTTTGCAGGTTTGCATATCTATTACTCCTAAATCCTATCCATCCACGCCTCCAAGCAAAATAAAAAACCTTGCTCTGGCGTGGCCCTGCATTCTATAGTTGCTCCTCTTTATAGGCTAATCAGAAAGTGCTGCCTTTTTGAGATGTCTAATTTTCGACTTTCGTGAAATTTCATGTTGAAATTTTGGTATTTTGGGTAAAAATTTGGATACGCAAACGTGTGCAAACGAATCTGGGGTCGAGTACCGACTACCGAGTACCAAATCGTTGAGTCTGCGCAAAATTCGAGTCCGAAAAATCGAGTACGGGCCAAGTCCAAATTATTTTTGAGTACTGATAGTCGAGTACGGGCCTAGTAGTGTGTACTCGAGTTGTACTCGAGTTGTACTCGAGTACGAGTACGAGTACTCCAACACTGACTCTCACCTTCTCCTTTCCTTTAGTTTAGGCCTATTCCTATTTCTTAATCAGTCACTTTCTTCATCGAGATTTGAAACTCGGACTCTTCTTCGAAACACAACACTTTTACCACTAGGCCGCACACGGGTGCTTGTTGCAATTATCAATCTTTGGACATTATTTGAAGCATCCATTGAAATAAGACTAATGAATATTAAATAAACTTAATATTCATGAGAAATTAAATATTCATAATGATGTATTGGACTGTCATTGGCCGGCTCATGCATACCGCTATACTTCCAGACACTTCAATCACTATGGCCGGCTGCCTCCAACTTAGTTCTGCATAATGTGTGCATCCAAAATGTGCCCCAAAAAACAATTTTTTTTTAATGAAAATTATTCGCATTGCCGGAGCTTCCTGGATTCTTCTTGGATAAAATTACATGGTGAGGTGAAAATGGATGTGTTTGGCGGCAGGAAAGTGGAGGCCTATGGACAACTTCCCGGGTTGGGGTTGCTTAACGGGATACAGTTGGGCTTGGCTCGGCCGGGCCATTTTGATGGGGTCGGGGTTGCTGGATGAGATGATCTGGCTTGGCTCAGCTGGGGCTGGGATTTGCTGTGCATGGTGTGCCGCGCCACTGCGCCGTGCATGCCGCGCTGCTGTCGCATCTCTGCACCGCGCTGGGTCCCGGCAGCCACCGCCCCGCCCACCGCGCCGCCCACCATGCCGCCCACCGTGCATGCCGTGCCACCCTACAGCCGGCTGGAACCCCACGCATGGTCATGCCATAGATCCTGCGACTTACAGTACCTGCAACGCAACACACCCAAATGCTCAAACATTGACGAACAACCTGTGTGAAAAATACCATGCCCTATACGCTAGCTACATACAATGTACAACGCCTCTCACAGTCGAGTTGTTTCCATGTCAAAGTTGACTTGGTCAAGTTGTCACACTGGTCCAGTCGTCTCAATGGACGAGTTGTCCTGAGTCGAGTTGGCAAACGGTCATTGTCTGACATTCTATTAAATAATAGCAGATTCCTTAGGCATGGGGGGGGGGATGGGGCCATCACCCACAACCCCCCCCCACCTTTAAAAAAAACCAGACAAACAAAAAAGTTCTGTTGTTTTTCAATTTAGTAATGAAACCAGAAGAGGAGTCGAGACAATGATTTTCAAATCAATGCTACTCATCCCCTTCCCTAAGATTAAACAGAGTTTGCTCACTGTTTCATGACTCCTGACTCCTTGACATGTAAAATAGTAGGAACCGTGAAGGAGTCAGTGTACAGTTCGCAACCGTTGAGAAGTTTCCGCATGAGCCAGAATATGTTCACATCTACTTGAATTTTCCCTATACGCTGTTCTGCAAGAACCCTTGTACCAGTATCTAAATGAGTTGAAGGAATTAGAAAATTCTCCGCAAATCCAAATTCAAGGTAAAAAAGGGATGTGTTCTTCATTTATTCATTCTCCATCTTCTCCATCATAACAACATGGCCACAGCTGCCGCACAGCACAGAAACTGTACATTGTTACACAACTTGTCACATTTAATGCTGTGGTAGTGAACTTACTCTAAATCATCATGACGGTGCACTAAATTGTTGATTTAACGCAGCGTGAATGGACTTAGTACATGTATCTTGATAAGATTAGAAGTGCAGCAAGTGCCCCTTTCATTTTGTTGTTGTAATTTTCATGGTCATATATTTGTATACACACATGAGACTGTCCAATGCCTTACTGCATGTTCCACCTGTCAATACATTTAATTTGCATACATGTCAGACATCAATCAAGGCTGTGATTGGTTGAAATATCATGGGGAGTGCCTTCTTGAAATTATAAGCCAATGACATGTTAAACAGTTGCTAGTTATTATTTATTAATTTAATAAAAGTGTTAACCAATTCTTTAATGTGAATTTAAAGTGGTGATAACTTAGTCCAATTTTACCCCCTCCCACACCTCACCCCCCACAAAAAGTTAAGTACATGTATCGTGGAGAACTTGCATAATTTCCCTTGATTTGATATTTCAATTTTCAAAATGCACTTAAAAAAAAACTATAGAGAAACTTTTTTTCCTGTATAGAAAATACATGTATGACAGTTTGTTATACAAATTGTTTCCAAACAAAATGCTCTCTGCAATACAGGGACTTTATGCCCTGGTCATGGACTACTGGTGATGAAAGAACTAATCACAAACAAAGTTTTGCCCTTTTCCTTCATGCGTGAAAATCTAGGGCAGTACTTGCGTCATAGGGGGCCAGCCATTGTATCCACGGTTCCTGCGCCATTGGCTGGCTAGACACCTTTTACATGGTTTCCACATCAAACCCAGAAAGGTGTACACGAATTAGGCCAAAAAAAATAATAGTTCTGCTTCCGGTTTCCCTACCTACCCTATTCTGACAGCCCCTACCCTAATTTTTTTATGGGAAAAATGAGAAGAAAACACCCAAAACCATCAATTTCTACCTTTTACCCATAACTTCACGCAGACGCCTCCTCACAAAACAAATTGGCAAAAAAAAAATGTCCCTACCTACCTACCCTATTTTTCAAATGCCATGTAATCGGAAGCAGAACTATTTTTTTTGGGCCTTATGTACAGAGGTTTGTGTTGACACAATACTGCCAACAGCCAGCAAAACTATGACAAAGCAAAAATTGTTGCAGTGTACTTTGCCCAGCATACATGTACTTGCATGCTTTAAATGCTCTCATGAGACCTTGACACTGTCAAATCAGGCGCTGGATGCATGACAGTTCCTGTACGTGCATCAGTGTATGGTCTAGTCGGATCGTGAATTTCAGTATTGAAGTGGTATAATTTCCATGCATTTTGTAGTTGCTGTTCAAGTCACATACATGTACATGTGTTTTAGTAGTGGGTGAGTGCTTTTCATTTGATGTTTTCACTGATCATGAGGAGAAGAATACACTGCCAATATGTGTTGTGCATGTAGTTCAATAGCTGATCTATGTACATGTATAGTTTATGTACAGTGTGTATTTGTGACCCGCTCTGCAAAAATGAGTCTGATGTCGCATAATTTGAATTCAAGCTTTTGCCATTTTGAAATGGAAACAGTAAAGATTTGCTCAAAATTTGGATTTTTTTGTTTTTGTTTTATTTTGGTTGTTTGATAGTTTTAGTTCAAATATCTTACACAGAAATGTAAATATTGTAAGAAAAAGAAAAAAATTATGAATCTTTGGTGCTTTTCTTGGTTAGTTACAGTGTATTTGTCATTTTTCAAAGCCTTTTTTCTCCATTGAGACACTTCTAGCTTTGCAAAAACTTTACAGAATGAAACAAGCACAACAATGCAACCAAATGTCCTAGAGAGGTCCGTGATATACCAAATGAAAGCTTATTTCATTCCCATTTCATTAATGTAGTTAACTCAAAATGTCAGTTTTGCAACAACAGACTCATTTTGCGGAGCGGGTCACATTTAAGAAATGATACATTTAGAGAAAAAAATATTAAAAATATTAGCTCCTATTTTGTTTAAGAATAACTTATAGTTATATGCATTTAAAGAATGATTGTTTCTCAACACAATGCTGTTTTCCCCATCTCATGAAAGGATGATATATGTGGTCCAATTTGCGGCAAAGTGGATGAAAGGAGATTAACATGCCATTGCCAGCAATCTCTCTGTTGGTCAACTTACCTATTGTTCTTTGCCAATCAATAGTGAGTTGGAACAACCTAAACGTATGCTTCAATGATTATGTAAACGAGTTACATAATCAATGAATTTTAGGTTCCAACTAAGTATTGATTGGCAAAGAACAATAGGTAAGTTGGCCATTTAAGTTATTATTAAACAAAATGGGAGCTAGTATTTTTGATATTTTTTCTCTAAATGTGTCATTTTCTTTTATACACACTGTATATGCCAGCCAGGTAAATCCATGTTGTTGTATAAACCTTAGCTTGATATTGTGGAAGCCTTTTTAAAATGTTTGCCTAGAATGTAACACTGCACCAAGAATTCAGCAGGCTTTCCAAAGTGTCTGTGGATTTTTAAAGTATAAAATATACAACTACATGCAATTTTTTGTTTAATGTTGTATGGACAGCCTGTTTCAATTCAAATATGCCTCTGCAAAAAGTATTTTCATGTGTACAGCATACAAACTTACCATTGAGTTATTTGATTTTGACCTTTTTGTCCCTGATGTGTAATTATACTTTTCTGTACTTTTTCACAGACTGTGACTACTGTGCTGTAACTGTAGCACATTCGACTGGTGCCACTTAACAGAGATGTAATCTGGGCAGTAACACTTGAGTAGCATCATGTACAGGCTACCAGTTGTTATCCAGGGGCACCAGCGAGTGGTCAACAGGCTTCGCCCAGAAGACACAAAGAAGGTCCTCGAGAAGGTATTCCAACAACTCAAGAAACAACCGGATCCAAAAGCGCGTCACCTGGACAATCTCCGATCCGTCTCGCAAGGTGTTCAGCGAGAACTTTTCCACACCGGAGGGCGCTATCCGGCCAGTGGGAAGGCACTGTTTGGAGATGCCTACGAGGTCTGGTCGGAGGACATGGCCTGCATTCTGCAGGGTACTTGTCTACCAGGCAGTACCAAGTACTGCCGCACCAAGTCCATGTTTGGCAAGCTGGAACTGGGCGACATCATGCAGGGCTCCTCTGGCACCAAGACACATCTGATGTCTACCTATACCCTTGCTGCAGCACCCAAATATCGTGGGATCCACACTTTGGCTGCTTCAGGCCTCAAACCACAACAGCAAGCACCACCCCAAAAGAAAGTCTATCAAATAGACGGCACTCCCGTGAATGCACGTATGAAGTCTGGACTCCCCCAAGAGCTGTGGAATGAGGATATCGCCTGCGTCCTGCAAGGAACCTGCCTACCCGGCAGCACCCGTTACTGCCGTACTAAGTCCATGTTTGGCAGTCTGCAGTTAGCAGATGTGATGCAAGGGACGCCACATCGGGCCTACAGTACCCAGTCCTCCTCATCCGAGGGGAACCAGTCACCTGCCACTGGTACCCAGCTCACACAGCGAGAGAGGCTGAAGCGTGCTGTGAAGGACTACGGATCCACTGTCATCGTCTTTCACGTGTGCATCTCGCTGATGTCGCTTGGAGGATTTTATCTTGCAGTCTCCAGGTGAGTTTTAGGTACATTTGATAATGAGTCATTATGACTTTCATGGTAATTCCTCTGGAAAAGAGGAAGGAAAGTTTTTGCCCAGGATGATGTTTTCAAATATGCTTTATTGACTTTTTTTGTTGGTGATTGTGTCCCCTTTGTAGTGGACTAGATGTGCAGGCCCTCCTGACGACAATCGGATTCAGCTCCGACGTTGTCGCATCACGTCTTGCCACGGGAACCAGCACATTCCTGGTAGCCTACGGAGTTCACAAGCTGTTTGCCCCGGCAAGGATTGCCGTCACGCTGACCTGTACGCCGTTTATCGTGCGCTACCTTCGCGGTATTGGTTTCTTGAAGGTGAAACCAGTAGCCATACCTAAGTAGAGGAGAAACAACTTTGAACAATGTGAGCTGGAATAAAATTTATTTTTGTAGAAGGGTGTTTAGTGTTCAATCCATTGGTGCACTGTGCAGCTACATGTAGTTACTTGCATTTTTGAGTTGATTGTTTCAAAATCTTTCCTAAGTTGTACATTTGATCATGTGCCTTTGCAAGTTTGTAATCTTTACCCTTTTAAATCCAGAAGTATCCAACATGCGTCCATGTACCATTAGGATTGATAATTGGGGTGCGTCCCGTATAGATGGCTAAATTAAATGATGCCAAGTGCGTATTGTTTCTAGTTCAGTTTATTGCAATGATTTATCATGAGTTGATATCACTGAATAAAATGATAAACCCATATTTGGCAAGATGTAATTGACTTATTTATATATCTGCACCAAGCAGCTCACTAATGTTTTGGCCGTCGCGGCTGCCATGACATAGCAGTAAAAGCATACTATAGACACCTAATATGATGAGAGGCAACATCTTCCCATCTTCTGAGTTCCACTGGCTGTTATACGCCGAGCTTCACGTAAAAATCTGGTACTCATTTTTAATAGCTTTCAAATGTGTTACACAGCCTGATTGCCTGAATTTTGTATTCTTTTTCTTTTCATTTCATTTGTTAATTTTGTTGCTAAAGGGGTTCCAGACAGCGGGGTCGGAAGTAATAATCAAATTTTTTTTTCCTGGGTCGGGAGCCCAAAGTTAGTCAATGGGATATCCCCTTGCACAGCAAGAGTCTATGCGAGCAGATTCAGCGATTCATTACACAAAATTAAGACTGCGTCTTGACCTCCAGGTCTAATCATTCAGCGGGAGCCTATCAGGTCTTAGTAACTCGTATTACAAAAACATGGCAGCCAAATTGACCAATCAACAGCTTGGTCCACAAATTCCTGACCGAAACAACGTCACCGTTTCTAAAGTTGACTCCGATCGGCATAAAATTGACATTGCTTACATATCAGATGCTGGTTATGGAGAGGACACTGTTGGACAACGGATGATACTCAGACTAGCCCAAAATAGGGTCAGTCAGAAATGAGAACCAAAGAAATAAAAATGGATGCCCTAATACTAAAATAAAGGGAGCCAAAATTCTAGTTCAATCGTTAAAACTCAAAGCACCTTTATTACCATACAATATTACATCATGATATGTACAAAATAGCGTGAAATTGTGTGTATACATGTAATTAGTTATCAATTACATCGTAGTAATAAAAGTACCTATCAGTTTTTGCTTTGTTTTGTGTTTTTAAGCTCAGAATATAGGAAGTAACCAATGAGCTGTAAAGACAATGTATTTAAAAACTAAATGAATATGGACAGATTTGAACTAAGAGATATTAAAAAAGGATTCATGTTTAATCCCTTGTTCTTTACAATGTCTGTGGTTAAGGGTTCTTATTTACACGCTGTGAATATTTTGGTTTGTGTGCCATAACCTATTCAGTCCTCTACCAGTGCCAGTCATATTGTTATTTTGAAGAAAACTGTACAGCTATATGTATACACATCTTTTTCATTCAGAGAATAGGGTAACTCCCAAGTTTTTTGGCCCAATGGCCAACCAAAAAATGCAGCAGTCATTTAGCTTAGGAAATTTAAAGGACACCTATTTAATATTTATTCAACACAAAATTACACATACATACTAATTTAAAATTGACGTGATGTTACTAACGTAATTTTCACTTAAAATAATTTAGTCGTCAGTGATATCATAAACTGGATACACAACATTACATACACTGTCCCTGGGTACATCCTACCGTCTCAAAAGGGAAATATTTGAGTATTCAAATAATATGCATCAGTAATACCACTTTTCTTGATTTGAAAAGCTAGTGGGTTCAGTTTTTTCCCTTTATTTTTATATCAATTTGGTAAATTTTTGTGCTGCTTCAAGAGTCATTGGTACATGTATGTGTAAACATTTCAGCGAAATATGTTGTAAAGTATGGAAAAAGAAATAAATTGGAATGGAGTAAAAGATGTCAGAAACATTATCGCTTGCTTTCCTTCAGACAATTATCATTGTAAATGAGCTTAACTACGGTGAAAACGGTCAAAAGAGTGAAGAACAAAATCACCATCCAGTGCAAACACCATCATGACTTACTAAAAATGAAATTACTTGGACACACATTTAATTTATTAATTAGTCCTATAGACTGGATGTTCTACTAAAGGTATTTAAAAAATTGTAGAAAAAAAGAGAGGATTTGTAATTTTTAACAAGTAATTTCACACTCTGTCATTTCCAATGAGCACTTTCACAGTAATATGCGCCATGATCATGTTCATGGAAAAAAAACACCATGTGTTGCCTGCCGAGTATGTACGTCAATTGAAATCTTTTGCACTTCCAATATGCACTCGCATCTAGCAACGTTTTTTTTTTTTCCTGGAACAAAATGGTGCATCTTAACGTGAAAGTGCTAATTGCAATTAACCAAGGCACATGTGGATTAATTAATGTAAATAGCATTTATTTTGTTTCAGTCTGCATACTTGGAACAGGACTAAACAGTCCATGCTTACTTCAAATGTACAATATTTCTGACATTTAAGACAATTCACTTTCACCATAATGAAATAAGCTACATCCGAACAATATACAAGTACAACTCGCCCACGAGATTATTGCTGGTTTAAATTTGATGGAAACAAAATATATAGTTACTGTTGACCAAGCTCCTACTCAGTTCTGCTAGGATGCATCTTCCCAGTGAATATTCATTTCAATTCAAAGTTGCCATCTTGTAGTGCTAACTTTGGCTCACAAAGCAGCGCATGATTTTTTCCCTGCATTTTTTTCTGCAGACTTTGTACAGCAACAGCTAAATGTACATGTAAATGTGAGCCATTTGTGCACAACAATAGCGGCAAACCTGGCACTTGCAAATATACACATGAACATGTAACTTTATGTGCATGCTGATGAATCAAATGTTGATACCATTGAATATTCTGCACCCATAACTACATGGCTATCCATTCGCAGGCTTTCAAGCAGACTCGGGTCAAAAAGTAGCACAGTAAGATAACAATTTTCAAATTTAAGAAAAAAATAAATAGGATTTTGGAGGACAAAATCAGGATAAAAGAAGGACTTTTGCAGACTTTCAGGAGTAGTTTTCGTTGATACTCGCCCATGTCCAAAGCCTCATTTGGCATGTTCTGTACTCACAACACTTGTGCTCCGTCCTCAACTAAGCTCTTGGAAGTACAGTTGCAGTACTCCTACGCCCAAGCCCTTCATTGTGTGATTTACATATATGTGTAACACTGTTACAAAAAATATCCAATAAGAATTAATTTTTTTGGGGTCGTGGGACATAGAAATAGGAAAAAGTAGGAGAAAAAAAGTAGCAGCAAGTTAAAAAAAAAAAAAAATAGGAAAAAGTAGTTTAAGTAGGAATACTTGAAAGTAGGAATACTTGAAAGCCGTCATTCATCTAGGGAAACACAGTGGACAGATTACACTGTCCTAATCTGAGTATAGACCCTTTGCACGGAGCGCCCTCTCCGAGAACAGGTCTTGTCATTTCAAATTCAGTGACAAATGAAAGTACTCATGCGTATTCAGATGCAAGTGATCTATAGAGAACCGAAGTGTGATGTGGTCTCTATAGAGAACCGAAGTGTCATGTCATCTGACTTTGCCCTGGTTCACGCGCTGATGTCAACACACACTTAAGCTCTGTGCGTGAACCAGGAAAATATGTCGCTATTGTTGCAGAACATTGCCTTGGTCTATCCAATGAAATCTACATTCATGTACAATGGCCGCTCACTGGGGCTTAGCTGCATCTTGGGGGAGGTCATGACCTTTGGCTGATCTTCTCTTGGATCCACGCGTGGGCGATCACGCCCTCCAGAGACAGACGATGGGAAGGGTTGTGCTTCAAAAGCTATGCGGACAGGAACAGGGAAAAGGTTAGAAAAAATGCAGGCGCTGGTGTGACACTGCAAAATAATTATGTATGGTAATTAAAAACCAATCAGTCCGGACAATTTACTGTCCACGCCAAGAGGCCCTCGGTAATGATAAAAGCATGGTGCCAGCTATGGACTCCACACACAAGTACCGACGGTTACAGAGGGTTGGGGAGGCGACTGGGAGGGGCTCTTGGAAACATCCCCCATGCGAAGATGCTATGGGTTTGCGCACATTCAGAGTCAAAATAGTTGTGTGTACTTTGCACCATGCAAGATGTTGATGTAAATATGCCCTAAAGAATTATGTGAGAGTTTTTAAACTTCTGATATCAATGTTTTCCTAGATCAGTTATCGTGGAAGCTCAAAGGGCTATTAAGCTCATATTTTTTTTCTGATTTAATTAAGAATATTGACTACACACCTTGCATATCAGGTCTCGTGCTCCCTCAGAAACATGTTTTGGAAATGTGAATTCCACCTGTTATGGAAAAAATTAAGAAAAAAGATACTTATGAAAAATTATTAGAGTAAAAGCATTTGCCTAGGTTTGCTGGAAAAAGAAAGAACTACATGTAGGAATAATGCACTTTTTTTCTGGGGGATGTGTTAAAATCTTGAACCTGAAAATAAATCATGTTGTTTGGACACTATTATGTTTCTGCTGTATTTCATGAAAGTATGCTCTGACAAAGAATGTAATATGTGGTTTTGGGCTAGTAGTGAAATCAAAAATCCATTTTAATTGCTTATGTGGTTGAAAAAGGCAGTGTAGGGTATTAACCCTAACAATCCCCATCTAGTCAAACTCCAACACCAGGGTTTGTTGGAATCTGTTGGAGTGAGTACTGCACTAGTAAACTGATTATGCTTTACATGGGGTCAGGCATACCACCAATAATCAGAGGCCAATGGTTTTTGTGTACAGTTTACCATATGTTGTTAGAATTTGTAGGAGTGAGGAAGGTTCCAAGTAAATCACTCAAGGGGGTTAGGGTTAAGGAGCTGTAAGACCAATGGAATGGACTTGAATGAAATCGCAGGAACATCCATGGAGACAACTACCCACCTTTGTAATCTTCCTGTAGGTCTCCGTGTTCCCTTGCGACTCAAATGGTGGTTTGCCGACTAGAAACTCGTAGCACAGCACCCCTAGACTCCAGAGATCCACCTTTTCGTCGTGGGTCTTCCCTTCGATCATCTCTGGGGGCAGGTAGTCTAGGGTGCCGCACAGAGTGGCTCGTCTGTAAAAGCCACGGAAGAGGATTAAACAAAATGCATCTCCAAAGTTGCTATTTTATTTTTGACAAAATTACATCGTACTGACGGGCTGATTAAAACATTGTTTTGTGTGATCTTCGTGAAGTCTCTGAAAACAACTCACCTGGATGAAGGAGCGTGGACAGACCACCCAAAGTCGGCAATCTTTAGGTCTCCTTTCAGGTCCAGCAGCAGGTTTTCTGGTTTGATATCTCTGTGGATGACCTTCTTCTCGTGGCAGTAGAGCAGTGCTTTGGCTAGTTGGTAGATGTACTGTGTTCACAAGTCAATAATAATGAACCACAAATGTATCACAATTGCAGAACTAATTTTTTAAGACCTTAAAACCCCTCATTATGAATGAGTTTGTTAATTTTCAGAGGTGAAGTCTGTTTGTGTGTGGGTTAATAGGAGATGTGCATACTTATCAAGGAAAGAGGGGGGGGGGATTATATAGAAATGGCGACATGCGCTATCTTTGTGACATAATACAAAGTGGGTTTATGATCACCCAGCTTGTCTTACTCCCAACTGAACAATTAAGAAATTGCATTTGAAGGTTGCAATTTTGCATCACACCACTACAAAAACAGAAGCAACCGAGAACCCCATTCCACACAGACCATGACTGTTCACTCTATCAACCTTCAACTTACCACGGCCGACCGGTCTTCATCAAAGTGGCCCGCCTTCTGTGCCTGCATCTCCTTGTACAACTCACCCCTCGCCGCATACTCTAAGATCAGATAGACTCTGGTGTCGTCGTAAAAGTAACCGTATAGACGCAGGATGTGGTCATGTCTGCAAAGTTAGATGGTTGAACGAGGCCCATGAATACCATTTTGGCAATACGGATACACTTTTTTGAAACTTATCCTGGATATCTATTTACATGCAGCATAGGTTCTTCAATTGCATACATTGTATTGGAACAGTGAAAATGTGGAAATGTGGAAATAAAGAGTGAAAATGGTGCACTTAACACTGGTATACATGCATAGAGGAAGTACGGTAAACTGATATGACAACCCAAAGACTGCCACAGCCAAATGTTAGGTATTATACATATACAACATGGTTTGTGGGGAAATAGTGAAAGCTAATCTCCCGAGGCGAAGATAGTCCCAATCATCCAACACCTCGTGGTCAGGATTCCACAACATTTTGCTTGGAATATCAACTGTCTATGACTCCTTGTAAATTAACACAATTTCAAGACTTATCCATGAATTTCCAGGATAGCTTTAAATTCCAAGATTTGTCCATGACTGTGGGAACCCTGTATGATATTTGGTCCGGACGTTTGACAAAGCTGATAGTTTCAACTGTTACCTGAGATGTGACTGGATCTCAATCTCTCGTCTCAGCTGATGCTCCACCTTGGCCTTCTGAAGTTGGGATTTAAAGAGCACCTTGAGAGCCACGATGAATTTGGATTTCTTCTCCCGGGCCAGATACACATTGCCAAATTTGCCCTTGCCAAGGGGCCTGCCGATGTCAAAGTTGGCAAGGCTCCATTTGTTTCTGTGGATAAAGAGCAAACAACGTGAAAGGCCATATTTTACCTCGAAATAAATAAAAGTCAATCTTTGATTTAAATTGACAGCTGCAGAAGGTCTTTAAATAAAAACATTAACAGATGACGGTTGGCAATCAAGTGAAATGCCTATTCACAGAAACCTAATTGACGCTTGCACAATTTAAAGCAAAACTCAAACGTTACATCTTAGACTTAGAATTAAGTTTGCTTGCGATATCCCAGATTTGCCTACAATTAATTTATTTTCTATTTGAACAAAATGTTGGCCAGTCAGCCAGATGCTAATGTTGTCCACCATGAGTACGGTATGTTTGGAGAATGCTCATAATTTCTTTAACAGAGGAAGTGTTCTGGAGGGTGTAGTTAAGTAAAGGTTTAATTGTCTGTTTTGGTAAAAGAGCATGTGGGCTATATCTTCTTCAATCTTGCCAAATGTTCCAGAACCTCCGAGTTGATCACAAAGAATCTGGGGTCGAATATCACGAAACGCTAAGACGCGTCTTAGGAAGAGTGACTTGTCCTAGGATCGATTTCACCAAACCTAAGACGCGTTCAAACACATCCTTACTTCCTTAGCAACCCGGCTGAACTGGTCTTAAATTGAGTTCGGTCTAAAGGTTCATCTTATCTCATTAATGTGTGCGTTAATTTGCATACTGTCTACAAATTGTTGCCGTTAAAGACGAGTGTCGGCCTAGAGTGAAAGTTTCAAGGAAGAAAACTGCTGTAGAAACACATTTGAAAAGATTTCTGATACGTGGCCAGTTTTAACAAAAATAGCTATTTAGAAAATTTAATTATACGCCAACACCTGATCAACATGTTTAAATAGAGTGATGAAACGGGGAGCAAGAATGACTCTATCGTATCTTGTGTAGAACTACCTGGCGTGTGAATTTTTCTGGCAAAAGTTCGTGTTCTATGCATGCGCGCAGAAAGTTGGTTTTGCACGTTCCTCTTCAACGACTGTTTTGTCAAGCGGTAAAAACAAACATGAAACAGCCATCAAATTGGTAGCTTTGATGTGTCTTGCTTAAGATGGGTTTAGTGAAATTGATCGATCTTAGAGCGGGGACTCATCTTAAGATATGTCGCAAGATAAGACGAGTTCCGTGAAATCGGCCCCTGGAAAGGTTAGAGTCAGAGACAAAGGCATCTTACGCTTCTTTTGACTGAGTTGATGTCATTGTCGTCGTCGTAGAATTGCCTGCTTGGGACTCCTTGAGAACTCGATCGTGTCCTGTTGCCTTCTGCTGCTGTATCTGTTGTTGATGTTGGTGCTGGCGTGCTGCCGGGTCCGGCCTATTTTCGTTGCTGGGAGCGACTCGCGCAGCCGGCTTCTGCATTGCCGCAGGATGGGCAGAGGGCGGACCCTGTCTTTCTGCATGGGCTATTCTGTTATCGGCATTCTTGTTTGTCTATGTTTTCAAAACCAAAAGTGAAGAAATTTAAATTTGGATATATTTTTCTGTTTTTATTGGGAAAAATGTTGTTTAAATATCAACATAAAACCTTACAGGGATGAAAATAAAGGATGTAATTATTGTCGTCATGTGGGTTAATGGTTAATACCGGGGCCATACGACTATTACGCACAGAAATTTGCTATGCCAGGAAACTTTATGCTAAGCCAATATTTGCTATGAGCAAGAAAAAATTGCAAAATACGATCATTATGATGATCTGATAGATGGCACCATGGATTCATGCCCATGTGGCAATTTCATGGTACTGCTCAACATTTGTGCTTACTTTAGCAGGAAATTGTGCTAACCTTAAGCACTATATCACTGTGTGATTTACTGACAGTTGAAAACAAGTGGAGATTTTGATTGTTACGGCACTAATTTTCAAGCAATTTGTTTTCTTGTGAGGTTAGTGTGCGTTTTGCTTTACCTACTGCTTACGTTTCAGTGAATTTACTGAATAAAGACGGAGGCTCTGTTAGCAGAAATTTGTGTGCTTAGCATTACAATGAAATCAGGCCCTGGTCATTTTTACCATGACTGGTACACAGAATGCACCCAGGCTACTCTGAACTAAACCCTAGTTTCCATATCGAGGTAAGAAAAGCAGAGAGCTACGCAAACAAGACCCAAACTGCAACGCACTGAACGCAGACATATGGTAATATTTCATCCGACATCACCGACAACCCAGACAGAGGCAAACTATCTCGCAAAGTTAAACCAATTTGCCGATGGTTCCGCGCACTGTCTGCGTCAGCTCAACGTCGATATGGAAACTACGCTTAACAGAGGGAAACAAATTTCAGTGTGGTTTGTTCACCTTTGCATTCTGCAATAATCTCAATGCCTGTGACGATGTAGAGGCTGTGGTAGACGTAGTGGATGCACTACGTATGTTGCCATACATGTTGCTCTGTGATGCCGCTGGCAGTACTCGCTTCGGAGCCATGCTGTGGTGTGATGGACCGGTGGGCGTCATGAACTGCAACAAATCATTGGTAAGTTTTTACACAAAGTTCCAAGCATGCTTCAAAACTCAAGGAATATTCAGAACCCTCTTTGTTTTTTTCTCTAAAGCTCAAAGAAATCCATGGTGTTTATGTAGATTATCATGGTGGACCACATGTGGAACACTGAATGTAGATGTGCAAGACAACTTCAAACATGGAGAGGACAGCTCCCTGAATAAAAGAGCACCCTCATGCATCAACCCACGAATCCTCAAAGTGCCCAAGAGAACCTTGCCATAAACAGCGGACCATTAGGGTACTTCACTATCTCCACTCACCTTAGATTCTGGCTTGTAGGCCATGGTAGTTCAGGTCCTGTTTTGATACCAACGTAAAATTCTGCAGGATGAACTGGAACAGAGGGGAAAAAAGGTCAGTGCTTAATATGGCTTATGACATTCTGTATGCAAAAAAAGTTGCATTTATCCTGATGAAATAGCGCTTTCACGGTAACATGCGCCATCTTGCTTCTAAGAGACAAATTAACCCTAACCCTGCTGAATCCAACAGGATCCAACTATATCATAAACCTGTTGGAGCCTGTTGAATTGAGCAGTAAACCCCTTGTGCAAAAGTACATATTCAGAGTTGGATTCTGTTGGGTACTGATATTACGCCAAGTTGGACTCTGTTGGATCCAGCAGACAACTAAAACTTAGGCACAGTTGGATTGAGGAGTAACCGTTGCACTCTGTTGGATTAGCAGGGTATGTTGCTGCGTACATATTGTCAATCAAAAACTTTTACACTTCCAAATAAGTCATCATGTGTACCCTTTTAAATCATCAGATTAAAAAACAGTTTTGTGTAATGAAATTTGGTTTTGATGTCAGCAATCAGCAAAAATACCAGTTCCTCACTTCTTGTTAACTGTTAGAGATACAAATTACTTTCTTTCGTATTTATTTGTTACATGTAGTGTTCAAATATTTGTGACTCGAGCTAAATATTTGACTCGACTCGACCTTCTTGACCTAATGATTTGACTCGAGTCAATTCTTTAAAATGACTCAACTTGACTCGAGTCACAAAAATTAGTGACTTGTTCATTCATAACTGCCCTTCCATCCAGAGTACTTTCGTAGCTCTTAAATGTTGAACTACCATGCTGAAGGTCCTGGGATCAAATCCGTGCTGAAACTGTGAGAACTTTTTATTTCTTTTTTAGTTGTCTTTACTTTCATGTTTTTAATCAAATCCTACTTTTTATTGAAGTGGATTTCATATTTTTCTCAATTCATCCGTGGCTTTGGAGGATTTTTTTTAAAGGGAAATATTGTAAGTCTAAGTATTCGGTTGATAGTCTGGTTCCAAGAGCCAAAGCTCCTGACATTGAATATTGTCAAGTCAGGGAAACAGACAGTCCACTGCCGTAACTAATGGATGATAGCCACCTCATTTGATTTACGTGGTGGCTTACGGCAGACGTAACGCAATTTTCAACTGCTATCGTTAGGGTATTGCAAAATCACCATTGCGAATCTATATTCCAACCAGAACGCTTCGGTAGCTTGATTGGTTACATAATATAATTACTTATAGACATGACTACTGTGCCGGGATGCGGTTTTGAAACTGCTGCCGTGCCGCTCAATTGAAAAAAAAACAACACAATTTTTAGGACTAGGCCTAATACTTAGTTTTTTTACTTTCATATTTTTTCAAATTGTTCTTTTTATTTCAGTAGATTAAATTTTCTTCTTCGTAATCCGTGGCTTTGGAGGAGTCCGAGAACCAATTAGCCTGGTTATGCTGGTTCCAATCGTCCAACAGCAAAAGATCCTGACGTTGATAGCCTCAGAGAACCAGATGGTTCCGTGACGATATCAGTTGAAAATCGCGTTACGACTGCCGTAATGATAGCCACTGCATTTAATTTATGTTAAAGATAAAGAGTCAATGAATCAACTCAAAGTCAAAAGAACATGAAGAAAGCGCAAGTTTTTATACTAGTCATGACAGTCATTATTTTTTGTCAGTATTCTGTCACAAAACTAACAATCAATTTGACAATTTTCTTCATACTTTTTAAATTACATGATTTAGCCTACAATTTACAAACTATGAAAAAAAGTTTCTATGCCCATTAAGTTATGGCCCTAACAAAACAAACAAACAAACACAAAATTGACAAATGAACATTGAATTTTGAAAATGAAATGAAATTGAAAAAAAAAAAGAAAAAAAAATGTCTGCTGTGTGCTGAATCTTAACTTCTTAAGTTCTTCATAAATCATTCATACTCATAGCCTACATTTTTCCCTCCACTACTGCCCTCAAAGTTTTTTTCCTATATCCACGATTTACAAATCACGAACAGTACTTGCTGCTTCTTGACATCATTAATCAAGACGATCGACAAAACAATGCCCGATCTTTGGCACGACGCCAGATCAAATCTTTCGAACATGCCGAAGTCGAACCGGCTTTACACATATGAAGTTAAATGCACGTAAATCGACATTTCAAGAAACCTAACGGACATTATTTTCTCATTTTAATCACCATTCACATATGAAGTCAATAACAGGTTCAAACGAAATTCAATTCTTACCAACTAAAAGAAAAATTAAGCAATTTCTCGATGAAATACGGAGCTCAACTTAGACTCGCTTCGCTGTTCAGAAGTTTCCCTGTGTGCGCTGTGTACTTTTAAATTCGAAACCAAAATTACGAGCGCTGATTGGTCATTGGGACGCCGGCACTGTGATGAATATTCATTATCATACATTTCTGACTCTTTTTACATCAATAACACCAATTATTTCATAATAAATTTTGGGATAAATTTCTGCATGAAATAATAACATTTTTTTAGTTAAAACTTGTATATAAAGAGTTTGATTTTTAAATTATGGAACAATCTAGGGTGGGTGTCAGGTGATCTTGGTCACGTGAAGCCTTTTCATTTGCTATTTTTAAAATTTCGGTTTCGAATCAGCTTTGGATTCAACTCTGGGATACAGAATTTACAGGCCTGTAATATCTTAACCAACTGGCCATAATGTAGAGAAGAATTATATTTGTATGACTTAGTACTCTGGAAGCAGAACAAATACCCGAAATGAGGTGGTCCCTCCAATTAAATCAGGGGCATAAATATCTTACAAATTCAACGCCATGCCAGCCTCGCCTGGAGCTAGAGGGCGCGCGACCTTTGGCTAAAACTAAGTTGAGTGTCTTCTTTGGTGTGGAAGATGGCAAGATCTCTCGCAATAAAGTGTATTTTCCTAGCGTTTTTATTATTGTTTTGCAGCACACATTCAATATGTGCAAAGCCAAATATCATCATAATGATGATGGATGACGTAAGTATTTTTTTTTCAATGATCACATTCAGTTCGAGATGACTTGGACCGACTCCACGAGTTGGATCACCATTGACCACGCAGAGAAAGAACAGGCTCAGTCAGTGTAGTGTACAGGCGTACTGACTGTGCAACTAGCTTAATAATATTATGTGTTGTATTTTTTTGTGTTACCATAGATGCTAAGCGGGTTAGGTTTGGGCACTGCCTCCTCCATGGCTCCACTGCCATCTGTGGATTAACCCATCTATGAATAAAACCTGTCCTGGGAAAAAAGTTGTTTTGTTGACACCAATAACAAATGTAAATTGTCATGTTTGTAAATGTTTAATTAAACAACATTTAACATGTTATTGTTCATGTTGTTAAGTTCTTCATGTGCATTATCTTATTTATTAGCTTGAGTAACTCCAGCTATTATTTATATAAACAAAATAGTATATAAATATTTATATTATATTATAACGAAATAATATTTATATTATATTATAACAAAATAGTCATATATATACATTTTTATTGGTCATGTAGATATAATATAAAATACAATTATTTATATTATTTTTTCAGGTAATTTACATGATGTAAATTATGTAAATTTTTAAAAATGTTTATGGATGGGGGATAGGAAGGTGTTACCTGCATGCAACAGTTGTCAAATGGAATGGTTCTCGGAATTTTAATACTTCCCTTTAAAAAATGATCTTCCAGAGCCATGAAGCAGAAAGCATAATTGAGCTACCAAAGTACTTCAGTGGCTGTAAGAAATTGGCAATGTTATGTTGCACTTCCGTAACTAATGCGGTGCGGCTTTCATAAAAATAGCCACTGCGAATTTAATAACCTCTCATCAGCCCAATCAATGTGTCTCAAAAACTGGACTTCTCTGTATTGTGAGCCACACAGCAATGCATGCAATGCAATGCAAGTTCCCCACCTCTTTTCAGTGTGTGAGGGTCCTTTGAATATATGTTAACGTGGCAAAGTTCAAAATGCCCCCCCCCCCTTAGAAATCTGTCAAAAGGTCCTTCCACACTAACCAAAATCTCTGTGTTGCGCTAGCTTGGGTTGCACCATTAATTAGACAAGCTTCCAACTCGGTTCGTTCATGGGTCCGGTGCTCTTTATGCGTAAAATTCATCAACATTAACATAGGCATGATAGGTAGACAAGACAATTGGTGAGCAAGCAAACAGACTTACTCATTGCTGGGCCATTTTGATCGTGTTTTAGATGGGCTGGGGTGATCTGGGTGTCCTTGGGCAGCCAGCTAAGGAGACCCCTAATCTTGACCAGATGGCAGCCGAAGGGGTGCTGATGCCAGACTTCTACTCTGCCAATCCGCTCTGCTCACCTGGTGAGTCATGCTCCTCCCCCAACTCTTGTCCATCCCCCTGCCCGTCCCACTGCACCTCCCCCTGCCAAAACCCTGGCTTTAGGGTTGTGACCAACTGACAATCCTAGATCCATATATGTACCTAACTACTTGTATGTGATATGAGCTTCATCTTTAGATTGTATTTTGTGTTACAGCAAAAGTCAGTCTTCAGTACACAGGTTTTACGTGTGTAATGAATTTGCATTTGCTATACACCTTGGTTGTTGTGACCATGGCAAACATGCCAACACATTCCACCAATTCCCATTTGGAATGAATCAGATTTCATCCTTAGACTTCATTCAACTTGAACTTAAAGAATAATTGTATTGTCTCATGCTCCAACCCTGTGAACAGTTAAATATATTAAAGTAAAACTGGCTTTCAGACAAAGTAGCTTTTTAGAAATAGTCAAATCTGGAACACTTTCTTCCCTCTTTTTTCCCACAGCACGGGCAGCTCTTTTGACTGGCAGACTGCCGATCCGCAACGGCATCTACACAACCAATGAGCATGCCCGCAATGCCTACATCCCCCAATTTGTGGTTGGCGGCATCCAAGACAATGAAATCCTCCTCCCTGAACTCCTGAAGACAGCCGGCTACAAGAGCAAGATCATTGGGAAATGGTAATAGATGCCTCTCGAAAAGATACATTTTGTTTTTGCATAGCCAAAGTGAAGATAAACTCCCTAGGCATTTTTGCTAGGATGTAACGTCAATCCTGCAAAGTCCGCCAACTGCCTCCATGTACAAATAGCATACAGCCTCAATCCTGCAAAATCCTCCATTATTTCTTCAATGTGGTCCTTGGAGGGGTGACTACTGCCTCAATCCTGCAAAATCCTCCAGCAATCACTGCCAATATGTTCAGGCAGAGCCAGTGACATCCTGGAGCTGTGCAGAGGATTTCAAGTATAATAAGGCCTAAATTTATGCACGGCTGAGCGTAAACAACACAAGGTCTGGCCTAAGACCAGTGCTTCCTCTGAAATCAACTACATTTTTGCCACAAAGCCTCAATCCTCCATTTTGCTAAAAGGATATTGGAGGATTTGGGAAGGTTTAGGTTTAAACCTTACATGCAAACCTTCTCAGTGTTGTTTTTCATGGTTGTCCATGGCATACATTCCATGTTCCTTTTTAAACACTGAATCTTTTGAATTTGATTGGCACAAGGTTTCCAATCGACCTTGTTTTCCACAGTTCTCATAGATTGTCACAGTTCATTTACAAGTCATCAAGCTACAAGTCAAGCGACGAACCATTCAAATGCATTACCTTGTCATTGTTAAAGAGACCATGACATGAATTGTCCTGAAGAACATATTTTGTGTAACTGTCTGCTCCTCTTAAATGTATAAAAACTATTTGACATATATTCCTTTTTGGTTAATTTTATTGAAAAGTGACTTCTGTAAACATTAACAAAATTTCCCATGCTTTTACCTGACAACTGAGAGTGCTGTTGCTGTGATGTCATTTTAGGAAGACACTGCTCAGTTTAGGGGATTTCTGTTCAAATTTTAAATCCAGAAATGTGCCCATTTCCAATCTCTGCCAGGCATTTGGGCCACCAGCCTCAGTATCTGCCGCTTCAGCACGGCTTCGACGAGTTCTTCGGCTCGCCCAATTGCCACTTCGGCCCGTACAACGATAAAGGAACACCCAACATACCCGTATACCGCGACGGGGAGATGGCCGGCCGATACTATGAAGACTTTATCATCACACCAACGGGAGAGTCCAATTTGACCCAGCTCTATATTCAGGTAATAAACCCCAAATCAAGCATTTGTTTTCTGTCGTAGTGTTCGTGTACATATGAGCAAACCATTTAAATTTGCCATTCCCCGAGCTCTTCAAAAAATTCAATTTTTTTTTTCTAATCATGAATTTTCAACTTGTATGTTTTATTCCAAACAAAAAAAAACCTCCTTTTTTATCCCCCTGGCTGTAAGCCCGAGGGGGATATTGCGATGGCGTATTCCTTCTGTGTGTCTGTCTGTGCGTACGTGTTCTACATAACCCCCGAGGACCGACACACAAATGGAGAACAACAGATCCTTTTAGTCCTTGGGCCTTGCGTCTTTTGTTGAAAACGGTCCTCGATCGTATGGTTATGTGCTTAGTCTATGGGAGAGTGTTATATTACAGGGACAAAGGGAAACCCAAAGGATTGTCCTCGAGAGTGTAGTAAAACACTGTCTGTGTGCATGTGTGACTTTGTTTCTGCATTCAGTAGGGGACGTTGACCAATAGAGGACAATAGGGTCCCCAATTCCCGAGAGGTCCCCAATTTGGATTCGTGACAAAACATATGGGAGGTCTTCCTAAAAAGTTAAAGTACAAACAAAAGCTAGGGACAATAGGACAAATACACACGTGTATGTGCGATTGTTTATGGTGTAAATCGAGGACAGGAACCAAATTGAGGACGACCTCGATTAGAAAACGTGTACAAAACCAATGAGAGCTGTTGCGAAAAAAGTTAAACAAAGGAAAAGGGAAGAGGAACACAAGAAAATCCTCGATTACACCATAAACAAACGTGCTAGCGTCTGTATGTGTGTTACGTTTTAGTTGGGTTAACTCTTGTCAGAACAATAACTTGAGAAATGCTTTACTTACGAACTTGAAATTTGGTTTGTGGGTTGTTCTTGATAGTCTTAAAAAGCCTATTGCTTTTGGGGCCGACAGGTCAAGGGTCAAGGTCACTATTGCTAAAACAAAAAAATTGTCAATAAGATAACTTGAGAAATACTTTATTTAGGAACTTGAAATTTGGTTTGTGGGTTCTTGGTAGTCTTAAAAAGCCTATTGCATTTGGGCGACAGGTCAAAGGTCAAGGTCACTATTTTGCTAAAACAGGAAATCTTGTCAACATGGTACCTTCAGAAATACTTTACTTAGGAACTTGAAATTTGGTTTGTGGGTTGTTCTTGATAGTCTTAAGAAGCCTGTTGCTTTTGGGGCCAACAGGTCAAAGGTCAAGGTCACGTTTGCTAAAATATAGTTGACTCTATTTGTAACATCAAACTTTTGAAGTTTGTTAATTTTCTTTTTGGGTTTTTTTTTTCTTAATTTTTTTTCTTAATTCTAAATTCCTTCCAAAAAAATAAGCAAGAGAACAGTTGTTCACCAAGTTTGCATTGCACACTCTGAATGTCAAATGGAATGTATTTTCGATGTCCTAATGCTTGAACAGAACTTAGGATTTATCAAATTGAAATTGAAAAATTAATGGGCTCAACTGCTTTCCTCATTGCATGGTGGTGAACAAAAAATCCAAGCTTGGGTGTGTGTGTGTGATGTGACCAAACTATTCACTGCGGTTTCAAACATGTTTTGTTTACTGCCATAGTGACCGTTTTAGCCGATTTTTTTGCTAACTTTGACAGATTTTTTGTTAAAAAACGAGTTTGACAGAAAATTTGACACAATGGATTTTTTTGGCAGTTTTCTGGCAGAATTCTGCAAAAATGGTTTATTTGACAGAAAAAAACATTTGTTTTAAAAAGCTTCAATCTTTTCAAACAAACCCATGTGACAAGTTGGGTCACTGGGAACCGGACTACGTCGTGACGCAAATTAACCGCATTTTGCCTGAAATTTACGCAATTTCATTACATCTTTATGTGACTATAGATTAATTACAATGTAATTTGAACCTTAATTAATGCAACACTACAACATCTGCATGTGATTTTAGTTGTTTACAGTGTACATGTTTTTCGAGTAGTTCTGGGGAATTTGGCAGATTTGTGATAAATTTGTCAGATTTTTGAAGTGCATTTAGCAGAATTTAGCCATGATCTTACGGTCACCCTGTTTACTGCTCAGATCAACTTACTAACAAAATTGCTGCTGGAGGTTGTTGGCGCAGTAGGGGTAATGTGAGTTCTGTTGATAAAAAACACTGTGAAAGCATTAAAATGAATGAAGTTTTATTTTAGGCAAGAGGTCCTCCCTCCCACCAAAAAAGAAAAGAAAAAAAAAGAAAAGAAAACTTAGTAGATTTCCAAGTAACAAGTTGACATACTTGTAAGAATGTACATCAGTGCTTTTTCATTCGAGAATTTGTATTTTTCTTTTTTTACTGTTTGCATGTACTGTTTACACATACATGAAAGTAAAAAACAGCTATCAACTTTCAAAATGAAAAAAAATCAACCTTATTTACAACCATAAGTGTAACATATTTTTTTTTATCAGCTGATCTAAAGGTCTTAGGTCTTTTAGCAGTTAGTTTATGTACCATGTGCTTTTTTAACCGTCTGCCATCACCTTACGTGTAGGAAGCCCTAACCTTCATTGACAATCAGCACAAAGCCAACACCCCATTCCTCCTGTACTGGGTACCAGACGCCGTCCACCAACCCCTGTATGCGTCTAAGGCATACCTGGGTACCAGTCAGCGGGGTCTGTATGGCGACGCAGTCCGAGAGCTGGACGACGGGGTGGGCCAAATTCTGGACAGGGTCACTCAGCTGGGAATCGCGAAGAACACTTTTGCGTTTTTCACGTCTGACAATGGGGGCGCCACATATGCCCGAGTGCAGGGTGAGGCTTAGATAGCGTCTAGCGTGGGTTTTTTTTTTTGGTTGCAGTTATGGAGTCAGTTTCTTGACATTGACATGGTGGACTCTGTGCACACATTGCATGTGCATAAGTTCGCGTGAGTATTGCGCAAAGTACGCATGATGAATTTCATTTTGAATCATTTGAATGCGAGTGCCGCACGTTTGATTGCAATGCATTCAAGTCCCTCCCTACTCTCTCTCTGTAGCCAAGCGAGGGGGTACTTGTGCACGGAGTCTATAGTGTTCCTGAGTGTGTTTGTATTGAACTGGTTCTAACCAGCATCACAGTGGAATCCCACAAGCACACTATACTAATATCCTATCTTTTCACACCTCGCACTAATTTCCCACCTCATTCTGTCAATCACACTATGTCTTTAGGAGGCAATAGCTTTCATTGAGAACCAGACAAGATCCAACAACCCGTTCCTGCTGTACTGGGTACCAGACGCGACACACACGCCATTATACGCCTCGCGTGCCTACCGCGGCACCAGCCAGCGTGGTCTCTATGGCGACGCGGTCAGAGAACTGGACGACGGAGTTGGTCTGATTCTCGGAAAACTGAAGGAGCTCGGAATCACGAAGAACACGTTTGCATTTTTCACGTCGGACAATGGCGGTGCCTTGGTATCAAAATATCACGGTGAGGCTACACACCTTACGTGTTTGGTTTTGCAATGCATGCAGATTAACTATTGCTACATGCGCTGAAATGCTTAAATCACTTTTCATCCAATGCTGCTGTCAAAAACACACAAATATTCGTAAACTGTTGTGAACTCCGAACCCCACCCCACCCCCATTCCAAACCCCTCCATTCCAACCCCTCCCCCTCCCAAGCTTCAGTGATTTAAAATTCCTGAAATGGTACAAAAATTATTAAATTTCTTTCCATTTCCAATTTTCCAATAATCTTTCATTCAAAAAATTTAAGTTTCATCATATTTACAACACTAAATTTGAAAAAACAAAAACAAAAAATGTGCACGTGTTATTCCATTCATACTTCACACACTTCACATTTTACTATACCCCCGAGGACAATGCTTTGTGTTTCCCTTTGTCCCTAAAATATAACACATACAATCGAGGACCATTTTCAAGAAAAGACGCAACGCCCGGGGACTGAAAGATCTGTTGTTCTCCTTTTGTGTGTCAGTCCTCAGGGAGTATGTAGTACATGTACACAAAAACAAATCAAATCTAATTAAAAAAAAATGTGTGCAATGTTCACAACTTTGCAGCTGTATACCGGTTCTTCCCATTATGTCATGAACATGCATTTGTGTTAACTTTCATGTGGAGTGCCAAACAGGTGTTTATGAGGGAACATGCAGTGTGGCATTGCAGATGGGCACCTGTTGTCACCTACGTACCCAGATAGCCAGACCTAATGGATCGGTATGTTTGGACAGAGAGAACTAATAGGGACACTAAAAGTGCCATTGCTACAATATGCTTCGTGCCAACACGAAGACACAGTTTGTCGTGCGTACTTCACGCCATAGTGTGTGCAAATTAGTACGGCTTCCACGAGTGGTTCCTGTGATGATGCCACAGAACTCCGTCTACTGTTCCTACATGGTTTCTATAAGTGGTCATTGGTAATATGTATTTCGATGCAACATCTTCACCAAGATCTTTCGGCAGTCTGCAACCTCAAGAAATATCTGCTCAGTGATGTTGGGTCAATCTTTGAATTCTGTTAAATAATCCCTGGCATGCTGTCATCGTCTTTGGGCATTGTTCTTACCAAGATGTTATCATTGAATTCAATTGCGCCTTCCTTTATCTTAGAAGTACCATGTGCATTGACTATGGGCTCAATGCGCCAACAAAAGAGGGCGCACTTTTACCACTTCTGAGAGCCCCTTGGACGGGACACCGCGTGTGCACGCTGTAATTCGTGCGCGAAGTAGGCACGACTTGTTTTTATCCTAAATGCGCACAAAGCTAAGCTACAGCGCCTTTGCGCGTGAGCGTCAGGCGTCGTCGGATACGTTCATATACGTTCAAATTAAACTTGCGATGGTCTCCCAGACTAATCCCCGACCCCAATAACTTTGGATACATTACAAGTCTGCAGTGGATGGACCGGGAACCAGTCTAGGTCACCCCCAACTCTCCTTTTCTTGCCGTTGATGGAGTACTTGTGCACGGAGCCCATACAGTGATGTCTTGCCCTTGAGCCAAGTCCATATTCACGTCAGTTCTGGAATGCTGTTAAATGTCAAGTTGTGTTGTGATTTTGATTAGGGTAAGGATCAGATAGTAATATGAAAGAATTTTCTCATGTTAGCCAGCCATGGCCTTAGAAAGTCGGTTAGGAATTAAGCCTAATTCATCCATCTTATGAATAGTTAATGCGGTACCCGCTGCTATGTACATCAGATTCGAACCAGCCAACCGATCCTGTAAGCTCAGTGGCCAAGTGGTAAGACATCTGCACTAGAAAGCAGGAGGTCGTGGGTTCGAGTCCCACCCAAGTGACTTTTTCCAACTTTCACTCGGGAGGCAACACACTGAGTATACAGTGTTTATACGTCGGTGAAGGGCAAAACCTAATTTGAATTGAGCCTAGTTTACATTTTAGTCCGCTAGTGAATAAGACTGTTTTCTACAATTTGCTTTTGGCATTCCGATTAGCACCTGCCATTGACTTCTGTGAGCCTCATTCATATTCACCAGGACAGAAATAAGGGTTAAGAATTGTGGATTTGGTTTTCCCTTCAGAAGTCTTCATCATCAGGTGTTTTCCTGTATCTCAACATTTTCTCCACAGGTTTTTCTTGAAGCTTGTGACTTTAAGTGATCTTGGTGAAAATTGAAGAACGATTTCTGCGAATTTATAAGAGTCCTGATGTATTTTCCACTTATTAAACTCATGATGTGTAACTCATACCTTCTTCATCATCCAGTTTTAATCAGTACTGAGTATTTTTGGTGCCGCCTACAAGTTGAATTACTTTGTTTCATCCAATAGGAAGCACTAGACTTCATAACGACACAAGCCCAAGCGACAAGACCCTTTTTCTTGTACTGGGTTCCTGACTCTGCCCACAGACCCCACTATGCCTCCAAGCAATTCCTAGGTACTAGCCAGCGTGGCCTGTACGGTGACGTGGTTCGGGAGCTAGACCACGGCGTCGGCCGGATCCTTTCCCTTCTACGGAATCTCGGGGTCGACAAAAACTCATTCGTATTTTTCACGTCAGACAACGGAGCACCGCTTAATCCTAGAACTGACTGTAAGTGTTGATCGGGCTAGCAACGGTATGCCTAATGTTTGAGTTCATGCGGTCTGAACGTTTTTAAAACCGACTCTCACGTTTTGTTCCTTTTCGCTTATCTCAGAAGTTTGCCTGTTTTGTAGGAACACTGCAAGTTAACTGTGAACTTGTAAAAATCCAGATATATATTTCACCTGAAAGTGGCAGAACAATGCATGTTTTCAGTTCTTGCATGCGTGTGCGTAAACCTATATCCCAATGTGCAGTGCTACTCAACAAGATACTTGCAGACAGCCTTTCCTTTTTCATCCTAATTGAGTGTTAAAGCTACAGTCCATCATTTGCAGCTATCCAAAAAGTAACTGACGTAATTATTGTTGAAAAACATACTTGGTTGAAACATAGTAAGGGGACTAAATTCCCTCTGTAATTATATTTTATGGCATGCTGTCATTTTGAAGAAATCAACCAAAAAAGTTGTGTCTTAAGACGCACCGTTGGAAATTTCATATTCATATTCGCAACATCAGCAAAATCAGAAAATATCTCAACCGCAACTCGACTGAACAAATCATACATTCTTTTGTTACGTCGAGGCTAGACATGGGGAATTCCCTTTTGTTTGGTCTTCCGCAAGAACAACTCACCAGGCTCCAACGTATTCAGAACACTGCTGCACGTGTGGTCACATTAACCAGAAAATCTTCCCACATCACCCCAATCCTGAAAAATCTACACTGGTTACCAGTCTCCTCTCGGATAATCTATAAAATGATGTTGTTGGTTTACAAAGCTCTAAATGGCAAAGCCCCCTCGTACATCATGGACATGCTTTCCACTTACAGACCCTCCCGCACTCTCCGATCCAGTAACAAGCATCTACTACATGAGCCAAAATCACACCGTATTTGGGGAGACAGGTCATTCTCTGTAGCAGCACCTCGTCTGTGGAATCGGCTACCTATTCACATCAAAACCTCAGAAACCATCCAGTCCTTCAAAACAGCTCTCAAAACTCACCTCATGTCGTTAGCTTTCAATTAATCCCTTGCATTTATGTTTATTTTGTTTTTCTGCTCTTCCGTTGCTTACCTTACTTTGTTTAGTTTGTTGATTAATTCATATTGATTTTGTTTACCTACTTTTGCTGCTGTTTTGCTTGTATACAATTATGTATAGCGCCTTGAGCACCTCACGGTGGATATGTTTGCGCTTTATAAATGTCCAATATTATTATTATTATTATTATTAAATTTCCGTTAGTAGTTAATTTTATTCGGCAAAGCGCGCACAAGCGTTGACACGATGGACGCGCGCACGAAGTTGCTATAATTCCTTGGATCAGTGTGCGACATCGCATAGCTGCAATCGGCTCAGTGAGAACGTGTCTCGGACGCTGAATTCAGGCCCAATTCAAAACATGTTTCAGCAACTTTTGATTTGAAATTGAGATCCTAGATCGTTGTTTTTCTCGGAATATACAGCTGAAGCTGAGCTGAAACTTCATCAGGTTAGTTGTTCAGCACCCTGTTTTAGGTGTCGAGCACTTTTGTTGCTTCAAACGAACAAAATGCACCAATTACAAATGATTACTTTCGTTACTTTCAAACAAAACCTACAAAATTTACCAAACTTTACAAAAATGCAATTTTGGGAGGGACAGAAAATTAACAACTTCACTGATGAATTTGTCTCAATCCTTGGGAGATTCTCTGACAAACAATCATGTAATACATGATTATGATCTTTATATGTGATACATACAAAATACCCTTCAAACATATTACAATCTTTATATGTATTACACACAAAATACCCTTCATACAATGAAGACCTGAACTTTTTTTCACTGGCCAGCCGGGCTACTAAAAATACCCATGGGCATGTTCACTAGCCCGCATGTTTTTATTTGTTTTCTTTTTGTAGAATGCCCGATTTCAAGTTGATGCCCTGTCAATCCATGCAGTTTTGTACCTCATGGTACCGGTACATGGCAGTCTTTGTTTTCGTGTTGCGTATTGTCATCCTCATCATCATTTTAACTCAAAAATTTCCCCCAAAATTGCAAACCCTTCCCTCTTTCCATGGAATTCGTGCTCTTTTTTAACATCACTAACTAGGTGGATGAGTCGAATAACCTAAAAGTGGATCTTTGTTCTGTTATAGGGAAAAGGCCTGTAACTTCACAATCGCCACCTCATCTTCCTTTATTTCACCGTCATCTTGAATTCTCTTCTGCTTCTTCCAAGACCATCTCGTTTCATGACATGTATCTCCCACTTCAACATGCTTGGCACTTAGTTATTAACCCTTCTTTACATAACTGTAAAAACTGCATGTATTTTAGGCAACAATTCAGTTTGCACATTTTGCTTTTTAAATATCTGAGTCAAACCTCATTTTGCAAAACACTTTCCTAATTTTTGAATAACGGGATCCAATTTCTGAATTTGTAAATTTATTCAGCGGGTTGCAATTTATATACAGACTGAATTGTTCCCTACCTCAGATTTATCTGTAGATTTAATAACAAGCCCATCTGTTGCACTGGGTGTGGTACTTGTATTGACACTGCTAGAATATGCTGATTGTGCTTATTAACCCTTGCAAGCTGTTTTGATTGTACAGAAAAATCAGGTGTCACCCCAAAAAACCCGAACCCTCAAAGCGCCCTCTTTTTCACAGCTTTTAAAAAATTTATCGCAAATATCGATACACATTTGGAGAGTATAGTTCATTAGCTTTTCAACAACAACAAAATATTTTGAATCAGGTAAATATTTATTGAGTTATGGCCAATTGAAAACAAGTGCCGCTTTTTCATTTTGTCCATGGCGACTGATATTCGACTGTCGCATTAAGACGGGCCGAAACTTGTATCCGTGAAAGAGGCTACCAAGTAGAGGGCAGAGCAGAACAGTAGACAACTAAAAAGTTAACCAAACAGTCCTTTTCAGGACTACTATTTCTCCCAAAAGGAGAAATGACCATTGTTGCAAACAAGGAAAAATAAAAAAGAAACAAATAAAGAAAGAGAGATTAAAAAATGAAAGAAAGCAAAATACCCTCACCCCTGATCTATTACATTCCCAATAACTGACAATTAAGGCTATTTACGAAATGAAAAATCCGCACTTTTTTTTTAATTTGCCATATTAAACTCAATAAATATTTACCTGATTGGAAAGATATTTTCATTGTTGAAAGCTAATGAACTATACTCTCCAAATATGTTTCGATATTTGCGATGTATTTTTTAAGAGCTGTTAAAGAGGGCGTTTTCAGGGTTCGAGTATTTTGGGACAAGTATAACCTGGACCTGTATAAGTGGTATCAAGGGATTTGTGTAAAAAAAAAACCAAATACAGCTTTGTATGCTAATGCTTTGATTCAAAATGACGACATATACCCCCATTTAAATCAAAGTAATGTTAAGTCTCAAAAAAGAAAATGCTGCCGAAACCAAGAGTTCAAGTTTGGCAACTTTCAGTAGGCTAGAGTTAAGATCCTCCCAAAAAACAATTAATACAATTCATATTTTTGTTTTGCCATAAAGTAAGTTACTATAATTAGCAAAAAATGAAATGGCTCTGAAATCACAGAGATTCTTTGGGTCTGTTGAAAGAAATTTTTAGACTATAGAAATGCCAATATGCTAACGAAAACCTGCTGCATGGCAAACATATACATGTAAAATGGGGTGGCTGTATTTTATTGGCTCAAAATACTAATAATGTCCAACAAATTGAAGCTGAACTGTGTTGAAGTACATGAAGTATTAGATAATTATAATACATGTGTTTTTGATGCTAAAGTATCCTTTTAATTTTCGTCAACCAGGTGGCAGCAATGGGCCTTTCCTTTGTGGTAAAGAGACAACCTTTGAAGGGGGCATGCGGGAACCAGCTATCGCATGGTGGCCGGGTACCATCAAACCAGGCCAGGTAATCTGCAAATTGATACGCCAGGAAGCTTTAAAAAATAATGTTAACAGGGGCACTCTTCACTGCTATCATGTATAGTATACAAATGTTGAGTGGATCAGCGTGGAATGGGAGGAATATTATCGCAACCAGATTTTACCGAGCGATAATATTCCCCTATTTCACAATTTAAAGCCACTCAATATTTGTTTTATATAACTGACATATAGATCCTTGTCATTTGATATATTTGAAATGTATTTCTCTCTTCCAAACCACCCCTTCACAAAATATTTGAACCAAACGCTGGCTCTTTGGAACAATACGCGCTACGCGCAATGCAGAACACGCACACACCGCGTCATGGACCAAGAATGATCCTAACTGTTCAATAGTATTTCCCATTCCCCATGGGCGGATAGTACTTTTTGAGCCCCGGCGTGAATGGCAGTAATAATGAATGACACGTGATGCGAGTTCCACCAATCAAATGACAAGGATCTGTATGTCGGTTATATCATAACAAACATTGTATGCTGGGTGTTTTCAAAGAATTTGTGAAAAAAAAAACTGACTCGGGTTGGGATCATGCCCATTACTTCTTGGTTATGTCCTGCCAGTGGTCACCCCAACTCTCCATTTGTAACCGTTGAGGGGGGGGGGGTACTTGTACACGAAGTCTATAAAGTAATAGTGGCTAAGCTTTACAGACCTAACAAAGCATTTGACAAAGCCAAGCAAGCAACTGTGTTTTGGATTTGGTTTGAAATCAGTGGACTCCTTGAGCACATTAAGAGAGTGCATGGACATGAAATGGCAACCAATAGGCAATGAGCAAAGATATTGGCTTGAAATTAGTAACATTTTTTTTAATCTGACTAATTCATGCAATTCATTGTCAAAGAGTTAAAAATGTGGAATTTAAAATAAAGGACAGAAATTTAACAAAGTTCAATGTCCGTGCCCTACAAGAATCTTTATTCATCAAAGTAGCTGCTTTTCTCTGTCATCCTCACAGATTTCCCACCAGCTAGGCAGTATTATGGATCTGTTCACCACGGCTCTCAACATAGCCGGTATCAAGCCGCCCTCGGATCGCATCATTGACGGCACAGACCTGCTCCCAAATCTCATCAACGGCACCGTCAACATCAACAAGCCTATCTTCTATTACCGTGGCAACGAGATGATGGCGATACGCATCGGCTTGTATAAGGCCCACTACTGGACTTGGACAAACTCTATAAAAGAATTTGACAAGGTAAAAACACAAATCATCACAAGTCATTCACAAGTCGTTCAATCTCAGTTTCAGTAGTAAGCACCATGTTGATAAGCACTTCAAATGATATATGATGCAAGTGTTCCGTTGTCCTTGATTAGATTCATCTGATTGTGGATGATGTAAAATTCAAGAACTCTTGAAAACAAATATTAAAATTCTACCCAGTTCAAAACAAAAATATTGTAATTTTACTCACATTACATGCATTGTTGAGTTAAGCAGTGGTCTGTTTGTTCTAGGCAAAATTCCTGTCAAGTAGGTACAACAACAAATGTCACATCATTATCGACAATGGTAAAACTCAGATTCAGTTCAAATTAAATGTATTTCAATAGAAGGGATTTAAAGCCATACAAAAATTTGCCAAGAATGCCGAGGATCACATAATAGGGCAGTTCAATACAGTTCAACAAATCCTGATCAAGATCACCAATGTCCACATTTTGTAATTTCGTTTAATTCTTCTCTGACAACTCCCAACAGGGTGTGGATTTCTGTAGAGGGGAGAATGTAGTTGGAGTGATGACCCACGAACAAATGAACCACACCGACTCGCCACTGCTGTTCCATCTTGGGCGGGACCCTGGTGAGAAGTACCTGATTGGGTAAGCACATGTGTGACTCTGTATCAAAATGAGTCACACATTTTGATACAGAGTTTTATATGGCTTATGACCCTCAGTTGTGATTTGTAACTGTCCTTTTTATCTTCACTAAGGCATACGCAATCCAACCAATAAGTCTGTATTTCATAGGACCCAAATTTCACACAACACCAGAAAAAACTTTACTGGGCTTTACCAACTGAGTTTTCTAGCCCTACGTTGGCCATCTCCCAATTTGACTTAAAGGGAAGATACAACATTTGCAAACATCAAAAAATGAAATGATCAAACTATCACGAAATACCTTTCTGAATTGTAAGGGGAATGACAGTCTAAAGCATTCTGTAAAATCGTGGCTCCTGGTGTGCTGACATTTTCAAGAAAAACTGTATTTTTCCAACGCTGGTCGGCCGACCAGCATTGGAGAAAACTGGCTTTTTTCAAAAACTTTTCGTAATTTTTCATATTTAGTTATTCTGACTTTTCTTCTTGCAACTGATTACACACCTGTGAAGGGGTTTACAAGCCTGCAATACTGATTCTCTGACCTTACTATTCCCCAAAGTGTATTAATTGCTCCGTTTCATCTTAAGTGGGGTCAGGGAACCAGACTACAAGAACATGATTGGTTTTCTTGGTTTTTCTCAGCATCTACAAGCCCAAAACGTGAATCAAGTCATTCTAACAATATTTGCTATAACATACTAATCCTCCAAATCCATTTATTTCTGAAAATTGCAGCAAAAGCAAATGTTGTACCTTCCCTTTAAATCAAGGGGTCCCCAAATGGCTCTTGACTATATTTCTTACTACACTGGTAAAACGCTGGTAAACTCTGTCGCTAATCCAAGAGTTTTTTTCACAGCAAAGTCAGCACAAATCCACACAAAATTGGCCCAGATTCTTGAGAGCTATGGGATTTTCAGGAACACATCAGTAAGTGTTTTATTTAATTTTTCTAACTCAGAAACACCACTGAGGAATACAAGGGGGTGATGCCGGGCATCATGGCAGTGGTCAGCGATCACAAGAAGAAGCTCATACCAGGCGAGCCGCAGCTCAATATGTGTGATGGGTCAGTGCAGGTAGGTAGTCATCAGCAGACTGTTTGGAATCTTATATATATATACGACTTGAAACTTTGCATGGCGGAAGACATAAAATAGGAAAAAAACTCTTCTTGGAAGAAGTGTGGTTCTCAAAAGAACCGGTTGGTTGAGTGTAGAACTCGTGCTCTGTCCGCGCTCACCCTCCTGAGGACGGACAGAGCACATTTGTCCAAAACATCGAGTTCTACACTCAAACAGCCGGTTCTTTTCAGAACCACACTTCTTCCCAGAAGAGATTTCTTTCCACATGGTGTTACCCGCAATGTTGTCCATTGTATTGAATCTTGCCTGTCTTTAACCTTACCCCCTAGGCCCTTTTTGCTAGGAACCATCCTCAATTCTCCAAAATCCTCCAAAATTGTGCATTTATGTTCAAGTGAAGGATACCCACAATCTTCCAAAATCCTGCAACAGCCCTGCCTCTCAAAAAGCATTCAGCTTCAATCCTCCAAAATCAACCGATATTGAATGTCCATGTGCCCTCAAATCTCCACAGTCCTCCAAATTGCATGTTGCATTCAGCCTCAATCCTCCAAAATCCTCCAAAAACGCTCGGAGGACTTTAGAGGATTGAGAAGGGTTAGAATTAACCCTTTCCTTACCATGGATGACGTTTGTCGACCAGGAAACCACACACAGAACACCCTCAACACAGATTTATTCACTGCTATTTACCAAGCTGGCATGTTGATATGTTTTGAGGCCCATACATCATCCATATACCAGCTGAAAGAGTGTTTTGGATCCTTCTAACAATGTAGTTTATTCATAGTGTTACCGTTACGAAAATTTAAGTTAAATGCTTCAGAAGTATCAACTCACAATTTGAAGTATGGAGTGCCATTTGGTCATGTGACGAAATGGCCTGCAGTTTGATAACTGGGACCAGATCAACAAACGGGCAAAACTTTCGTATTTTTGCACATGTCAGGTTCACAGCACAAACTTTACCAACAACACCTTTGATTTTAATCACTCCTTGGCAGTGAAAATCTGGGTTGAAAAAAGTGAGTTTTCAACTTCTTGTCCATTATTTATGCTCTAGTGATATCCGCATGACTGAGCAAACAATTTGGTTTGGGGAGAGCCAAGTCAATAAACAATGTGGCGAGGAAAGGGTTTAATGGAATAGTTCGACAATATTCATATCGGTTTTTTGCTTGACCTAGAAAGGGTTCCTTATTACCACATTTGAAGGTACGGGACACACCATGTGTACGTACTTCTGCGCACACTTATATCGTGAAGTACTTATTTTCTTCTGAATGTGCACAAAGCCATAGCGTTTTTGCGTGAGCGTTGGGCGACGTCGGCAATGTGTTCGATTGTCTCTCCCAGTGGTCTCCCCCAACTCTCCCTTTCTTAACATTGAGGGGGTACTTGTGCTCAGAGTCCATAGTCCTCTTTATACCTGACTGACTGACTGACAAGCAACTTGTGAATTAGACTTGCTTCAGTCTCACTTTGGCACAAAAAAGTTTGAAATTCGATCTGCCCATTGTATAGGCAACATGCATGAAAAGATTGAATAGCATTTTGTGTGCTCAGGGACCAGCTTTACTGGGCTTGCCTTGTCGTGTCTTGTTTTCATAGATAAAGAGGAAAATGGTAACATCCACATTAAAGGGGCATTACAGCTAGTCTGAGTATCACCCGTTATCCACGGAGCCCATTCTCCTGTCTAACGTCTGATATATCTAAGCATGCGTGACATCATTTCATTCCGAAATCAGGACTAAGGTTGTGATTGGTACATTTCGATGCCGCATTTTTGTAATACAACAACCTGTACAAAAATGCTACTCATCGTGGGGGGGGGGGGATGTTTACTGCATGGTGAAATGCTCCTCTAAATATGACGCTTACATATGTGTAAACAAGGAAATAATCAAAATTTTCTACAAAAATTGTATATATTAGTCAATTTTTTTTAATTATTAAAAAATAGATTGAGGCACTAATTTTTGTGCCCTATATTTTTGTTTAGTTTCCACAATCTCGTTTCAATTTATTAACCTATTAGCACTTTTCTAACTTTGGGCAATTCTACCATCACATTACATTTACATGCCATGAAATAACTTTGACCTCTCACTGCTTCAAAAGTATTTGATCAAGCTGAATCAAACCAGCCATACAACATCCTTGGGGAAGGGGTACTCAAAAATGGAAAGAAAAATTCAATCCATTCTTTCACTTTTTGAAAACATGTGTTTTGTTGGTCGTCACTCACGTTACAAAAAAAGAACATGGAAAATTGTCCTTCAATTTTGTTGTTTCAGTCTCCTCAAACTGTAGTCTTCAACCTAGTAGTAAGATTATTTTACCTTTCATTCAACCCATAGCTAGATATAAAAACCCATTTTGAATCAAATAAGTGTGTAATTTAGATGCAAGGGACATTAGATTACAGGGAGGTACCGTCACTCACGTTACGTCACGTCACTCACGTTACGTTTCTTCATGGTTTCTAAAACTGCATAAAATCTGAATGTGATGAACTGCAACATAATGAAACTCCTTTCTTATAATATATGAGCCTTTCTCTCTGCCTTCAACACAAAAACAGTCACATTTTGCATGTTAAAACAGGTGCAAAATGACTACCAAAAGTCCATGATTCTCGATGAATCTATAAAGCCATATGGTACTGTATATTGAATTTACAGGCAGAGTGCTGGGTGTACCGGGACAAGTGGGTTAACATGAATTTCTGAAATTGCTGGTAGCACTTTCTGGCAAGTTACCAAGAAATGTATACATCGGGTTCCCTACAGATAGATAAAAATTCAATCCATCATGGTTCTGTTAAGACACTCCAAGCCTGTCCCATCAACTCCAGTTTCCCTCCATGGAATGCCACATGGCACACTAAACCTTACCTATAAACACAGTTTCTGGTCATTTGTCAGGCTCGGGGAAGATATTTTTTCTTCTAGCCGAGGCAGGTGATGTCATTGAAAGTACTATCGGGCATTACTGAAATTATTTCTCAAGTCCCTCTGGTCTTATTCGTTTACACTTTCATCCGGATCTTTTTCCTCCTCGAAATGCTTTGAGCATTTTTCCCCACCTGTCAGATGTTCCACATTTATCAAAATGAAAAAAAAAAAGGCCTGACGTTTTGCTTTCAGCTCCTAACTTAGTCAGGAATTTGTGGCGAGACCAACTTCTAGATTAACATGCTTGTGGCAGCTCATTTATTTTGCTGAAGAGTACTGGGTGAAAGCTATGTACAAAGTCTTCAGTGAAACACTCTTTCCTGTTCTATTTTTTTGCATGTATCCATAGAGCTATATTAAAGGGAATGTACAACATTTGCTTTTGCTGCAATTTTTAGAAATAAATGGATTTGGAGGATTAATTAGTATGTTATAGCAAATATTGTTACACTGACTTGTTTCACGTTTAGGGTTCGTACATGCTGGAAAAATGAAGAAAACCAATCATATTCTTGTAGTCTGGTTCCCTGACCCCACTTACGATGAAACGGAGCAATTTATAGACTTTGGGGAATTGTAAGATAAGAGAATCAGTCTAACAGGTTTGTACCTCTTCACAGGTGTGTAATCAATTGCAAAGAAAATGCAGACGAACTAAATATGAAAAATTAGGAGCTCTTTTTGAGAAAAAAAAAGCCAGTTTTCTCCAACGTTAATTGGCCGACCAGCATTGGAAAAACACAATTGTTCTTGAAAATGTCAGCACACCAGGAGCCACAACTTTACAGGATGCTTTAGACTGTCATTCCCTAATAATCCAGTAAGGTATTTCATGATAATTTGATCATGTCGTTTTTTGATGTTTGCAAATGTTGTATCTTCCCTTTAAATTACTATCTAGAGCGCTAACTCATTAATTCTTGTAAATTACTTCTGTAAGTGTCCTAGGCACAGACATTTTTAATTAATGTGCGTGTTCATATAACATATGGAATTGAGATGGAACAGAATTTCATGAAGTGCTCTAAAAGCAACGTGGGAGTGTAACAAACACAGCCAGCATAGGCGGGCTATAAACAAAAAATATTCAGGACAGCGCATACGTGCAACATGTGCGTCGTTGTCGGTGCAGTGCAAAGTAAAATGCTCATTTAGTAACTGAGCATTTCAATTTTGGGCGTTTTGGTTAAACATAATGCACTTTTGTAGAATATATTATATTTGAAAATTTATTTCCTCTTCATGTCAAAATGAAACTGTAAAAATAAAAGGGAATATTAACAGCATGTTCAGGCCCCCCCCCCCAAAAAAATTGTGCTTCTTATTACATGGCATTTTAACATAGGGTAGGTAGGTAGGGATTTTTTTTTTGGGGGGGGGCAAATTTTTTGTGTACGATCATATGGAGGTGTTTGCATGTAGTCAACGGTAAAAGGTAGTCATTTATGGTTTTCAGGGTTTTCTCCTCATTCTCCCCCCCCCCCCCCCTCCCCAAAAAAAATTAGGGTAGGGGCTGTCAAAGTAGGGTAGGTAGGGTAACCAGAAGCAGAACTATTATGTTTTTTGGGCCTTATGAATAAAGGCTAGACGAAGTGGAAAAACCAAAAAATCTTATCCAAAAAAAGTAAAGCTTGTGTGTGGCTTGCCGAAATGAAACATACTCATAAACAGGTGCAAATAGCCTTGTATTTTGATTTGATTTGATTTCTCAAACATGACAATATTGATTAAATAATGAAAACTGGAGGGGGATATATTATTAAGTATAGGTGATGAATGGCGAATGGGGATTTCTGATCGGAAGCCAAAGCTTGTAGGTGGCGCTGATGCATGACATTTGGTCATTCAAGGGTAAAAAATGAAATACGTCAGGCTGTTTTTTATTTTATAGCTTCTAAAAATAGCACATGAATGCCTGTTGCCTTTAGGCAGGTTGAAAAGGGCTCCACTATGTGCGTGTACGTGCTCTATGGGAAATCAATGATAAGTGAAGTGCATTTATACCCGTACATATGTAGTATGGATGTGGGGGCATGAATTCAACCAAACTCGTCGCCTCCCTCTATTTTGACTGCGACTCAATCTGGGTCGAGAGCTAATTGACTTGGTTATTCACCGACCAATCTTATTGAGCGTGAATACTGAAGCTGGTCGTCCAATTCTGTTTTGGTGTACTAGCCGAATGCACAATGTCTTCACACAGTGGAGGGTGAATTGAACACAAACAAGTGTGGGTGCACAATAAGCTCTGGCCGTGTTGCAAGAAGTCTTGCATGAAATCGATCAAAACGATCCCTGCCAAAGCTTATAAATGCGACGCTGAAAAGTGCGACGCCGATCACGTATGGAACACCATACTATTTGGTCAATTGTTTGGTCATTTTTTAGGGACAGACAGACAGACCGCAAAGTGACATGTAGAGGCTCCTGCCAGAACTTAAAAACCCTGCTCGCACAGAATGTAGTCAGAGATAACACACACAAGTACATCTCGGGTGCCAAATGTCTTTACTAACTCGGGAGGCACTCAAAGTACAAAATTAGACAGAACGTTTGTTATTGAACGGACAAATAAAGCAGCATTGAAGTGAAGTCCATCACAAGTCCTCCAGTCCCAAGTCAAGTCACAATGATTTCAAATAAACTGCGACAAAGGTGTTCTGTCGTCATTGTTCATCCACTGTTTTTTGTGACTGACTGGAATTGTAAATTGACTTGTGACCCGAATTGCAATAATTTCAAGTGGTTGATGGTTAACTGTAAAACGAATCAGTGTTGTTAATTTTTAATTTTTTAATTTATAACTGGGTCCTACCCAGATGTGAGCAGTTAGAAGAATGCCTTCTCATTCCCCCCATCTCGCCCTTTACAGACTTACGAGCTGACCTTTGATTTACATATGACCTTTGATTTACATATGATTTACATATGACCAGAGTTCACTCTTTATGTATATTTTCTCCCAGAACTGGGCCCCACCCGGATGTGAGAAGCTAGGAGAATGCCTACCCATTCCCCCGTCTCGCCCTTACAAGTGTCACTGATCAGACTTGTGAACTGACTTGTGATAAATACATGTACATATGACCAGACTTGACTACATAGCTGCCCAACCATACTTGCAAGCGATTAGTGGTGCGCTTTTAAGTAAGTCACTCTTTTTTTGTATATCTTCTAACAGAACTGGGCCCCACCCGGATGTGAGAAGTTAGGAGATTGCCTACCCGTTCCCCCATCTCACCCTCACAAGTGTGTATGGAACCACTAAACCCAGAATACTGGGTAAGCTCATTTAAAGGTAGTGTACATCATTTGTCATTTGTGCCTTGTTTTTGTTTGAAACAACAAAAGTGCTCCTAATCTCAAGAAGGGTGCTTAACGACTAACCTGATGAAGTTTTAGCTCAGTGAATGCTGTATATTCCAAGAAAACAATATCCTAGGTTCTCAATATCAACTCAAAAGTTCTCGAGGCATGTTTTGAATCGGCCCCAAAATCAGCGTCCGAGATACTTTCTTAATGGACTGATTGAGCTATGCAATGTCACGTACTTGTGCAGTCTCATGCATTTCGTACCATACTTTCGATGGGGGCGCTGTTCAAATCCGACAATTGTGCACTGGCGTATATTATTGCCAGTATAATTGTTTTGGGTGTCAGAGCAGGGGGGGGGGGGGTTGCATTATTTTTATTGAATTTCTATGAAAAAAAATGACAGAGCTGGGGTTGGGGGTTGGGTTTGACCCCCACAACCGCTCTGGATCCGCGCCTGATTTCGTCAGTTACTTTTTGGATAGCTGCAAATGATGTACTCTACCTTTAATGCATTGGTCCTCCAAGAGTGATTATGATTAGCAAACAAAAGTATGTGAAAACTTCAGTGAGCCAGTATTGAAATGCAAATTACAACCTTACAAATTTCCTTGCCATGCCACACACAGGCGTTAACAAAAGAAGACCACACCTAGATTTGCATAAAATGTACATATATAAGGTAATTAGGGCAAAGTCATCAGCATGCAGTTGGAAATACTAAATGAACGTACACTTGGCGTAAAATAATCACTCTGACTTGTGACAACTACCCAACAGATAAAAATCGTTTGATTAGTCATTCGTAATGATACTTGAACGGCAAATTACAAAGTACCAAGGTAACAGGGACGGGAAAGATGTCCCACTTCGGACCCTTAATTTATAGAATGACCCATATCGCTCATTGCTACTAAGTCTCGTCTGTCTTTTTTCCCTTAGCAATGAATTCAATAAGCAATCCATATTTGCTCACCAGCCTTATAATATTGGGCCCTGATCTCACTTGAGTTGTCATATGTTAACTCTGTCTGTCATGGTTATTTCAAGTGGAAAAATACTTAATTCTTGTGTACATGTTTTTGAAAAAAACTGACACTTTCTTGGTTGAGCACAGTGATTTATGGAACTATGAATGAGATCAATCATATTTTATTTACATACTTTCATGATATATCAGGTCGAGGCCTGATTTTATTTTTACACCTACGTACTTAAGATTCAGTTTCATAGACGGAATATACCTGTATATGTGGGGTTTTTTTAACTTTAATCTTGTAAAATTCCTACTTTTGTGTACACTATTGTGTCCTAGGGATAAAATTCTATTTTTTCATTGATACACTTTTTGAAGGAACTTCATGTATTTTTGAGCAACTTATTTCAAAATGTCATTTTGCTTTTAAAGCAGGTCACAGTAGTAAAATGTTTGTAAAAGTGAAATGCCCTTTGTTGAATTATGAATGAATAACTTTGTTGTCCACTGGCAAAAAACTGTTTAAAAAAATCATATTGTTTGAACTGATTGTAAATGAACAATGATTAAAATCACCATTTCCCCAAAAATGTGCCTTAACATCATCCCCTTAATAATGCCATGTATTAAAGCCACACAATTTTGGATGTCATTTTACACTTTGACAGTTTTGAGAGAATTTAAATATTCATGTAGTAGTCGAAGCATAACGTTAAGGCAACTCACCAGAATTTTCAGTCAGTGTGGCAGAGATTCAAAATGGCAGCTTAAACGGGTCATAAGATTCATTTTTCTCAGGAACAACTTCTTAGCAATGTTCTACTCTTCTTAAATGTATGAAATTATTTGACATCCCTTTTTTTGATAATTCTGTTGAAAAGTGCACTTCGTTTTTCATGATTTCCCAGACAATTGAGGGCGCTAATGCCTCTATGATGTCATTTCAAAAAGGCACTGTTCAGTTTTAGTGGTTTTCTGTTCAAATTGTGAATCCAAACATTTTGCTCGTTGGAAAATATTTGTGACAACAAATTTGCTCATTGGCTTACAGCCATGCACTGACACGACGACGAATTGCCAAAGAAAAGAAACTTTACAACAGCAAAATCTCCAAATCAAGTTTGAATATTCAAATACTAAACTATTCAAAAGTGCACAGCCCTAGGGAGCACTGTACCATACATTGATTTACATGACTTGGAGCTTTGCATAGGGGATGAGATCAATTATAAATTATAACACCATGTGGAAAGAAATATCTTCTTGGAAGAAGTGTGGTTCTGAAAAGAACCAGTTGGTTGAGTGTAGAACTCAATGTTTCAGACAGTGTGCTCTGTCCGTATCAGGAGGTTGAGTGATGAGATGTGGAAGATGCTGCATCCAGTCACGCCCCACTCCACACACACAGCTATAAAACCTCCAGCATCTTCCACATCTCATCACTCAACCTCCCGAGGACGGTCAGAGCATACTGTCCAAAACGTCAAGTTCTACACTCAATCAACCAGTTCTTTTCTTTTCACATGGTGTTACCCGCAAACTTTATAATTCATACCTTGATTGTTGCTTACCCATGGAGGTGAAGGGACTACTGGTGGTACGTAGATTATGTATTTCAAGTACGTTCTGTGTGAGATGTCATTTTGTCACAGTGAGTAGGCTGCCCTGCCAGTGTCATTAATCTTGGTACTCCATACATGGGGTCATTTTAATTGGTCTTGGCACTGCTACGATTTATGTATGTTTCTCAGTGCAATAAATTCAAATTGAAAAATGTCTTCTATCATAAGCATGCATTATACAAATTTTAAAAAAATCATTCCTAAATTGTTTCTTTCCATTTTTGTTTGTTTGGTTTTTTTCTTTTGTTAGAAACTGGTTGCAGTTTTAAGAATTCAGTAGTTTTCTTGCAAATTTTCTTGTAGCTTGCTTTAAGTAAAGAAAAAAAGGACATCATTTGTCAAACATTTGTACATGTAAGGAGTACTGTAGTGTATAGCAGAAAAAGAAAGTAAAACTACACCAGCATTTTCTGTACTTTATAAAACTTTAATCATAATTGTAAAGATCTCTTAGTCTTCCAAGTACAATCCTAAATAAAAGGTTTGGTGTGATAAACACACATGAAGTGGAGTACTCTGTGTCTCTAAACTACTAGTATTCATTTCAATAACATGGCCATCAATTTTGTTTGATGTTATGTAATGGCTATATCTAAATATCTACAGTAATGTGGCCTTTCTTCATCGTGTACCATACGTGTATATTTTCACCAAAGCTCGAGACCTATTAATGTTAAGTTGTTTGCAAAACCAAATGCATACACTTGTATGGTGCTACATGTATACAGCACTGTAGTAGGGTTTATGTACAAAATGTACGTGTGTAATCAACAAATCTGCCACAGAGTACATTACCATGGACATTTATTGCCCTTTTTTTTCACGAGCCATATTTTCTCCTGTTTCTTGGGAACTGTAATGAAGCTACTGAAGACCTTTTACTTAGCGGAGCCATCTTGAAAGGGTTTTGTGATTTGAATTCGGTAACAATAAATGCTCAAAAGGTCTCATCGTGCATATATCCATACAAAACAAAGCACGGTACTTTAAAGATGGCTGCCATGCAAAGGGTCTATGTAGGATATAAATATAGAACCTGACTCCAGAAATCCAGGGCTTGCCTGTTAATACATATCTAGTCCTCCTAGCTAATCTTCTATACCTCACAACCCTTCAAGTTTTGCAAAACCACTTTTGCCCATAGAGTTAGCACCCACACTTCAAGTTCCTTTGGGTAATCTTCTGTTGAGTATGGATAACCATGACACTTGAAATCCCTGCACAATTCTTTTGTGTGGTTAAGCTCAGGGCAAGCAGGCAGATTCAGTCACGCTTCACTGCTCTCCACAGTGCTGGTTTTTTGTGTGTGCAGTGACTGTCTGTTGGACCTCATATCCCTTCACCTTAAACTGACCTGCAGGGTTTTGAAGGGTTTTACATATTGCTGTGAATACTGACTTCCTACTAGGATGGTTAATGGTGGTGGGGGGGGGGGGGGGGGACAGATAGTCCTAATATTCTACTTTCCACAAGAAAGTGGATGATCAATGATCAGTTATTAAAGATGTGTACACTGAAATGTGAGCAATTTTATACAGTTTGATTCAGCCCACCACTCAAATACAAAACTTGCATTTCCAGAAGAAAAAAAACATTCCAGGTGGGCTAAAACTTATACATTACTATTGTTCAAATATCATGGTAAAAAAGTTTACTTGTAAGACCACTTACTACTGGAGTTGAATAGATGTCTAGATAAATTTCTAGCACTGGTTACTCTAGACAAGTGTACCTCAAGTGCTACTTGGAAAATGTTCACAGTAAACATGGATTAAGTTTTTGGTTTTCGGAGAAATCACTCTGGGATTTTGTCACAAAAATATAACTATTCGCCCATCGTCATCCACGTAACGTCATCACTACAAAAGCATTCCCATCCAGGATCTACATGTTTCTCAAAAACCAATTGTAAAGACTAGTTATAAATCTCTGTGACCACAATTTCAAAATATCGACCTTTGGAAAAGACTTTGGCGGAGACTATCTTAAAAATTACAGGAAAGTTTTTGTGCAGAAGATGAACAGATCCCAAAACTGTCAGAAAACAGTCATGAATATTAAGTAATCTTAAAAAAAACTAAATTTAAAAACTAAAATCTGGATAAACTAAACCATGCTGAGGATATATTAACTCAGTTTTTTTTTAAATTACAGTGAAAAGACTTGAAAATAATAATTTTTTTAATAAAAAAATGGTACGCTGTCAATTTCAAACATGTCAATTTCTACGTTTTTTTCCACTGTTACAAACCTGGTCCTGAGTTTTTCCAAAGTTCTCAATGAATGTTTGTACATGACATTAACTATGAACATGAATATAAAATATGAACATGTCAATAAAAGCCAGTAAAACGAATGCATTTTACATACATGTTTTTGCTTCATCACCCCACTATTCGTAATATTTACACTAGCTATTAAGAATTATTACTTCTTACACGTACCTTATTTTGTTTTTATAAAAAAAGGAAAAGAGAAGGGTAGTTACTACTAGTAATCTGCAAATATCAAAATGACACTTCCATCATCTTTTCAATAAAATAAAATATGTAATTTGCACATCTTCTTTCAAGAACTTTCATAAGTTACTCTACAAGTCAGTTATGCTTCGCGTAAATGCAAAAGGCAGAGTTATATCAACTTATATATGTACACTGAATATTATGGAAGCTCGTTGGAGATGTACTAATCAAATTATAATGCATATTTATGTTCTTTGTTATCATAAATGGTATTAAGCTCGCTATATTACTACCATTATCTAAGCTTGGATGATGTGGCCTTGGCCACATACCCGCCTGCATTAATTACTATACGCCATATTCATACAGTTACTATTGTGCAGAGCAGTTTTTGGCACATACACATTAATTAACACAGTAGACAGATTTTGTTTTTGGTAGAGGTTTTTGGAAGTTTAAGATTTTACAGTGGATGGAGTAAAAGCTTTTGCAGTGCATATCCCAGTTATAATTACAAACGTGGTAATTTGTGCACAGCCGCCTAAAGTTTATATAAACCTTTCTTTTGTCACAGCCATAGTTTGCAAACCATAGTGGTCGGCAAACTAGTGGCTTTTCAAGTTTTACAATCATACAGTTTTTTGTATTAATTTGTAATAAACATTACAACGGGCGTACATGTGCCATTTGCGGCAAAACAACTTCTCAACCACAGTTCAATGTCTGTTTACAAAAGAGAGGTCTGTGAAGTCTGTCTGAGAACACGTAGTTGGAGCACCATCTGCTAAGTGCATTGCATGCCCCATTTCACAAGATCTGCTACCTTTCAACTGCGTGTAAATCGAGAGCACACTCGCTGTGAATGCTGTCACATATGGAAAGATGCTGTCTGCAGAGCTAGGGTGCACTTGAATAATTTTCCCCCGCTAAACAGTGTCGCAAGACTGAGTGGGGCCCTTGACCAAAATGTGTGTGGGTTGAAAACGTACTGCACCTTACACCTTTGAAGTCTTTATCCCGTTTTACATGGTCCAGGAAAAAACAAGGCCCACATTGTCATTCTTAGGTGCACAAATGAATGTTTAAAATTAGGATGAGCAGTAACCTTAACTAAATGGGAATCAGTGAAAAATTCAGAGGTGTGGTGTGCGTTATATTCCCCCCTGACAGGTGTAGCCGTGAAAATACATCTGAAAACTGAAATAAAATTTCCTAATGAACCCAAATTCCCTTAATTTTTTTCATCTTTCATTTCAAGTGTTTCAGTTGCACAGAAATTGATTATGGTATTGAATAAACTGTAACTGAGCCTGGCCTGGAGACTAGTATCCGTGGTCAGCGCCTTGAACTCAGACTAATCATCATCTGCCCCTTGTATCAAGGCTAATCCTAGCCAGGCTTGTTTAGATTAGTCCAGTTTCAACAAGGTGAGCATGTCTGAAATGTGACAGTTCTTGTTATGTGATGTTATGAAGACATGACAATATTGCGGACTATGTAATGTGAGTAATTCACAAACGTTCACTAGCCAATATTCCACGTTTACCAAATTCTGTAGATTGTTGGACAAATTGTTTGATTCAAAGTTGGACAGACACTTAAAGGTAATATGCAACATTTGAAAACATCAACAACAACAAAAACTACCAAATTATTATTTAAAAAAAAGCTTACTTGACTGTAAGTGAATAATAGTCTCAAGCATCCTGTGAAATCATGGTACCTAGTGTGCTGTCATTTTTCAAAAAAAGTGGAATTTTTGTATCAATTTCCAACGATGGTCAGCCGACAATGGTTGGGAAAAAACTGATTTTTTTCAAATACTGCCCTCAATTTACCAAAATTAGTGAGACACATTTTGTTTGTAATCGGTTACACATCCGTGAACGGGTGCAAACCAGCTAGTCTGGTTCCCTGACCTGACAATTCCCTGATGTCTACAAATTGCTCCATTTCGTCTTAAGCAGGGTCAGTGAACCAGACTACAAGAACAGCATTTTGTTCTTGGTTTTTCCAACATCCATTAACAAAACAAAACGTTTAAACAGGTCAGTGTGACAATATTTGCTATAAAATGCTAACCCCCAAAATCCATCCATTTCCGAAAATTACAGAAAAAACAAATGTTGTATATTGCCTTTAAATAGGACAGTGGTACACCCATTCATGCAGCTTCAGAAAGAGTTGTGAAATAAGATCTAAGATCTGAGAAAAAGGTTTCAAAGGTAATCAAAAATAATTTCAGTTAACTTAAAAAAAAAATTAAAAAAATTGAAAACTTTACTTAATTGATATAATTTATTATTCAAAATTCTGTGAAAAATCTGATTTGGAAGCTTGAGTTCAGTACCAATTTATAATTAAGTGACATTCCAGAAAATAACCGATTTTTTTCCCTCAAAAACCTGCCTTCACGAAAAGTATGTTGAGCCTACATTTATAATGGTTATCCCACTTGTCTTAGTCTATACACTATACTTTTTATTTTTTTTAAATATTTTTTACGCTTTTTCCATTGCTACTAGATTGTACATGTTTTATGCATGTATTGCAATTGTGCCGGATTCACCTTCATAAATTTCATCAATGTTCCCCATTATATTTTTATATCATATATGAGTACAGAAGGAACACCCAGTTGCAACAAGTTTGTTTCAAATACTTTAATTATAACATTGTATTGTTTTAGTTTACATTATGTGTATGGCATACTTGCGCTTTGCCAAAACAGATATCTTACATGTTATCACATTGAGGTGGGTCATATCATTATGTAACAAACCGTATACTGGAAACTCGAAAGGAGGTTTCAGATAAAAGCAAAATAATGAATTGTACATCAGTGTAGGTAACATTTTTACCCCAATATAAACACACCAAAGGTATACCACACACAAGTCTTCCTTGCTATAGAGCCTGTGCATTAACAGTAGACGGTACCATGTGATCACTCATGAGTAGGGCACATCTGGGCACGCACTGATTGGTTCGACTTGGAGTATGACTCGGAGTATACACAACCAATGTCCATCTGCATGTGCTGTAAACCAAATCGACTTCACAGAAGAATGCACTTAAGTGTGGGCGCACATGGTGCAGCGTCATTCATTTGTATCTCCCTCTTGCAACAGCATGCACTTTTCCCTCAGATATAGTTGTTTCGTCATTTTGTTTTGACTTGACTCTTTTATGGGCTCCGTGCGCCAACAAAAGAGGGCGTGCTTTTACCACTTTTGAGAGCCCCGAGGATGGGACACACAGCGTGTGCGTACTGTACTGTACTGGTTCGCGCGCGAAGTAGGCACGACTTCCTGAATGTGCCAAAGCTATTATCCACAGCGTCTTCTTGTGAGCGTCAGGCGTCGTTGGCGCATGAATGCTTTCAAATTAAACTTGCGATGGACTCGCAGACTAATCCCCGCCCTCAACAACTTTGGATCATTCTAAATACGCAGTTGGTGGACCAGGAACCAGTCTAGGTCTCCCTCAACTCTCCCTTTCTGGCCATCGAAGGAGTACTTGTGTACTGAGCTCATACCATCACAAATTGAAAAACACAGCAGAGAGTCTTGTGATGCTTGGATTGTCCTCCCTTCGTGTGACCTCCCAGTTGCACACCTGCTTGCATCATTGAGGGGGTACTTCTGCACAGAGCTCATGTTCATGCAGCCCCAATCTTGACATCTTCCTGCAGGATCTACTGATGTCAAAAGTGCACCTGGACATCGTTACTAGGATGCAAAGGGTTAGCCGCACTCCTCCTAAAAGACTCATTGTACTGGTTGGCCCGTACCCAGGGCGAGTCAGGCTCCATCAGACTAGTCCTTTTATTCTGTCTGAGCTCGTAGCCCAGCTCGCTGTCCATAATGCGCTCGTATTCCTTGAGTTGCGTCGTTGTCATGGGGAAGTCGTGGCTGGCGTTGGACAGCCTCGCGCTGCGGGGGGCCCCGTCCCCAATACTACTTGTTCGGGACGCTGGGAATTTCCCGTTGATGCTGTTGTGCTGCTTACCCCCCAAAGAGTTCATCTCGACGTTCTCCCCATCCATTAGGATCTGCACCTGCTGGTCCAGCCTAATGCGTCGGGTGGCCATTGTCTTGGCCTTCTCGCGCGTCCGGAGGCAGGAATGTCGGCATGTCACCAAGACGGTGATCACAGTGACAGTTAAGATGATTGACATGAAAACGACCAGTGCAATGTTCACATCTTTTAAGATGCTCGTATCAGGTTCAGCTTCTGCAATAAATACATAGTGCATTACCATCAATTACAGGAACTGTTCCTCTTTAAGGTACTTTAAAGGTTAGAAAATCGTAGCGCTGCTCAGCACATGATTTTATGTAAACAAAGCCTTCATGCATTCCATAAAATCATTTAATCGGTAAGCACAGCAGAGAGCATGCCAACGTGATTCATTGTTGATATCATGAGCAAGGGTTAACTTTACTCCGGATGTCTAATGTTAGAAGTACTGCACTCAGAAACATGAAGTATGTGAGTCAGCATCAGTCATTCTTATCTCCGCATTATTCTTTAAACAGGAACTTCTGGTAAGCAAAACACCAGTGGGGAACATGTCAATTGCAAAATCTGTGAGATTCCATGAATTGTGTGATCATGTCGATCTTACGTCAATCACAAGTCGTCCAGCCTCAAGTAAAAAGCTATTTCGACTGAACCATGACAAAGCCTTTCCTTTGTCGTTGTTCATCTACTAACACTTGTGACCTAACTCTTGCATGACATGATGGGTTTGTCATGGACTTTGCAACTTTGTTTTGGCCGCCAATGTGTTTTAGCCTTTGAAATGTCTTCTGTGATGAACAAGTAGTACAAGTCGTAGCAGTACTTACGGCATCTGTCTTTGTCTTCATCAAAAGGGTAATTCAAGCAGTTTTGTCTACCGTTGCATACCAGTGACATATTCAAGCACATGTGTGGACCACAAGGGAATATCCGTTCTTCGATGCAGGGCACTGGGCATTCAAAAAGGAGAGAGAGAGAGAGAAAAAACCCAAAGTTCAGAGAGTTAGGCAGGGACGTCTTCATTGTCAGATCCTGGAGGGGGATGCAGCCCCCTCCTCCTGGACTGGATTTGGTCACAAGGCCTGCCCACCTTAGGTTTGTTGTACATGTCCATATCTTACAGTGCCTTTCACCAAATGTGATCAAGCTATCGTGGCCACCTAACCAAAAGTCATGATGTAATTGGTCAAAGTTCAGGCCCCTCCCATCTGATCTCTCTTTCCGTCCCTGGCCCATTAATAATAATAAATGTTACCGAAAACAAGTCCCCAACGTATGGTTCAAGTTTGCAAACTCATTTCCTGTGGTTTCTGTAGCGTTATGCTGACACCTCAACCACTGTCACTGATGCCCCGCCCCTTTGAAAAATCTTGGACTTCAACAATGCAGTCCCCCTTTGAAAAATCCCCGATCAGCCACTGACAAGCTTGATGAGAAATCATCAAGTCTCTGTTGTCATCTGAAAGTTGGAAAGGAGGGAGCACGCGCGGGAGCAAAGCATGAGAAGGTAACTCACTATCTGTGTATGCCGTATACATCATCTCGACCTCGTTGTACGCGCTGCGATTGGATGCCACAAAGCGTATGTACATGCGGTTGCTGAGGGTCATGGCGGCTGGCGCCGTGGTGCTACAGTACTCCCGTATCATCCACTCGTAGGAGCTGTACTTGTCGTAAATCATGATGCGATTTCTGTCGCAGTCGTTGATGTTGTTCATTGCAAATTTATCAAATCTTACCATAATCTGTACAAATAGAAGTGAGACACACTCACACCAATTTATAAGCAAGCAAGGCCACATGTTTAAAACAGGAACGATAGATGAGAATGCCTACCTTTTTACCTAACATCTCCTATTACTTTTTTGACCTGGCAAACATTTATGAAAAGTCTCTAAAATTGTTGAGACAACATTCCAAAACAAATTAGTTTGCACTTCCCCAACAACCTCTTGTTCAAGTAGAACAACTGTTGAGGGTAAAGAGCCATTGTCTTTGGGAAGGAGAAAGGAGACATTGTTAGGAACCATCCCTGGAGTACACCCAAGGAGGGATTTGTTCTTATCTGTCCGGCCCCTCCCCTTTTTTTCGTAGCCTGTTACCTCCAGAATGGGACCTTGAGTGCAGAAAAACATGCAGAACAAATTCAGGCCAACTTTACTAACCCCCTAGCAGACAAAATTCTCCACAATTTTCTTGAGGCAAAGACAAGGTTCTCAGTATTTCACCAGCCAAGTTAAGTCTCAATTCAATTTAAAGGCGACGTTTCTTCACAGTGGGCAGGGCTATCTCCATTAGGTTTCTATGCCCAAACTGGTTCTCCTTTTAAAATTCCCTATATTTTCCTGCACTCTCCCCCAGTGTCTTTAAAAAGGTATCCCCAAACTGTGTAACCCTCCAAAAAAAACATTATGTCCCATCCATTTTTGGGGCCTACAGGAAAATTTTAAAAGGAAAACATGAGTCCTAGTTGAGAAACTACTCCCAAACAATGAGTTACAGGAAAAGGGTTGTTGTCACCTTGTTGACTTCGGGCATGTCAATCTGCCAGGTGCAGTCAATTGGGGCGTGATTGTCCTCCCTTCGTACCAGGTCAGTAGCCATCTTGACTGAAAACTCTCCGTCGTACGAACCATAGAAATGGAAGAAGCACTCTGTAACGGTTCAAAATGAAGGGCATGCATTCTGATATTCAGTTCCAGAAAACCATAACGATAGTACTTATTCTACAAAATGCTCATCTTTTATATTTCAGATTACCAAGGATCCCCAGTGTAATCAATGCAATCAAAATCATTTTCCCCAAATGTTCTAAGGTCAATCCTGCCCCCATAACTAAGTATCCCATAACAATACCCTTCTAATACAACTGATATAATGATCACCCCACCCCTTATGAAAAAAGTTTTTAAAGGGCCATGCAATGTAATTTGTTTAATGCAATCCTTGAATATTCACCTTTTTGTCCAATTAAACCTTATTTTCAATTTTCGTTTTTGCCATTTTGAAGTGTATTTTGGTGCCTTTCTGGTTTTTATGGTAATACGAATTTGCATATTCATGAACAAAACTGTAATGTCATTGCAGGCAGAAACCTCAATGTTACAGCTATTTCAGCACTAGTTGCTAGAATTTTGAATATTTTGCTGTCATAAATTGTCTATTCTTTGGTGATTCGTTGTTGTGTAAGTACATGGCAGTAAGCCAATGAGCAACCCTATTTCATATTACTGTTTTCAATAAGCACATTTTGGGTGAACAATGTGAACAGGAAACCCCCTAAACTGAACTTTGTCTTCCTGAAATGACATCACAGCAAAGCGCCCTCAAGCGCACCCAGGATTTGGCTGGGGGGGGGGGGCTCAAAAACAAAATTCCAAATGTTTTGAAGTTTGAATTTAAAAAAAAAAATGTTGCCCAAAATTTTTGGCCGCAGAAAATATATATTTGGTGTTTTTTTTTTTGGGGGGGGGGCGCAATTTACATCCTTATTATACTAATCGAAAATAGGTCACATACTTATCACCACGGTCAAATCGTGGAACTAAAAAAAAAATTACCAAAAAGAAATAACAAAAATTGACAACCACTTGGCGGGGGCTCAAGCCCCCCGAGCGCTCCCCCCCTCCCCTTGGGTGCACCACTGAGCGCCCTCAGTTGTCCGGAAAAGAATGGACAATTTTAAATGTTTAAAGACCCTTTAAAAATTAATGCTAGCTGGAACAACTGCTCAAGAAACAGCAATCATTTTAACCAAAGAAAGAAAAAAACAGTCTGGAGATTAAACTCACCTTCTGGTCTTGGCTCTATCACACGTGGAGCTGGGAAAGAGGAAAGAAAAAACCAATAATGTTTGCTAATCCAAACACTGACCCGTTTTGGTTTTATTGTTTTTTCTCCAGTATGTCTTCTTGGGTTTGAAAAGAACTAAAATTTGATTTGGTAATAAGCGCTAGCATAATATGCACATTTGCATTATATTCCCTGGTTTAATCTTTTTTTTTTAATCAGACAAAAAGTGTACTTGTTACCTGGAATAAATCTGAAGAAAGCCTCGAACCCGGCATATTCCAGATCCTCGTCTGTCACAAACAGGATCCACAGGTAACGGCCGCTGGAGGTTATATTACCGGGGGACTGGTCGCCGCACACCCGGCCGATTAGCGGCGAGAAACCGAAGCGTCCGTCTCGTATCTCCAGGTAATCGTACTTGCAACCATTGCTGGGCTCGATCGAGAAGAACGGACTGAACATGACTTCCACTACCTCGTTCTCTCCCGCTGGGAATTTGGAGAGAAAAACATGTCACAGAAAATGATCCTGGTGCTCCAAAAGCTATTGAAAACTGATGGGTCAAATTTCTTCAGGAATTTTCATTTTTATTGTAAACATTTTGCACTCCATACAGGCTTACATCCCCGGTCAAGTACGTCAATGCGCTATGAATATGGCGGGAATTTCAAAAAGGAAGGTTCTAGCACGTGTTCGTTTTGCTGAGGTATCGAGTCTTCTGCAGAGTCATTAAAAGGAAAGGCAAACTGCCTGAAAAGCTGAAGTGGTGGCGGAGCGTTTTAGAGCATCGTTCGTTCGTCTCTGTCAATTTCTATTGCCGGGGATGTAGAAGAACAGAGAGGAGATTTCTCAACTTTCAGAAAGTGAGGAGAATGCACGCCTCGCACCTTCTTTCTCTGGCATCTTCTATTGGCTTTGAGGCACTAATGGGTGATTAAAACAAACGCCCAAAACTCAAAATATCTCCAAAGAATTCTGACGTATTAGATGGCTATTTACCGGGGAAAAATGTTAAATCTAAGCATGGATTGTGATACTGACACATGACGGACAGGGAGAACTTTTGCGCACTTGTCCTAAAAAGTGTCCCGAAATTTAGGAGGAAAAACACCATCAAGATTGAATTTTCAAGTGTGTTAAATGTATTAAGCATTATGGACGACGATCGTCAAGAGAGCCGTCGAGAAATCTGTCTGTGAAAATCGAAGAATAATTCAACCACGCAAACCAAAAAAAAACCCACGTGTGTGGATTGTCATTCAAACCCACTTCACTGTATCCAAGGGCGCCGGTGATGTCAAATTTCTTTGAGCTCCCATTGGATAGATTTTAATTGACCCGGTGTCAATTCTTCCGCATGCGCTTTACAGAATGGTGATAGGGTAAGGATATGCACAAAACTTTGAGTTTCCTTCTCCATATTCTCCAGAATTAGGCTACCCTTGGATAAGGCTTCATACAAGCGCAATTGGAACGGACCCGAAGACGCGTACGTCGAGATTTAAGGCCATGTCTGAATTACTTGGGTACGGCTGGAAATAACACACGGGTCTATGTGAAGTTGCTGCAGCCGCATCCATAGTCGCACGTGTAGTTTCCAGCCGTATAGAACCAATTACCTTCGAAAAAGAAGAGACATTGAATGTACGGCGTATATACGACCGGGTAGTTGGGGTCGCTGCTGAAGTAGTTGCCGTAGTACCAGTTGGAATCGAAGATCCACTCACACGCCGTGGCTGAGTCGTACAGGCCAGGATCGGGAAAGACTTGGCGGGGACCATCATCCGCTGTAGGAGAATATTGAGGCATAAACTTAATTTTGGCATGCTAAAAAAAATTAGATCCATTAAACGTGTTTCCCTTGCTCACGAATTATTGGGAATCATTGGTTTTGAACGAAATAGCACATAATGAGAGTTCCGGAGTGCGGAAAACCAAAGGGTTGGATAATATTATATAAGGCACGTTTTCAGCCGCGCAGTAGCAGAAAAGTACTGAACACATTTATTGTTGTATGTAATTATTGGTAAACTTTGTTCACAAGAACGCATGTACCTAACACATGCAAAAGTCAAAGAAGTGAAAAATTCCAAGGGCATTATGACCAACAACTAAGAGACTTACCGCCATCCTGTCCACAGCACGTGAGAACTAGCACCAACAGGAACACTGCATTAAAAACACGAAAATAAGAAGATTATTTTTGTAAAAAAACAATTAGTCCCTACACCAATTAAAGTAATAATCATGGACATAATTATCCTGTTGATTTAAGGTTTCATGGGCATAGGCAGGTCTTTTTTCATTCTAAACCTTTTTTTTAATTTATAAAAAGTGAAGCTAACTTCATTCCTCAGACCTAAACCAACTGATGCTTCTATAGGCTATTATTATAGCTGATGGTTGACTCGAAGCTGTGTCATTCTATACTGCAACTGAACAGCGGCGTATATAGGTCAAACTTCTAGAGGCACCTGGGGTGCATGCTTTAATATTTCAAGGGGCATTGAAAGCAAATCAAAAGTTTCATTCCAACAGTGAAGTATAATTTGTTCAATTCAAGATTTCAAATGGGGATGTGGACGCCCCCCCCCCCGTGCGCCCCTCCCAATAGTTACCCCTACGCACTTACAATTTCAGATTAAAATACTATCTATATGTATACGACTTCAATTTTTGAAATCTATAAGCATCGTAGGAAGCCTTTAAGATAAATTCTGGGAGATCCTCGAGGTTACTCTTTAGCTTTGTCATCATCCTATGATGCCCTTTAGGGAGTCTTAGACAAGACTATATGTCAAGGACCTCACATCACAGATAGCGGAAAACCTATCAGGATCGTATAAAATTATAGGATGAAGGTTTTCAGTAAGGCCTTGCCCATGCACCTTCAATGAAACAATCGAAGTGAAATTTGCTCTCTGTTTTATTTGGCAAGACAAGCCTCGTTTTCTTTCCAATAATGGAGATTTCATGCAAAGAAGGAACGATTTTCATCTGTAAATCTCGTCTTCCATGTGCATGTGTACATATGTAGATCATTAGCAACTGTTCATTCCAATGCAATAGGTCACTGTGCTCCCGTGCCATCCATCTGCTATGATCAGGGCGAACGATGCCGCTGACACGATGTAATTTTAGCAGTAAATGTGCTGTGGCTTTAAGTCTATCTTTAAGAGGTTATACGCCACGAGGCAATCAAAGAAATCGCGCTGGGAGAAAAATGACCTCGTGCCAGTATCCTGGAGGAGCCGCATGCGTTTAACAAGTACTTCTCCAGCTGGCACGAGTCGAAGAGGCAAGCGCCACAGATTCCCCAAGACCTTTAATTGCAGCGTGCAGCGACTGAAAATAAACACGTGATATTAAACATGTTCCCTCACCAGGGGCGGACCCAGGTTTGGATCAAGAGGTGGCGTTTAGCCACCAAGAAGGGGTTTAGCAGGCATTGGATGCGTGCACCATTTTCCTAATTTTTTTGCGGCCCAAGTAACGCCCCTCGTAGTATAATGCCAGTGTATGCATCAATATACATTTCCCCCTTCTTTATTGTTTGTAACTGTACATGAGATGTCGTTCTTTCAATTTTTGTAAAGGCATGTTGAAAAATGCTAGAGAATGAATGTTATTTACCAAAATCTTGCTTGAGTTAAACTTTGGGCAAAATATCTAATAGGCCTACTCGTTCACTCTAATACAATTGCTATTTGGTATATCCGTACTGAGCCAGTGTTTCAGTGAAGATACTCCTTGTAGTATCACTTTATAATGAAAATGTTGATGATTTTTTTTCTGCCTGCATGACATCCCATCCCACCACCACACCAAAACAAGAAGAAAATTTCTACATTTCAAACGCAACCAAAGACTATCAAATAAGACATCGAAATAAAATAAAATTGGTACCCGTAGGATTTATTTCAACTTTTAACATCGTGAATTAGGAACGTCCACTTCTATAATTTCGTTTAAACATAATAACGAAAACACTGTTTTGCACTCATGGAAGACCACATAGTGTGCTGTGTGAAAAAAATATCTGTTTTCCGTAAAAGATAATACCATTAGCTTTAATCGTTTATAATTAGAGAAATAAATTAGGATTTTTTTCGAGGACATCAAAGATTTAAGACGGCATTTAATACATTGCAAGAAGACAGTCTATATCGGAGATTTTCAAAATCATAGATTTGTTTGTTCAAAATCATAATTTTTTTACAACAAACTAGACTTGGTAAAAAGATGTGGCTTGACAAGAAATCGTAAACATTCTGGACGGGAAAGGACGTTGCGGGACTGAAGACGTCTACAGAATAAAGTAACGGTCCATCTTCATCGCGGAAGTGTGATAATGCTAAAGGCATCAGTCAAAAACATTAGAATCTTGTAAATTCGTAAAGCAGCCGCTGGCGAGTTCAATGACCGCTGAGAGTAGCCAGAGAGATGTAGTGATAAAACCTTTTCATTTTTTTTTGGGGGGGGGGGGGTTCAAGAGATTAACAAAGATAAAGTCCTTCATGTTGTTTTCGATGATGATGTTAATTTCATCATCAGATGAGCCAAAACAATTGATTAACGTCATCAGACTTATTAGAAGGGGCCAAATTTCTTTTTAGACAGACGCTTAATGGAATTTGGATTGCTGCGTGATAACCGAATCAGGCACATGCAGCTAGTCAGGTGAATGACCGGGTTTTGATTTTATCAACTAAATGCGGCATAGGAAATCATTCATTACAACAAATACCTTTTGGGGGTTGGGGAGGCATTTTACACTGGTTTGCTGTTTCACTTACTGTACATTAATGTGCTCTCTCAAAAGATTCTCCCCAAAATTGAATGGGACAGGTTTACCTTGATTAACAGTTGTTAAAATGAAATAAACATTGTCTCCTATCAAACACGCACGGCAAAATGTTATGTTGACGTTCATTTGAACGACATATTTGAATCCATCTTTCATGCATGAACGTGTATAGGCTGCGTCATAGGAATAATGATCGCGGCACATTGCCTGCACAGACATGATGCACTTGTTTACAGTAAAGATATACGGTGACATAATCGCATTAATGATCGACTGCAGAATAATCAAGTAGACATAATTTATATACCAGATCATATGCACATTCATTAGTCTCAAAAGTATTCACAAACCGCCTGGGTTTCCTTATGCATAATGTAGTGAATTCAACAGCAGTTTGTCATAACTGGAATTTCATCCATTTTAATTAAGTCGGTATGATGCTTTCGGCGTACCGATACCAAAGTTAGAAGTTGGTATAATGTTGAAGAAGAGTTGACGTTTCAGAAATAAAATAAGCTTATTCAAATGTCTTTGCCGATTAATTCCATCTGAAGGTCCTTGAAGTGATTGCAATAGGATATCAATGTTTAATGAAACAATTAAAGTCGCGCCTCAACAAATAGAGCTCCATTAGCGGTTCGAATCTACACGCCGCGGGGTGTCGTTGGTAACGTGTTCTCAGCGCTGCTATAAATCATCCTACCTCCATGATCTAAAACGTGGATAGCCCGCACACTGCATCATTAGGCCGGATGGATATTAATATTATGGTCTATAGATACAGTTAAATCACGCGTGACTGATTTATTATTCTTCGCAGACAGGCAGGCGATGATACAGAGTGTTGCGTGGCCGTCCACATCACCGCACGGTGTTTTAATTCAGTCTAAACAGCCCCGTGGGATAGTGGCTTTGGGTTGGTTCATCTACGCAGTCTGCTGCACGCTCCACGTTAGCCTTGGTTCAAGGGGGCTTCCATTATTTTTATTCCAATAGTCACATCACAGGGCACTGTCAAATAACTTCACGTCTCGAACTAAGACTATAGCTTGGCATGTAACAATGCACGGGTTTGTCGATCTTTTTCGTCGTCTGCGCTGCTTCATTTTCCAACCGAATGAACGATGTAGACCGTATGTGAAGGCGCAATATCTGCAGTTGTGCGGCTAGTGTTTCACGTTATTATCTCGAAGCCAATTTCCATCGCACGTTTCTGGACGTGATTTTACACCTGTGAGCTAAGGGGTACTTTTATATCTCATAAGAAAACGTTAGGCGCTTGGAAAAATAACCTTAACGTGTCTTGTTCACAACACTGCAGAAATCTGATATATTATGACATTCAACTTGCGCAACTGCGCTTACCCTATAAAGACAAACAGGTTTTTTTTTAGGGGTCCGTAGCAGACACAGAAACCTCTTTACGCAATTAATGTCTGCATGCGTTTGAACTGCATGAAAATCAGACAGCAGGCATCATCTTTTAGGTTAAATTATTTCAAACGTGACTTGTTTTCGTAATTCATACAGTGGGTCATGTTATTTTGTGACACCTGAGCGTGCAGTTACTATGATGTCACGCTTACTTAGGTGGGCTTACCCATTTTACCATTTTTTTTTAACTTAAAAGTATCTTTTAAGAATGCGCGTGAGGTCTGCCTATTCGACTTGGTGCCTAAGTTAATTTAACAAAGAAACACGAAAGGAGAGACCTGACGCACCACATACCAAAGTTCTGGAATATTTTTTTCGCGCCCAAGGAGCTAGGCCTATATGGATCTGCCTACGGCATCACTGTTTTGCTCATTAGTATGGAACTTCGTAACAACCTAAAGAAAGAACGAAAAGAGGCAATGGGACACTAAAGGGTAAATTCGAGGGTATAATTTGGTATCGACTATTTCGTGGGGCTCTGTCGTCTACGGGTTCGTTAGTGTGAAAATTGTGTTGGACTCACACTCTTCGCCGCGCTTTTGACATTTCACCCGCCGTCCTTCACAAGTTCACAGTCATTATCTTGGCTTCATTACCACAAGTGTTTGTGGGATTTATGCTTCTACTCAAGCACCGAATGCCACCAACCTCCCCCGGCTTCCTCAGACTCTACCGTTCACTTTCAACGCTCGTCCCAGTCAGGTTAAGGCTAAAATCATGTTCCCACTTAACATCTCCAAACCACTCGCGAAGCGTCGTTCTTTTAGCGCGTGCCCCATTAATCTTTGAGTCGTTGAGGAGCGGACGGTCTTCTCTCTATCTCACTCTTAACAGGAGGCCCACTCCAAGAAAACGCTCCGGCCTGCCGCACACTTATCATTGACGGTCGTATAATTAAGACAAAGTACCATCACGTGCGTACGAGGTTGGCGACAGTGTCCTTTTGACTCATTCGCTCTTTTCAGTTTTGGTTTCAGCGTGGGTGAGAACATAATGAGTTCATAATATTATTTTTAGACGTTTCCCAGTGTAAAATGGTTTAAGGATGTTGTTTCATGTCGCGTATTTTCCCGGAAACTAAAGCCCGCAGCTTAAAGGGAAAATACAACATTTGCAAACATCAAAAAATAAAACTACCAAATCATTTTGAAATACCTTGCTGGACTGTTAGTGAATGACAGTGTAAAGCATCCTGTAAAATCATGGCACCTGGTATACTGTCATTTTCAAGAAAAGTGGTATTTTTGTATCAATTTCCAACGCTGGTCGGCCGACCAGCGTTGGAAAAAACTGGCTTTTTTCAAATAGGCCTACTGGCCCCAATTGACCATCGCACTTGTTTGCAATCGATTACACACCTATGAACGGGTACAAGCCAGCTAGACTGGTTCCCTGACCTTACAATTCCCCAATGTATGTAAACTGCTCTGTTTCTTCTTATATGGAGTCAGGGAACCAGACTACAGGAAAATGATTGTTTTTCTTGGTTCTTATAGCATTTTCGAACCCAAAAACTCAAAAAAGTCAGTGTAACTATATTTGCTATATATTTCCAACCCCCCAATTCCATCCATTTCTGAAAATTACAGCAAAAGCAAATGATGTATTTTCCCTTTAACGTAAATTTGTATATCAGACGTTTATTTTTCACGAAAGAATCATTACAGTCCACGGTGAAAATTATGGAAATTTCCAGTTTGTTTGTGGATACTAATTTCTTTGCTAGACAACAACGATCGTTCGTTTTTACATCACCGACAACAGGTAACCGATAATCTTACGCAATTACGGTACGTGTTCAAGATTCCCAATTCAATGCTCTCTTCCTTGAATTCGGTGCAATGTTGACCGCTTTGGTAGCAGCAAACGCCAACAAAGGGCGACAGAATCTTTGCAACACAGCAACAAGTGCCTGTGTCATATAAGAATTTGTTCTCTCATGAAATATGGTCTTTTTAACCTTGTACACACCGAAATTTGTATCCTTGTGGGGACATTTTCTTTGTTCTTGTGTACTAAAGTTTTCGAGTTTGAAAGTACAGTTTCAAAATGCTCTTATTTTAACCAGAATTAATTTTCTTGGCTGAAATTCGGATACACACCCTCACACGTGTCCTGTCACAGACACTAACCCTATGTACACTAAGCTCAAGGCATGCGTAACACAATCAACGAGAAGTAATTTCATAGAGTCCAAATTTCTCAATACCTATTGCAACGAATTCTGCATAGAGGATTGTAGAAGTCGGTCGTATCAGAATTTGATCAACAGGTTATCACTCAACGCCGGTTGAAGCTTGCCTCATTGAAATTCCTTCAAAAATGTATGGAATTTGTGATTTCCATCCACATCCAACACCCACTGAAAACTTACCACCAACAAATAGGCCTCCTGTTGACATGTTATCAGCCGTATGATATCTCTCAATACAGGATCTTGCTGATGTTTCATCCGACGGTATAGTCACAACCGTCCAAACCATTGCAATATCGAAGAGGTAGCATCGTCGTGCCGTGACTTACTCGTTTACCATATCCATCCATGTATACTACATCACCACTCACATTAGGTCACGACTCTGCGGTAGAACAACCCCTGGCATTTTACCATCGTTAATGAAGTATCGTTTCCCTCTTTTCCCCTCCAAGATTAAAGAGGTGAATTTACAACGGAAACACGACTGGTAATTTCAGCATTGCGTCATCTCGGCTCGGACTTCAAAAGCAGACGGTTCTCCGAGCTTGTTATGCGAAACACCTTCGTTTATGACTATAAGTAGCTAGCGGGGTGTCGAAATTGAAATCAATCCGCCCGTACGCGACTCCTTGTAGTGTATAGACCTGGAACCCCGCCGGCCTGTTGTTGCACATGACTTAGAAAAACGGAGAAATGAAATTATAGCGGAGCCTGTGGTTATTAGGAGAAGCAGGCAGTACGCGGAGATTGAATTGAAGCCATATCAATCACTTGGAGACAAGTGGAACCCGCGGGAGACTGAACGCGTTGGATGCTCGGTCCATCAACAGTCGGCCAAGCAGCCCAGAGAAAGAGAGGAGGTTGCTGTTGCTGCGTTGCTTGGGAAGATTTGATGAGCGTGTACTTACCTTTCATTTTTTTTGGAGATGCACGGAGGTTAGAAGGTAAAATCTCAACTTGATTTCTTCGAAGAAAGCAGCAGATAAAAGCAGCACGGTTAGCAGACGATAAAACAGGAGCGCTGAACGAAAGCAAAGAAACTGTCTGCAACTCCAAGCGCGTTTCAGTTACAGCCTTTCGTTTTATACGGAACTGTCAGTTGTTGTCAAGGTGCGTCGGACCATAACGACACAAGTCGCCCTCTGGCGTATTACACCGGGAGGTAGCTGAAGTGTAATTAACAATTTTGAGCACAAAAGGTGTGATACTACTAAGTTATTATCCGTCGGAGGTAGTTCTGAAATGGCCATTCTTAAGTTGCCCTAGGTCGGATGGGGGTAAAGGGACCAAGGTCAAAATGTAAAAAAATTATAGCTCAATTATTAATAGGCATATGTCGCATTCAATCCAAAAATGGCACTTGTGCGCGACATGTTAATTTATCTCGACATTATTGACTACCCCGACGGACCTTATATATATATCAAACCTTTTGTACTCAAATTGTTAATTACACTCACCTATTGCTCCCGATCTATATCATACTGTGTCCCTTTCAATGCAGCGTGAATCTTCAATAACCGGACAACCGACCTGTCACATATCGCATCTGTCAGTGATCCCCCAGGGGAAAAAAAACACCTCACCAACGAATAATTGTTTCTGAAACAACAGTTGAATGCCTCAAACTGAATCAGAATCGCCATTAGCGTGCTAACCGATCCATCTGTTAACATAACATTGTTAATCTGGACGAATATATATATACATGATTTTCAACAGGTCGGAACAACACGTGCATAAGGTTGATAGAAAATGACATTATACTTTGCATAATTAAACAAAATATGCCCGCCGGGAAGTAATCTTCTTTACCACATGCTGTTAAATATGAAGGTGACTATGGAATCAATGACTAATGACAATAATTTCGGGAGGGGGGGGGTGCGTGTGAGGAAGAAAGTGGACACTTATAATCAACCAACCAATCACGGGAAAAGGACAAAAAATGTCCCATGTCTAAAATGTTCTTCGGAGGTCCTTGGTTAAATGTCCCGTCAGAATCTGTTGCTTATAAATCCTTCGTTCTGGCACGTGGACGTCCGAAGCCAACACTTCCCTCCCGGGGAAAGGTCACGTTCTCCCCGTAGATATCCGATCTTCGAAGTCCTCGCTTCACCGGGGTGACTGCCTAGAGTCCCTGGAACGAAGCCTCTCGTGCGTGCCGTGCGAAACATTCATCTTAATGTAAAAACAAATCTCTGTACTGTATTCATCCACGTCAGTATACAACAAACATCGCAAATGCATGTTCTCAGTGGCAAGCCGAGTCACCACTAGCGACTAATGGAAGACATTGCGTGATTTTACAGCTTGCATTCCTTGGTCGTGTCGAAGACGATGACATGAGGACCCCCCCCCCCAAACAAAATGAATTATTCACACCTTTAAAAGCACCGACACTTCGTCTGAATGATCCATGCCTTGAGCTAATGTACTCATTACTGCAATCGAAATGGTGTTTTTCTTTCCAGATTAATAACTCGATATTTGTTAAATGGGCACTTAAGCTTTCACCGAAACTCATTCGTTTTACCGATGTTTATCTTGTATATATAATTGAGATCAGGGTTGAAAAACTTATCTAGTAGTCTGTCTCGTTAGCCTGAAATCAAAAAGGCTAAATTTAAGTTACATGAAAGGACTTCACAGATAGTTTCATATTTATAGCTCCTCAAAACTCTGAGACACATCCAGCACCGTCGCCGGCTCGATCCGGGCATACAGTACCTGCTATATGCATGGGGCACACCACAAGAAAAAACCCACAATTGTAGATACTTTTTTCGCTTATGGTTTTTGCTGATGGGGCAGTTGCTCACCCGAGGGGAGGCCCCCCCCCCTTCCCTCCCCCCCCCCTTATAGCGACGGACCTGGACACAACTCCAAACCACATATGATCAAAATCACAAGTTCCGCAAGTATATATCTTTCAGATTTTACCGTCATTATTAGTTAACAGAATCGCCGAATACATTTATATATTACGTCTCAAACAAAGCCGTTTCAGCTCAAATGAAAAAAAATAGTTTGTGCTTTGCTGCATTGCTGTGAAAACCACCAAATTCTTTCTCCCATCACCGCGATCAAAAATTTTGTCTAAAATATTTTAGCGTATATACGCAACGTGTTGTGGGGTGCAAGGCCGTGCAACCCACTACGAAGAGCATCGGCTTGAAAACTGTCCGGCAACCCAAATCGAGTGCCTTGAGGATTTTTTTTCCCAGGTATATAACTGTCACTTTCAAGTACCATTTTTGAAAAGCGGTTTGCTTGTCGCGTAAACGATTAACCATTTATCATGACTTATCTACATGGCCGAGTTTACACAACATTATGCCCGTGGAAGTATCATTTCTGGTTTTGGTCCGGGTTGAGTGCAGTTAAAGGCATGTAATATTTATCCCAAACGTAACCTATACCAAATTATTATCAAAAAGCTTACTTGGATAAAAGATCGTACTGGTACTAAACACCCCGTGAAATTATTCCGTCTGGCTTGCTGTCATTAATTTTAGGAGAAATCAAGAAATATAGGTGATTTCCAACGATCAGTCAATTGACTAATAATTGTTGAAAACAAAGAGTCCTATTGACGAAATCGTGTTTTGTGATCAAATGATATTACGTTTTTTTACTGCTTTCTCGAGAAGTGTATACTCACTGAGCTGAAACTTCAACAGGTAAGGTTTTGAACATTCTTCTTTGGATTTTGAGTGATGTCATTATTAGAAACGCATGGTTTTTTTAGGCTCCGTTGGAAATGATCACCTTTAACATTCGTCGTCGTCACCATCATCATCATTCTCATCATCACCATTTAGTACTCAAGTCGCAATTCACATTTTCAATATTCCCTCCCCACCGACACCACCACTTTTGATTATCACTATCAATAATCATCTCAATATTATCCTCTGAAAATAAATCCCATCCTATTTCCGATTTAGATCAGTTCTGTGAATTGAGGACATGCTAGTCTGCGCTTCAGTCTATAGGGCCTACTTCAATCTTATATAACCGGGAAAAAAGCGATCTAGCTGGGCGCGCTGTTTGATCACGAGCGAAGGATAATTAGAAAGGTAAATTGTGGCTGATGACATTCAGTCGTGATCATTGGGAATTAGGTATGGATGCCCATCGATCTCACCGGGCTAAGTGATTTGCATGATTCGTTAGCGCGTCTGAGAGAGACAAGGGCCGGGCGGCGGTGGAATTTCCGCCGGGTGATGCTAAATATCGCCGGGAATTAAACTGCCACACATCAAGCGTTGTGTGATGGAAAGCTGGGATTTGCAGCTTCAGTGGCGCTCGCACGCAGTAATGAAGTCTTTCTTTGCCAGGCTGCGGCGTGACGTACGGGGTTCTGGGGTGAAATTACTGCCCTGGAAACTGTCCTGAACCAAAATGCAAATAGACTGAAACAAGAAGTAATGGCTAGTTCAAGTTAGGATCACGACTAGCCGGCATTTTACTTGCCCAAATATCTGTTAAAAAAACATAAACCCTAAGAACCATAGCATGGAATAACAATTTTCAATATGTTATTCGTGGCCGTTCTTTTGTGTCCAATGTGAGAAATAAGTCAGCCATAGGAGGCGGAACCGCGGGCTTCCCACCCCCACCCACCTTTGAAAAGGTAGCGATTTTGCTTCCCCCACACTTTTTGGTCAAGCTGTTTAGACCGAACAAGGGCTAAGTTTTCAACTTCTATACATTTGAAGAATATGCCAAGTACGCTTCGTACCCACCAAACAATCACGTGAGCACAATCAATATCATTATCAATGTTTTGGTTTAATGATCGCTTTACTTTAACGGTTTTGTGTAATATTCAACGAAAAGACAAAACATAAAAAATGGCACACCCTATCGACGAATGAGGTCTAGCCCTCTCTCCCCCCCCCCCCCCTCCGGCTTTACGAATTTGCAACAACTTTTAAAACTGTTCCGCCGCCACCGAGATCGACAGTATATGTACGGAAATGGTTTCAGAACGGCCGCTCTCTGTTAGGGTTTTCGACAAATGATTTTATTGAAGTCCCGCCACATTTAGAGTCATCACATAATCTAGAGAACGCATAACAAAAATTTAATCATCCAATTATGATATGTATATAGCGCCCTCATTGGACCATGCACAAATCAAATAAGGTCATGCACTGAGCTATGAGCACAGCATTAACGCTGTGTCGCACAGATTTTATATTAAGCTTGTTTTGTTCAATCAGCACATTTTATTTTGAATCAAAGCAACATACGGCAGTCCTTGACTACTGTAAGAGCAAATCATTCAAGGGGCATTAACAACCCTCAGTCATTTAGGTATGGAAGTTGCGTTGTACAAGGAACATCTCACGACTACTCCGCGCGCGGGGTCGATCAGATATCCGCCTGTCAATCACTTTGCAGCAAACACAAGAAGTTGCGTTTGTTTACTTCTCTCAAGACAAGTCCCCTTTGATAAATTGCCATCACCTTGCTGGCTCATCCGTGGCCTGGACATACCAGGTAAGAGCTTCACAAATCTCGCTGTCGCTCAGCACCACGCGCACTGTTGGTGCCGACTCGTAATTCCCCTCCACTCGTCACCCTCCACCCTCCTCTCCGCAGCATTGTGTGCAATGAAGACGTCATCGTCCAACCTAGCCTAGTGAATACCGTGCTCGTATAGGTTAAAAAGTCAGGGGCACTATAGTAGGTGCACTTAGCAGATGGTCTTAGCGTGACATGTCAAGTCTGGCGACTGCATTCATGGTGCAATAACATTTCTTTCGGTGGAGGAACATTCATGGTTATGCATACATTCCTTGCCGCGCGGAATCACCATTTTGAAACAAAAACGAGGCTATACTTGCATATGGACCTTTGTTTGGTTTTGTAAACATTGTGGAATGGCAATCTCCTTTGAGTAGAGCTCACCGGCCATCGATGACATATTTCCTCAGTTTTAAGTACATGTATCTCAATATGGCATTTAGTGGCGTCTGTTTATTATCCAGTGTTTCGAAAAACTGGATGGTACATTTGGAAACATTGGATATTATTCTTTTGTTTAGCAATCGTGGCCTTCTATAGTTTTCCTACCCTTAGATGGACAGAATTACGACTGTGACATTAGCGAATGAAAGGTCTTTCACAAAGTACTTCACGGCGCAACCAAATTAGATTGCGAAGCTATACGCATCATGGATCCCCGTTCACTTTTGTGTTGAATCGACTTGAAATCGGAGGTGCAAGCTTCGGCCATGTTTAATGCATGGTTCCAATACGTAATAACACATTGACGATTGCAACGAGTCGATCTTTTACTATAGAACAAGGCAAAGAAAAAAGCACTGTCAGTGTTGTTCAATATAGACCATTCCCAGATAGGACGAAACCCATGGCATAAAAAAGACTATCGTTGCTTGCCAATTTCCATATGAATTACTCAAAGGAGATTGCCATTCCAAATTACTCATGCTCCATTGTGATCACGGATATATACGCCGCCTTAATAAGATGAGGTTAATTACTAAGGCGGTTTTAGGTGTGCTACATTTAATCACATTATCCTTCATTAAGGCAGCACCCCTGCGATGCCCCTCTACTCGGCCGTGTCTCGATGCATTAGTCGTGGGTTAAAATACGGCGGGCAAGTTGATTACATTTCCGGTGTTGGCCGCGATCCTCATGAATGTCTAATAACGGTGTACCTTTCTCACTCCATGAATATACGAGTGTTGAATGCGCAGCTTCTTGTTTTTTGGTAATTGATTGAATGCAGGAGCTCGTCTCATTAGAAGACAAGGGTTCTGTTTGTCCCAAAACTGAGAATAATGATGTTCTTAAAAAGGTGAAACTGTCGTTATAGATATTGAAATACCTAGTAGCGTACGAGTGTTCGACTTATGAATTACCTCCTTATGAATTACCTCCAAGCCGTATTAAAAAAAATATGACAGTAAAATAAGGCTGCAATGTGCCTGCATAAATAGTCTGGCGCCATCCCATTTAACAGTTAACAATTAATGAAGTACATTCAGGGAACTCGACAAAAATGGCCAACTCGTGAATAAGGCCCATTTGCGACAATACAATTTTGCTTCTAACTATACGAGTTGTGACATAAGGTAGACATTGAAATGTCTCCCTAATGTTCGGTGTCTCCCTAAGGTATAATTAATGACGACAAAATGTCTCTCACAGGCACCGTTTACAAGTATTCTCTCTTTTTTTGGAGGGGGGGGGGGGGCGAAATTGGCAGTCTGGAAAACATTAATATAATTATTTCTGATCTATAATCAGGGTAGCCCGTGCACATATAATGTGGCCTCCCAAGGGCCCTGAGCATGATTACAAAGAAGATATAGAAATACAACAAAAAGTAGCAATTTCAAAAAGGTCAGATGGCACGCAGAATATTGTGATACGAAATAATTATGATTACGTTTCAAGACGCATACTGTTTGCCGTTAAAATATATAGGCAATTAAATTAGTAATTTAATAATGAAATTATTTATTTTATGGTACCCAAGCAATGTCCCTTCATTACAAAATGATAGCGACATAAAATTAAGCGGCTGGATTATTTTACAACTCTAATACTAATTTGCTTAGACTTTCATGCATTTGGAATTTCATGATTAATTTGGATACTGCTTGTATCTGACAGCCACTGATCCGAAACATGCATTTGAAAGGATTGCTTATATCCGGTTATCCTTCCCGATCCGGCCTTCCGAAATTGTCAATTACGATGCAACTGTCTCTCCGACATGTTTAATTATCTGTGGCGTTCAGACGGGATCGAGATGGGTTGTTTGCAGCACATTACGGCTGTTCAATGATACCGTATGTGTTCTTTTCGTAAGGACGTTGTCAGCTAAAGAATATCAGTTTTGATGTCGTTCTTTAAGTTATGAACATTTTGTATTTTACACCATTTAAACTCAATACTTGTGTACGCGCACTCACGTCGCTTTAGCAGTGGGTGCGAGCCGGATTAAGGATTGCGAAGAAGGGGAGAGAATTACAAAATGCTACATACATAATATTTGATAATTAATACATCAAATCGAATGAGGGCATGCCTCTTAACATTGAGTCAAAACAAACTGTTACGCTTTCTCACGAACAAAATCGCTAATAAAGGGAGGCTATTTTAATTTCAAAAATCACCAGTTGTTCCTTTTCATGATAGGCCTACACGGCTTATCACTGTTTACCCCTCGCTTAGCAGGGAAAACAACGTCACTCACGAAAACACACATTCTAAATGCATGCTGCATGTACGCTTTTGAAGCACAGACGAACTTGTTGACAAAGATGATATTTATTCTTGCAATACATTTTCGAAGCAAATTTTAGCCATACATACTCTCTGATTTCCTTAGAGTGAAAAGTCAATCTGTTCGAATGACGGTTTACTCCAACGGACTGAAAATAGGCACCAGACTTTTTAAAGTGAAATTCACTCAATCGAACAGATACAATTTTCCGACTCGAGTTTTCAACGGATTGATTCTTTCTTTCTTTCCCCAGTGTATTTCAATCTAGAATTAGAGTGATTTTCACTCTTAATCGTCTATTCCCTATAATTTCACTCTTTGTAGTTGGGAATGCAGGCCTACAATCATCTGAATTCTCAAACTGGACCATTATTTAAACCCTTCAAACCACATACGCGTCGAAACCTGCTCATGTAATGTTGCAATATCCCAATGTGCATGGAATGTATTGACCATATTGCGTTGCGTGTCAGGGATACCAATTCGGTCATAAAACATAATTGCTCGTCTCATCAGTTGTGCACGATTAAGACAAGTGACATTCTGAGCTTTTTGACATGTGAATTTCCGTTCTCTTAAACATCTCCGGACCATGTCTTGTCTTTTATGCCTTCGTCTTTGCTTATAGGTTCAGTATGTTAATAATTTCTTTTCAATTAGCAACCACACATATAATTCGAAAAAATAAATACACTCAAGTCAAATGTAAAACCACAGCTCTCCATCACAGCATTCGCTATCAAGGCTGCAAACTCTGGAACGGATTGCCGTCTTTCATTTCTGAAGCAAAGTCTTTAACTGTTTTCAAATCATTGTATAGAAACTACTTGCAAGGAAATTGATTTTGTTTATTTTTTTTATTACTCCTTTACCACTCTCACAGTGTTTACATTGTACATTGTTTTATACATACATCCTTGTCTTTATTAAGTTAATGGAACATCTTAGGTTGGGGTGTGGTAGTTGGGCGTAACGGGAACACTTGGGATTTTCTCTCTTGGGATGGGGTGGGGTAAAAGGGAGGGTAAAAGGGAGTGTTTCATAAGGCCCTGGACTTCTTACATCTTCATCATAAGGCTTTGCTTTCCATGTATCTTTGACTCTTTGTTATTTATCTTTGTCATTTACTTGTATGTTTGTTTAGGAATAAGTTACGTACTTTATTTGTGTTCATTATGAAGTTATGAAATAAAAACTGAAATGAGTTGAGTTGAAATATCAACGCTGCAAATGTGCAATGACATTGACTCTTCACATTCGGTATATTTCATAGCATCGTACACACACTGCAATTCTCACTGATCCTCAGTGAAACACATATTTTAACACTTTCTGACTTTGGCTCATTCGATCGTTACAATAGACACGTCAAGTTAGCAGTCTAACACCAATTTTACTTACTTACCTCTTACAGCCAGGCATGCCAGACGCAGCGGGAGAGACTCATATTTACTCGACATATTGAACTGAATGTTTTCTACATCGTAATTCCAGACGGCGGATTCTTCGGCATGAGCTCATCTGCCGTGAGTGGGCAAACAGCTGGCGGGGCTCTTAGCGCTGAGAAACGGCCAGCAGGTGACACCAAGACACGGTCTTGAGATCGACGGTCGAAAGAAGTTGTGGGACTTTGATGGGGAAACACACACACACACAACTGCCTCATCAGAGTTCCCAAGCAGAGATGCAGCACACTGAACCTGCCAGCGAGGCGCACGCCCAGGACAACAGCTCAACTCCACCGCCCTCTCAACCCCTCCACTCATCAACTATGTCATTATCAATCCCTATACGATGCAGCGACCACGTCATTAGAGCCAGTGCTCAGATATTGGAAGGAGATTTTATTACAAACTCTTGCCACGAAATGCCTAACCACTGCAAGGAGCACCCCAGTGGACAGGTCAGTTGCAAGTTAATCGAGCCGGTGAACATATAGGTAATGAAAGGTCATTATCCAGGAGTGCATGTACAGTGAATTCCCAATTCATTACCGTGAATTCATAATGGCAGTATGATGAGCCCTTCGGGACTGCGGGATTCGACGCCACGCAGCTTTAATTTGCGCACGTATACGTTGACCGTGTGCCACATAAATCCCGTGTGATGCGCAGTTGATATGTTAGTAGCATTCAAAATGCACATATGTAACCGAACACAAATCCGGATTGATTTTTGTCTCGTACGTCCGACGTCTAATCGTTGTGAATCGGATTCCCAGGAGGAACATTACCGGCATGCGTATGAGCTTCTGCAGGTCGATTAATTACTAGTTTAATTGCTGATTGTCATGAAGTTTCAATGGGAATTAATGCGAGCCGAACTTTTGGTGTCGTGTTTATCATCGACTTCATGCAAATGTTTCATTTCCGAATATTCCGTGGATCTCATTGGTCACGTTCTGCCGACTGACGTCACTGCATCGCACATCAGACACTTTACCAATATTATTCCAGCGTCTTGCCTTCTCATGATTCCGAACAAAAACCTGAGCAGCCCCTTGAGCTGTTTGTCAATCGTGTCTATCATGAAACAGCCGTCGCATTCCATATGCAGAACATGATTCCAACCGAGTTAGCAGTACTGGGATCCGTGTGCTCTCAACACATGATGAAAACATCAGTCACTCGACCAAATGACACTCATCAACTTGAAAACACACGTAGGCCTACCCATATACCACCAACAACAAAACACAAAACAAATCTCCTTCCAACAGACGATCGTATACACCCAACGCTGTCGCTCCATCTAAAGCATGTGTGTCTCACCGGAGGATGTTTTTCACTCTTATTGAGCTATCAGGTTCCACTGCTCTGCCATCTTTCTTCATATTGCATCCTTCGAACTCATCCCAGTGCTTGACTCTACCCCTAAGGCCTAGAGAGACACACTTGATGATGCAGAGAGCCACTTTCCCGCTAAAGAGAGAGCGATATTGATTTACGCATCCCACTCTTGTTGCTATTCGGCACTATAGGGCGATATACCATCCGGCCCAGATTTTTTCAATCACCGATCCGACTTTGGTTTTTCTCTTAGCGGGGGTGTCTCTATACTCTCTACTCGGTTGGGGGAGTGAGTGATCTTACCAGCGCAGCGCCTGAGGCTGCTATCCTGGACATCGTGACATCTTCAAGTAACTTTGCATCATCCCTCACTGCATTAATACTTGTAGACATTATTACGAGGCTAATTGCACGTGGTCGGATGAAGCATGAAACAAGAATGGCAGCACAATTATAGTTAAAGTTAAGTAGTCTTTAAACAAGTTAAGATTTTACTCTGCGAGTTGAGCTGAAGTGCAAATTCCAAGTGTCATTTAATCACGGTGCTCCTTAAATTGTCCCGAAAATATGGCAAAGAAGTTCAGATTGTTTTCGTTATCGTTCGTCATTAAATACTACTCAATGCATCACTTCAAGTCCATTGTTAAAGTAATCAACGTAGTATAATGACAAACTGAAAAGCGCCTCTGTATATTTATACTTGTAAGCCAAAGAATAATTCATCAGATTATTACTAACGGTGTGGGCCTAACTTACATTCAAATGTGTTGTCCGTTTTTTTGTTATCACGGCAATTCCATGATTGTGTCTCAGCACTGTTTTTGTCGGTGTTGCCATTTTTTTCTACAGGTCGGGGAAGGCACGTCTCAAGCATCAACGGCACTAGAAAACAAACTCGATACTCGATCGGAGGGGGTGGACATCATTTTGATGCTTGATGGGCACCAGTGGCGTAGCCAGAATTATTTTTATCAGTTGGGGGGGGGGGGGGGGGCCGCCAAGGGGGCACCAACATGTTAGGGAAGCACCAAGGGTGGACCCACAACAAAATTTCCCCCCAATTTCCAGGGCACCGACTGGCCAGGCACTGTGCTACAAAAGCGGGGGCAGGGGTGGGGCCTCTTTTGACGCTAGAGGGCGCTCTTTTTCCTCACAAACTTTTTTTAGTCACATTTTATAAAGCCGTAGGTCTCAGGGAATTAAGGGGATTAGAATCGAGTACTAACTAGTCATTACGAAGTCTACTAACTTCTGTTTAATTGCTCATAAGCTCACTGAAAAGATACTTAAAAAAAGGACCTTCCTTGACAGGCGGCAAATTTCGGCTTATTGGGGGCGGGGGGGGGGGGGGGGGGGAGAAGGGGCACCGGAGGTGGAGGCACGCTGACAGAAAGAAACTGTTATACACGCATGTAGCCGTATTTAGGCGTCTTTCCTGTTCGGTCGAAGTAAATTACCTGTATAATATCGGTTGCAATAATATACATTTCTTTTATTCCTTTCCCCCTTTTTTGGCATTTCCTGAGGCAATATACCCCTGCCCGCCCCAACCTCTCCTCCCATGGCTATAGTCTATTCCCTTAATTATTCCGCTGTCCGTTGTGTAACTTTATAATGTCCTTGCTTATGTTGAGCAATTTTCATCGCAGCAGAATTCCTTCAGTTCCCGCGCGCATATAAAAAAAATATATTGAAAATTTATGACTACTTCGGGGCTGTATGTCCGTGCGTAGCATTCCACAATACTGCCCGTATATAATGAGCAGGCCATTGAACTTTACTCAACACCATAATAATGATGGCATTCCTCAAATGTTCGTGCGTCAAACAGTTTTATATTCAGCCGCTTAAAATGCGGGCGTAACTATCAGTGACCTTCGCCTGCCGTGAGTCTAGCACATGTCTAGCACATATTATTTTCTTTCACGCAAACTTTTAAGATGAAGTATCATTCTAGCTACAATCCCGGCCAAAATGGTTGGGACACTTGGAAATAACCTTAGCCTCCCACGGTCACCCCCCCCCCCTGCTCTCCCGGTCAATGGTGTTCTGTTCAGCGGATGGAGCACACACCGCGCAATGAGAGACAGCATTGACCGGGGGCCGGGGGGTTGGGGGCCCAGCGAGATTTGGCCAGGATTGTAGAAGCAAATTGAGAGTAAGCCTGTCCTCGCTTCGTAATAAAAACCAACCCCTGAAACATGTATAAATTAGATTTTTATTTAAAAATGTGGTTAAGATTTATGGGATCATGAGCTGCAAAAACGAAATCAATATCTGCGATGAAATACGCTGAAACGCATCTGTTGGTTGGCGTCTGTTGGTCGTGTCCTCTTGTCGACAGAAGATGGCGCTCTTCAAAGTTGTGGCTTTTGAAGTGAGAGGCCTGAAATTAATGTTTAATTCGAGATTCCACCCCAACCACATTCCTAACACTTCTTTTTAACCCCTTCGATATGCAATAATCGCAGCGACCTTCCATATTTCATGGCCTAAATCTTCTCTACTTCTCTATATATTAGTTTTGGGAACCAGATCGGAACATCTTCACATTAAACATTCATATTAATACACGTACCATTACCCAAATCGTATCATATGACCGAACCATTACTTCTCCGAGTCGTGATGTTGTTCCGAGTCACTGATTTTCCTGCCTTTGATTGTTATTCCACACACAGTGACATTTAACGTCTGTCATTAATGTCCATGCAGGGTATCCACGCGCTGACTATATCCTCGAGGGTAAACATCCTCGACAGTAAGTTAACATGAACATAAATCATTGACTAGAGTGATGAAACAGTTTGATTTATTATTCAAATAGTTGTTTGTGTACCTGCAAGATTTTCATTTCATCATTTTCTTCATTCACAAATAGTACTGCCTATACAGTTGTAGATCCAAGACGTTTTAAAGGGAGTTGCTGGTGAGATGTTGGAGTTCAGGATTTGCAAATAAAAGTTACAACACCGAGGCCTATACAGAGTAAACCAAAAGCCCCTTTAAGCAATTAAACGAGATTTGCAATATTGTATGACGTTATTTCAGGTTGGAAATTTTGGATTTTGTTTCCTCAGCGTACTCTTAGACTTAAAACATATTCTTAGACTAATAATTAGTTATTTTCTCTATAGGAAATACAATTTCCTCAAGAATTAAGCAGAGGGCGCTGTCCAGGGTCAATTAACATGCGCTGTTGCATCGTGTAACCTCAGATATCAAGTTGTGCGTCAACCGAACGCGATGAGCAGAAAGTCTGCATGGGCTCAACCTCGTCCCCAGTGCTTACTTTAATTTCAACCTCGTTTCCTATAGTAAGCCCTGGATAGGAAACTTTCTTCCTGTATCCCGATTCGATACCGCAATTAGCTAGAAATGATTTATATCGTGTACTTGGTGTTGTTATTCACAACGCGCAGTACGTGTTTTCGCGATCATTCGTCCACGCCTTTTCGAAAATATCCATTTCCTTTCCCATTTGTTAATATTAATATGAAATGTGATACTGCATGTTGTCTTGCTGAGATCGTAACAGTTTAGTTAAAATATAATCGTGTTTTCGTAACTCACGCCATGCTTGCGCTGCGACGAATTGATTCTATTTTTACCCCAGACGCCGCATACAAACAGAAACGCAAATTTAACGCACAGGCAGGCACCAGACTATTCCTCATTTGCATACGTGTTCAAAATCTTGCGCATGCAAATGATCCAATACCAGGATGAGAGAGCAGGTATAGTGGTGGGCGCGTACTGCTCGACACCCTGCGGACGAGGTTGGCATGGGCTATGTTAGCGTATTTTACGGCCAGGTTGGTGAAGAATTTGGCTTGTGCGCATGTGTAATGCCTTAATTGGGGATTGGAAATTAAGATCTGTAAAACAGAAGTTCAATTTTATATTGCACACTGATTTTAACTCAGCTGTATATAGGCATATGACCCCCCCCCCCCGCCACGCGTGACAGGTGACTGATAATTGCCCATATTCGGCAATGAATACACCACCACCATTTAACATGGTGATGATTTCATTATGTTATTCCTGTTTTACGAGCTCGGAATGGATTAGTTATAGTGCAAATGCAATGTCGTAATGGCACAAGCAGAAAGTGCGCAGTGCATAACGCCAGCATAATTACAAGTTCGGGAGCCTATTTCCAGATCCAACAACTGCGTTGGTATCCCTGCCACTGAATGCAGAATCGTGTTTTCATGGCCATTTCATGACCACTCGGCAACCCGGATCTCCTCGGCCGGGCGGTCTGCGTAATGGCGTTTATGGTTTGTGAGAATTCCAATTTTTTTTTTTCGACAACATTGAGCGATGCAGTGCAGAAGTTCTCTTGGCATTAATTCCACATGACAGATGGTGGACTAGACACGATAATTAAAACATGTGCATTATTCATTTTTTTAGACATGCAGCTTTTATCCAATAAGCCAATTAAGTTGCACATGTACTGATGTGCAGATCGAGATTTTCAACACGGTAAATGAATATCAGCTACAATGTACATTGCCCGTTGGGGTAATGATGCCTAATCAATTATCTGAAAATTTCAATGAAAACAAAAACATTCTTGCATGATTGGAACACACACAATCTTGTAAGAAAATGGTGTATAGTTGGAAGTCTGCAGATTACTTTTATCTTCCTTCAAAACGGGTTGGACCTATTTGTCTTCAATTGTAAACGTGGAAACGAAAAACGTCTACATCTTGTTGTGCGCCATCGTAGTTGGAATACCGAAATTGGAAATGAACGATGTAACCAAAACTGATGCATCTCAAATTTATTTATCGGTAGGACTTTTACCTGTGCAATATTATTTATTACAATGCTTACCACCAACGTCATCTGTTGAAACTATACAAGGCCGCTTAATTATCAGTTGATATTAAACATTTTATTGCCTCCAGTATATACATTTGCAATAGGCAATCTTTTCGGCGGGCCTCCATTGGTCGATAGATAGACTCACGCGAAGTCGCGCCGAGTCACGCTATATAATGAATATGCTAATAACGCGCTACGTCACCGTTGCGGCAAAATCATTTCGGCGAAATCGGCCGTGGTAATGTACGGGAAGACCAGTGTTATTTTGCTCGACAAAAACCCGAGTCGAAATGTACCTTGGTGATATTAGAAAGTGTAACACAAGCGTTAGCAACAACAGATGAAGCTGAAATTCGGAGTATACTTAGATGATATTAGTGTTCAAGGGCGGATCCAGGGGGGGGGGGGCCAAAGGGGGCCATGGCCCCCCAAAAACGAAACTATTTTTTTATTTTTTTTTATGTGACATCGCAATAAAGGCAGGCAATGAGTACACCATCTTTTCCTCAAAAAAACATTGGTTAAAGTGGTCAGAAATTGCCTCAGATCGCACCACAGAGCATCTAGAATCCAAAAAAAAATCGGGGCCCTTAAGCGGGCCCCGAACCCCACGCCGTAATTTTTTTGACCCACTTTTTTGGGGGGACCAAAATTTGTTGGCCCCCCAAAAAACTGTGTTCTGGATCCGCCCTTGTTAGTGTTCGACTACTCGTGAAATAAAAACTTGTAAGGATTCCTAGAAATTGAGATAAAAAATAAATTTTGTGACCTTTTCGAACGATTTTTCGAAAACTTTTAAGTAAGCTTTAACAATGACCTGTGTTGACGTTTCTGCATCAACAACGGCGATTTTTTTTCACTGACATTAAGTTAAGGATTTTTTCTACTATTATAATTTAACATTTAACGGGGAAGTGGGTGAAATAATGTAGTACCACCCATGCGTTGCGTGCAAATCTCTTTAGGATTTTGTCTAGATCAAGTTGGGGCTTACATACACGTTACTTTGTCTGCAGTGTAGAATCAGGAGAACATCAAACAAGGAAAGAATCGAAATGACAGTCACCGTTTAATACAGAAAAATGAGTGGTGTCACACATGCATCTGGTACAACATCACGAGAAATTTATAAATCAAGGAGTTACTTCATCTTTGGATGCATAAGTAACTTACAAGTGTCATGTCATGTGTTTGATTCGGTATTTTCATGAAGCAAGCATAATTCTTCAAGCAAGATTACTGTTATATGAGAATGCAAAGTCAGCAACAGAGTGATAATGTACCGTTTGGTGACCATAGCCCATAACCATGACGGTACCTCCATAACGTAACAGCGGTGGGCCGTTATAAAAACACTCCCACATTGAGGAGTCGCATGTTTCAAGATCTGTTACACGGTACCCTCTGGAGACATGTGCATATTATGGAACAAAATATTGTATACGTCTCCACAGGGCAATTTCTATAGGTGAATACGTCTTCACAAGGTTATCACGAAATAGATATATGGATTTTACTCAAAAACTAGGAATTACCAACGTGTGTACGTGTGTTGATCCGTCGCAAATTGAAGCATTATAAGGGATATTAAGTCCAAATTTCAGCCCAGGAAATTCATTCTGGTTAAAATAGGAGCATTTTGAACGTACACTTTCAAACTTGAAAAACTTTAGTATATACACGAGAACAAAGAAAGACTCCACAAAGATACAAATTTCAGTATGTGTGTTCATCACGTGTGTGTGTGTTAACTCAGTCAAATTCCTCCTTCTGTTACCGCTTCCAGCAGGCGAGAGAATGCGAGATGCAAAAGGTCTTTTAATGTACCGCCAAGGCGATCGGACGCTGTGCGTGCAATGAAGTGAAGCGCGAAGATTTCGTTTATGTGCATACCAAATAATCATTAATTCGCGCGCATCTGCGTTGCAGCTCTACCAGACATTATTTATAGCCGTGCGGCAGCTGGATTTATGAACACCACAAAACGTTTCATTGGAATATCGTGTATACTTTAACTAAAATTGTGGACCTTAGAAACATAAACAGAGTGCAAGACTTTGAAGTGTCATTGATTTTTACTCTTCTTGATGCTTTAACTAAAGACCAAGCGGCAGGTACTTCAGAAAAGGAACACAACGCGGTGGTCATACTGTTTCCCATGAAAAGGAATAAATGAATTATTGGTCCGAACTGATCTGCGATTGGTCCAGATGCACGTGGCTCTTGTCAACAGTGTAGACATGGGTTTGGTTGAACCATTATCCAAACACTTTTCGTTATCAAAATATATAAATGAAAAATAGAACAAATAATTGGCTCAGGAACAATTTATTGAAGTTGTTACATTTAGGGCAAGCCTCCCCTCCAAAACAAAATAGTAGATATACAGTAAACATACAGCGAAATTTCAATACAGTTGGTGCCCCCCCCCCCAAAAGAAGACCTATCCGCATTTCGATAATTTAAAATTGTGTATGAACCTCGTCATTGTTTACTTCTACTTCTAATATCGTATAAACTCCATCCATATTTTGGTAATAAAGGGTACAATGGACTATTGTACATGGTAGACGAAACACAAACAATCAATTCGATTCTGCATGAGTAAATAACATAATGTGTATACTTACAAAACAGTGTCTTGACAAAAAGCCCATTTTCCATGTTCAGTCACTGTTTCAGTAGCAGAGAGGTATTTTGGGACATTACCATTATATCAAGTAATTAACGTAAATGCTGGCTGCAAGCATTTTCAAGTGTAGGTTGTTAAACGGCACGAGGTTATGATTACGATGAATAATTAACGCAACATCCGGTGCTTTTTACAATCTGTTTCAGATGTATTAGCTTGTCATTGAACGGATTACGGCGCACACGCAATTTTATGCAGATTTTTTTCCCCCAGAGCCATTAAAATCTATTTCCTCAGTCACAGTTCTATACGTGGGGCCCTCTCGTCCCATCATTTCATCGCAATTAAACGAAATTATCAAGTTTTCAAAATTTTCTTAAAATCAGGTTGTCAAAAATTGATGAGATAAAAAACAGCTCACAATTAGTGTCTATAGAACCACAGCTCATGAAAAAGCTTTCCGTTTAAACATAATGACAAACAGAAATATAGAAATACTGACATTTAATTTGGCTCACCCAGTACTGCTAATTTCACATGCGATCGCCCACAACAAAAGCCAATTACAGATGAGGATTTAGTTCTCCTTCAATTTTCGAAGAACACATTGTTAATCGAATCGGCCGATTTTAAAGGGTTGTTCATCACAAAAGTTGGCAAGCATGAATGTTTATTGCTACGAACAGTTATCGCCTCAGAAACACGATTGTTTCAACATATGTAACATGGTAGCTGTATAGAACCGTGTTCTTACAGGGCAATTACATTTTTTAGAATTTTGCAATTAAGGCGACTACAGCAACCGTGATATAAACAGTTGCCGCCAATACTTTGCAGTCAGAGCGTCACTGTCCTCAGCCTGTCACAAACCATGGCTTTGGTTTTTAGCTTTGCCTCGCCTCCATCCCCGGTACGGTCCATGGGCTCGGCAGGAACAGTTACGCAAGATGGCTGATGACATGCGCAAAGTCGAATTCCAAATATCAGACCGCGGTTTGGGAAATGGTAGCTTGATTTCGCGCACGCTAAGGAATACACATGCGTGCTACAGGGTGAGTAAAAAAAACCCCGAAACCTAAATGTCGGGACCATTTTTTTTAGTGAAGTTCTGCATGTAGCACTTTCGAAATCTAGGATATGAAAGCCAATTCATAAGCTTTCTTTTAGTACAAGAATCATTCAAATCACTTGTGTACTTTTCAAGTTACGGAATTTTGAACACAAACACCGTTTTAACGTTCTGTCCACAGATCACAAAAAAGGTAAATGTTCTTTCAGCAAAACGAAAACAATTCACATAAGGATGTATGTGCATTGTTTTCGTTTTGCTGAAAGAAATACCTTTTTATGATCCGTGGACAGAAGTTTAAAACGGTGTGTGCGTTTTAAATTCCGTAACTTGAAAAGTACATGAGTGATTCGAATGATTCTTGCACTAAAAGAAAGCTTATATAGGAATTCGGCTTTGTATCCTAGATTTTGAAAGTGACCTACAGAACTTCACTAAAAAAATGGTTCCGACATTTGGGTTTCGAGGTTTTTTTAATCACCCTGTATACTATGGCACTGTGCAAGACTTCAACGTTCTAAAGAAGAAATCTCCCCCAAAAAACTGTACCGCACTGTCGATGCGACAAAAACAGCAGACTAAAAATAATCAATGCAAGTACCATTTCTTCTGCGAAGTTTGAACCGGAAAGTGATTATTTAGCATTAAAGTAACATGCATTTCAGTTTAGACTATTAGACTTATTAACAGTAGATAACCAATTTGTAACATTTTGTTTGATTTACTCCTGGTTTAGACCAATCGGGACATGGAGTAGCTGTACATTTAAGGTGGCCCCAGCAATGACGGAAACATTACGCCAGCTATGGACAAAACCTCTTAACGATGGCTTGCACATTGCTCCCGCCAGTACTTTCAAGGGACCATCGTTGTTACCTGTCCGTACGGCCGGGACAGGTAACGGCATTAATCTAAGCTCAAGAGGATTCATATATTTGCCGGCCACGGAGGATGCTTTCACATTTGTATGAGAACACATGAGCTGGCAAGCAAAGTGCCGACGTGACGTGCATGCAGTCTACATCGTATACGCGACAAGTTTTTAATTAATTTGACCCCATACCGAAGGGGTCATCTGCAGGATGCCTCCAACACGCTGGTGTATCTCTAACGATACGTATCCCCAATGAAATCCAAGCATTGATGCAGGCAGTGTTCAGACTAGTCCTTGACTTTCAAGTGGAAAATGCCAATTAAAACCAACCAGTATTTTTGTGTTTCGATTGAAATGATAAAGTTTGCGGATTGGCTTCATCGCTCTATAACAACCAAGCGTCGTGCCTGTCAGGTGATGATGTTTGTGAAGACGATATTTCCAGAGCAGTTGTTTTGATATTGTACTCTGCTAGTACATGTGCATCCACTTTATATGAAAACGGAATCAAGACACGTCTAGTTTCTAGAATCTATATTCGATTCAACTTTTGGTCAATTATCATTCTATTGGTCGAAGGTCGCGCGAGCAATAATATACTTCACAACAACCACCATCACAAAATACGAAATAACCGTTGGACATTTACTGTAAATCTCTCCAGAATATTTATGACCACAATTTCCACGAATGCAATCCAATGCAAATCCGCGAGTGCAAGCCACGATGGACCATGATCCCTACTAAGCAAATGACATGTAAAGTTGATCCTGTTGAAAAAAATATTATGAATACATTAAGCCTAAATAAATCAGAGATGCTTTGATTTTAAATACCGTTGGAGGCAGCGTCGTGTGCCACGTGGCACTCAAAGGTAAAAACAGTGCCGTGTATTTATTACAATTCTGCCGCCCATTTAATAACACATTAACTTCTCAGTGCAAAAAAAAACATTAGTCAGATATGACTTGAAACCAGTTAAATTTGACTAGCCATTCAGGGTCAGCTGGGTGCAACTGAAAATCAGTCAATCAGACTAGATTTTTCCAGTCAGTATTGAAAAATAGTTAGGCCTATGCAAATAAAAAAAAATTGGAGTCAAATCCAACTACTTTTCTATAGTCATATTATGAAACTTTGCATGTTTAACTAAATTCCTAGTCAATTTTCAATAACTATAGGAAAATCAGTCAATATTTTGACTGAGGTGTTTTTAGAGTGTACTATACCGAAGCTTCTCTCCAGCCTATCAGTACAAAGGGTCCATGCTACACTGTCCACCCCCCCCCCCCCCCATCCCCGGCCCCACAAAAAGAAGAAGACAATTTGACCTGAATTACAGCACGAAACAGTTTCGTTCACATAATACACTATTAAAACACCTAGTCAGATTTGACTGGCAAAAAATGACCGTCATTCACCCATAGGACTGCAGCTACGTTAGGCTGCAAGTTCTCTAGTCAAATTTGACTTGACTGCTTTGGGGTGCAGTTTCCATGGGTTAATGTTTATCCTCACGGTGACTACATTAAGAGTAACTCGGCTCTTGTGTAACCCTACAACTTTCACACCAGATTCCGCGGACAAGATCATGCATTTTGCTTACACACAACTCCCACGGTGCTTCAAGTTCCTGTCCTCCGAATTCCGCCATAACGGAGCCCCGGCTCAGCTAGCGATTAATTTACATTCCTCCAGCCACACTCGAGCCACCATAAAAACAACAAACAGGAATATTCTGCAAATATTTTGCCGAGGTCACCCTGGAGCCTAGCAGCTCAAAACGGTCATAATATTTTATTCTGTTAGTAATGTTTATTAATCGGCGGCTTTTAAAATTGAGCTTAATTGTTGCGCGATTGGAAGGATTGTTTTTTTTCTGCGTTTTGATTCCGTTTAATTTCGACTTCTTAGCGGAAGGTCAATCTGACTGAGGTCCAGAAATGTTTGTGTTATTCAGGAATTCTTGCAGGCGTCCAGACTCATAATTATGTGTGTAAATAATGGCGGCTATACTGTTTCAAACCCTCACCGAAAAAAGTATATGTCAGATCCAGCTGTTATGGTTAATCAAGTCTATTTTCTTTAGTGTGAAACACACAACCAGCTCTCGCAAACAGTTTTGAAAATGGTAGCATATTAATGATACGTAGTCTGAACAGTAAGGAACCGTAGAACATATACATTTACATTAATAATGTTTCAGAACTAGCAGCAATCTAGTCCATGATCTTGCAATTGTTCCTCGTATCGGTTGACAATTATTTGCTGGAAGATTAAAGATAAACAGCTGAATATTTAGGTTTTTTTTTGATATACTGATACGTACCACAACTTGTAGTCCAGTTTGGCTGTGTAGGCCAAGTCTATGATGGATTTTTTTTCTGAGTCAGGCAGATGCAAATTTGAATACTGAGCGGAATTATTAAACATTCACCACAATGGCCACTCATCAGAGAGTTTTCGACTTGTGACTTAAACCTAGTGATGTTCTGCGTCTACACGATTCGAAAATCCCTTTCTGTTCAAAGTCATTTTATTAATAAATTACCTTGAAATTAAATACAAAATAGGTAAAATAATTTCCTTCTGAAAACCTGATCTACTTACCAATTACAAGTCTGATGGCGGAATGACAGTATCTCGGACCTTGTCGTGCGAGTAGACCACACATCCACGAAGATACAGCCGGTCGAGAGCCACTGACAACGGTGCACCGCGGCGAGTCAGTCATTGCGACGATGAACCCACGGGCGAGATTGCAAGATCGCTCAGTGAGGGGACATCAGGAGGACCAACAGTATAAATCCTGCGTTTAATTCCGCTCGGCGATCCATATCCGTCGCTTATGACCGAATCCTTCCGCACGACTTGTGTATATAAATGCGTCAGGCGGATTACAACAAGCCAACGTGTTCCCGTTTCGTGATCGAGACAAACCGGTGAGTGTCCCGTTGATGGTGCGATGCTATTAGGAGTGGAGAACTTGAGATAGCAAAGATGATTCGATCTGTAGGGAATCAGCGAGACAGTGAGAGTCCGTCTGACGATGAAGCGTGCATTCCTCACTCATCAACAGATCATCAGTGTACATTAAACATATAAGCTTCATTGAGCGACCGCAGGAGTTGACTTGCTGGGGCATGAATACCACTCACCCAATTAAATGAATAGTTTAGTCGCCGGGTTCGCATCAATCCATCTAAGAGAGAGGGGGTCCCACATCCGAAAGCAAGAAGTGCGGTCGGGGATGTTTCATTCTACAATCTCTTCATGATCGACGGCCATTGGCTTTTGCTTAATTGGGCCGACGGTTCCACGAGCAGGACTCGGATTCTGATCGCGTAGTAGTCCCGCGTATATATCACTCACCGTCCGCTGACTTATCTTGATTAAACTCGGAGTCCTGAGTTATTCTTGTTACCTTCGCTAGGGAGTAGCAGATGCTTAAATCACGGGAAGTCCATGCTTTAGTGGCGTTCCTGAGTGGACTGAAAGTAAGCCGTCACACAGCGGCATGTTTGACATTTTTAACTCTGCCAGGTTTTTTTGGAGTCAGGCAAAATGTTAGCACGCGTGTAGTTTGTATCACAGCTGTTGCTGATGTGAGCACGTCCTTGTTAATAATTATCCTCGGAGAGAAGCTGTCAAGTGTGGAAAATTATAATTAACGTAGATCCCTGGGATCGCTGACCCTTCGCTCATGACAGTTTTGGTATTATGTTGTTCATATTCACTGTCCATGACAGTAAAGCGTCTACTCTGTCCATCACATATACAAAGATGAACACTCACGTGTGCCGCGGGTCACAAGGTCTCTGAATGCCCAAGTTGTGCACAGTGGAGTTATCGCAAGTATCCCAACGCTGACAAAAGCAAAACAATAATTATCTAGAAAGAAAATTCAGTGTTTTCTGACAAAATGAACATACCGGTGGTGAGCAGGGCCGGGAGGGATTTTATAGGACGCTAATGCAGAAGAAATGTACTGGTACTTTTGCTCTTCAAATCCGTCACGGGCTATATGCATATCATTAGGTGAGAAATAGGGTTTACGGGTAAATATTATCACAGCACACATCACCAACAAGTTGAAATATTCATGCTGGAGTGCATAATATGCTACCATCCCAACTCTGCAGTAGCGGGAGTCTGCCTGCTGCTACACTAAGTGTCGCATCCCATCAAATTGTTCTCCTTACAGACCCCAACAGTTGACGTCTCTCTGCAGTCTTACGGTGCCGCTTTCTGCTGCAGCTATAGGTACATCGCGTGCTTTAATCACCAGAGGACCTGCCAGTTATGTGCACTCGTCATCGGTGGCATTCCTTTTTATCTTCGCCATCCCGCCTCCAGACAGCGCCGCGTGTACCATTTAACTTGTTGAGGAGAGTGTATCTTGTCCGTCCCATCCTCTTACGATTTCAATTTACTTCGGAAGCAGATCTTCTGTATAGGGAAGGATACTCGCAGGGTACTGCATATCCGGTCGGGTTTATACCAATGACTGCGCCTGTCTTGACTACAAGAAGAAAAATCGATTACCGGTGTAACTAATCCCATGACCGACAGTAAGGATCCATTAGTCAGAGAGTTGCTATCCGGTGAAAAAGTACACACTCCACATGGAAATACATACACAGGGTGTTAGATGCCTAAAGGGGACCAAGGGGCAATCATTTGTTCTCGGAGAAGCTTCTCTCAGGCGTCGGCTGAGCACACGAAAGCAATTCTTTGCATCTTCTGTTCTTCAAGTGCTCTCTCGATCGACGGCAGAGCTAGGAATATGACGCTCTCGCAAAACATAGGCCTACTTGAGATTGTTGTACTTTGCAAGGAAAGAGGGAATGGAGTCAAACATCACTCTCTGTCATCGCGAGACTGAGTGATGGAATACTAACTTAAAAAGGGCCCAATTAAATGACTGTTAGCTGATCGCTTGAAGTGATCGGGAGCCGTGAAGAGCACGCGCTTAGGGCAGTTCCGAATCGGGCGTTGTCAATAGCTTCGACTGTAGAGTTTAAACCGATGTGACTTTCAGCATGGAGTTATAAAAAGAACTGGAAAAAAAACTGATTTGGAACGGAGCATAATTTTTTAGTAGGCCTATAATATCTCGGTTATCTACTTTTGCTGTAGGGTTGCATCCAATCCAATGAACTGCCATAAGAATTACATGTAGTCAAGAATAACTCGAAAGATAATTTACAAAATTCCAAACCATTTTGGAGAAAGAAAAAATTCTGTCAAAATAGCTAACAGCCTCACCGAGGGTGATTAAGTTGTGTTAATTTGATGAGATCTCACATCTGTCTTTCATAGCAGAGATATGTATGGCCCTGAATCATATAGCGATGACAAATATATTTCACATCCAAACAATGTGGTTTGCTAAACAGGCCGTAAATCGACTTTACTAAGCGCCCGTTCTAATTAACAGTAACGATCGGTGACACGTGGCACACAATTTGATTGGGAGATACTAAATCTGGAATTCATTGTCGGCAAGGTCTGTGACATCGATACCTATACGCGAAGACCCTACAGGCGTGCTATGTAATAGCCCAGTACTCATCATCATTAGTGGTGTATAGGCCATAGGCCTACAATCCAATTAAATCTCTGTGTCTATACACGCTAACTCGCCCGGTCAGTGCAAAGTCACGCAGACGGTACGGGGGTGTTCGTAACACGTGAGTTAAAAAACCAATGACGCAGTGGTACCACATTGAGCTTAAACAGAGGGCTTTTGGTGTGTTCCTTTCCCTGTAGCCAATTATAACAATGTCCAAAATCTCTCTTATTAGTGTTGGACCCGGGTGCAACACGGAGTTTGGGAACCCCTTTCACACCAGACTCCGACGCGGTTTATAACGGGTCCTGCGCTCTACACGCAGGTAGAATCCAACTCTTATCACGACCAGGGTTGAGAGGAGGTATACGAAGTCCCAATCTACATTCGGCCCGTGTGCGGCTGGCGTGAGCCTGTGAACAGTATGTATTTCGCGTCTACATTTATTGCTTAGGCCCATCTGGCCATAACCGTTTAAACATCAAATCGGTCATGACTGTCAAGCTCAAACATGCCAAATATTTTTGTTCAGACCTATCCCGTTAATCAATGATTTCCCGCGTGCCATTAAATCACAATGCATGGACATTTTTTCTCCAACTTTCATCTCCCGGGATTCATATCACAAAATGTGAACGTTTTGCTATACGCTCCTTGTAAAAAGTTGAGTAGGCCTACATGTATCTAAAACTCGTACTTCTTCCACGTCTGTTCTCGTATTAAAGCACCAATTATATTCTCACTGTAAACAGCGCCATTGTCAGTAAACAACTTATCAATAAATAAGGGGCTAGTCAACTTGGTTCTTCGTAATCTTTTCAATGTGACAGAAAAGTGTTTCACTGACACAACCTGTGTTTGTATTGAGGACTGACACAAACACGCACAATGACAAAAGCGAAGTTGGACCTATTGTCAAAATGTCTGCGCCCCAACTGGCAAGAAATCAATACCTGCCACCAATCTGAGTCTGTATCTGCACAGTCCTTTTCCGGGTCAAAAACAACACTTTTCTGGATCAAAATGATATAGCAAAATGTCTCTTTTTGACCCGGAAAAGTGTCATTTTGACCACAAAAGGGTCACTTTGTCCCGGAAAAGGACTGTGCAGATATAGACTCAGATTCGTTTTATATTGTATCCAGTAACTCCGCAGAAAATTCAAAAATTATATCTTCATATTCGAATTGTACTGCTAATTATCGACTAGTCCGACAGTTCATGTTAAAGGTATCACGGTGCGTGGACGTTGCCTGCTGTAAATCCCTGAAAACATGGTCCAGGAGCGAAATATCACAACTACATTCAGATCTGGAGGGTTTCAGGCCATTAAATATATTCCCATGGGCACCAATGATAAATGTCTCCAGTTCAAAAACAAATAATAAATGGGGAAAAATACTCAAAATTGTCACAGGTGATCAAAACACACATCAAAATGATTTAACCTCTTTCACCCTCGGTTCAATATTGTTTGGGGGTTATTAATCTACAACTTTTGTGTGATTTTCCCCTCTTAAGATCACCCCTAAAAGCAATCCTGAGGATGATCGCCATTTTGAATTTGAACAATGATCCCTCAAAGAGCGGTGTAGCGTGAATTTAGGACTCGATGAAATACGGACTTATTGGTAGTATTGCGCATGCCCAAGTGAAGATTAGGAGAGTGACCGGTCACTCAGGGTTTTAACCAATAATAGGATAAAGGAGTCCGATTTTCGTATAGGAGTCCGATTTTCGTATGACACCAATTTAGAGGTGACTTCGTTTCTACCAACCCTCAAGTACAGGGGCGGCGAAACTTTCTTTGAAGTGCAAAATTGACATGATAGAAATCGTGATTTTGCCGGTGGAGACTATTTTCTGGTCTGCACGCGGGAGGATGGTCGGTCACCCCTTCCCACTCTTTTGGCCTAGCATCATAAACAGCGCCACCTTGTGTCAAATAGTGCCCGGCGCCTGGAGTTTTGATTCTCCTTTGTCTGAAAAATTCGTGATTTTCACATCATCCCCGAACACCAATTCGATCGTCAAAGCAATGTACGTTTTTGTCTCCTTCCCTCATTAATCACAGTCATGTTCAATATCAAGGCCTTTGCAGTGGAGGAACATTAATAAACAAACATTGAATTTCTCCTTGGCAGACATTTTGACGCCATTTATGTGCACATACTATTTCCAATTCCCCGTCTACTTTTGTGTTCCACGCAAAAACCAATTTCTCATTGTACCGTTAATGAGTCAGCAAGGTTTGCAGGTAGGAACATGGTGCCACGAGGCAGACGCCTATAAGTAGGTTATCAAAATGATAAAATAACGTGAAAATGATGACGAACTATTATTTTGTCAGTGTAAACTTATCAGGAGTCCAGTCATGGACGAAACGAGTTCACGGCGTTTTTAAGACTTTCAAGGCAACAGTCGCCGAGGCGAATGAGTGACTGCAGGGGTTAGTATTTTTTCATGTTGAGGTTGAAATGACAGATGTCACTCGTGTACACCGTCGTTTCCAGGGTCTCTGGTGAGCGGTTATCCCATTTTAAAAAATCTTGTAACTGAAGGAAATTCAAGGAAGTGTGGGTGGCTTATACCGCCATGACCAATGCAAGCACATTTCGCGCATACGGGGAAGTGTTGACAACAGCAGTCACAGTGTGGTCGTTGCGGGCACTAAAAAAAAAAAGTGGGGAAAAAAATAAAAAACAAAGAAAATACAAAGGAAACACAAAGGAAGACTACAAAGAGGTCGTAGTCAATGTTCTGAATTCAGTGCATATACTAGAAACTGCCAGACAGGGGCCTAAAAATGCGGTTATAAGTTTGAACAAAGTGTAAAAATGGTGTCCATCTCTTTTAATTGTATTTTTTGCTTCCGGTGAGTGCTTCGCTCTTCTTTAGAAAAAAATCCTGGCGATGCCCAGGGTCACCAGTTAAGCCGTATCTGAATACAATGAGACACAACAGTAAATCGAAGACACCAACGCCCTTGGATAGGACGCGGGCCGGGCGAGTACAAGCGAAATGGCTGACGCCCCCAATCCGATGCTACAACACCGCGTCACTGACTGTTCTCCAGTTCATATCAGCACAGGTGCAACGCAATCGAGGTCCATTGCGAACTCATCCCATACTCGACTTCGATGTTTTCTTCATTGTTTCATGAAATTAATACCAGTTCCACAAAACATTTTTTTTAATAGCCCGTAACTTGCCCTCCATCGTCTTTACCAATTACATACGTGTACCACCATGTGCCATTCACTCAGAGCGTGAGAATATTTTACCAAAGACAAAATGACATTGAAATACCACAGAGTGTCAGATACGCAGATTGGGCCTAAGCATGAGGAACAAAGCCGTGCGTAGGCCTACTGTGTTCTCCTTGAACTTGTTATTGTTGCTCGGCTTTGTCTCTTCGCATCGCGCAGATAGCGGGGATTGTATACGGCCTTCCGGTCCACGCCCGGTCCAGTTCTTGAGAATCCTTGGTTTAATAGTCATAGTCCTCGTGCATTCTTTTCTTGGTTTTCATCACGTAATTCAGTTGATTGAAAAATAAATAGCACTACCACTCCCTTTGATTCAAGTTATTATCTATCGAAAACACATTTTTCGAATCTTATCCTTGTGTTTCAATCTCCCCTCCTCTTTTGGGACACACTTGGCTATGATCAGCCCGCTTCGTTAAGTATAGGTGTTACCATGGAACGGAAACAGTGGCGTAGCCAGGATGTTTTTCAGTGGGGGGACCAGGGGGCACCAGCATGTTATGAGGGGCACCAGGGCGGACCCACCCACAACATTTCCCCAAGATGTCCAGGCCACTGCAAGTGCTGCAAATTCGAAAAACTGCAAGTGCTGAAATTTTGACGCTATAGCGGGCACCCTTGTTTGTTATCAGTTTATTCACATTTAATAGAGCCTATGCGGTTAAGGGAAGTCAAAATAGTCATCTAGATTCCTCTTCTTTTAATTAATAACTAAAAAAACTTTGAAAAGACACTTCCTTGGCAAGTGGCAATTTTTCGATTTGTTTGTTGGAGGGGGCACCTGAGGGGGGGGGGGCACTGGGAATTTGTGGGACGTGCCCCCTCCGTGGGATAGTCCCAACATTGGCCGGAACTGACCCAACATAATGTTAGGACCATTGTCGTAGTTGGGGCGTAGCATCGATAATGAAAACTGTCCCGCCCGTATAGTCCTATGTGACTCGCAGTTTGGGACTTCAGTTTTCTGCTGTGTTGAAAAAAATGGCGCCCGTTTCAAATCTGATTCGATCCAGAGTCGCGCCGAACCAAGAAGTATTAGGTGTAACTTTAGTCTAGACCTAAATAAATAATTATTTAAGACAGACAAACATTATCGTGTATTAGTTTCCCTCGACAACACTCAGGAGACATCTGTACCTGAATTGACAGACTCGCACGTGGAAATACGGGGGCGGGGGGGGGGGGGGGATGGGTTCGGGTTCGTGTGCTATACTCCGGAACGCCAGAATGAAACGAGGGTAACTTTCTGTATATGGTCGAGATAGGTATGCGTGGACAAAACCTCCATTCGGCTTACTGCTGTGTCGTGTTGCTTTTCGGTATAGAGAGCGACCTATATCCGACACATTATGCTGGAACATAACAATGACATACGACGCGTCGCGACGGCGAACCCCTTGCGATCGGAACTCACTTCCTCCAAAACTGGCATCCCACGGAGAACTGCAATTGTTGGTGTTTTTTTTGCGTGGATTGCCAATTGTATGGTGCCATAAAAGTGTATCCATATTGTGTACCATAAACTTTGTAAATAATTATTAAAAAAGAGTGTGGGCATGTATGTTCTCGTGCATGGTCCGATCTGTCTTTGGTTGAAAAGGGGCGCTGTGGGAACGTAGGCCTATACGTGCCGCAGCTATATGCTTTTGCCACCGTCCAAGGTTGAGCATAAATAGACAACTTCGATAATACTACGTGAGAGCATGTACGCAATGAATGCAATGTCCTTGCGGCATTGGATGTCGAAGTCTCTGGTAATCTTTTATGATTGTTCATTCGATCGACAGACCATGGTGAGCAGACTCTACCGAACTTGATCTAAAATGTGTTCATCAACATGCACTTTTTGAAACATGTCTGTGTTTTGATTTGCCTATTTATATGGATTGAAAATAAAATGGTTTGAAAACAAAGCATTGGTTGATATCAATCTCGTTAGCCTTTCGTTTGCCAAGCTTACACCTCATAGTTTTAATGCTTGATCCAAAAGTCCGGCTTCTCAATTATCAGAATGTGATCCCATATTTTGTGAGCAACCCTTCACAAGGCTGGTCTTTACTTCCGAATGTTTTGAAAAAGGTTTTTGCAATTCAAATCCTTCAAAGCTCTACGATTGATGAAATAAGTCCCCACAGGAAAATGAGTCTGTGTCCTCCTTCGCTTGCATGCCGAACGATGACTGTTGTAGAGAAGAGAAAAAATATGAAGCCTAACACCGGACGCTTTTGGACATCTGTTTGTTGTGCTAAAGTAAGAGGCAAGGCAAAGAAACGACAAGTCTATGCTCTTTATTGGCACGAGCCATTCATTTTCGTTGATGTCTACAGTCATTGTACAGTCCATTGGTTGGATTTGATAGTCACGTTTTGCGTGGGAGTCTGCGAGGGATTTGGTTGCCCGAACGGTTGTTGTAGTACAATTATGTTACCCTTTACTGGCGGGAAACTTTAAAACACGCCCCTTAACTTATCTTTCAACTGCTTGTTTTGTTTCCGACGGAACTACCTCCGCATATGTTTTGACTTTTTTTTCCTCGAAATTGTGTGAATACATTCACTGCCATTCGACGTTCGATGTCATTCTATCGGTAACTTAGCGCTCTGTACGTCATACTGTGAATAGTATAATCTGAGAGAGCCCGATGCCCATTTTGGTACTCGTAATAGATCAAATGCAACAGTAATTCTCCTGAAAATGAATTTTGTTTTATTTTTTAGAAATGACCTTTCCAATGCTACAAGGATATCATTTTTGTTATATTCAATGACACAATGTGGCATGTCTTTAGTGAGGGTCTGGTGGCACGTTATTCAATTCTGGACAATATGGAGACAATGGTCGTAATCACTGAAATCCAACGCACAAAAGCATTACTTTTTTATGACCAATCGATCAATAATGTACATGTTCATTATTTAGTAACCCTCATGCCCTCCCATAAGACAAACACAATTCAAAGGAAATAATAAACTCTGCAACTTCTGTCGCCCGATTGAGGACGATTCTTTTTTGGGGGTCACACATCATTAAATACATGCAAGTTGACTTTTTGTCATGTGAAAACACATGGCAACATACCTTCTTCGAGACAGAATATTTGGGTCTTGTTTTGACAAGCCGTTCCCACATTTTTTACCTTTACCATTTTTATGGCAGTCGGCTCATTGTACCATGCAGTCCGAGTGCGACCAGCGTTCTAGATTTCTAGTGTCAGGGACGAGTCTCCATGACAATGGCCATTATTTGTTTTCATATTGCTGATTCACATCACAGGAGGCATCAAGACGTTATTTTTGCAAACAAAAATACAAGTTCCCATGCTCATGTTTTGACAGAAATCACGCAGTATCTACAAACCGCGACGAGACACTGCGAACGGGGCCCGGAGTTCTTTGTTGGTCGCTCGACTCCGAATCTTTTACGGAACAACACCTTTCATGAGTATCATGCTCGGTGAGCCTTTTGGATTGAAAAGGGGGACGGACCACAACCAACTGGGCTCCCAGTTCGACCGGATCAGTTTGGTCCATGTAATATCTTCTGCGTCGGAACGATACCAATCCTGATAGCTTGGTACAGTGTGTTTTGGGCTTACTATCTTCAGTAGATAGCGAGGGCTATACGCGTAAGCGGTCCAGCATCATGCCGGTGAAAGCAGCTGTTTGGGCCGCACTTTTTGTCCTGAGCTTCGATCTTGCTGCGGCACAACGTAAGTTCAAAGTTTAAATCCTTAAAATTCCTCTCCCCTTGCTTATTTTCTCGAGTTTCACAGCAAGAAATCTAAGTTCCCCAACTACTTTTTCGAGCTACACATCATGAAGTAATTCATTGTCGATTGAAACGTCGAACGAAAAAACAATCAACCTATCTTTAGGTATTAAATAAATTATTTGCGGCCAGACAAACAGGTGGAATTTTTTGTGTGCGAGAGTGAGAGAGAGTCGTAAAAGAAACCTCAGTAAAAGTTGTTTTTCCGCGTTGCAGCCGCCGTCCCAAAAGACAAAAGATGTTTTTTTTCCCGTTGCAATAAAGCATGCAAGTTGGAAATGTGTGTTAGGAGGAAACATCGAATTTGCTGCAGTGCACGGGCAGAGCAACCTAAAATATTCACTGTTCGGCGATTTTACAACGCGGAGTAGCTAGGCCTAGGCTTGCGGTGGAGGAAATCTCCCGTAGAAGTCGGATTTAAGGTTTTTTGTGTGCTTGGACGGGAACACGGAAGTTTCAAGGTTATTTGTCTTCATTCCGGGATTTGGATATCATGAAAAGAATTATCCCAAGCATAGCTATCGCGAAGAGGACATTTAAAAAGAGGAACTTTTAACTTTGATGAATAGGATATGTGAGAGGATAGAAAGAAGGGGGCATCTGGGCGGCAAACCAGGGGAAAATCTGATAGGCCTATCAGATGATTTTTAAAGTGGCCGTTTTTCACCGAATATAGGACTGAGTCAAATTTTGAAAGGGAGTTCCAACTTGGCATTCTGAAATGAAACTTTACATTTTTCATTTTCCGCATTTCAAACTGAAGTATAGGTCACTGTGATGAGAAAAAAAATAGAAGCAGTGCGTACATGTTTACGACTGTTTAATTATAAGTATTTTACATATTTTTTTCATGAAACGGCCGTCTGTAAAACGCTACAATAAAGTCGTTTACCCAGACGTTTGAACGTGCAAATATAATGCGTTTCGTTTGTGGTACACAGGGTATGTTTACTTTGGCACGTGTGTGCGTGGCGCGTACGAACGAAATGCGGGACTTTCGAAGACGAAAAGCTACATTTTCTGAGGCTTAAACGTCCGATTGCTGGAATTGTAATTTAGAAGGAAATTAGAATACAGTGCAAGGATTTGCAATCCTCTATTTCTCGAAAATTTCCTCGAAAAACCAACAAAAACTTAACTGAGTGACTCGAGCCTTGTTGTGGCAGTGAGCATGGTGAGTTCTTCCGCTACCCGTCCATGGCCGGCAATGCGTCCGTCATCATCAGTTTTGTCATCATGTCATGTCTGTGTGTCCCGCAGGTGAAGTACACAATCATGGCAATAATGATCTGGAAAGTGTCGTGTAAAATTGGCTGGAAATGTTTGCAATGTTGTCATCCATAGACCTTTTGGGAACAAGCGTCGCAACCTATGACGCCACTTCCGCGATTGTCAATGATTGTGTACAGTTCAAAGTGACGTCAATGGAGAGTCAAGAAATTTCCTAATAAAATTGGAAATGCTTCTCAGTCCCAGATTCATGACTGACCTTCATTGAGATGATATATGAGAAAAAAAAAAGTGGCGTCAGGTTGCAACATTTTTCCGACCTTTTTTATATGGGTAAATTGGATGTTTGCAGTGAAAATATGCTGTCATGGCTGTGTTGCATTTTTTAACCTAGTTAGGGGCACAGTTTGATATGAATTAGGAAAGTGTATGATTAGCCGGCTAGTTTAGGCGGCTTTCTTTCTGTAAACGATATTTCCTGCTAGTGCTAGATTGTACAGCGCATTAACATGATCAAAGGTATAAGGGCATGTACATGTAGTTCGTGAGAGATCCCTGGTTCAAATCTCTGCTGGCGACATTTTCAATTAATTTTTTTCATCCCCCCAATTTTTTTTATTCGTCTTTTTAATATTTCAAATTGACTCATTTAATTACAGAGTATAACATTTTGTTTGTGTGATTCGTGGCTCTGGAGGATTTTTTTTTTTAGAGGGATATGAAGTCCGAAGTTGTAAAATGGTCTGATTCCATCATGTGAATACAAGGTCACAACGAAAATGTTGGTGCGGAACCAGACTAAGATATGTCATGGTAAAAATTCCCCCACCCCGTAACATCCAGCAGAACCCCCCCTAACATCCAGCCCCCCCCCATTCACCCCCCCCCCCAAGGAAGAGAACCCATGCTACACTGCTGCGTGGTTAAGGATGCGGCATAACATTTGTAAATTGCTTGTTGAACATGTAGCAAAGGCACCAAACTAATAGACCTTTGGTAACAGCATATTTTGCATATTTAGGGCCTACCGTTTAAAACAAAAAAGAAAGAAAAAAGTCATATGATAGGGGGACACTCTACATATATGTAAATGTGATAGCTATGTGTTATTGTGATGGTGATGGCATGGGTACCAGTTACATCCCCTTGTTCAACAAGCGATATGCAAAATGAATATTCAGTCAATTTATTCATGAACAATAAGGGGCACCTAAATAGTGCTTCCCGGCACTGTCACTACAGTTAGATGTATGTTTGTGAATGAAACAAGTGGATTTTTAACGCTTTGTTTCCCGTGCTGTTTCTGAGTTTCATCCTGGGAAAAAGATTCCTTTTCTAAATTGCTGTTTCTCTACCAATACGAAAGTTATTCACTTTTTAACGAGACAGCGACCCAAAAAACCCCGTCTCATGTTTAGTTATTGAATTGTTACTTCAAATACTATTTTGAATTAGGCGAAGTAAAAAAAAACCATGTTTAGCGTCCCCGCCCGCTTCCTTTTTAGAGGCCGCCTCCTTTTTTTTTTTTTTTTTTTTAAAGACAAAAATTGATAAATTTTAACGATCTCTGACGAAAGAAATCGTATTTTTAGACTTTTATACCGTGTATAAAGCCCATAAGAAGCCAATATGTCATTTCCTGAGTCCAAGTGGCGGCCATTTTGAAAAAAGCTGGTAACCTTCTTGAAAAATAGCCCGGCCGCGTTGTCTTGAAAAATGTGTCGGGCGGCCATTTTGAAAAAAAAAAAAAAAAAAAAAGGGCCTCCTCCTTCCTTTTTGTCAAAGAGGCAGGACGCTAAACATGTTTTTTTTTTATTTTGCCTTACTGGCTGCCAGACACTAGTTCCGTATCGTTAATGTACGGACCAAGAGCCAATCTGCTCGGAAATCGAATTTGCTTGTGCTCAAAACAAAACAAAGTTGTGGACTTCCAAAATAAAACAACAGAGACATTTTTGGGGGGTTGGAATAAAACACACAAGTTGAAAATTTATCAATAGAAATAAAATTGCATTTGTTGAAGAGCACCGGAAACGCAACCTTAAGTTGTTGACACTGTGATGTTTTTGTTTAATTTTTCAGTGTGCCCAGTGAACCGGTGTGCGGACCAGACCTTGACATGCCACATCAGAAATGTGCCAGGCCAACCAGAATTTATCTGTGAATGCGATAGGCCATTCCGAGTCGGCCTTAACTGCATGGATCCATTTGGTAGGTCTGTAGAATGATTTTAACCAGTTCACGCCGGGATTCATGAGACGTGGGATTACTTTTCACTCAACATCAAGCCAGCCAGGCGGGTTGCAGCTATGACCCTCGGGCAGCAAGGGCGGATCCAGAACACAATTTGGGGGGGGGGGGCCAAAAAAACATTTGGTCCCCCTAAAAAGTGGGTCAAAAAATTACGACGTGGGGTTCGTGGCCCACAGGGCCCTGAAAAATTTTTGGATTCTAGATGCTCTGTGGTGCGATCTGAGGCAATTTCTGACCACTTTAACCAATGTTTTTTTGAGGAAAAGATGGTGGTGTACTCATTGCCTGCCTTTATTGCGATGTCACATAAAAAAAAAAAAAAAATTGTTTCGTTTTGGGGGGGGGGGGCCATGGCCCCCTTTGGCCCCCCCCCCCTGGATCCGCCCTTGTCGGGCAGCACACTCATATTTCCGGCATTGCTTGCTGTGAGTGGGTTGCTGACAGATATTTCCGGCCTCGCTCCCTGCGTGTTTATCTGTCATCTGCTCCAAATACTGCAAAACTTTTGCGTGTATTCATGGCCTCCGGCGCGAACTGGTTAAAGGGAATATACAACATTTGCAAACATCGAAAACTAAAACTACCAAGTTTTTACGAAATACCTTACTAGGATGTTAATGACAGTCTAAAGCATCCTCTAAAATAATGGCACCTGGTGTGAAGTCATTTTCAAGAAAATGGTATTTTTGTATACATTTCCAACGGTGGTCGGCCGACCACCGTTGGAAAAACCTAACTATTTTTCAACTACTGCTCCAACTTTACACTTTTTCGGTCCAAATTTTGTTTGCTATTGGTTACATGTTCATGAACGGGTGCAGGCCAGCTAGACTGGTTCCCTTACCTTACAATTTTTTATATTCTCTATAATTTGATCCATTTTATCTTTAGTGCAGTCAAGGCACCAGACTACTTGAACATTTTTGTTTTTCTTGGTTTTTCCAGCATTTTCGAACACAAAACTTCAAACATGTCAGTGTAACAATATTTGATGTATTATACTAACCCCTCAAATAGTTCATTTCTGAAAATTACAGCAAAAGCCAATGATGTACATTCCCTTTTAAAGGAGGATTAATTAGTGCATTTTGGAAAATTATAGCACCGGATTACTCCCGTATTCTAATTGGCCAAACAGTAATGTTGATTTTCTAATGCAAGTAATACACTTGTGCATTTAGCAGCCACATTGGTGGTGTTTTTTTGTAATTTTAGTTCATTGCCAACGAATTAACAAGAGGGTCATGTGTGTACTTGTGGAACAAAAGCACACACCAGTTGGAGATGGCCGTAATGTCAAAGATATGTTCCCCCTTGTTTTCTCTGTCTAATAAAATTTGCCACAATTTTTGCCACGAAGTTGTCAAAACTGAAACTATATGAAAACATATATTTAAAAGAAAATGAAAATTCGTTGGGTACTAATAGTATTTGCTTTTCCCCCCACTTTTCATAATTGAAAGTTTTTGTGTTTTATATGTCGACAGACGACCGGCAAATCTTCACCTGCTATGGTGCAAATTGTACTACTGGGGTGTTCGCCTCCCCTAACTACCCCAATGCTTACATGGCATCCAACACGATAGTGTACCTCATCTATGTACCAGGAGCCGCTGAATTGGTCTTCGAGTTTGACTCGCCGTTTGGCATTGAGGTGCCAAAGGATGAAGTTTACATTGGGAGCGGAGTCACACCCAACCTGGATGATTTGGTGGGGGTGTCTCGGGTGCCAGACTTGTATTTCTTCGATGGGCGGGAAGTTCCAAGCGGCTCATACAGCATCTTCTCAGACACTGCCTTCGTCTACTTCCTGTCAGACAAGAATATCGAGTATGAAGGGTTCCAGGTGCGCTGGCGTACAGGTGTGTGCAAACTTTTTTTTTGACGATTAATAGGTAAAATCATTGAGCAAAATGCCTAGTACCTGCTTAGATGGATATAGCTACATGTAGGTCAGGGGTGCGTTTTGGCGGTTGTAACCAAGAATTGGTTCGGTTGTTTCTTGTCGGTGAATTTCTTTGGCAAAATTAATTTGGTAAGAACTACGCAGGATGATGTAGTACTCAAATTCACAAATCAATTAACCAAAGGAAAAAAAACGGACCAATTCTTGGTTACTACCGCCAAAACGCACCCCTGCTGTGATACAGCTATGATATCCTCCGCATATTTTGCTATAATTTTCTTCTCTTTGATGGGATGAGAGGCTTACAAGCCTTACATATCCCCCATCCAACTTTTGAGTCCTGTATCTAACTTTGGAGGGCTGTATTGCTTGCTCAAATAAAGACCGTGCACACACTATTTACATGCAGGTGGAAAACTCCCAACTGATGCAGCCATTCAGCAAACAGATCTTGCTTTTTAGTCCAGGTTTAGTTCAATCGAAAACTTTACGGTGTGATGCTGTGTGCTTCTTTGTTGCAGTGGACAATGTTGCACCAGTCATTACCTGCCCAGCAGACAGACTTGAGCCTGTCACCACGGGCAGTGAGAACGGCGCAGTGATCTCCTGGTCACCAGCGACTGCAACCGATGACACGTCCACGCCAACGGTCATTCTGACGTCGGGCCGGGGACCTGGTTCCTTTTTCGAGTTTGGCGCGTACACTATTTCCTACGTGGCCACTGATCTCAACGGCAACTCTGCGTCTTGCAGCTTCTCTTTGTCAGTCGGTGAGTTTACATAAAAACAGAAGAAATAACAGAATTGGAAACTGACCAGGTTGACTACATGTATGTGAAAATAAGTCAGACTTTCTATTTTACAACACCTAAGTAAAAAAAAAAAAGTAGGGGGGAAAATCCTGTGTTCACAGGAACGGAGTGCCCATCTCTCTTTTATTAGCGATTGGGCTAGACTCATATGCTGCTGTGGGGGGATCACCACACCTCCTCCACAGCGAGTCTGTTACCTTCCCAGCATTGAATAATGCCGGTACCCATTTAACACCTGGGTTGAGAGGAGTAATTGAGGTAAAGTACCTTACTCAAGGGCACAACATGCATGGCCACGGCGCGGCGGGGCTCGATCCCACAACTTCATGATCATGAATCCTGTGCTCTGCCGCTAGACCACTCGTGCCCGAGCTAAGGTGGTTGCTAAACACCAGACACTTGCCTACTGCAATTTTGGTCAATCACAGGGAAACCCCATGGTCCCAAGGTAATGTGACGTCATATGATTGGAGCCTTTACCAAATAAGAATCACAAGTTACTACTTAAGGAATATAAAGACCACCCGACCTGTTACAACGTGCTGACAGGCACTGAACATGCTAAACAAACATCCAAGCATTTTGCTCAAATTATACTATTAATTTGTAAACGACACATTTCTTTAAGAGATATGCATGCAGTGCAGAATGGAACAGTGTGCTGAAAGGTAGCATTTTGTGAACGCAACATCCGAGTTTGTATACAGGTGTGACATGGTATATATTCCAAGTGTTAACACCCTAAATTCTTTTGTTGTTGTTGTATATTTAGGATGTACATGTGTTGGCATGATTAAATGTGCTATTTTGTTCCGATTGATTTTCTTCAATTGGCACAGCATGTTTGAGTTGTATTGGAGCTTGAATGGGTGCAATTCAGTTGATTGAGTTTGTTGAACTGACGCAGCAGGCAACATGGCAGATTGTGATGTCGCTTTCTCTGTTGGTTACCTCTAGTGTATCATTGTTCTTATATCGTTAATTCTCAATCTCGGCCCAATCAGATAGATGAGGAACACCCACGGGAAAAGGAACGGGTCGTATGCAATCTAGTGTGGCAGAAGAGGGAAGGATTTTGCTGCTAATCAGGCAGTGTTTTCTCAGAAGTTGCTCCTTTTTCAGACAAAATGTGTTTTGAGACTTCCAGACTATTTTACACAAAGCTTGTTAGTATGTACTCCATTGTATTCGCAGTCCCTAAATCAAAGTTGCAAGAGGCATGGTACAGCAAATATTTCTTTTACTTGTTTTCAGTCGACCGAGTTGCTCCAGTTGTAACCTGTCCAGCCAACATAAACCAGCAATTTGGCATAAACCAGAATAGAGTAACATGGCAAACTCCATCTGGCAGTGATAACTCCCAACAGACGCCAACAATCGCACAGACTTCAGGACCAACTTCTGGATCTACGTTTACCCCCGGAACAACGACAACAATAGTATATACTGCAACTGATGCAGCAGGAAATATTGGAACGTGTTCATTTACTGTTCAAATCACTGGAGGCAAGTACTTTTTTGAAGATATGTTTAAACGTGTAAACGTGTCATCCTTAATACAGCCTGTTTATAAAAAAAATGGTACAACCGAAAACGATTTTTTTTTTCAATATTAAATCTCAACATAAGTTAGTCGTTTTTTGAGCATCACATTAAAGAAAAAAGACCAGGCTTTCCAATACTTTTTGTTTCATCTCATTTGCTTTTGTCAATCCAGAGATAACTCCAGTTTACTGCGGAACACACAAATCAAGTTTGTTTCTTTTGCCAAGTTGCAATCTTTTGTGAGCTTCAAGACAGCATGGCACAGTACTCGAAACAACTCTGCCCATGCATAAAAGTGGCACAAAATCGATTTTGGTGTATCGCACTAAATTGATTATATCTCTGAATTGACAAAAGCAAATAAGATCAAACAAACACTATTGGAAAGCCCAGTCTTTGTTCTTTAATATTATGCCAAGTAAGAATGACTTTTTTTGAAATTTCATATTTAACCAATTTTTAAAAATTAGGGCATTTTAATATCGGGTTTTGCCCATCACTGACGTATTTTGTATAAACATTATATACTCAGTGTTGTCCAGAGTGATTGTAAGAAGAAAAAAAAAACCACTCGGGTGGGACTCGAACCCACAACCTCCTGCTTACTAGTACAGACGTCTTACCGCTCGACCACTGAGCTTGCCGGGGTCAGCTGGCTGGTTTGAATCTGATATAGCAATGGGTACCACAACAAGTGAACTGTTCCTCACAATTATTTGGGACAACACTGAGTATACAGTGTTTATAAAAAAAAAAAATGAGTGGTGAAGGACAAAACCCAATATTGAATTTTCATCACCCCGATGAAAAAAAAAAAAAATCATCTTACAAATAGTTAATAGGAAACTGCAAATTCTTTGAGTGGATTTTTGTTGTCTTCAGAGTGTCCCTTTCATGTTTAATTTAATTTGCAACAGACAACAAATTTGGCCCTATTGAGTAAGCCATGTGCCTCATTCTTTTGTCCATTCAAAGTTCTTGTTTTATGCGGACTTCGTTAGTTTCATTCCTGCGTAAACCTAAGGTATTTCTTTTTATTTAAATGGTTTTTTATTATTATCACAGATACCATTCCGCCTTCAATCTTCTGCCCAACTGTTCCTGACGAGGAGGTTCGCACAGGAAATAGTGCTGGAGCAACAGTTAACTGGAACCTGCCTAATGGATTTGACAACTTTGGTACTCCAACTGTTGCACTTTTTCCAAGTACCCAAAGTGGACCAGGTTCTTTTTTCGTGTTTGGAACCTATGCAATTACCTACCGAGCCACTGATGCAGCAGGCAACACGGCAGATTGTGATGTCACTTTCTCTGTTGGTAAGCTCTTGTGTTGTCTTTCGTTCATCTATTATTAATTCTCAATCTGAACACATTAAACAGATGGGGAGCACCCACAAGAAAAGCAGTAGGGTTGTATGGAATCTTTTTTTTAATATGTCGGAAGGAATTTGCTGTGAAATCAAGCATTGTTTTTTTCTTCAGTAATTGCTTACCCTTTAAGAGCAAATATGTTGAGAGACTTCTGTATTAGTTACTTGCATCTTGTCAATAAAGTCCTATTTTGAATCAATATCCAACGTTTCCATTGGCATTATATAACGACGATTTTACTATTTTCTTTTTAGTTGACCGTGTTGCTCCAGTTGTAACCTGTCCAGCCAACATAAACCAGCAATTTGGCATCAACCAGAATAGAGTAACATGGCAAACTCCATCTGGCAGTGATAACTCCCAACAGACGCCAACAATCGCACAGACTTCAGGACCAACTTCAGGATCTACGTTTACCCCCGGAACAACGACAACAATAGTATATACTGCAACTGATGCAGCAGGAAATATTGGAACGTGTTCATTCACTGTACAGATCACTGGAGGTGAGTAATTTGTGAAAGATATTTTCTAGTTTCTATAATGACTGCTTGTAAAATTTGGAGTAATCCCCCGCCCCACGTCAGATGTTAAAGAATTCCTAGATTCTGACAGCTTTATTGTGCACCTTTTTCAAACGAAGCCTTTGTAGGTTTTTGTGTTATGTCATTGAGATATTTTTGGGAAGTTTTTATCCAAAAACTGCTCATTTAAATTGGTGATTGATGTGGTAACATTGGTATATTTTTAGTAATGGATATGCACATAAAGGAGTGTGCATTCATTCATGCAAGGCTTATGCATTAATTTCTAGACCAAATTTATGGTCAATCTATCTCACAGATCTTCCCATTTTATATTGTAGGGTACTGAGAAAGGATCTTCATCAATGTGAAATGGGTTGTGTTTGCCATGTTGCCAAAGGATTTGGCTCCGTAACATACATGTAAAAATCTTATTAAGGAACTCCAAATTCTTTAGTGGACCTTTTGTGTTAAAATGTCCCTTTCATGTTTTACTATGTTTGGCATCAGACGATGCCCATTTCAGTAAGCAATGTGGCTCATTGTTTTGTCCAATTAAATTTCATTTTTTTTATGTGGACTTCATTAGCCTCATGTCCACACAAACCAAAAGTGTTTGTTTTTTCAAATGTTTTTTATTATTATCACAGATACTATTCCGCCTTCAATCTTCTGCCCAACTGTTCCTGATGAGGAGGTTCGCACAGGAAATAGTGCTGGAGCAACAGTTAACTGGAACCTGCCTAATGGATTTGACAACTTTGGTACTCCAACTGTTGCACTTTTTCCAAGTACCCAAAGTGGACCAGGTTCTTTTTTTGTATTTGGAAGCTACGCAATTACCTACCGAGCCACTGATGCAGCAGGCAACACGGCAGATTGCGATGTCACTTTCTCTGTTGGTAAGCTCTTGTGTATATTTCATTAATGCATTATTAATTCTCAATCTGAACACAATTAAATGGATTTGGAGAATCCATGAGAAAAGCAGTAGGGTTGTATGGAATCTTTTGAGGAAGATGTCGGAAGGATTTTGCTTGCTTGATTGATTGATGATTGATTGATTTTTTCAGTTGACCGAGTTGCTCCAGTTGTAACCTGTCCAGCCAACATAAACCAGCAATTTGGCACCAACCAGAATAGAGTAACATGGCAAACTCCATCTGGCAGTGATAACTCCCAACAGACGCCAACAATCGCACAGACTTCAGGACCAACTTCAGGATCTACATTTACCCCCGGAACAACGACAACAATAGTATATACTGCAACTGATGCAGCAGGAAATATTGGAACGTGTTCATTCACTGTACAGATCACTGGAGGTGAGTAATTATTTTGTGAAAGATATTTCCAATTTCTTTTAGGGATGTTTTTATTAGCCATGTTGCCAAAGGATTTGGCTCCGTAACACACATGTAAAAACACTATTAGAGTACTCCAAATTCTTTAGAAGACCTTTTGTCTTAGAATGTCCCTTTCATGTTTAACTCTGTTTTGTATCAGACGATGCCCTTTTCAGTAAGCAATTTGGCTCATTGTTTTGTCCAATTAAATTTCATTTTTTTATGTGGACTTCATTAGCCTCATGTCCACACAAACCAAAGTGTTTGTTTTTTCAAATGTTTTTTTAATTTTCTTAGATACTATTCCGCCTTCAATCTTCTGCCCAACTGTTCCCGATGAGGAGGTTCGCACAGGAAACAGTGCTGGAGCAACAGTTAACTGGAACCTGCCTAATGGATTTGACAACTTTGGTACTCCAACTGTTGCACTTTTTCCAACTACCCAAAGTGGACCAGGTTCTTTTTTCGTATTTGGAACCTACGCAATTACCTACCGAGCCACTGATGGAGCAGGAAACACGGCAGATTGTGATGTCACTTTCTCCGTTGGTAAGCTCTTGTGTTGTCTTTCGTTCATCTATCCATTCTCAATCTCAGCACAATCAGATAGATGGGGAGCACCCACAAGAAAAGCAATAGGGTTGTATGGAATCTTTTTTAGAAGATGTCGGAAGGATTTTGCTTAATTGATTGATTGATTGATTTTACTATTTTCTTTTCAGTCGACCGAGTTGCTCCAGTTGTAACCTGTCCAGCCAACATAAACCAGCAATTTGGCACCAACCAGAATAGAGTAACATGGCAAACTCCATCTGGCAGTGATAACTCCCAACAGACGCCAACAATCGCACAGACTTCAGGACCAACTTCAGGATCTACATTTACCCCCGGAACAACGACAACAATAGTCTATACTGCAACTGATGCAGCAGGAAATATTGGAACGTGTTCATTCACTGTACAAATCACTGGAGGTGAGTAATTTGTGAAAGATATTTTCTAGTTTCTATAATGACTGCTTGTAAAATTTGGAGTAATCCCTCCCCCCCCCTGTCCTTAGATGTGAACGAATTCCTAGATTCTGACAGCTTTATTGTGCACCCTTTTCAAGCGAAGCCTTTGTAGGGTTTTGTGTCATGTCATTGAGATATTTTCCATATTTTTGGGAAAGTTTTTATCCAAAAACTGCTCATTTGTATTGGTGATTGATGTGGTAACTGGTATATTTTTAGTAATGGATATGCACATAAAGGAGTGTGCATTCATTCATGCAAGCCTTATGCATTAATTTCTAGACCAAAATTATGGTCAATTTATCTCACAGATCTTCCCGTTTTATATTGTAGGGTACTGAGAAAGGATCTTCATCAATGTGAAATGGGTTGTGTTTGCCATGTTGCCAAAGGATTTGGCTCCGTAACATACATGTAAAAATCTTATTAAGGAACTCCAAATTCTTTTAGTGGACCTATTTTGCCTTATGAATGTCCCTTTCATGTTTTACTCTGTTTGGCATCAGACGATGCCCATTTCAGTAAGCAATTTGGCTCATTGTTTTGTCCAATTAAAGTTCATTTTTATATGTGGACTTCATTAGCCTCAAATCCACACAAACCAAAAGTGTTTTTTTTTTCAAATAATTTTTATTATTATCACAGATACTATTCCGCCTTCAATCTTCTGCCCAACTGTTCCTGACGAGGAGGTTCGCACAGGAAATAGTGCTGGAGCAACAGTTAACTGGAACCTGCCTAATGGATTTGACAACTTTGGTACTCCAACTGTTGCACTTTTTCCAACTACCCAAAGTGGACCAGGTTCTTTTTTCGCATTTGGAACCTACGCAATTACCTACCGAGCCACCGATGGAGCAGGCAACACGGCAGATTGTGATGTCACTTTCTCTGTTGGTAAGCTCTTGTGTTGTCTTTCGTTCACTATCAATTCTCAATCTCAGCACAATCAGATAGATGGGGAGCACCCACAAGAAAAGCAATAGGGTTGTATGGAATCTTTTTTGGAAGATGTCGGAAGGATTTTGCTTAATTGATTGATTGATTGATTGATTGATTTTACTATTTTCCTTTCAGTCGACCGAGTTGCTCCAGTTGTAACCTGTCCAGCCAATGTAAACCAGCAATTTGGCATCAACCAGAATAGAGTAACATGGCAAACTCCATCTGGCAGTGATAACTCCCAACAGACGCCAACAATCGCACAGACTTCGGGACCAACTTCAGGATCTACGTTTACCCCCGGAACAACGACAACAATAGTCTATACTGCAACTGATGCAGCAGGAAATATTGGAACGTGTTCATTCACTGTACAGATCACTGGAGGTGAGTATTTTGTGAAAGATATTTTCTAGTTTTTATAGTGACTGCTTGTTAAATTTGGAGTGATCCCTCCCCCCTCCCATCAGATGTTAAAGAATTCCTAGATTCTGACAGCTTTATTGTGCACCTTTTTCAAGCACAGCCTTTGTAGGTTTTTGTGTCATGTCAGTGAGATATTTTTCATATTTTTGGGGAAGTTTTTATCCAAAAACTGCTCATATAAATTGGCGATTGATGTGGTAACATTGGTATATTTTTAGTAATGGATATGCACATAAAGGAGTGTGCATTCATTCATGCAAGGCTTATGCATTAATTTCTAGACCAAATTATGGCCATAACTCACAGATCTTCCCATTTTATAATGTAGGGTACTTACAAAGGGTCTTTGTTAATGTGAAACGGGTTGTGTTTGCCATGTTGCCAAAGGATTTGGCTCCGTAACATACATGTAAAAATCTTATTAAGGAACTCCAAATTCTTTTAGTGGACCTATTTTGCCTTATGAATGTCCCTTTCATGTTTTACTCTGTTTGGCATCAGACGATGCCCATTTCAGTAAGCAATTTGGCTCATTGTTTTGTCCAATTAAATTTCATTTTTTTTATGTGGACTTTATTAGCCTCATGTCCACACAAACCAAAAGTGTTTTTTTTTTCAAATGTTTTTTATTATTATCACAGATACTATTCCGCCTTCAATCTTCTGCCCAACTGTTCCTGATGAGGAGGTTCGCACAGGAAATAGTGCTGGAGCAACAGTTAACTGGAACCTGCCTAATGGATTTGACAACTTTGGTACTCCAACTGTTGCACTTTTTCCAACTACCCAAAGTGGACCAGGTTCTTTTTTCGCATTTGGAACCTACGCAATTACCTACCGAGCCACTGATGGAGCAGGCAACACGGCAGATTGTGATGTCACTTTCTCCGTTGGTAAGCTCTTGTGTTGTCTTTCGTTCATCTATCCATTCTCAATCTCAGCACAATCAGATAGATGGGGAGCACCCACAAGAAAAGCAATAGGGTTGTATGGAATCTTTTTTGGAAGATGTCGGAAGGATTTTGCTTAATTGATTGATTGATTGATTTTACTATTTTCTTTTCAGTCGACCGAGTTGCTCCAGTTGTAACCTGTCCAGCCAACATAAACCAGCAATTTGGCACCAACCAGAATAGAGTAACATGGCAAACTCCATCTGGCAGTGATAACTCCCAACAGACGCCAACAATCGCACAGACTTCAGGACCAACTTCAGGATCTACATTTACTCCCGGAGCAACGACAACAATAGTCTATACTGCAACTGATGCAGCAGGAAATATTGGAACGTGTTCATTTACTGTTCAAATCACTGGAGGCAAGTACTTTTTTGAAGATACATTTCAGTTTCTTAAATGTCTGCTTGCAAAATTTGTCGTTATAGCTTTCTGCACCTTTGTCAAAACAAAGCCTTTGTAGGATTTTGTGATGCATTTCATTGAGATATGTCTCACATTTTTGGAGACATTTTCATCCAGAATTGTCGTGTAAATTGGTGTTTGATACGCTGACATTGGTGTGGTTTTAGTAATGGCTACACACACCTTTAATAATGGAGTGTGCCTTCATTCATGCAAGGCTTATCCTTTAATTTCTAGATCAGAGTGCCTCTGAATTTACATTGTAGTGCACTTAGAAAGGATCTTATGTTTAAAAAGAAAAACACTGGTGTGATTTACCTCTTTGCTGGTGCTATTGCTAGGCCATCATTTGCCACACATGTAAAAACATGATTGTTTGAATGGATAACCGTCTTCAGAATGTCCCTTTCGTGTTTTACTTTATTTTGCAACGGACAAATAATTGCACTGTTTTTTTTAGTACACATTTTGCCATGTGCTTCTGACTAATGAAAGTGTGTAGTTTGAATGTGAACCGAATTAGCCTCATGTCCACATACGAATTATACAAACTTAATTTAAAAAAAACCCAAAAAACTTTCTTATTATCACAGATACTATTCCGCCTTCAATCTTCTGCCCGACTGTTCAAGATGTGACAGTTAGCACAGGAAATAATGCTGGAACAACAGTTACCTGGGCAACGCCTCAGGTATCCGATAACTCTGATATTGCTCCAACGGTTGCACTCTTTCCTCCGACCCAAAGTGGACCTGGCTCTTTTTTTGTGTTTGGAACGTATGCAATTTCCTACCGAGCCACTGATGCAGCAGGCAACGTTGGCGATTGTGATGTCAATTTCTCTGTTGGTAAGCTCTTCTGTATCTTTGGTGTTGGGCAATTCCATAAATTTAGACATGTGTTGTCAGACGCTTTAATGAGCTGCCGTAGGAAAATTTGAATGCGATACATCACTAATAATGTGACATGTAATGAGTCGTTGAACCAAGGTCTTTCCACAACTAATGACCTTGTTCATGTACATCGTGTGGTCTGACGTACGTTGGATTTTATGGAATTGCCCGGCTTATGTCATAAATTACTATTCCTCATACATATTCATGATTGAGAGCTGAATTCTCATTGGTCCCCCTGCCATCAGCAGATATGCTGTTAAAGGGGCACTAGGTCCTGAAATCCCCGAAAATTTCATGTTTTGGATTGTTTACTTATCCTATTTCAAACATGTGGTTGAAAGGAAACCAACCTAATGTCTTACCGTTCCCGAGAAAAGACGAAAAACCCCGGTTGTTTACATCGGACACGACGGAGTACGAATACGTTTTTCGTGATGTTCTCTAGTGTACGATATACACGTTGTGTGTCTCAGGATCAGCGGTGACCAATCACCAATGCAAAAAAATTGGTTTCTTCAACGTCCGCAAAAGACGAACACTTTATGCGTACGAATGAAATCACAACTCCAAACGGCTCGAATTTATGGGGTCGCAAAAGTGGACCCCGAAATTCGTTCTCGCACACATAATACAGGAATAACACAAAAACGCCCAGTTTTTAAAGGGTAGTTGTGTGGATGTTTCTATCCTAGTTTTAAATGTTCTTTCCAATCAACATTATCTCGTTCAAAGCGCGTTTTGTAGCCCAATTGGGCTGTTCCAGGACCTAGTGTCCCTTTAAGCTATCACGCAAGTGACGATTCATGCACAGAGTAAACAAGCATGTGTAAAAGACTATCACATGGGTTACATGTGTGCTTGTCTAGTACACATGTGCTTTATGCAGCAATCGTGGAACTAGCGTCGGGGTTGGGGGGGGGGATAGGGGGCAGCTGTGCGCATGCCCAAACATTGCCTTAGCTAGTACATGAAATAATGGAGCACACGCACAGCAACGTTATGATGCGCACATAACTCAACCAAATTTTGTTGAATATATGTGAGGTATTGTAAAACAAATATAACATGGTTTGTTTGGTGTGGATAGTTGATATCAACTCCCATCAGTATTGGAAGTTCCAATTTTACCGTGTTCTCCTTCAGGTTTATGCAGGCAGGATATTAGCACACGCTGTTGGTGGTGGTTTTACCGTTTAATCCAGTATCATGTTTACTCCCAGACAGATTGGCTTAAGTCGCGCAAACAGTTAAAGAAATAATGGCAAAATTCTACAAATATGCTTATTTCTTCTTCCTTGGCCTTTCTTTTCAGTTGATGGGGTCCCTCCACAATTCACATTCTGCCCTGATAATATTCTTCAGCAATTTGAGGCTGATAACGGTGTCACAACTGGGCTCAATGTCAACTGGCTTGCTCCTGAAGTATCTGATAACTCTGGCCAGTCTGTCCAAGCTGTCTTAGTTGAAGGCTCTCAACCGGGATCTTTTTTCAACATTGGACAAACAACCATAACCTACAGTGCCACTGATGCTGCTGGAAATTTCAACATGTGTACATTTACTGTAACGGTCGTACAAGGTAATGAATCGTTGAGAAACTATGCACCATATTTATGATGATTCATTTATCTGATATTTACATCATCCTGAAATCGCCAAAAAGTTCATGTCAGGAGACTTTTGATGATGACTAGAGCAGGCTAATCGAAATGTTGAGACCAAAGATAAGTTCTTTTAGAACTAAGCAGGACTGTTCGTATCATAACTAAAAACTACTTAGTGAAAGTTGATAATAAGCAGGACAAGTTCTTATCAGAACTAAACGTCTACTGAATGACAGTAAATATTACCACATGGTATTACCGCAAACCAAAATGATACTGTCATTTGAAATCACACAATGAAGGGCTTGGGTGCAGGAGTACTGCAACTGTACTTCCAAGAGCTTAGTTGAGGACGGAGCACAAGTGTTGTGAGTACAGAACATGCCAAATGAGACTTATAATGCTGTGGACATGTATGAGTATCAACAAAAACTACTCCTGACCTGCAAAAGTCCTATTTTATCCTGATTTTGTCCTCCAAAGTCCTACTTTTGTCCGTTTTTTTTTTAAATTTTGATCCTTCTATTCTACTTTTTCACCTAAGAATGCATGAAAGCCTGAGAGATTGGTTTTCTGTCCTGCTGTCTGCATGGGCCTACATGTGTTAACAAAGCAAGCATGTTCCTCAACCGCTACAGGATGGGCTTTATCTTTCATTTGCTGCCATTAACTGCCTGAAAATCAAAGCTACATACAAAGCATTGTAAAGAAAATGGCTGACTTGATCCATTGAATGTGGTATCAGCATGCGTATAGCAGCCACTAGTCCGAAAATTTGGGACTCTCAATACTGTGTATGAGAGTCCCAAAACTTAAGGTATTGAAAACATGCAAAACAAGAAAATAGACTGGCACCAAAAACAACCTGTCCAACACAGCTTCAGTACTGCATCAATCAATTTGGAGAAATTTGCTGGCTAAAGTGTGAGTAAAGTGAGCCTGATTTAGTTTTGCACGTTTCAGAGCACTCCAGAGCCCTGTCTGAGCGGCCACAGCATGTGCACGCTTATAATGTTTTTTTTGGGTCAAATTAAGCTAGAAATTAAAAGGGAAAGTTGTCTAAACTACATTCCTTTTTTTCCCCAGTTGATGGAACCCCTCCACAATTCGACAACTGTCCACAGGACATTCTTCGGACCATACCTATCGGATCAACCTCCATCCCAATAACTTGGCCGACAATTACAGTAACAGACAATTCAGGGAATCAAATCAATCCAGTACTTCTGTCACAAAACCCGGGTCAATTTACCGAAGGCACGTTCCGCATCAGGTACCAAGCCACTGACCAAGCTGGCAATAGTGCCATATGCTCCTTTGACGTCATTGTTACAAGAGCTGGTAAGTACATTTAGAAAATATTGAATTGCTGACTTGCATTCCTTACAACCTTTTACATTTGTGGCCTTCTGTTCAGTGGGAAAATTTCAGTTTGCTAGTCAGTGGATGATTTGTATCACTTTTGAAGTTTTATAAGAGTTTGGACTATAAAAAGTATATTCAAGCTTTTTCCAAATTGGGGATTCCAAGATTTTTGTGTTATTTTTCCGTGTCTTCCATGGAGATAATTTGGGCCTGCACATCAATGGATAATTTGCATCAGCTTTTACTTTAGTATGATCTCTTTTCAAAGTTTAAAGGATTTCGGACTATAAAAAGGATGGTCAAACTCTTCCAAGTCCGGGATTCAGAGTTTTTTTTTTAAAGTAAAGTCCATCATTTGTAATTTGTGCAGTTTGTTCGTTTAGAGCAACAAAAGTGCTCAAAATCTAAAGAAAGGTGCTGAACAACTAACCTGATGAAGTTTCAGCTCAGCTTCAGCTGTATATTTCGAGAAGAACAACATTCTAGGAGCTCGATTTCAAATCAAAAGTTGCAGAATCGTGTTTTGAATTGGGCCTGAATTCATTGTCCGAGACACGTTCTCACTGAGCTGATTGCGGCTACGCGATGTCGCACACCGATCCGACGAATTATAGCAACCATGCACGTGTGCGTCGTGTCAACGCTTGCGCCCACTTCGCTAAATACAACACTAGTTAACGGAAATTTCCAACGGTGCTTCTTAAGACGGCACCGTTGGAAAGGCCTTCTTTTTGTTGATTTCTTCGAAATGACAGCTTGCCAGAAAGAATAATTTCACAGGGAGTTTAGTCCCCTTACTATCTTTCAACCAAGTATGTTTTTCAACAATAATTACGCCAGTCACTTTTTGGATAGCTGTAAATGATGGTCTCTGGCTTTAAGTTATTCTTTTCTGTGTCACACTGCAGTGGATACCACTCCTCCTGTTGTCCAGAATTGCCCATCTAACATCAACCAGGAAATCCCAATTGGTATTACAAGTACAACTGTCACATGGCAACAGCCATTTGCCACAGATAATTCTGGTCAGACGCCCGCTGTGACGTCCAGCCACACCTCAGGATCCACCTTCTTTGTGGGTTCGACTACGGTTACTTACACATTCACGGATCAATCCAGCAATTCCGCCACTTGCCAGTTTGCTGTGACAGTTACAGCAGGTATGATATGAAGTGTTTGTGAAGTTCCTTGACCTGACAGTTTTGTTAGAGAGTCAGCACATGAATAGAACAAGTTGCAACTAAATCCTGCCTTTGTCCAGGACTATACTTAAGGCAGGATTCCTAAATCGATGTTAATAACAGATACTGGAAATCTTTCCTGGCTTTCAATTTCAAAAGTGCCAATCTTGATCTGATAGACTTATCATTTTCAGGGCTGATCAAAAGCATGACAGTTATTTTGTAAATAATACTAAATACACTCAGTATTACCTGTGTTAGTGTGAACATGTTGAGCGACAACGAAAATATCTCTTGGTAATTCGAATATCTCTTGGTAATTCTTGAAGTGCTTGGAAACTTAAAGGATCCTGCATGTTCAGCTGCCATCAGGCCGACATGCAATTTGCTTGCACAGCATTAGAACCGTTGGCATGAAGTACAAAAGTATTCCTGATGTCACAAAACTGAAAAATCATCAGATTATCTCGGAGCAATCAGCACTTTGGCACACAGAAATCACCCACAATGTGGCGATAACTTCGCGGCAGGAATGTGATCATCTGACTCCCTCAAAACAGCGGTGCGCATGTTGATAACAATCAACGATCTTCCACGGCTGCATCGTGTCATTCAGCTGTCATAATTTTTTAAAAACTACGCATTTGCCGTTCACTTATTGGCTGCACAATGAAATTAGATAATCCAGATACGTGCACATCATAACTTTTCCAGGACAACTGCGATTGATAAGTGACTGTCGGGAGCACCATCTGATGCTAATCATCTTAATATCAATGCTGTTACACTTAAATTGTCAAAAATTTACAACTGATATGTTCCCAACGATTGTAGTTCAGGCCCAGCTTGATCCTGAAAATTCAGTCACTGGCTGTTCTGTGTTGTTGCAATGTCGACCTTAGGGCGGCTGTATGGTCAGAAAACAGTGGTCCCCACCTGACCTTCGATTCCTTGATATTTTGAAAATCATGTTTTAGAAACCAGACTAATCATGTGCAAGATCATTATCAAAAACCTGGTTGGGTACCACACACCATTCTGTGCTGTGCCTGATGCATGGATGGCTGAGGTTTTTAAATGAGTTTTTCTGATTCAGTGTTAATGCCCTCTGTGTACTGTTCAAGAGAGGCCCCATTTAATGATGTGTAAATTAAATGATTGTTAGCTGGGCGTAGGTTAAAGATTAACGACAAACTCATTTCTGCATTTCTTCTCCAGTTGATAGAACTCCTCCGCAATTCGACAACTGTCCACAGGACATTCGTCGGACCATTCCTATTGGATCAACCTCCATCCCAATAACTTGGCCGACAATAACAGTAACAGACAATTCTGGGAATCAAATCAATCCAGTGCTTCTGTCACAAAACCCGGGTCAATTTAACGAAGGCACGTACAACATCAGGTACCAAGCCACTGACCAAGCTGGCAATAGTGCCATATGCTCCTTTGACGTCATTGTTACAAGAGATGGTAAGTACGTGTAGAAAATATTGAATTAGGCCAACCCAAAAAAATTCTGCTTCCGGTTTCGCTACCTACCGTTTGCTGACAGTTCCTACCCTAATGTTTTTATTGGGAGCATGAAAAAAAACCACCCAAAACCATCAATTTCTACCTTTTACTCTTGACTACATGCAGACACCTCCATATTATCGTCACAAAAAAATGGCTAAAAAAAACTTCTCTACCTACCTACCCTATTTTCAAATGCTATGTAATCGGAAGCAGCAATTAATTTTTTGGCTTACCGACTTCCTTGGTTTACATCATTTTACAATTCTTTGCTTTCTGTTCAGAGGAGCATTTTGGCCTACTAGTCAATGGATGATTTGCATCAGCTTTTACTTATTCAAAGTTGAAGTTTTTGGACTATAAAAAGTATATTCAAGCATTTTCCAAGTCTGGGATTCAGAGATTTTGTAAAGTTATTCTTTTCTGTAACTTCACTGCAGTGGATACCACTCCTCCTGTCGTCCAGAATTGCCCATCTAACATCAACCAGGAAATCCCATTTGGTAGTACAAGTACAACTGTCACATGGCAACAGCCATTTGCCACAGATAATTCTGGTCAGACGCCTGCTGTGACGTCCAGCCACACCTCAGGATCCACCTTCTTTGTGGGTTCGACTACGGTTACTTACACATTCACGGATCAATCCAGCAATTTCGCCACTTGCCAGTTTGTTGTGACAGTAACAGCAGGTATGATATGAAGTGATTTTATTACCTGTGCTAGTGGAAACATCATGAGTGTCAACGAGAATATGTCTGGGTAACTTTGGACATGTTTGAAAACCAGGCCCGGAATTAGTGTTTCCTAGGCCCTAGGCAACAGTGTTGCGTTAGCCCTACTCCACCCTATGCACTGGCACCAAGTTCATGTTGATGCTAAAAGTACAAAGCACTGTACAAAACAAGCGAGGCCAAACTGGTATCCGCCCCGCTCACAAGTACCCCCTCTCAGGCAAAGAAAGTACAGTTGGGGGTGACCAACCGACGCCATCTTGCCTGACTGCAATTTTGCCGCGCCGCGCAGCCGTACCACTGCGTGTACATAGTACAAATCCCCTGGTGTATGCGCGTCACACACAAGGATTGGTGCGTGAACGGCCGTACCACTGCGTGTACAAAGTACAAATCCTCAGGTGAACTCGGGTCACACACAAGAAAAGATACATGTCATCTAGCTAAATGTCCTGCCCATGGGAACTCGTTGCTTGGTAAAAGGGCGCCCTCTATTGATGGCGCACGGAGCCCATAGATCCTAGCTATTCGGTTGTTACACTTAGGTCGCCAAAAAGTGACGACTGATATGTTCCCAACAATTGAAGTTTATGCGCAGCTTGATCTTGAGAATTCTGTCACTGACGGTTCCATGTCATTTCAAGCCCAATCTGAGGGTGGCTGTTTGGTCAGAAAATGGCAGACCCTACCTAATCTTCGATTCCTTGATATTTTGAAAATCATGTTTTAGAAACCAGACTAATCATGTGCAAGATCATTATCAACAACCTGGTTGGGTACCACACACCATTCTGTGCTGTGCCCGATGCAAGGATGGCTGAGGTTTTTAAATGAGTTTTTCTGATTCAGTGTTAATGCCCTCTGTGTACTGTTCAAGGGAGGCCCCATTTAATGATGTGTAAATTAAATGATTGAGAGCTGGGCGTAGGTTAAAGATTAACGACAAACTTATTTCTGCATTGTTTCCCCAGTTGATAGAACTCCTCCGCAATTTGACAACTGTCCACAGGACATTCGTCGGACCATTCCTATTGGATCAACCTCCATCCCAATAACTTGGCCGACAATAACAGTAACAGACAATTCTGGGAATCAAATCAATCCAGTGCTTCTGTCACAAAACCCGGGTCAATTTAACGAAGGCACGTACAACATCAGGTACCAAGCCACTGACCAAGCTGGCAATAGTGCCATATGCTCCTTTGACGTCATTGTTACAAGAGATGGTAAGTACGTGTAGAAAATATTGAATTAGGCCAACCCAAAAAAATTCTGCTTCCGGTTTCGCTACCTACCGTTTGCTGACAGTTCCTACCCTAATGTTTTTATTGGGAGCATGAAAAAAAAACACCCAAAACCATCAATTTCTACCTTTTACTCTTGACTACATGCAGACACCTCCATATTATCGTCACAAAAAAATGGCTAACAAAAACTTCTCTACCTACCTACCCTATTTTCAAATGCTATGTAATCGGAAACAGCAATTAATTTTTTGGCTTACCGACTTCCTTGGTTTACATCATTTTACAATTCATTGCTTTCTGTTCAGAGGAGCATTTTGGCCTACTAGTCAATGGATGATTTGCATCAGCTTTTACTTATTCAAAGTTGAAGTTTTTGGACTATAAAAAGTATATTCAAGCATTTTCCAAGTCTGGGATTCAGAGATTTTGTAAAGTTATTCTTTTCTGTAACTTCACTGCAGTGGATACCACTCCTCCTGTCGTCCAGAATTGCCCATCTAACATCAACCAGGAAATCCCATTTGGTAGTACAAGTACAACTGTCACATGGCAACAGCCATTTGCCACAGATAATTCTGGTCAGACGCCTGCTGTGACGTCCAGCCACACCTCAGGATCCACCTTCTTTGTGGGTTCGACTACGGTTACTTACACATTCACGGATCAATCCAGCAATTTCGCCACTTGCCAGTTTGTTGTGACAGTAACAGCAGGTATGATATGAAGTGATTTTATTACCTGTGCTAGTGGAAACATCATGAGTGTCAACGAGAATATGTCTGGGTAACTTTGGACATGTTTGAAAACCAGGCCCGGAATTAGTGTTTCGTAGGCCCTAGGCAACAGTGTTGCGTTAGCCCTACTCCACCCTATGCACTGGCACCAAGTTCATGTTGATGCTAAAAGTACAAAGCACTGTACAAAACAAGCGAGGCCAAACTGGTATCCGCCCCGCTCACAAGTACCCCCTCTCAGGCAAAGAAAGTACAGTTGGGGGTGACCAACCGACGCCATCTTGCCTGACTGCAATTTTGCCGCGCCGCGCAGCCGTACCACTGCGTGTACATAGTACAAATCCCCTGGTGTATGCGCGTCACACACAAGGACTGGTGCGTGAACGGCCGTACCACTGCGTGTACAAAGTACAAATCCTCAGGTGAACTCGGGTCACACACAAGAAAAGATACATGTCATCTAGCTAAATGTCCTGCCCATGGGAACTCGTTGCTTGGTAAAAGGGCGCCCTCTATTGATGGCGCACGGAGCCCATAGATCCTAGCTATTCGGTTGTTACACTTAGGTCGCCAAAAAGTGACGACTGATATGTTCCCAACAATTGAAGTTTATGCGCAGCTTGATCTTGAGAATTCTGTCACTGACGGTTCCATGTCATTTCAAGCCCAATCTGAGGGTGGCTGTATGGTCAGAAAACGGCAGACCCTACCTGCGCTTCGATTCCTTGATATTTTGAAAATCATGTTTTAGAAACCAGACTAATCATGTGCAAGATCATTATCAACAACCTGGTTGGGTACCACACACCATTCTGTGCTGTGCCCGATGCATGGATGGCTGAGGTTTTTAAATGAGTTTTTCTGATTCAGTGTTAATGCCCTCTGTGTACTGTTCAAGGGAGGCCCCATTTAATGATGTGTAAATTAAATGATTGAGAGCTGGGCGTAGGTTAAAGATTAACGACAAACTTATTTCTGCATTGTTTCCCCAGTTGATAGAACTCCTCCGCAATTTGACAACTGTCCACAGGACATTCGTCGGACCATACCTATTGGATCAACCTCCATCCCAATAACTTGGCCGACGATTACAGTAACAGACAATTCAGGGAATCAAATCAATCCAGTGCTTCTGTCACAAAACCCGGGTCAATTTAACGAAGGCACGTACAACATCAGGTACCAAGCCACTGACCAAGCTGGCAATAGTGCCATATGCTCCTTTGACGTCATTGTTACAAGAGATGGTAAGTACGTGTAGAAAATATTGAATTAGGCCAACCCAAAAAAATTCTGCTTCCGGTTTCGCTACCTACCGTTTTTTGACAGTTCCTACCCTAATGTTTTTATTGGGAGCATGAAAAAAAAACACCCCAAACAATCAATTTCTACCTTTTACCCTCGACTACATGCAGACACCTCCATATTATCGTCACAAAAAAATGGCTCAAAAAAAATTCTCTACCTACCTACCCTATTTTCAAATGCTATGTAATCGGAAGCAGCAATTAATTTTTTGGCTTACCGACTTCCTTGGTTTACATCATTTTACAATTCATTGCTTTCTGTTCAGAGGAGCATTTTGGCCTACTAGTCAATGGATGATTTGCATCAGCTTCTACTTATTCAAAGTTGAAGTTTTTGGACTATAAAAAGTATATTCAAGCATTTTCCAAGTCTGGCATTCAGAGATTTTGTAAAGTTATTCTTTTCTGTAACTTCACTGCAGTGGATACCACTCCTCCTGTCATCCAGAATTGCCCATCTAACATCAACCAGGAAATCCCATTTGGTAGTACCAGTACAACTGTCACATGGCAACAGCCATTTGCCACAGATAATTCTGGTCAGACGCCCGCTGTGACGTCCAGCCACACCTCAGGATCCCCCTTCTTTGTGGGTTCGACTACGGTTACTTACACATTCACGGATCAATCCAGCAATTTCGACACTTGCCAGTTTGTTGTGACAGTAACAGCAGGTAAGATATGAAGTGTTTTTATTACCTGTGCTAGTGGAAACATCATGAGTGTCAACGAGAATATGTCTGGGTAACTTTGGACAAAGTACAGTTGGGGGTGACCGACCGACGCCATCTTGCCTGACTGCAATTTTGCCGCGCTGTGCGGCCGTACCACTGCGTGTACATAGTACAAATCCCCTGGTGTATGCGCGTCACACACAAGGATTGGTGCGTGAACGGCCGTACCACTGCTCGTACAAAGTACAAATCCTCAGGTGAACGTGCGTCACACACAAGAAACGATGCGTGTCAACTAGCTAAAAGTCCTGCCCATGGGAACTCGTTGCTTGGTAAAAGGGCGCCCTCTATTGGTGGCGCACGGAGCCCATAGATCTTAGCTATTCGGTTGTTACACTTAGGTCGCCAAAAAGTGATGACTGATATGTTCCCAACAATTGAAGTTTATGCGCAGCTTGATCCTGAGAATTCTGTCACTGACGGTTCCGTGTCATTTCAAGCTCAATCTGAGGGTGGCTGTATGGTCAGAAAACGGCAGACCCTACCTGACCTTCGATTTCTTGATATTTTGAAAATCATGTTTTAGAAACCAGACTAATCATGTGCAAGATCATTATCAACAACCTGGTTGGGTACCACACACCATTCTGTGCTGTGCCTGATGCATGGATGGCTGAGGTTTTTAAATGAGTTTTTTTGATTCAGTGTTAATGCCCTCTGTTTACTGTTCAAGAGAGGCCCCATTTAATGATGTGTAAATTAAATGATTGAGAGCTGGGCGTAGGTTAAAGATTAACGACAAACTTATTTCTGCATTTCTTCCCCAGTTGATAGAACTCCTCCGCAATTCGACAACTGTCCACAGGACATTCGTCGGACCATACCTTTTGGATCAACCTCCATCCCAATAACTTGGCCGACGATTACAGTAACAGACAATTCAGGGAATCAAATCAATCCAGTGCTTCTGTCACAAAACCCGGGTCAATTTAACGAAGGCACGTACAACATCAGGTACCAAGCCACTGACCAAGCTGGCAATAGTGCCATATGCTCCTTTGACGTCATTGTTACAAGAGATGGTAAGTACGTGTAGAAAATATTGAATTAGGCCAACCCCAAAAAATTCTGCTTCCGGTTTCGCTACCTACCGTTTTCTGACAGTTCCTACCCTAATGTTTTTATTGGGAGCATGAAAAAAAACCACCCAAAACCATGAATTTCTACCTTTTACCCTTGACTACATGCAGACATCTCCATATTATCGTCACAAAAAAATGGCTAAAAAAAATTCTCTACCTACCTACCCTATTTTCAAATGCTATGTAATCGGAAGCAGCAATTAATTTTTTGGCTTACCGACTTCCTTTGTTTACATCATTCTACAATTCATTGCTTTCTGTTCAGAGGAGCATTTTGGCCTACTAGTCAATGGATGATTTGCATCAGCTTTTAGTTATTCAAAGTTGAAGTTTTTGGACTATAAAAAGTATATTCAAGCATTTTCCAAGTCTGGGATTCAGAGATTTTGTGGGTTCGACTACGGTTACTTACACATTCACGGATCAATCCAGCAATTTCGCCACTTGCCAGTTTGTTGTGACAGTAACAGCAGGTATGATATGAAGTGTTTTTATTACCTGTGCTAGTGGAAACATCATGAGTGTCAACGAGAATATGTCTGGGTAACTTTGGACAAAGTACAGTTGGGGGTGACCGACCGACGCCATCTTGCCTGACTGCAATTTTGCCGCGCTGCGTGGCCGTACCACTGCGTGTACATAGTACAAATCCCCTGGTGTATGCGCGTCACACACAAGGATTGGTGCGTGAACGGCCGTACCACTGCGTGTACAAAGTACAAATCCTCAGGTGAACGTGCGTCACACACAAGAAACGATGCTTGTCAACTAGCTAAATGTCCTGCCCATGGGAACTCGTTGCTTGGTAAAAGGGCGCCCTCTATTGGTGGCGCATGGAGCCCATAGATCTTAGCTATTCGGTTGTTACACTTAGGTCCCCAAAAAGTGACGACTGATATGTTCCCAACAATTGAAGTTTATGCGCAGCTTGATCCTGAGAATTCTGTCACTGATGGTTCCGTGTCATTTCAAGCCCAATCTGATGGTGGCTCTTTGGTCAGAAAATGGCAGACCCTACCTAATCTTCGATTCCTTGATATTTGAAAATCATGTTTTAGAAACCAGACTAATCATGTGCAAGATCATTATAAACAACCTGGTTGGGTACCACACACCATTCTGTGCTGTGCCCGATGCATGGATGGCTGAGGTTTTTAAATGAGTTTTTCTGATTCAGTGTTAATGCCCTCTGTTTACTGTTCAAGGGAGGCCCCATTTAATGATGTGTAAATTAAATGATTGAGAGCTGGGCGTAGGTTAAAGATTAACGACAAACTTATTTCTGCATTTCTTCCCCAGTTGATAGAACTCCTCCGCAATTTGACAACTGTCCACAGGACATTCGTCGGACCATACCTTTTGGATCAACCTCTATCCCAATTACTTGGCCGACAATTACAGTAACAGACAATTCAGGGAATCAAATCAATCCAGTGCTTCTGTCACAAAACCCGGGTCAATTTAACGAAGGCACGTACAACATCAGGTACCAAGCCACTGACCAAGCTGGCAATAGTGCCATATGCTCCTTTGATGTCATTGTTACAAGGGATGGTAAGTACGTGTAGAAAATATTGAATTAGGCCAACCCAAAAAAATTCTGCTTCCGGTTTCGCTACCTACCGTTTTCTGACAGTTCCAACCCTAATGTTTTTATGGGGAACATGAAAAAAAAACACCCAAAACCATGAATTTCTACCTTTTACCCTTGACTACATGCAGACATCTCCATATTATCGTAACAAAAAAAAATGGCCCAAAAAAAATTCTCTACCTACCTACCCTATTTTCAAATGCTATGTAATCGGAAGCAGGAATTAATTTTTTGGCTTACCGACTTCCTTGGTTTACATCATTCTACAATTCATTGCTTTCTGTTCAGAGGAGCATTTCGGCCTACTAGTCAATGGATGATTTGCATCAGCTTTTAGTTATTCAAAGTTGAAGTTTTTGGACTATAAAAAGTATATTCAAGCATTTTCCAAGTCTGGGATTCAGAGATTTTGTAAAGTTATTCTTTTCTGTAACTTCACTGCAGTGGATACCACTCCTCCTGTCGTCCAGAATTGCCCATCTAACTTCAACCAGGAAATCCCATTTGGTAGTACAAGTACAACTGTCACATGGCAACAGCCATTTGCCACAGATAATTCTGGTCAGACGCCCGCTGTGACGTCCAGCCACACCTCAGGATCCACCTTCTTTGTGGGTTCGACTACGGTTACTTACACATTCACGGATCAATCCAGCAATTTCGCCACTTGCCAGTTTGTTGTGACAGTAACAGCAGGTATGATATGAAGTGTTTGTATTACCTGTGCTAGTGGAAACATCATGAGTGTCAACGAGAATATGTCTGGGTAACTTTGGACATGTTTGAAAACCAGGCCCGGAATTAGTGTTTCCTAGGCCCTAGGCAACAGTGTTGCGTTAGCCCTACTCCACCCTATGCACTGGCACCAAGTTCATGTTGATGCTAAAAGTACAAAGCACTGTACAAAACAAGCGAGGCCAAACTGGTATCCGCCCATTTCACAAGTACCCCCTCTCAGGCAAAGAAAGTACAGTTGGGGTTGACCAACCGACGCCATCTTGCCTGACTGCAATTTTGCCGCGCCGCGCGGCCGTACCACTGCGTGTACATAGTACAAATCCCCTGGTGTATGTGCGTCACACAGAGGATTGGTGCGTGAACGGCCGTACCTCTGCGTGTACAAAGTACAAATCCCCAGGTGAACGTGCGTCACACACAAGAAACGATGCGTGTCAACTAGCTAAAAGTCCTGCCCATGGGAACTCGTTGCTTGGTAAAAGGGCGCCCTCTATTGGTGGCGCATGGAGCCCATAGATCTTAGCTATTCGGTTGTTACACTTAGGTCCCCAAAAAGTGACGACTGATATGTTCCCAACAATTGAAGTTTATGCGCAGCTTGATCCTGAGAATTCTGTCACTGATGGTTCCGTGTCATTTCAAGCCCAATCTGATGGTGGCTGTTTGGTCAGAAAATGGCAGACCCTACCTAATCTTCGATTCCTTGATATTTGAAAATCATGTTTTAGAAACCAGACTAATCATGTGCAAGATCATTATCAACAACCTGGTTGGGTACCACACACCATTCTGTGCTGTGCCCGATGCATGGATGGCTGAGGTTTTTAAATGAGTTTTTCTGATTCAGTGTTAATGCCCTCTGTTTACTGTTCAAGAGAGGCCCCATTTAATGATGTGTAAATTAAATGATTGAGAGCTGGGCGTAGGTTAAAGATTAACGACAAACTTATTTCTGCATTTCTTCCCCAGTTGATAGAACTCCTCCGCAATTTGACAACTGTCCACAGGACATTCGTCGGACCATACCTTTTGGATCAACCTCTATCCCAATTACTTGGCCGACAATTACAGTAACAGACAATTCAGGGAATCAAATCAATCCAGTGCTTCTGTCACAAAACCCGGGTCAATTTAACGAAGGCACGTACAACATCAGGTACCAAGCCACTGACCAAGCTGGCAATAGTGCCATATGCTCCTTTGATGTCATTGTTACAAGAGATGGTAAGTACGTGTAGAAAATATTGAATTAGGCCAACCCAAAAAAATTCTGCTTCCGGTTTCGCTACCTACCGTTTTCTGACAGTTCCAACCCTAGTGTTTTTATGGGGAACATGAAAAAAAAAACCCCAAAACCATGAATTTCTACCTTTTACCCTTGACTACATGCAGACATCTCCATATTATCGTAACAAAAAAAAATGGCCCAAAAAAAATTCTCTACCTACCTACCCTATTTTCAAATGCTATGTAATCGGAAGCAGGAATTAATTTTTTGGCTTACCGACTTCCTTGGTTTACATCATTCTACAATTCATTGCTTTCTGTTCAGAGGAGCATTTCGGCCTACTAGTCAATGGATGATTTGCATCAGCTTTTAGTTATTCAAAGTTGAAGTTTTTGGACTATAAAAAGTATATTCAAGCATTTTCCAAGTCTGGGATTCAGAGATTTTGTAAAGTTATTCTTTTCTGTAACTTCACTGCAGTGGATACCACTCCTCCTGTCGTCCAGAATTGCCCATCTAACTTCAACCAGGAAATCCCATTTGGTAGTACAAGTACAACTGTCACATGGCAACAGCCATTTGCCACAGATAATTCTGGTCAGACGCCCGCTGTGACGTCCAGCCACACCTCAGGATCCACCTTCTTTGTGGGTTCGACTACGGTTACTTACACATTCACGGATCAATCCAGCAATTTCGCCACTTGCCAGTTTGTTGTGACAGTAACAGCAGGTATGATATGAAGTGTTTGTATTACCTGTGGTAGTGGAAACATCATGAGTGTCAACGAGAATATGTCTGGGTAACTTTGGACATGTTTGAAAACCAGGCCCGGAATTAGTGTTTTGTAGGCCCAAGGCAACAGTGTTGCGTTAGCCCTACTCCACCCTATGCACTGGCACCAAGTTCATGTTGATGCTAAAAGTACAAAGCACTGTACAAAACAAGCGAGGCCAAACTGGTATCCGCCCCGTTCACAAGTACCCCCTCTCAGGCAAAGAAAGTACAGTTGGGGGTGACCAACCGACCCCATCGTGCCTGACTGCAATTTTGCCTCGCCGCGCGGCCGTACCACTGCGTGTACATAGTACAAATCCCCTGGTGTATGTGCGTCACACAGAGGATTGGTGCATGAACGGCCGTACCTCTGCGTGTACAAAGTACTAATCCCCAGGTGGACGTGCGTCACACACAAGAAACGATGCGTGTCAACTAGCTAAAAGTCCTGCCCATGGGAACTCGTTGCTTGGTAAAAGGGCGCCCTCTATTGGTGGCGCATGGAGCCCATAGATCTTAGCTATTCGGTTGTTACACTTAGGTCGCCAAAAAGTGACGACTGATATGTTCCCAACAATTGAAGTTTATGCGCAGCTTGATCCTGAGAATTCTGTCACTGATGGTTCCATGTCATTTCAAGCCCAATCTGATGGTGGCTGTTTGGTCAGAAAATGGCAGACCCTACCTAATCTTCCATTCCTTGATATTTGAAAATCATGTTTTAGAAACCAGACTAATCATGTGCAAGATCATTATCAACAACCTGGTTGGGTACCACACACCATTCTGTGCTGTGCCCGATGCATGGATGGCTGAGGTTTTTAAATGAGTTTTTCTGATTCAGTGTTAATGCCCTCGGTTTACTGTTCAAGAGAGGCTCCATTTAATGATGTGTAAATTAAATGATTGAGAGCTGGGCGTAGGTTAAAGATTAACGACAAACTTATTTCTGCATTTCTTCCCCAGTTGATAGAACTCCTCCGCAATTTGACAACTGTCCACAGGACATTCGTCGGACCATACCTTTTGGATCAACCTCTATCCCAATTACTTGGCCGACAATTACAGTAACAGACAATTCAGGGAATCAAATCAATCCAGTGCTTCTGTCACAAAACCCGGGTCAATTTAACGAAGGCACGTACAACATCAGGTACCAAGCCACTGACCAAGCTGGCAATAGTGCCATATGCTCCTTTGATGTCATTGTTACAAGAGATGGTAAGTACGTGTAGAAAATATTGAATTAGGCCAACCCAAAAAAATTCTGCTTCCGGTTTCGCTACCTACCGTTTTCTGACAGTTCCAACCCTAGTGTTTTTATGGGGAACATGAAAAAAAAAACCCCAAAACCATGAATTTCTACCTTTTACCCTTGACTACATGCAGACATCTCCATATTATCGTAACAAAAAAAAATGGCCCAAAAAAAATTCTCTACCTACCTACCCTATTTTCAAATGCTATGTAATCGGAAGCAGGAATTAATTTTTTGGCTTACCGACTTCCTTGGTTTACATCATTTTACAATTCATTGCTTTCTGTTCAGAGGAGCATTTCGGCCTACTAGTCAATGGATGATTTGCATCAGCTTTTAGTTATTCAAAGTTGAAGTTTTTGGACTATAAAAAGTATATTCAAGCATTTTCCAAGTCTGGGATTCAGAGATTTTGTAAAGTTATTCTTTTCTGTAACTTCACTGCAGTGGATACCACTCCTCCTGTCGTCCAGAATTGCCCATCTAACTTCAACCAGGAAATCCCATTTGGTAGTACAAGTACAACTGTCACATGGCAACAGCCATTTGCCACAGATAATTCTGGTCAGACGCCCGCTGTGACGTCCAGCCACACCTCAGGTTCCACCTTCTTTGTGGGTTCGACTGCGGTTACTTACACATTCACGGATCAATCCAGCAATTTCGCCACTTGCCAGTTTGTCGTGACAGTAACAGCAGGTATGATATGAAGTGTTTGTATTACCTGTGCTAGTGGAAACATCATGAGTGTCAACGAGAATATGTCTGGGTAACTTTGGACATGTTTGAAAACCAGGCCCGGAATTAGTGTTTCGTAGGCCCTAGGCAACAGTGTTCCGTTAGCCCTACTCCACCCTATGCACTGGCACCAAGTTCATGTTGATGCTAAAAGTACAAAGCACTGTACAAAACAAGCAAGGCTAAACTGGTATCCGCTCCGTTCACAAGTAACCCCTCTCTGGCAAAGAAAGTACAGTTGGGGGTGACCGACCGACGCCATCTTGCGTGACTGCAATTTTGCCGCGCCGCGCGGCCGTACCACTGCGTGTACATAGTACAAATCCCCTGGTGTATGTGTGTCACACACAAGGACTGGTGCGTGAACGGCCGTACCACTGCGTGTACAAAGTACAAATCCCCAGGTGAACGTGCATCACACACAGGAAACGATGCGTGTCAACTAGCTAAAAGTCCTGCCCATGGGAACTCGTTGCTTGGTAAAAGTGCGCCCTCTATTGGTGGCGCATGGAGCCCATAGATCCTAGCTATTCGGTTGTTACACTTAGGTCGCCAAAAAGTGACGACTGATATGTTCCCAACAATTGAAGTTTATGCGCAGCTTGATCCTGAAAATTCTGTCACTGATGGTTCCGTGTCATTTCAAGCCCAATCTGAGGGTGGCTGTTTGGTCAGAAAATGGCAGACCCTACCTAATCTTCGATTCCTTGATATTTGAAAATCATGTTTTAGAAACCAGACTAATCATGTGCAAGATCATTATCAACAACCTGGTTGGGTACCACACACCATTCTGTGCTGTGCCCGATGCATGGATGGCTGAGGTTTTTAAATGAGTTTTTCTGATTCAGTGTTAATGCCCTCGGTTTACTGTTCAAGAGAGGCTCCATTTAATGATGTGTAAATTAAATGATTGAGAGCTGGGCGTAGGTTAAAGATTAACGACAAACTTATTTCTGCATTTCTTCCCCAGTTGATAGAACTCCTCCGCAATTTGACAACTGTCCACAGGACATTCGTCGGACCATACCTTTTGGATCAACCTCTATCCCAATTACTTGGCCGACAATTACAGTAACAGACAATTCAGGGAATCAAATCAATCCAGTGCTTCTGTCACAAAACCCGGGTCAATTTAACGAAGGCACGTACAACATCAGGTACCAAGCCACTGACCAAGCTGGCAATAGTGCCATATGCTCCTTTGATGTCATTGTTACAAGAGATGGTAAGTACGTGTAGAAAATATTGAATTAGGCCAACCCAAAAAATTCTGCTTCCGGTTTCGCTACCTACCGTTTTCTGACAGTTCCAACCCTAGTGTTTTTATGGGGAACATGAAAAAAAAAACCCCAAAACCATGAATTTCTACCTTTTACCCTTGACTACATGCAGACATCTCCATATTATCGTAACAAAAAAAAATGGCCCAAAAAAAATTCTCTACCTACCTACCCTATTTTCAAATGCTATGTAATCGGAAGCAGGAATTAATTTTTTGGCTTACCGACTTCCTTGGTTTACATCATTTTACAATTCATTGCTTTCTGTTCATAGGAGCATTTCGGCCTACTAGTCAATGGATGATTTGCATCAGCTTTTAGTTATTCAAAGTTGAAGTTTTTGGACTATAAAAAGTATATTCAAGCATTTTCCAAGTCTGGGATTCAGAGATTTTGTAAAGTTATTCTTTTCTGTAACTTCACTGCAGTGGATACCACTCCTCCTGTCGTCCAGAATTGCCCATCTAACTTCAACCAGGAAATCCCATTTGGTAGTACAAGTACAACTGTCACTTGGCAACAGCCATTTGCCACAGATAATTCTGGTCAGACGCCCGCTGTGACGTCCAGCCACACCTCAGGTTCCACCTTCTTTGTGGGTTCGACTGCGGTTACTTACACATTCACGGATCAATCCAGCAATTTCGCCACTTGCCAGTTTGTCGTGACAGTAACAGCAGGTATGATATGAAGTGTTTGTATTACCTGTGCTAGTGGAAACATCATGAGTGTCAACGAGAATATGTCTGGGTAACTTTGGACATGTTTGAAAACCAGGCCCGGAATTAGTGTTTCGTAGGCCCTAGGCAACAGTGTTCCGTTAGCCCTACTCCACCCTATGCACTGGCACCAAGTTCATGTTGATGCTAAAAGTACAAAGCACTGTACAAAACAAGCAAGGCTAAACTGGTATCCGCTCCGTTCACAAGTAACCCCTCTCTGGCAAAGAAAGTACAGTTGGGGGTGACCGACCGACGCCATCTTGCGTGACTGCAATTTTGCCGCGCCGCGCGGCCGTACCACTGCATGTACATAGTACAAATCCCCTGGTGTATGTGTGTCACACACAAGGACTGGTGCGTGAACGGCCGTACCACTGCGTGTACAAAGTACAAATCCCCAGGTGAACGTGCATCACACACAGGAAACGATGCGTGTCAACTAGCTAAAAGTCCTGCCCATGGGAACTCGTTGCTTGGTAAAAGTGCGCCCTCTATTGGTGGCGCATGGAGCCCATAGATCCTAGCTATTCGGTTGTTACACTTAGGTCGCCAAAAAGTGACGACTGATATGTTCCCAACAATTGAAGTTTATGCGCAGCTTGATCCTGAAAATTCTGTCACTGATGGTTCCGTGTCATTTCAAGCCCAATCTGAGGGTGGCTGTTTGGTCAGAAAATGGCAGACCCTACCTAATCTTCGATTCCTTGATATTTGAAAATCATGTTTTAGAAACCAGACTAATCATGTGCAAGATCATTATCAACAACCTGGTTGGGTACCACACACCATTCTGTGCTGTGGCTGATGCATGGATGGCTGAGGTTTTTAAATGAGTTTTTCTGATTCAGTGTTAATGCCCTCTGTGTACTGTTCAAGGGAGGCCCCATTTAATGATGTGTAAATTAAATGATTGAGAGCTGGGTGTAGGTTAAAGATTAACGACAAACTTATTTCTACATTTCTTCCGCAGTTGATAGAACTCCTCCGCAATTTGACAACTGTCCACAGGACATTCGTCGGACCATACCTTTTGGATCAACCTCTATCCCAATTACTTGGCCGACAATTACAGTAACAGACAATTCTGGGAATCAAATCAATCCAGTGCTTCTGTCACAAAACCCGGGTCAATTTAACGAAGGCACGTACAACATCAGGTACCAAGCCACTGACCAAGCTGGCAATAGTGCCATATGCTCCTTTGATGTCATTGTTACAAGAGATGGTAAGTACGTGTAGAAAATATTGAATTAGGCCAACCCAAAAAAATTCTGCTTCCGGTTTCGCTACCTACCGTTTGCTGACAGTTCCAACCCTAGTGTTTTTATTGGGAACATGAAAAAAAACACCCCAAAACCATGAATTTCTACCTTTTACCCTTGACTACATGCAGACATCTCCATATTATCGTAACAAAAAAAAATGGCCCAAAAAAAATTCTCTACCTACCTACCCTATTTTCAAATGCTATGTAATCGGAAGCAGGAATTAATTGTTTGGCTTACCGACTTCCTTGGTTTACATCATTTTACAATTCATTGCTTTCTGTTCAGAGGATCATTTCGGCCTACAAGTCAATGGATGATTTGCATCAGCTTGTACTTATTCAAAGTTTAAGATTTTTGGACTATAAAAAGTATATTCAAGCATTTTCCAAGTCTGGGATTCAGAGATTTTTGTAAAAATATTCTTTTCTGTAACTTCACTGCAGTGGATACCACTCCTCCTGTCATCCAGAATTGCCCATCTAACATCAACCAGGAAATCCCATTTGGTAGTACAAGTACAACTGTCACTTGGCAACAGCCATTTGCCACAGATAATTCTGGTCAGACGCCCGCTGTGACGTCCAGCCACACCTCAGGATCCACCTTCTTTGTGGGTTCGACTGCGGTTACTTACACATTCACGGATCAATCCAGCAATTTCGCCACTTGCCAGTTTGCTGTGACACTAACAGCAGGTATGATATGAAGTGTTTGTATTACCTGTGCTAGTGGAAACATCATGAGTGTCAACGAGAATATGTCTGGGTAACTTTGGACATGTTTGAAACCAGGCCCGGAATTAGTGTTTCGTAGGTCCTAGGCACCAGTGTTCCGTTAGCCCTACACCACCCTATGCACTGGCACCAAGTTCATGTTGATGCTAAAAGTACAAAGCACTGTACAAAACAAGCGAGGCCAAACTGGTACAGGTCCTAGCTATTCGGTTGTTACACTCAGGTCGCCAAATTGTGACGACTGATTTGTTCCCAACAATTGAAGTTCATGCGCAGCTTGATCCTGAGAATCTGTCACTGACGGTTCTGTGTCATTTCAAGCTCAATCTGAGGGTGGCTGTATGGTCAGAAATTTTCTTTTGTTGAGGGGAATATTTCGGCTTTCTAGTCAGTGCATGATTTGCATCAGGGTTTACTATATATAGGTTGTCCCACTAAAAACCTAACAGTCAAATCGGGCATTGAGGAACTACTAAAAATGGTTAAACATCAGAAAGCATCGATCTTGGAACAACTTATACATTGTAAACGTAATCTAAAATTTGAAAACAGAAGAAACTTTACAGGAGCAAGAGTATTAATCATTGAAACAAATAAAACAAAATTTCTTATAATTTTAAACACTTCTGCTAAAAAAAAATCAGGGAAAAGTGGCAGGGAATCGCCTCAGATTGCACCACAGAGCATCTAGAGTCCAACATTTTTCGGGGCCCTTAAGCGGGCCCCGGACCCCACGCCGTAAGGGCTTCGCGCTCCGCGCTCGCATTAGTCGCCGAACCAAAATTACCCCTACGCTATAATTCACCCTGGCTAGAACACTGATTGGTTTTGACTGTTTTTTTGTGTGGGACAACCTGTGTGATCTCTTTTTAATGTTTAAAGCTTTTGGGCTGTAAAAGTATGTTCAAGCCTTTTCCAATTAATCTGGGATTCAGGGATTTGATTTTTTTATGTTTTTCTTTTCTGTGTCGCACTGCAGTGGATACCACTCCTCCTGTTGTCCAGAATTGCCCATCTAACATCAACCAGGAAATCCCAATTGGTAGTACAAGTACAACTGTCACTTGGCAACAGCCATTTGCCACAGATAATTCTGGTCAGACACCCGCTGTGACGTCCAGCCACACCTCAGGATCCACCTTCTTTGTGGGTTCGACTACGGTTACTTACACATTCACGGATCAATCCAGCAATTTCGCAACTTGCCAGTTTGCTGTGACACTAACAGCAGGTATGATATGAAGTGTTTGTATTACCTGTGCTAGTGGAAACATGCTGAGTGTCAACGAGAATATGTCTGGGTAACTTTGGACACGTTTGAAACCAGGCCCGGAATTAGTGTTTCGTAGGTCCTAGGCACCAGTGTTCCATTAGCCCTACTCCACCCTATGCACTGGCACCAAGTTCATGTTGATGCTAAAAGTACAAAGCACTGTACAAAACAAGCGAGGCCAAACTGGTACAGGTCCTAGCTATTCGGTTGTTACACTCAGGTCGCCAAATAGTGACGACTGATTTGTTCCCAACAATTGAAGTTCATGCGCAGCTTGATCCTGAGAATCTGTCACTGACGGTTCTGTGTCATTTCAAGCTCAATCTGAGGGTGGCTGTATGGTCAGAAATTTTCTTTTGTTGAGGGGAATATTTCGGCTTTCTAGTCAGTGCATAATTTGCATCAGGGTTTACTTTATATAGGTTGTCCCACTAAAAACCTAACAGTCAAATCGGGCATTGAGGAACTACTAAAAATGGTTAAACATCAGAAAGCATCGATCTTGGAACAACTTATACATTGTAAACGTAATCTAAAATTTGAAAACAGAAGAAACTTTACAGGAGCAAGAGTATTAATCATTGAAACAAATAAAACAAAATTTCTTATAATTTTAAACACTTCTGCTAAAAAAAAATCAGAGGAAAGTGGCAGGGAATCGCCTCAGATTGCACCACAGAGCATCTAGAGTCCAACATTTTCCGGGGCCCTTAAGCGGGCCCCGGACCCCAAGCCGTAAGGGCTTCGCGCTCTGCGCTCGCATTAGTCGCCGAACCAAAATTACTCCTACGCTATAATTCACCCTGGCTAGAACACTGATTGGTTTCGACTGTTTTTTTTGTGTGGGACAACCTGTGTGATCTCTTTTTAATGTTTAAAGCTTTTGGGCTGTAAAAGTATGTTCAAGCCTTTTCCAATTAATCTGGGATTCAGGGATTTGATTTTTTATGCCCCGCGGCGAAGCCGAAGGGGCATACTGTTTCCGCCTTGTCCTTCCGTGGGTGTGTGGGTGGGTGTGTGCGTGGGTGTGCTTGTCTTACATACGCAGTGTGGACTTCCGAACAAAACACGTCCACATAATGTAGGTAGCACCGACGTTGTGTGGACTTGCCCACGTCCACACAGTGTTTCCCCATTTCTGGAAAACAGGTTTAGAGGCATTTTTGGGTTAGGTTTATCTGTAGCAGAATGAAGAGAAACACTAAAGGGAATCATAGAAAAAAAATTGGGTTGAAAGAGTTTTCACAGTTTGAGAAAAATGAGTTTTTCCACTGGTGTTCCTTAACTACACGAAAAGAAAGGAAAGTCCACACTACTTATGTGAAACAAGTCTGCGTGCGTGAGCTTGTCTTACATACGCAGTGTGGACTTCCGAACAAAAGACGTCCACATAATGTAGGTAGCACCGACGTTGTGTGGACTTGCCCCACGTCCACACAGTGTTTCCCCATTTCTGGAAAACAGGTTTAGAGGCATTTTTGGGTTAGGTTTATCTGTAGCAGAATGAAGAGAAACACTAAAGGGAATCATAGAAAAAAAATTGGGTTGAAAGAGTTTTCACAGTTTGAGAAAAATGAGTTTTTTCACTGGTTTTTCTTAACTACACGAAAGCAATGGAAAGTCCACACTAGTCATGTGAAACAAGTATGGGTGGGTGGGCGTGTGTGTGGGTGTGTGTGTCCGGACAAATCTTGTGAGCGCGATAACTTGAGAAATACTTTACATATGAACTTCAAATTTGGTTTGTGGATTGTCCTTGGTAATCCTAAGAAGCCTTTTGCATTTGGGGCCGAAAGGTCAAGGGTCAAGGTCACAGTGGCTGAAACAATAGAAATTTTGTCAGTACGATAACTTGAGAAATACTTAACATATGAACTTCAAATTTGGTTTGTGGATTGTCCTTGGTAATCCTAAGAAGCCTTTTGCATTTGGGGCCGAAAGGTCAAGGGTCAAGGTCACAGTGTCTGAAACAATAGAAATTTTGTCAGCGCGATAACTTGAGAAATACTTTACATATGAACTTCAAATTTGGTTTGTGGATTGTCCTTGGCAATCCTAAGAAGCCTTTTGCATTTGGGGCCAAAAGGTCAAGGGTCAAGGTCACAGTGGCAAAAACAAAAGAAATTTTGTCAGCGTGATAACTTGAGATATACTTTACATATGAATTTCAAATTTGGTTTGTGGATTGTCCTTGGTAATCCTAAAAAGCCTTTTGCATTTGGGGCCGAAAGGTCAAGGGTCAAGGTCACAGTGGCTGAAACAATAGAAATTTTGTCAGCACGATAACTTGAGAAATACTTTACATATGAACTTCAAATTTGGTTTGTGGATTGTCCTTGGTAATCCTAAGAAGCCTTTTGCATTTGGGGCCGAAAGGTCAAGGGTCAAGGTCACAGTGTCTGAAACAATAGAAATTTTGTCAGCGCGATAACTTGAGAAATACTTTACATATGAACTTCAAATTTGGTTTGTGGATTGTCCTTGGCAATCCTAAGGAGCCTATCGCATTGGGGGTCGAAAGGTCAAGGGTCAAGGTCACAGTGGCTAAAACAATAGAAATCTTGTATTTATTCTGAGATCATAGGGATTAGGGATTAATTCATATAAAACCTACAGAAGACACTAATGTTGTCAATGAACGTTCCATTTGACCAAGGTACATGTAAGTTGATGTTAGAGTGGTGTTATGTCATGGAAACAGTCACGGTTGCGGGGCATTTGTGTTTGTAAACACACCTGACTTGTTTATGTTTTTCTTTTCTGTGTCACACTGCAGTGGATACCACTCCTCCTGTTGTCCAGAATTGCCCATCTAACATCAACCAGGAAATCCCAATTGGTAGTACAAGTACAACTGTCACATGGCAACAGCCATTTGCCACAGATAATTCTGGTCAGACACCTGCTGTGACGTCCAGCCACACCTCAGGATCCACCTTCTTTGTGGGTTCGACCACGGTTACTTACACATTCACGGATCAATCCAGCAATTTCGCCACTTGTCAGTTTGCTGTGACAGTAACAGCAGGTATGATATGAAGTGTTTGTGAAGTTCCTTGACCTGACAGTTTTGTTAGAGTGTTAGCACATCAATAGAACAGGTTATAACTAAATGCTGTACTTATCCAGAACCATACTGAAGGCATGATTCCTAAATTGATGTTGAAAACAGATTCTTGAAATCTCTTCTGGCATTAAATTTTGAAAGTGCCACCTTGATCTATCAGATCAAGGTGGCACTTTCAAAATTTAATGCAAGAACTTATCGGTTTCAGGACTGATTAAAACAAGACAGGTATTTTGTAAGTAATACCACATACACCCAATATTACCTGTGCTAGATGAAACATACTGAGATTTGACGGGTATTTTTTGGACATTTTTGGAAACTGGCAGGATCCTGCATGTTCAGCTGCATTCAGGTTGACCTTCAATTTGTACGATAAAACCATTGGCAACAAAGTGCAAAAGTCATGTAAAGGCCATAAGACTGAAAAATCCTCAGATTATTTGAAACAGCTGTCACCTTGACATATATTACCCACAACACAACGATGACTCAAAGGCATTAACATGATCGTGTGACTTCCTCATAATTGGGGTGTGTATGGTGATAACAATCAAACTATCTTCCATGGCCACATCTATTCATTCGGCTGCCATGATTGTTTGTAAAACTATGCATTTGCCATTCACTTTTGCATTTGCTATGAACTTATACACAATGAAAGAAGAGGATCCAGAGACGCGCACGTAATAATATCACTTTGGACGAGTGATATTGATTAGCGCCTGTCAGGAATGCGGACTGATGCCAATCATCTTAATATCAACGCAGTTACACTGAGCTTGCCAAAATTCTACAACTGATACGTTCCCAGCAACTGTAGTTCATGCGCAGCTTGATCCTGAGAATTCAGGCACTGACAGTTCTGTGTCATTGCAAGGTCGACCTTAGGGTGGCTTTGTGGTCATAAAACAGTGGTCCCTACCTGACCTTACACCGCGTTCCCACTTGAATTGGGAAAAGGTGGATCAAGATCCAGCATTTTGGTGTGATCGTTATCTTACCGCAACGAAACCGCAAGTCGCGTTTCCACTTATGCTTGATCCACCTTTTCGTACGGAAATGTTGGGTCCGAAAGGTCACTGAGTTCGGAATTACGCGCGCTCTGTGGGAGTGCCATTGTTGCATGGTTGCATGCTAGGCCAGGATGGGTCAGTTTTCAAATAGCACTATCAGAATTCACCGACAAAAATTACGCGAATTCACCAACATAAATCACGGATCCGTAGAGGATCCGTGCGTGCATAAATTAACAGGTGAAATCCAACAGAGCCGCTCATTGTGTGACATCACGGCAGAAACCAATGCATCGATAAGGGATTCCCTGGTTCTGAAGCTTCTCATTGGTTAGAAACGGTCACAAGATGTACTACGACATCAATTTCCAATTTTCTATAATCAATACTTCAGATTTGTCACCTCCGTACGTACCGCGTTATCGGCACTATTCTCATCGCATACTCGTAAGCTTTTCCATGATTCTGTGCCAAAGTGAAGTCTTTTGGTGAGTGCGGACTCGGAGTCATTTATGGATGGAAAAATAAGTAAAATTTCAGGAATGAAAAAGGTTTAGTAATGGACGAACACGCAACAAAAATAAGGCCTATATAGTGCAGTTTAGGATACCACGTGCGCTTTTGCATGCGCGGTGCTAGCCCGTAGTTCAGCGGTTGTTTATTGTGCATGTTGTATACGCTGGAAATGTTCACATGAGCTACACGCCTGAAAACGTGTTTCTTCGTTCATGAGACCGCAACATTTTCGCGCCACTCGTGCACCGGGCGGATGTTAACAGGTCAAATTGCCGGATCAGATCCACCTTTTGCGTTCCCATCTGATCGTGATCTGGCAATTGCCGGATCTGATCCACCAATTGGGGGATCTGTATCCTGGTCCAGAGGTGGATCAGAAAAGGTGGATCTGATCCTGATCCACCTTATAACGGTTAGCGTTCCCACTACACACAATTGCCGGATCTGATCCACCAATTGGGGGATCTGATCCGGCAATTTGGCAAAAGGTGGATCAGATCCCCCAATTGGTGGATCAAGTGGGAACGGGGTCTTAGATTCATTGATATGTAGAAAATTGTGGTCTACATACCAGACAGATTGTGTGCAAGATAAATGTCAACAACCTGGTTGGGTACCACACTGTTCTGCAGCGTGCCCCATTCATGCATGGCTGAGGTTATTTTAATTAACTTTTGGATTCAATGTTAATGCCCTCTGTGTACTGTTTCAGGGGCTGTGCCATTAAATGATGTGGTAATTATATGATTGAAAGCTGAGCTTAGGTTAAAGATTAACAGCAATTTTATTTGTGGATTTTTTTCCCCAGTCGATAGAACCCCTCCACAATTCGACAACTGTCCACAGGACATTCTTCGGACCATACCTATTGGATCAACTTCCATCCAAATAACTTGGCCTACTATTACCGCAACAGACAATTCAGGGAATCAAATAAATCCAGTGCCTCTGTCACAAAACCCGGGTCAATTTACCGAAGGACCTTACAACATCAGGTACCAAGCCACAGATCAAGCTGGCAATAGTGCCATATGCTCCTTTAACATAATTGTTACAAGAGCTGGTAAGTACATTTAGAAAATATGGAACTACAAATTTCCTTTCCTTACAACTTTTACAATTTGTGACTTTCATTTTATTGGACGATTTCAGCGTGCTAGGCAGTGGATGATTTGCATCAGGTTTTATTATATGTGATCTCTTTTTAAAATTTACAAGTTTTTGGATGGTAAAAAGTATGTTCAAGAATTTTCCAAGTTTGGGATTCAGGGACTTTTTTATTTTTATTTTTCCTGTGTCGCACTACAGTGGATACCACTCCTCCTGTTGTCCAGAATTGCCCATCTAACTTCAACCAGGAAATCCCAATTGGTAGTACAAGTACAACTGTCACATGGCAACAGCCGTTTGCTACAGATAATTCTGGTCCGACACCCACTGTGACGTCCAGCCACACCTCAGGATCCACCTTCTTTGTGGGTTCGACCACGGTTACTTACACATTCACGGATCAATCCGGCAATTTTGCCACTTGCCAGTTTGTTGTGACAGTTACAGCAGGTATGATATGAAGTGTTTGTGTAGTTCCTTGACCTGATTGTTTTGTGAGAGAATCAACAGGTTGGAGCTGAATGCCTCATTATTCCTAAAATCGATGTCAAAAACATGTCCTGGAAACCTCTCCTGGCGTTACATTTCAAAAGTGCCAACCTGGATCTGATAAACTGAACATTTTCAGTACTGGGCCCAATTTAACGGCGCTGCTGAACAGTTAGCAGAAAGTTGTGCTTAGCATGGCAGACAAATTGGCTAACCTTTATCACTATTATGTGCTAACAGTCGCGCATGCATGGAGATTTCTATTGTTACATCACTAAGTTAAGATATTATTTCTCTGAATCAAGCGTGCCTTTTTGCTGTGCTTATGCTAACGGTCTCCATGAAATAGACGGAGGCTCTGTTAGCAGAAAATCGTGTGCCCTGGTTACTAGTATGACGGATACTGTGTAAATGATGCCAAATACATCCAGTAGTACCTGCGCTACTGCAAACATTCTGAGTGTCAACGAAAAATATATTTGGGTAGCGTTGGACGTTTTTACAAAACTTGCAGGTTCCTGCATGTTAAAGAAGACCTATGATTTGATTGCGCCACCATGTAACCATTGGCATCAAGTACAAAACTCATGCTTAGGACACAAAACTAAAAAAATCATTATCCTGGAAAAATCGACACCTTGGCACTTAGCAATCACCCACAACACGGGGACGACTCCATGGTATAAACATGATCATGTGACTTCCTCAAAATGGCGGTGTGCATGTTGATCACAATCAAACAGTCTTCCAAAAGGCTGCATCTATTCTTTCGGCTGCCATGATTGTTTAAAGCTATGCATTTGTCGTTCACATATTGGCTTCACAAGGAAATAAGATGATCCAGATGGGTGCACAACATCATAACTTCCGATCGGACTACTAAGATGGATTATATTAGTGCTTGTCAAGAACAACGACTGATGCAAATCATCTTCATATCAACAGAGTTACACTCGGGTTGTTAAAAATCAACGACTGATGTATTCCCAATGGTCGTATATCAGGTGCAGCTTGATCCTGAAAATTCATTCACTGACTGACTGTTCTGTGTCATTGCTATGCCGACCTGAGGGCGGCTGTATGGTCAGAAAATAGTGGTCCCTTCCTGACCTTAGATTCATTGATATTTAGAAAATTGAGGTCTAGAAACCAGGCTAATCATGTGAAAGATAATTTTCAACAACCTGGTTGGGTACCACACGCTATTCTGCGTCGTGTCCCATTCATGGACGTCTGAGGTTTTTAAATGATTTTTTGGATTCATTGTTAATGCCCTGTGTGTACTGTGCAGGAGGCTGCCCCATTTTAGGAAGTGGTAATTATATGGTTGAAAGCTGGGCATAGTAAAGATTTACGGCAAACTCATTTCTGATTTTTTTCCCCAGTTGATAGAACTCCTCCGCAATTTGACAACTGTCCACAGGACATTCGTCGGACCATACCTATTGGATCAACCTCCATCCCAATAACTTGGCCGACAATTACAGTAACAGACAATTCAGGGAATCAAATCAATCCAGTGCTTCTGTCACAAAACCCGGGTCAATTTAACGAAGGCACGTACAACATCAGGTACCAAGCCACTGACCAAGCTGGCAATAGTGCCATATGCTCCTTTGACGTCATTGTTACAAGAGCTGGTGAGTACATTTAGAAAATATTGAATTACCGACTGCCTTTCCTTACAACCATTTACAATTGATTGCTGTCTGTTCAGGGGAATATTTCGGCTTTGAAGTCAGTGGATGATTTGTATCAGGTTTTACTAGATGATCTCTTTTCAAAGTTTAAATGTATTTGGACTGTATAAAGTATGTTAGTGCATTTTCCAAGTTTCGGAATCGGAGATTTTTTATGTAATTCTGTTCTGTGTCACACTGCAGTGGATACCACTCCTCCTGTTGTCCAGAATTGCCCATCTAACTTCAACCAGGAAATCCCAATTGGTATTACAAGTACAACTGTCACATGGCAACAGCCGTTTGCTACAGATAATTCTGGTCAGACACCCACTGTGACGTCCAGCCACACCTCAGGATCCACCTTCTTTGTGGGTTCGACTACGGTTACTTACACATTTACGGATCAATCCAGCAATTTTGCCACTTGTCAGTTTGTTGTGACAGTAACAGCAGGTATGATATGAAGTGTTTGTGTGGTTCCTTGACCTGACTGTTTTGTTACTGAAATAACAGGGTGGAGCTTAATGCTTTCATTGTCCAGGACCATACTAAGGACTATTCCTAAAATGGATGTCAAAAACAGATACTGGAAATCTCTCCTAGCATTCAATTCCAATACATTGCCAACATTGATTGGATCAACTGAACATTTTCAGGACTGGGCCCAATTTCACTGCGCTGTTGAACAGTTAGCAGAAAAGTTGTGCTTAGCATAGCAGACAAATTTGCTAACGTTATAAGCACTGTTATGAGCTAAAGTCGCGCGTGCATGGAGATTTCCATTGTTACATCCCTAAGTTAAGCAACGTTTTCCTCTGAAGCTAGTGCAAACATGCTGAGGGTCAACCAAAAATATATCTTGGTAACTTTGGACAGTTGTGGTAACTGGCAGGATCCTGCATGTTATGGTCACAAGTCAGTGGCCACTGCCAGACCTTAGAATTGTTCTAAAATATTTAGGTCTAGGAACCAGATTAATTGACACAAGATCATTTTCAAGAACCTGGTTTGGTACCACGCTATTCTGCGTTGTGTCCCATTCATGGACGTCTGAGGTTCTTAAATTAGTTTTTGGATTCATTGTTAATGCCCTGTGTGTACTGTTTCAGAGCCCCATTTTATGATGTGGTTATTATATGGTTGAGGCTGGGCATAGTAAAGATTAACGGCAAACTCACTTCTGCATTTTTTTCAGTCGATAGAACCCCGCCACAATTCGACAACTGTCCACAGGACATTCGTCGGACCATACCTTTTGGATCAACCTCCATCCCAATAACTTGGCCGACGATTACAGTAACAGACAATTCAGGGAATCAAATCAATCCAGTGCTTCTGTCACAAAACCCGGGTCAATTTAACGAAGGCACGTACAACATCAGGTACCGAGCCACTGACCAAGCTGGCAATAGTGCCATATGCTCCTTTGATGTCATTGTTACAAGAGATGGTAAGTACATTGAGAAAATATTGAATTCCCGACTTCCTTTCCTTACAGCCATTTACAGTTGATTGCTTTCACTTTAGTGGATGATTTCGGCTTCTAGTCAGTGGATAATTTGCATCAGCTTTTACATAGTATGATCTCTTTTAAAAGTTTAAAGGTTTTTTGATTGTGAAAAGTATGTTCTAAGGTATTGTACAAGTTTTGGATTCAGAGATATTTATCATTGTTATATTTTTCTCTGTTTTTACTGCAGTGGATACCACTCCTCCTGTTGTCCAGAATTGCCCATCTAACATCAACCAGGAAATCCCAATTGGTAGTACAAGTACAACTGTCACTTGGCAACAGCCATTTGCCACAGATAATTCTGGTCAGACACCCACTGTGACGTCCAGCCACACCTCAGGATCCACCTTCTTTGTAGGTTCGACTACGGTTACTTACACATTCACGGATCAATCCAGCAATTTCGCCACTTGCCAGTTTGTTGTGACAGTTACAGCAGGTATGATATGACGAACTAAGTGCTGCCCTTATCTAGAACCATACTTAAGGCGTGATTCTGAAATCGGTGTTGAAAACAGATGCTGGAAGTCTATCCTGGCATTAAATTGCGAAAATTGGGGGGGGGGGGGTTGTGTCAATTTCACCCCTCTGGCCCCCTCCCCCTCCTCCCCCCTTGCTGGATATGCCACTGCACCTGGCTTTATCTTCTTGCTCCTTCTGAATCCTGTCCGTATTTGTCACCGAGTCACAATTATATTTCACAGCCTTACTTACAATGTGTGTTTTCTATTGATAATTTAACTCATACTTAAGTAGCTTGTTAAAAGCTTTAACCTTCATCGGCTTAGGAATGATCGACTCGGGATTGACTTTTAATGGTGTCTGTTGACTTCCTGAGTTTTGTTTTTAGATGGGGCGCCAAGATAATAATTGCCAGTTTATGTAGATTATAATTTGCAACGAATCTGTTTCTCCGTAGTGGACCGCACTCCCCCTGAGGTCGTTTTCTGCCCGTCTGACATTACCCGCACCATTCTGAGGGGGACTGGCCCCGTCATTGTCACCTGGCAAGAACCGTCTGCCAACGACAACTCCGGCAACATGCCCACCATGTCAAGTTCCCACAACTCTGGGGACTCTTTCTCTGCCAGCACATCTGTCACTTACACGTTCACCGACGCAGACGGCAACAGTGCTCTCTGTACATTTACCATCTCTATCACTGAAGGTGTGTAATTGTTTATATTTGAGCCACACATGAACTAATGGTAACTGGTTGATTAATGCCTGTGTAAGTAGGATAAGGAGTAGGTGTCGGTAAATTTAAACATCAAAACGATACAAAATACAATCATAACTTTGGCAGATTATCTTCATTTTGGTTTTCTGTCTCCTTTCAGTGAATCCCTGTGACACACAGCAATGCCAGAACGGAGGAGTGTGCGTCGCTAGTACATTGCAAGCCATTAGATGTGTCTGTCCAATCTGTTTCTCTGGAGATCGGTGTCAAATCGGTAAGTTGCAGTTTTGTTTTACCGAAAGCGAAGAATCTTTGAAAATTGTCGCCACAAAATTTCCTCATGAATTTTTTGTGCATTGTACAGGTAAGCTTAGAAATTTTGTCTTCGGGTTTGGCACAAAATATCCTTGTTGGAGTTGTAAAGAGAGACTGGTCCTCATCAGCATAATATTCAAATGTCAGCAGATCGTTGGGTCAGGGTCGTCGTCAGGTTGACCCTTGGTAACCACCATTATGCTAGTCAGCTCTTCAGTCTCAACTTGCACTCCTTATTTTGAAATGTAATTTTAGTGCCATAAAATACCATCTCTAATTAACTGATATTTAGCTTTGGGAGCAATTTTTGTTTTTACGTATAAATCCAAGAGCCCTTTAGGAACCGTCTCAATTCACATCCGGGACGGGTTCCAGACAAGTTGCGGACATTGTATTGGGAACTAGCTGCAAGATGCTGAATAACTTCCCCGCAATCTTCCCACAATGAAGTTATCAGTATTGCTGAGTCCAGCAGAACATTTTCCTGGAACGTGTCTGGAACAAATGCAGAGCTTCTTCTGGACAATGTGAATGATTCTGCCTGCAACTTGTCCGGTACTTGTTTGGATATGAACAGAGACGAGTCCTTAGTTTGCTCCTCTAATGTCCTAGACTTGCACCACTGTTTAAAGTGCACTAGCATTCTTAATATAGGAGGCAATATGACCTGTATAATACATGGACATCCAAAATGTTCTTTAAAAAAAAATATAATGGATGAATTTTATGTAAATAAACCCTTAGGTGTATCTGAAGGTCTTTATTCGAAAACTTTTCTAAGCTTTGGGTGTAAATGGCATTATTAAAGGTGCTGTTTTAGAGCTTTGTTTTTTTTTTAATATGCCTTTTTTCCTAGCTATATAAAAGTTAGTCACTATTGAATGAGACATTGAATGCAGAAATCCACCAACATTAAGTTATTGAATTATTTCTTTACAAAATTCAAACTATTAGCTGCCAGACAATAATTGCAGGACTGCAGACAACAGAAAATCTGGTATTTTTTCCCCTGTTAAACAAAACATACAAATTACAAATCCGTGAGGAAAAAAAAACAACTCCATATTTATGAAGAGCAGTGCCAGGGATCCTTAATAGTATGCCTAATAGGTGAAGTAGTGATTTCAGTTGTGCCTGACTGATTGTTTTTTTGTTTTTCCTTGATGGCAATAGCTGCCGATGCCTGCCAGTCTAATACCTGCCAGAATGGTGCTGGGTGCTTAGCTGTACAAGGCTCCTGCACGGCGTATGTGTGCCAATGCACACAGTGCTTCACTGGAACGTTCTGTACTGAAGGTAAAGAGTTCAAGATTAAAGTACACTCACACAGCATGGTAAAAAGATTCACAATGCAGTGCGCCACCAAGAGTTTACCACAGAGAGTTAATTTTTCCCAGTGCATTGTGGGACATTTGAAAAGTTACTTTTTCCAGTCAGTTTAGTTTCCGAAGCGTATGATTCAAGGATCTGTTTGCCCTTTTCTTTTCTTTGTAACAATATGGTGTTTTTTGTAAGGCGGCAGAACGCTATGCCCCAATCTGTGACATATTAGCTCAAGTTGTCTACTGACACTCATTCAAATGGGCCACGTTTTGTCGACCGTGAAGCTGGAAAATGGACTTTCCATGGCAAAGTCTTGGTGGCGCACTGCATTGTGAATCGCCCAAATTGGATAGATACTGTTGACTGTTGTCTATCTGTGAGCCTAAAGAATGTTCTACAAAAAAAATAAGCACTTCTCCATATCATTAAAAAACAGTATTTTAACAATGAGCCATATTTGCTTTTATCTTTGTAACAACAAAATTGTACACACAATTTCAAAAAATTTGTGACAGAAAACAAGAAAGATGTAGTGACGTAAAAGAAAATGCTCAGATGTTTTAACATATCTCTTCGTCTTTACAAATTGAATATGAAAAAACAAGAAACTTGAATGTTTTATAACCAGTTCGTTATTTTGAATTGTTGAATATTCAGCATTGTCTTCCTTTACATTCACCCATCAGCTGCGAGCAGTTGTGTCAATCACCAGTGCAACAACGGAGGTGTATGCACCGTCAGCCCGAACAACTGTCAGCAGTACACTTGCATATGCCCCTCCTGCTTTGAGGGCCAATATTGCCAGACAGGTGAGGAAGTTGCTCATATTTTTTTACAGACTCGTCATACTTTTCTGCGGCTTTGATTCGTATTAATGATCACTTGATTTCAGCGTATTTAAAATGAGTTGTACAAGCCGTGTGCATAAGTCATATATCAAGAGCATTTGAGGTTTTTCTGCATTTTTACCCTTTAGTCCCTATAACGCCCAAAACTGCCCTGCCTATTACTCACTGTAGCACCCGAAACCGCCGGAACACTCTATTGATTCTTTGGTGAATTGGTGAATAACACAATTTAATACAATGTAGTACAGATGCTATTGGGCAAACTGTTCTATTACCACAGGTGAATCCGAACACAATTGATCGCAATAAGGTGCCGAAATAATTTTATATCCACTTACCCTTTCCGCAATGCCCACTTGAACGTGAGAAAAGAAAGTTGCCACAAAAAGGCAAGTTTTCTGTGAGAACTTTCAGCTTAGTTGTACATCCCCTCCCCAACATACAGTCATTGTGCATTTACTGGGTGGTTCTTGTCTCCATTTGTCTACAGCCATCAATCCCTGTCAGAATCATAACTGTCAAAATGGCGGGCAGTGTCGCCCTGTCGTATCGTCCTCGGCCTTTTCCTGCACGGAGTACGTCTGCGAGTGCTCGCCTTGCTTCATGGGGGAATTTTGCATCCAGCGTAAGTCTTAAAGAGACTCGACTGTGTGGTTCTCAACTCATGTTTGAAATTAGTAAAGGCTATTCACAACACAGCAAAGCTGTCTGTGGCAGTACAAGTCCACAAGTTATATGTCATGATAAGAAGATAACATTATTTTGTCTAGTCGATAAAAACCTGAACTATATTTAGTTTGTGCGTTTGGCTGAAGAATTACATAACCTCCTAACATTTAAGAAAATTCTGATTTTTTTTCTCGTCCAACAGCACGTAATGCTTGCCAGCCCAACCCATGCAGTAATGGCGGCCTGTGTTCAACACTCCCAGACTCCTGTTTCTCCTATTCCTGTCAGTGCAGCGGCTGCTTCACTGGTTATAACTGCGAAGTTGGTCAGTTTTGGAAAGAATTTTCCATTTTTTATCAGAAACCTCAGGTCATGTCCTCAGGTCATGTCCTTGAGTTCATGTCCTTAGGTTATGTACCTCAGGTTATGTCCACAGGTCATGTCCTCAGGTCACGTCCTCGGGTCATGTCCGTAAGTCATATTAGGTCGCGTCCTCGGGTCGTACGTGTCTTCAGTTCATGTTGTGCATCAAGTAGGCAAACACTATATGACATTCAAACAACCATGATTTGAAAAGACAATTATGAAAATGATCTTTTGATAAGCATAATTTATAAATACCTGAAACAGTTTTCCCATTGGTCGAGAGCTCGTCACATGGGTGGTTTTAAACCGCAGGTAAAACACCATTGCGTTCTGCACCACATCGTGCAGTAAGTGCCGTACGCGTGCCAATTTTCATATTAGGCGATTTTTAACTCTACGTGTGTGAGGCATTTACACATGATCAGAGGGGAGTTCAAAACACATGAAGTAAAATAATTAAAAAAAAAACTTGTTGAAATTTTTGACATATGTTGACTTTTTGACCAAAAAATGATTGGGAATAAATATGTGCTTGGCTGGTATTAAACAAGTAGGTTAACCTACTAAGGGCCTGGTCACAGATAATGTCCCTTGCCTTCAGCACGGGTCATTATCAACAACCAGGCCCCTTGCCAGTTTAAATGAACTTGTTTAATGCCGGTGTAGCGTGAATATCCGACTCCATGAAATGTGGACTCATTGGTAGTACTGCGCACGCGTGAGTACGATACCATGCTATTTTTAGGATCGTTTCGGGAGAGTGACCTGTCACGTGGGAGGGATCAACCAATAGTAGGGAAATAGGGGTCCGATTTTCATAGGAGTTGGATTTTCATGTGACACCGGCCAAGCACATATTTCCTTAGTAAAGAAATATAGTCAGAGTTTGATTTATGCATTTTTTCCTTTTTTCCAGCTGTGGCTTCACCTTGCCAAACTAATCCATGTTTGAATGGCGGGCAGTGTATGGTAGTCACAGGAATCTGTACAACGTATACATGTCAGTGCCCATCCACTCACAACGGAGTCCACTGTGGACTATGTAAGCACAAATCATTTCTCTTCAGAATTTAACTCCACACAGCCCTTAGAAACAGGGTTCCAGTACAAATGTTGCATATCTATAGAATGAGAGCCGTCAACTATGGTATCACTAAAATCTTTAAAGAGTAAAGTGGTAAGGTCTGTCATGAGCCAATGTGGCCATTAGGCCAGCGTTTATCTCCGGTTTCAGTAGCATGAAACAACTGAGGATATTTCTATTCCCCCTGGATGGGATGCTAGTCCATGGCAGGTTACTCCCCAGCTAATGCCGGTACCCATTTATACTCCTGGGTGGAGAGAGGCAAGTTGGGGTGAAGTGGCTTGCCCAAGGACGCAACACATAGCCAGCAGTTACATTCCAACCCCTGACCCTCTGATTGTTCAATCGCTGACTAATTTTATCGCTGACTCAATACCCCCCCCTTTAAATTAACTCGCGCTCGAGCATTTACATGAACATTTAACTTGAACGTTAGCCCTCATGCAGTGCTAATTCCATAAAATCTTGTTGAATTTGTGATGGGGAAAAAAAAAATGTACTTCGAAATGTGTAGTTTTTGGCACGTCTTTTTTTTTCTTTGACATATCCCCACAGTGGTGATTGTGAGTTCCAATGCCTGCACCAGCTCCCCATGTCTAAATGGTGGTAATTGCCTGACTATGGACGGATCCTACTATATCTGCCTCTGCACCACAGAGTATGTCGGCCAAAACTGCCAGTATTTAAGAGGTATGTTTACGGGAATTTTTATCCAGAGGTTCTAGTTGTAAGTGGCTTTAGCCCAATTTCATGAAGGTGCTAAATAAAGAATATTGCTTTAGATTTTTTTCTGTGCCAAAAAATGAGCTGAGTACCAGTCACAAGTAGGGTACATCCAATGGCAATTTGGTTGGTAACCTGATATTGCTATGCAAATGGATTCTGCGCTAAACAAATGTACATGTATATACCAAGCAGCTCCACATAATGGGCCCTTGAATTGTGTTGGCTGGGAGGATTTTGTTGGGCATAAGTTCCATCCACTTTCTTAAGAAAACACTCCGGATGCTGTACCTCTTCAGAGTATAAAAATCAGCACTTATGGGAATGCAAAATGAATTTGACGTCACGAAATATTCACGGCAATATTTGTCTGAGCTTAAACTTTTGGCAGATTTTCAAGGTTAATATTTATTTTGATGTGACAAGTTCACATTGGCATTAATGCCAAGTATCAATTAGCCATAGAGCAACAGCATCAGAGTTCACGCAAACTAGTTTTTTTTCTTCTAAAATCCTAAGTTGCTTAAAATTTGTGCAGCAAAGTTTTCTGAAAAGGGTAGAATTCTGCAGAGTTTGTGGCCTACAGAACCATTTATGGCTAGCTGGGTTCACTCTGGGTAACAGTCACTATCCTATGTACTGTATTCTTTTTAGTTTTCTCTGTAAAGATTGGTTCATACTCAGTGCAAAAGCGAATGCAAACGTGAATTTGTGTGACATCAGGCCATGTTTTCGCGCTGCAAATTCACAAAAACGTTGGACACATTTGAATGTTTCGTGACGTTGAACACGGCGATTGTTTCATGACGTCAAGTTGGCATTGCATTCGCGTGAATTACAAACTGGCCTTAATCGGGGAGGTCTGTTTTCAGATTTCACATTATTCTGTGAAGCAGTACAGAAAAAGTGAGGAGAAAAATGCATCACTCAGTGTTTAACTTCTTTCTTTCCAACAAAGAAGTAAAATGCAACCTTTTTTTATTCATTGCGGTAGCCAATACCCCTGCAGCAGTCAATGCTTGTGCAACATCACCGTGTGCGAATGGCGCCATTTGCATCAACAGTTACAACAGCAACAGCAACGCCATCTTTGGCACTAGTCAGACCTATTCCTGCATCTGCACCAACGGCTTCACTGGTGTCAACTGTGGATCACGTTCAGGTAAGAACCTACAAGTCAATACCTAGTCCATTTTTTGTTAAACAAAAATCCATGAAATTAGGCAAAATGTTCGGAATCTGTCCAAAGGGAATAACTCTTGTATTGATAGAAACAAGCATGCTCCTTGCGATGCTTATAGCTTACTGTCTCTGTGATAATGGACAAAGGTGCCATGTAAGCAACAACAAAAAATGATGTTTGGCCTAGGCTGCTATTAAAAGTCTATGAACAGGCAGGATTTAAAAAGATGTAAAGTAGATATAAAGCATAGAATCCTTTTTTTTTCAATATATATGTTTCCATCAATTTTTGACAGGAAACAGGAGCAAAAGTTTAGGGAAAAAATGTTTATAATCAGTGTCTTAGTGGAGTCACAAGTCCTTTCATAATTCCAGTCACAATTAATGGGATGAACACTGACAAAGGAATGCTTTTGGAACTTTGTTTGAATAGCTAGTGACTTGACTTGAGACTGAAAACATTGTGATGGACTTGTGATGGACTTGTGATGGACTCGTGATGGACTTGTGATGGACTTGTGATGGACTTGTGATGGACTCGTGATGGACTTGTAATGGACTTGTGATGGACTTGTGATGGACTCGTGATGGACTCGTGATGGACTTGTGATGGACTCCTGATGGACTCGTGATGGACTTGTGATGGACTCGTGGTGGACTTGACTATCACTGTCTATAATTTCACCTTGGTTATAAATATCATGCCTGCTGATTTATATGATGTTCAAGAAATGGCAGAAATCTTTGGCCAATGGGGAAACGCTTCTAGCATTGAAATGTCTCCTTTTCTTTAGATAGGAAAGTGTGCACAGTACCCCCTCAACGGAGGTGAAGAGAGAGTGTGTGTCCAACACTCAGAGCTAACATGAGTGTGGTCACCAAGGGTCATCTACTGTATATGGATGAATGTTGTCGTCCTCATCAGATATTAAAAAACAACAAAAAGCAAAAGCTCTGCTTTAAATTTTGAGAATAGTCAGTAATGACAACTCACTTTTCCATGTATCTCTCTACAGTCACCCTACCTTTGCTGGGCATCTGTGAGCTGGGAACCAAGCCAGCCTGCCAGCGCGGCGCATCCTGCTCCAATATGTACCACAACTTTGACCAGGACGTGGATTACATCTGCAACTGCCCCAACGGATGGACCGGTCACAACTGTGAACTCCAAGGTAGGAACACTCAAGAACAAATGTCATTGTAATTTTACAATGGGGAGCCGCCAACATTGGTCTGGTTATCAGTTGGTAGAGCACCGTTATGGCAATCCGGAGGTAGCAGGTTCAAACCCTGCTCCAGTCAATTTCTTTGTTCAACTTTAAACAAATGTATATTAGAATCATTTTGTTTAATTGGAATCATTTGGTATAGTTTTTCATAACCTTTGTAAAATTTCCCTTTTCAATACAAAATGTTGATTGGTCATTTGTACCCATTTCACACTAGCATTTCAGAACCCTTCCAAATCAAAATATGATAGGATTGACGAATTGTCTCTAGTCGACCCAAGTCACAACTTAAGACACACTTGTTTAATGCTTTCAGAAGCGCATAGAGACCTTTTTTGTGTATATTGCGCTATGTAAGAATTGTTTATTATTATTATTATTAAAAGTTGATTCAGCACATCTCTGGCGTGCAAGTCTGAAGCCAGTGTTTAAATCTCGTTTTGACATTTCCGTAAATATATGCTGTCTTGTCCTTGGCAGTACACTATAAACTGTGAAAAGTCTCACATTTTGTTTGTCCAGAAAAAAGTGTCATCGGACGTTTCACCTAATGTCATTCGTAAACAGCAACTTGCAAGCAAACTAGGAAGATATCCATTAATTCAATTTTAATGTCACTATTATTGACGTTTTATTGTTTATGTTTTGAATAAAGTTGATATTTTACAGTAAATGCCACTATAACGAACATGATGAAGTCTAAAAATGTTTGCTACAGCTGTCGTTCGTTATAAAGATTGTACGTTATAATAGAATGTAATTTTTTGGGAGTCAAAGGGGATGTTTGTTTCAGCCAAACAGTGTTCAATATAGCTGCGTTTGACTGTACCACTTGATTTATTTACGTTGTTACCACTTTCAGAGCGAGATGTATGCTTCAGTGGACCCTGTCAAAATGGCGGCCAGTGCCAAATTGGACAGAACTCCTTCTCCTGTACATGCCCTAGTGGGTTTACTGGCCTGCGATGTGAAAACGCTCAAGGTGTGTTGATCTTCTGAATTGAACATCTCCAAATTCATCTTTGCAGTCTTTGTCAAGCATTGTGGTTTCAGAGATGATTGTCTTATGATTGGGTTTACATATAGAATATTATGGTAGACCCACCATACAGCTATATTAAATTACTAGAGCCCTGAGTGATGCATGCTGGGAGCATCCATGTTTGTGCACAAACCTATAAAAACCTCAAATTTTGCACAGCTACAGTACGGCTGTTTGCATATTTGCGTTTGGATTCTAAACAGGTGCGTTATTGAAGCCAATACGCTCAAAAATGAAATGCACAATCAGTAAATGAGCGTTATGTTTTGCTCTGCGCAAACAACGCAAATGTGTGCTCGTATCCTCTGCAGATGACATTTGCAGGAAATTGTTCCCACATTGTGCGCAGTCGGCCAGTTTATTTTCTTTTCCTCGTTGGGTTTGCAGTTGACACACAGTCGCCCGTCATCAACGGCTGCCCGAACGACATCAGCCAGACGACCTCTAACCCTAACGGCCAGTCCGTCTTTTGGACTCCACCCACCGCTACCGACAACGCCGGGGTGCCGACAATCCTCTTCCAGTCTCACAGCCCGGGCGCCCAGTTCCCTGCCACGACCTCCCTGGTCACTTACATTTTCGTCGATAATTCGCTCAACTTTGCCAGCTGCCAGTTTTACGTGACCCTGACAGGTAAATGACTGACACTGGATGATATCTATTTGAATAATTCAAGTTCTTCTTTTCTCTTCTTTGGGATACTTTGATTCCACACAAGTTCCAAATTTTGAGACTCGGTACTTGGTAACCGGTATCAGGTATAGCGTTACAGATAAAAAATTTGAGATGGCTTCTGTTTTTGAAGTATTTAATATTTATTTTCAACCTTTCTTTTTGTAACCCAGCGGTCAGTTTTGACAACACGGCCCCGGTCATCAGCGGTTGTCCCTTTGGGCAGACAGTGACTGCCCCCTCTGGCAGCACATCGGCCATCGTCACCTGGAATGAGCCCACGGCCAGCGACAACTCTGGACAGCCGCCGCAGCTGAAGCGTTCCCATGCTCCCGGCACCACCTTCTCACTTGGATACACTGCGGTTACGTATGAGTTCAGGGATGCGACAGGGAACCAGGCAACTTGCACTTTCCTGATCTACGTTGTAGGTGGGTAACCAATCTTTGGCCGGACAATCTATTTGACTCTAGTGAACATTTTTTGTTTTTAAATTCAGTTGGTACTTCTGACCAAAAGAGACGCACATGTTGACAACCGATTTTTGGAGTTGAAGACATCAATGAGCAAAATAATTAAACTAATATCAATATAAATTGCCTTCCATACTAAAAGTAATGTTCAAGCATCACAAGTATTACAATAAAACTAAATCTGAAAAATTAAACAAAAAGCAATTAATTAAAAGACAAATTTTGTTTTAATTGTTAAAAAGGTGACTTTAAAGACAGGATTTAAATCTCAACGGTACTCAAAATGAAGTGCAGTCAGTAGACTCAAGAAACGGGAAGCAAACATTGAAAAAGATCTGTTGCATCAGTGAGCTGTTTTGCTCCGGAGGTTGTAGAGTGTTAAACATGCCCAGTGGATTATTGAAGATTAAGGAGATCATTTAAATAATCTGGTGTCGTACATGTTAAGATCTTTTAAATCATACAAAGAATTTAAAAACTCCCAACATTTTTAACTGGACGCCAGTGCAAACTTGTCAAAACCAGGGTTATGCGCTCTGATTTCTTTGTCCTAGTTACAAGGCAAGCATTTGAAATCTTAGTTACCTTGATAACAAAATGCACGTCAGAATTCCGTTGTGGGAATTTAATGACAGGTAGTTTGCAAGAATTAGCTGCATGAGCCTAGACATAGTCAGGGAAAAGTTATTCTTGTATTTAGTAGAAAATGACATGTTTCCATGGAGTTTTATAGATTTGATTGGAATAATGAAGTTAGTTGAGCATTTAGACAGTGTTAGAAAGTTTTGCCTGAATAGGCTAAGTATGTAAGCAAAAGAGGGTGATGTCATGACGCCAATTTCTGGGTTCAAGCAGTAGCAAAAGTCACATGTGGTTATTTTAATTTTAATGTACCGGTAAATCTAAAATCCGACGATTCAAGATTGTAAAAATCTAATTTGTGAATGACAGCTTCAGGCGTGAGATTTGTCAGGATTGTTTTCCTGATTTCATGATTTTTTGCAAAATTATTGCCGATTTCAGGTGTTTTTTTTTAAGAATCCCTTTTGAAATCTGGAATTCTTGAGGTTGAACTGTAAAAGTGTTTTGACGTTAATGTTTACAGGCCAATAGAATAAAAGAAACTGGTATGTTAGGGGGCATATTTATACAAACATAAAAACCATACAGACCCTACGTTGCTCTGGGGCCTTCAGCGACTCTGCCGAATATTTTCGTAGATTTTTCATTTTCTCCCAATCTCACCCCTGCAGCTGTTGAACTTGTAAAGGCTTAAATGACCTTTGATTCTTGTCTGCTACTGGTTTAGTAGGCCTACTTCCCAAAGTTACAGCCCCTTCGTATGCTAAAAAAATGAGGCCTAACGTTTGGCCTATTCCATTTGCCATTTGCCATTTGCCATTTATAATTTTCAAAAAATTAATGCTTGGAACAACCATTGAGGTGGGAACACAACATATTTACTTTGACTTTGACTTTACTTGACTTTATTTCCATCCAAGATAGGTACATATCTACAATAATTAGCCACTGTATTATTATTATACAAAACTATATCAAAGTAAACCAAAGTTTGTGGTGTTAAGAAATATAAAGTAGGGATGGAGGGGACCCGCAAGAAGCAAGGCTTGTCGAGTGCGAGTCCCCTGTAAAACATTAACAAGGAATTAAATGGTAAACAAATACATAACAAGGACAAGACTGGTGAACCAAGGGTGAAATTTAAAATTTACATTAACGCAAATGCTAGGTTCTTAAAAATATATATGAACAACCAACCACAACAATTCGTTAAAATGATTGATAAGCACATGAGCTACAACAATTAATTGATTATAAAACATAAATATTTGAAGAGAATCAGAAAGATATTCTTTTTTTTATGAGCAAGAGTACTTGTTGAGAATTAACTGTTTAAATTTAGGCTTAAAGTTTGAAACAGATGCTAATCCTTGTAAGGATTTATCTAACGAATTCCAAAATCTGGGTCCTTCAAATTTAATCCTTTTTTGGCAAGGGAAGTTCAGATAATCGGTAAGTGAAACTGAGATGATTGACGGGTAAAATATGCATGAACATCATTATTTCTGGAAAACATTTGGATGAGGCAGGTTGTATCAAGTCCACTATTATTGTTCAAAAATTTCGGTTAAGGTCCTAACTTAAATTGTGTAGGCCTAGGCCTAGCCCAGGTTGGACTCCTCCGTTGTGTATGTATGCGACAGAGTCCAGGGTATGAACTTCTGCTGCCATAGTGTAAAAAATTACAACAAATGTTTTTCATATCCGTTGGCGACGTGTTTACCGAAAATAAATTGCAGAGCCATGCTTTTGTTGTAAACACCTCAGTACGAACTTCTCGTGTGAAGACTTACACGCTCGTATGCAACACAGTTGCTATGCGGGGCGTGCATACATGGGCGTAAGTCTTCACACGACATGTTCGTACCCAGGATGTTTACGACAAAATAGTGGATCTGCGATTTATTTTTGGTAAACACGTCGCCCAAGGACATACGCCTAATTACTTTTTTCTAAACCAAGCTTCTTCGTATTAACTAAATAAGGTGTTTCACGGTGCGCCATCTCGCAGACGGGGCAAATTTACATGCGTTGCTGTGTACGCATCGGCAGTCAAAAACTTTTGCGCTTCCAAGTCATCATGCTTTCATTCCAAAATGCGCCCGTGTCTAGCAACGCGTGTTCTTTTTGCCCCAGATCAAGATGGGGCATAATTACCGTGAAACACCTTATTCTGGACACAAGGAATATGTAAACGAAATTATAGCTTCCTCCATCAGGTAAAAATGTGAAAAAAATTTGTCATAATTTATTCTCTATGGCAGCAGAAGTTCATACCCTGGACGTCAGTGGTAATGAAGTCAGTCATCATCCAACCTGGGCTAGGCCTAGCCCAGGTTGGACGACGTCTTAATTGCATTACGACTGACGTCCAGGGTATAACTTCTACCACCATAGCGAAAAAAAGTATAACACATTTTTTTCATATTTCAGGAAGCTGAAATTTCGCTTACATATTTCTTGTGTCCAGAATGGTGCCTGCCCTGGGTTTAGAAAAGGCAAATATGTCTGCGGGCGGCGTGTTTACCGAAAATAAACTGCAAGTTCTACGCTTTCGTTGGAAACATTTTCAGTACGAACTCTCTGCGTGAACACGCTGTTTGCTGCGGTGGCGGCAGCGTACGTGCTAGGTGTGCATGCACGCACGCACGTAATCTTCACACGGGAAGTTCGTACTGAAACTGTTTTCAACGAAAGCGTGAAAGTTTTGGTAAACACGCCACCCCCGAAAATATTTGCCTTTTCTAAACCCAGCGCAGGCACAATTCTGCATGGACACAAGGAATATGTAAGCGAAATTTCAGCTTCCTCCGTCAGGTAAAAAGTATGCAAAAGAAGTGTTATAATTTTGTTCGCTATGGCAGGAGAGATTCATACCCTGGACTCCGTTGCTTACACGGAGTCCAACCTGGGCTGGGGGCTAGGCCAGGCCTAGCACCACTATAAATCATACAATTTAGGGACCTAGGCCTACATCAACTTAGCTATGAAAGTCACATGATTTAAAGACTTACCGGTGACATTAATCATTGAATTTGTTTTAATATCTCTTGACATTTCTTGAAAAAGTTTGCTTTGACTAGTTTGACGCCAAGTGTAAGACATGTTATATCATTAACTTGAAATTTTGTGTCTGAAGAGGGCAGCAAACAGCTTTTTTTGAAAAGAATGTATTTATCACAAGAGGGCAGCAAACATTTTTACCTGTCACTTTGAATGTCAACAGAGGGCAGCAAAGACAATTTTAAAATTGTCCATGTCAACAGAGGGCAGCAAACACTTTCTGCATGTCACATACAATTTCAACAGAGGGCAGCAAACATTGCAATCAAAACATTTTGTGTCATTAGAGGGCAGCAAACAAGTTTGCTTTTTTTTAACCTTTTGTCAACAGAGGGCAGCAAACTTTTTGGTTTCCAAATTTCTATGTCAACAGAGGGCAGCAAATATTTTGCCTTCAACAAATTTCATGTCAACAGAGGGCAGCAAATATTTTCATGTTTAATTCTGTCACCAACAGAGGGCAGCAAACATTGTTACTGATGTAATAAATTCTTGGCATTGACAACATGGTACTTTATTGATTTTCCCTTTTAAAATAATATTATTTTGATTTAAAATTATGAGCAGACTGTAACACTTTTGTGAATAAGTCCATACTCGGCCACAACTTTACCTATCGCTATAAACACATCAATTTTCACCTTACCTTGTGATTTCACCCATAATAAGACCAAGAGGAATTCCAGGAAGCTGTGTTAACGCGAAAAAGAATTAGGCAAAATGTGTTTTTAGAGCCCATTTTGGATGCACACGTTGTGCGGAACTAAGTTGAAGCAGCCGGTCAAAACTGATTAAGTGGCTGACAGACAGCGGTACGTCATATGCATGACATCAACAACCATGACGTCGCATGAGCCGGCCAATGATAGTGAATGTCATTATGAATATTTATTTTCTCATGAATATTTAGTTTATTTCAATGGCTACTTCAAATACGTCCAAAGAATGATTATTGCAACAGCGATCGTGCGCAGCCTAGCGGTTAAGAGTCTCGTGTTGCAAGCAAGAGGCCGAGGTTCGAATCTCGATGAAGTAAGTGACTGATAAATAAATAGAAATAAAGGAAAGGAGAGGGTGAGAGTAGAGGAGGAAAAGTGGAGGGAATAACCTTAAAGGCTACAACTTTTGGCGCTTGAAAGTTAATTGGAAAAAAGTTGTGGCCGAGTACGGAAATTTTTCCATAAGTCTCGTTTTGTAGCCTACTAAGTTTCTTAATCTTGGGATTTTTTAAGAAGAGATTTACGCGTGTTTGATTCAGAAGCAGTCGCAAAGTTATCGGACCCTTTTTAGTCTTTTTTCAGTCCAAGGTTAAGGTATCGGCCCCTCTTTCAATTTAGTTTCGCAATCTTCTTTCGATGCTTCTGACCTTATCTGTGTGTAATTTTGAATTTGCAGGCCCTTTTGGTTCTTTTGATATTGAGTTTGTATTTTTGGGTAGCATATTTGATTTTCTTTTCAATTTTCTTGTTCAGTTAGTTGATGCAATGGCCCATGCCAATGAACACAGATTTGTACATTCAGTGTGCATCATTTGCATGCTGCGTGAGTGTTGTCATTGTAATTTTTTCTCCAAAACTTTTTGTTACCTTTGACACTAAACATGGTGACTTCTTAATTCACTCTTTGATCAGGAGCCGGAATTACCGACACTATCCCACCCACGGTCAGTGGGTGCACGGCCGCTGCTACCACAGTCACTGCTGGTGTCTCACAAACATCTGCCCAGGTCTTCTGGAATGAGCCGACAGCGACAGACAACTCTGGCCAACAGGTGTCTTTGACCAGGACCCATCGCCCAGGGGATACATTCTCATTGGGTCAGACAACCGTCACGTACACCTTCACGGATAACGCTGGCAACCGGGCAATTTGCTCGTTCAGTATCACTGTCCAAAGTGAGTGTCTTTTATTGAAGATTGGTAGCTATGGCAAAACCAATAAATTCATATTCCTTTTTATGTCTTTAAATGACTTCCCCCCTCCTTTTTTTGTGAAGTTTTATTGAATCATAGAAGAACTTTCTATCAACCAATTCATTTATTCAAATTTGAGGGGAAGGGTCACCTTGGAACATGTATCTTGGTCACATGGTCTGTATATAGCTCTGGGGGTCACATGTCCTTATCTTTAGCTTGACTTGATCTTGGTCTTCACAGTGGATGGCCTGTCTTTTTACTGAATTTAATCATGAACTGGTCCGTACCTCTTCAGGTCAGGGTTCGACTGGTGTGGTAGTCAGCAACTGCCCCAGCCAAGGGGTGACAGTCACTGCACCCCAGGGGGCTGCGCAAAGCTCAGTCACCTGGCAAGAACCCACGGCGACGGACGGCTTTGGGCAAGCAGTCACTAACGTCATCCGCTCCCACGTGCCAGGCCAACTGTTCGCCATCGGTCAGACTCAGGTCACCTACCAGTTTGTCTCGACCTCTGGGAGCCAGGGATTGTGCAGCTTCACAGTGACTGTCAATGGTGAGAACAGTTTCCACAGACTGTGTTCGTATATTATATTTTGTGATAAATGTCGTTCTTTTTTAAACTAAGGGTTCTTCAGCAGTTCGCATGCAATGAAGATGAGAATCCCAAAAAGTCTAGACACAGAAGATGATAAAAAATGCTCATTTGTAGTGATGGAAGGAATATCTGGCAATGACAATCTCGGGAAAACCCTGAGAATCAAGCAAGGAATGAGATCCCAATCCATATGTCCGCCTGAGCATTGCAAATGTGGAAGGCGAGGAAAGTAACACTACAACAACCCAATTCCTCAAAATCATATTGGAGGACACAAGTTGATTATTTCCTTTTCCTGACATAGAATGAGTTGTTGTGAATTTTTGTGATCTCTAAAAGACCGAGCCATTAAGCCCCTGGAAAGTCCACAAGCACCTATGGCAGCAGCTGCAGCCACTTCCCATAGACCTGGTGTTATTTCCAGCCGTAGCCAAGAAATTTGGTCGCGGCCATGGAAAACAAGTATTTCTTAGACAAAAAACGAGTAATTTCATTCAAGATTAGGTTTTGCCCTTCACCGACGTATAAACACTGTATACTCAGTGTGTTACCTCCCGAGTGAAAGTGAGAAAAAAATCACTTGGTCGGGACTCGAACCCACAACCTCCTGCTTTCTAGTGCAGATGTCTTACCACTCGACCAACCAGCTTGCAGGGGTCAGCTGGCTGGTTTGAATCTGACGTAGCAGCGGGTACCGCAATGAAACTATTCATAAGATGGAATTTGCATTGAGGAGATGTAAATTCAATATTAGGTTTTGCCCGCCACCGACGTATAAACACTGTATGCTCGGTGTGTAATATGTCAATTTCAATTCCTTTAAATTCTTGCAGCCGGTTTCCCAGTTGACAACCAAGCTCCCACTTTCACCGTCCCATGTCCCAACGGGGTAACGGTCAATGCGCCGATAGGCTCCACAACATTTGTCGTCAGCTGGACTCCACCTCAAGCCATCGACAACTCTGGCACTGTCAATACCATCGCCTCGCATGAACCCGGCTCGACATTCATCGTGGGCGCACCAACATCAGTCACTTACAGATTTACCGATCCTTCAGGCAACTTCGTGACCTGCACTTTCACAGTTCTGGTTAGCGGTATGTGCCAGTCATGTGTACTTTAACCCTCCTACGCAAACATATATTCTGTGCCAAGTTGTCCTTTCAGTCAAAATCAATCAAGTGACTGTTTTCAACAGTTAAGAGCTCCCAGCCCCCATTAAGCAGGATTGACTGGCTGGGACTGTTTATGTAACTTGGCACAGCTTTGTTTTGACTGCAGGTGATTGATAAGACAGCCGTGCCTACCTCTTTCCTGCTTTTGTGTGTTGACTGAATTTGACTAGTCTCAGTGCTTGCTTGAAATATGATCTGATTGTTGTGACTTGCCTGTGTAAACGGCATGGCAGGGAAGGAAGATGGGATTTTTGACTGTCTGTGACTGTTCAAACAGTAGGAGTGTCAATGTTTGTAGTGCATTAAATTGCACAGGGTGTCAACCCAAAAATAAAAGAAAAAATAAACAAAATTAATGGATTAGTTTAATTTAACAGACTAGAGATCTGAGCTCAGTTTCTTTTCTTCTTTCGGAGGAGAGAAATGTAATGGATCTTGAGGACTGGTACAGGACGCAAGTGGAGCTCAGATAGAGCCGTCAATTATATCACAGTTTTGCATGGATATTACATTTCGCAAAGTACAAGCAATGGGCACCTGATGCAGTTAAGTGAGCCTGTTGCAATAACCATGCAAATTGGTGACGTAATTGGCGACATCTCCCATTCACGCATCTTTGTTATCTCTATCAAATCAATTTCTCCTTTTTGGCCTTACAGTTGGGTCGCCTGACAACACGCCTCCGACTTACACCAACTGTCCAAGCGACATCACCGTCTCACCCGCTACCGGTGCCACAACGGCGACTGCCAGCTGGCAAGAACCGGTTGGCCAGGACAACTCGGGTGTAGCCCCACAGGTCTTCCGGTCGCATGCCCCTGGGTCTGTGTTTGGACTGGGCTCTACCGCTGTCTCGTATCGCTTTGTGGACGGGTCAGGCAATGAAGCAACGTGTTCTTTCTTTGTGACTGTTGTTGGTAAGATATCTGTTGAGGTTTTTCTTAAGTCTGGTGTGTTTTCAGCGCACTGGTTACCAGTTACTGTTGGGATTGGATTTACAAATTGGTAAATCTAATCAAAACGGTAAAACCAATACAATAATAGTAGTTGTAATACTTCATTGCAGCAAGGGTTCAAATTTAATGTACTGTGGCGGTCTCAGTTGATGTGCCCAGGCCTGCCCTCGTCCGACCAAATGAGCAGCTGTAGAGGCGGCCAGGGCTTCAGGTCCGTTTGGAGGTAGTCTACACCAGGCACTCAAAGCAGCGGCCACACACCGAATGATTAACCTCGGGTGATGGGAAAGGCTGGTAGGTGTGGTAGGCGCGAAAGGTGTGAAGTGAGCATAGCATGCCTGATCCCAACTTCTTTTGCCGAACAACCAACATAATGGATACTATATTTTTTTCAGTCAGCGGAGGGGACAACATCAACCCCGTTCTGACGGGGTGCCCAACCGGTGTCACCGCATACGTGCCAGCAGCTGTCACCAGCGTTCGGGTTACATGGACAGCCCCCACGGCTACCGATAACTCTGGTGTGACGCCCACCGTCACCAGCACCCCAGCCGTCAACACCCTGTTTATGCTGGGAACGACCGTGGTGATCTACACCGCAACCGACACCGCTGGGAACCAGGCCGTCTGCCAATTTGCAGTCAACGTAATCGGTGAGATCATTTTTTTGTTACAGATAATCCATTCCCACCAGTTATGGTTTAAGAAGGCATTGTATTTCCAAAGCCCTCACAAGACTGAGATTTCAGTCTTTCTATAAATTTGGGGCCAAAGTGTGACATTTTTCCTGCCCCTGTGGCCTGTAAGTTTTGTAACTGCTATTAAAAAGGAAACTAATTGTTATCCATTTAATAGCTAGGTTGCTTAGTTCCCGTAATCACCCTTGGAGGAAGAATACATAAAGGACTGCATCTAGAATTACAAAATCATAAATGTTAAAATATCGACCTCAATTTATAGAATAACCGTTATGCAATCACAGTGTCTCCCAGTTATTCTTCCATGTCTGTCAAGTTTGCTCACTTATCAAGATTGGCAAAACACTAAAATATACCAAATTGCTTCATTATAATTTGATAATGCGATAGCAACATTGAATTAAACAAAGAAAATAACTTCTCTGATAACTTCGCTCATAAAACTTGAAACCATATGTGAACCCATTTGTGATGTTCTGAACCTTGACCTCTGAAGGTCCCGGGCTCAAATCCAAATCGAGTCAATTTCTTGGGTTCAAATCCTGCTTTAAGTCAATTTCTTTCAAATCTTAACAAAATCAGTTATGCAGTGATGTTTTGTTGTTCTATCTTCGTCAGTTGACATAATGTCACCGGTTGTCATTGGCTGCCCGGCTACCATCCGGGGAACTCTACCTGCTGGACAATCCAGCATTCCACTTACCTGGAGTGAGCCCACGGCCACCGATAACAGCCAACTGCCTGTCACGCTGAACCGTACGCACGTCCCTGGCGAAGCGTTCGGCTCAGGAACCACCGACGTCATCTACACGTTCAGCGACAGCGTTGGCAACCAGGCTATGTGCACCTTCATGGTCACAGTATCAGGTAATGAGTTTACTGGTTTATGCGCCAAAAGGGGCAACAGCTGTGATGACATGGGCCGTATTCACAAGTTGGCCATTTTTGTTGAGTTCCCTGAACTTATTTCATTAAGTGTTTACTGTTCAATGGGATGGCGCCAGACTATTTATGCAGGCACAATGCAGCATTATTTTACTGTCTTTTTTTTAATCTGGTTTTAAACAGTAGGGAATTTTAAAATTGCAAATTTAAAATTATTTATTGAAGCAGACTGGAATTAATTAGGAATTAACTTGCTTTCGTTTCTCTTCGCAACTTCCAAAAATTAAGATTTCACCTCTCTTTCAATTCAATATGTCCGACTCGTGAATAAGGCCCATGGGAGTGTTTTTTTTTTCATGAATTTAAAAAAAAATTCGGAAATTCATGATGCCATTAAACTGTAGAATATTGTGAAGTTACTATTCTATAAAGGGGGCCGATTTTTTATATCTTTCAAAAGTGAATAACGTTTGTGTTACTAGAAAAATAGCATTATTAAAATGAAATCTACTTTTCTGGGTGAAACTCAAAAAACCACTCGGAGAGTACAACTTTAGCACTCCCGTTTGTTGTTTCTCCACAGCTGATGCGGGCAACAACCCATGCGCAAGCAATCCCTGTCCAGCAGGCATGAGTTGCTTCTACACATCAGATGCGTACCTTTGTATGATTCGAAGTGGTGAGAAATACTGAGTTACTGCCTTACTAACCACTTTGCGCCAGGTTTAGTTTCGCCGAAAATTTCGCAATTTTCAAAAGGCAAAATTTCCCAGCCGAACGCCACAAATACTGATTTGCAATATTGATTTCAACAGTATTTGTACGATATTTCTTGCCGAAACCTCATATGTTTCAATACCATGGGGTGTGCACTGGAGCGTAAATTGTACAACAACAGCCCACACAATGGTCAGACCACGGTTCCGCCTCCAAAGACAACACAGACTTTGTGTGTGTGTACAAAAGGCACGAGGGATAAGCCTGTTTAGACGTCACCCGGAGGTGAGTCGAGGCAATCTTGACGTCTTAATCCGTTAGCCGTGCCTGGGTGCAAAAACAGCCAGCGCGTGTTATCACAGCCTCCGGCGCGAACTGGTAAAGTCGTCACGCTAATCATGACAACATTCGTAAGAGTGTTTTCCAAACCATGGTTTCGTCACCAGATTCGGCTTCAGTCTCCATTTTCCTGAATTCTAGTTCCCAGGCTTGCCAGACTTCAGGTCCACTTGCCAGAAATCCTTTGGTCTGGAGAAAAAAACCAGAAGAGTCATTGATTATATTTTCAACTTCCAGGTCTGGGAAAGTCCTGGAACTTGTAAAAATGATACAAATCAAGGAAAGTCATGGAAGTTCGATAATTTAACATCTGAAATCAGAGATGGAGATGGAGCCAAGTTTTGGAAAATAACAAAAGGTCTGGGCACACTGATGGTTTCAAGTTTGATTGGAGAAGCTATCACATATGGCAGATCTTCGAAGGGTACAGCTCCACAGTACACCAGTAAATAGTTCAAGTGTAATACAGTTTGGGTGATAGTGGAATCCGGCGACCAGAATTACAAGCTTTTACTGTGGAGGTGTCACGCTCACACGCATGCTGCACGCGTTCTTAAAGATGAGGCGCGTGCGCATTTTGGTATTCCTATTGGTCGAAGGATCCCGGAGTGCGTGCGTACTACTTGAGTGTGACTCGCATAAGCCTTGCGCCACCACAGAAAACAGCTGCAGCCGGATTTGTTATAGCCAAATTGTTTTATATGAACGTGTGTTGCTAGTTAGTACGATTGTTACACTGATCATGAATGAGGATTTCTGTAAGAAATCAACTTGGTAATTATTTCAGTTCCGAGCAGTGGGTTTGCCTCATTTTCACCCCTGTCACCGGTTGCGATTTAGCCACGCTCCTTAGACAACCATATGGGATTTTGTACGTTAATTTTCGTTTGTCTCAGATTTTGCACATTCTGCAACCATTTGCATATCTTGTAATTGGACAATATTTCACATGCTGCATTCATGCGATTCTACCGCGATAGGTCAATTGAAGTATGTTCTTCTTATTTCTTTGTTAAGTTTGTGGTTATTGACTGTTAGAACAACCGATCTGGATCGTTTGTAGTTTTCTGTAACAACTACGATGTTTTGCACCATTTCACTTTGAATACAAGAATGCCAAACATTTCACAGGTGCCTATTTCTTGTGCAGTTAAACGGTTGTACAAGATTTCATAATTCACAAGGTTCGGAATTTCCTTTGTAAATAAACACCTTTTTGTCTTTCTGCTTCTGCAGGACGAAAACGAAGGGATGCGATGACTGATGAAGCTGAATGTAAGTAGCTCTGAAAAAAAAAGTTAACTAGTGTCAACAGATAGGCTGTGAGCAAGTACATGTTTGCAAGATAAAAAAAATACATTTCTCCATTTCGCACCACGTTTTCAAATTTTCCCACCAAGATAAAGGGCTGCAAAAGAAAATGCTAATGAGCAAAATTGAGATTTTACAAGATGGAAATTAAATGAAACAGTTCACATACAGAGATTCAAATCATTCCTGGGTGTTTGCAGGTTTTGACAAACTGCCTTGGTCTCACATTCAAGTAGGTAAAATCAGCCGAGACTGGAGGTTAGTTGACTCATTTGTTACGACATCATTTGCATTGATCAGATGGAATTAACACAATTTGCTGTGACACCAAGCAGGTACATCAGATTGCCTACTATAATATACATCACCTTGTCAAATGCAGAGTAAATTTTTACTCCTTTCCATCTGACCATATTGTTTCTGTGTTCCACACTGTATTCTGCCGTGTGTCTGGCTATGCCTACCCTTTCAGTTTAAGGTGCATGTTTTTTTGTCTTCATTTTTTTGGGCAGACTGTCCATGCGAGAATGGCGGTGAATGTGCCCATGTTGACACTGAGCCACCATCCTACTTCTGCATCTGTCCTGTGGGATTCCAGGGAGTTCTCTGCGAGGAGGGTAAGATTTTTTTCCCAAGAAGTTCATGTTTTTTTTATTTGGTTGGGTTTGGTGTTTTGTGTGTCTTGTGTCATTTCGTCATCTTCTTCATCATCTTTCCTGTGCTGAGGACGAGAACAACTTTTATGTGTTTATGGTAACCTGACCTACCTGGATTTTTATTGTGGCAAAATTGCAGACCTCAAACTTTGTATTGGCATATTTGGCTGAAAATGAAAAATACAGTACATTTTGAAAATGATATTAATTAAACCAGTCAAATACACAAAATTAATTTAACTAGTTATTTAAACATTTAAACAGGTTAATGAAACAAAATGCCGTTAAAGGTATGCTTAAGTAAACAAAGTAAAATAAAAGACCAATGGACAAAAAAAAATTGCAAAACAAACTATTTTCCTTCCTACCTACCTACCTGGATAATTTTAGGGCATTATTGTAAACACACATGTTATTTCTCTGCCTAAAGATTGGCCATATGACTTGTGATTTATGTGTGATTGACGTATGATAATATTTGAGAATCTGTGCGCAGTATAAGGGTTTTACTTTGATGAAGAATGTTTGAAGCAGTGAGCAAAACGCTCTCAGATTCCAAACAGGCACTGAATAATGCCATCCCTTCCATAGCCAAGGGCAGAGTAGGTTATTGCTATTGTTATTTAGTGGACTATAGTAGTAGGTTATTGTGGACTGCAGTCATCTAGAATTTGGCCGTGGCGGCAGCTGGTCAGACAGAAATCAGAAAAGGCCAGTTAATGATTGTTTGTTTGCCGGTATCGCTAACAGTGCTGCGATTTTGCAGCACAAGAAGACCGACCTTCTAAACTGTCCGGAATTATGATCATAATTAACCCTTCCCATGTTTCCTTGCCTCACAATTCATTTAGAACTTTTGACTTGGGGGTTTAGTGGTAATTTTTACATCTCCTTTTTTCCCTTAGCTGTCTCCGATGAGTGTGACCCCAACCCTTGCGCTAATAACGGGACTTGTGTAGTCACCGTTGGCAGTGATCCCCTGGCTCAAGACCACTATGCCTGCCTGTGCTCTGATGGCTGGACCGGGCCAAATTGTCGCATCGGTAAGTCAGAAAATCTTCAGTTGGTCAAGTTGAAATCGTGTGACGTTCAACAGACCCTAGTGAACTAACATCAGATATTAAGTTAACAGGATAAGGCATGCCTAGTAAAGACGGTCCAAGAGCTCAACAAACTCTAGTCAATTGATCCAGAAATGGCTATTCGCTGAAAATCTTTTCATTCATGTGGGATGCACAATGGGCCAGATTTGTCCCACTCATTCACATTAACGGGGTAATCCTATATGATAGCACTGCCCGGCTCGTAAAGGGGAGTCAGTGAGTCAGTCAGTCAGTGAGATAGCTACAAAGAAGACACTAGCCTGGCCCTCTGGGACCATTTTTTATTTCTTTAGGTTGTTCAGTCATAATGGAGCCCAGTTAATTGTTTGTCAACAAAACAACAATGAAAGTTAAGAAACGACTCAGAAAGTTTCACCCTCTCCGCCTTAATGCTTTACTCTGGGGTTTACAAGAGACAAAAAGTCATCAACTGTAACCCTTTAAGTAAGATTTGAAACTTTGCATGGTGGTAGTATGAACTAGTGAAGGTTTGCGGTGACACCATGTGGAAATCTCTTTTGAGAAGATGTGTGGTTCTGAAAAAAACTGGTTGTTTGTAAAACTCGATGTTCCGATCAGTATGCTCTGAACGTCTCCAGGAGATGATCTTCTTTACCCTCTACCTTGAATGACTTTAGGCTTTGTAATGGGCAGCTTACCATGACTTTTCAATGTGTCTCTTTTCCCATCCAGCAATGGAGGATGAACTGGTAACCCACACCAGTGACCTGGATGTCATGCATCACCAGCCTGCGTTGCTGGATACCGAGTGGTTTATGGCTGCGCTGACTGCCATGGTAGTCAGCCTGTTCCTGATGTCTCTTATCGCCGTGTTCTGCGTTGCTCGGCGTCAGGTTCTCCCTGCAAGCAAAGCAGACGACGAGATCGCCATTATCCGCTAAGGATCACAGCTCACGAATAAACAAAAATAATTAATCAGTTATAGTGCTTTTAGAAGAGACTTGTTGACATAGTCTACCACTGCATATTTACGTTATTGAGATGTAATGCTGTTGATGTACATATTTTCATTTTTTTTTTTTAAGTTTCATAGATTTGGTTTATTTCTCTCAAACTTCACAAGTCTATGGACTCTGTGCATGAATAGTAGATGGCATATTGTGACCACTTAGAAGCTCGTGAGAGGAGCAAATTGTGCGCACACACTTTTTCGCAAGCATATGGCACAAATTACCCAAAATATGATTCTGAATATGTACAATCCCGCATCATCTTCCCATGTATGTCAGACGTACTGGCGATGTATTAATAAAAGTAATGTAATAATAGGTGCCCTTAAGTAATAATGTGGCGCTTATATAGCGATTTATACCAAAGGTTTCAAAGCGCTTAACAATTATTGCCCCTGTTCATCAGGAATGAGACAATTTTTCTGCAGCAGCTCGAGATCAGCGCAATTCCCAGGAACCCATTTATACTCCTGGGTGAAGAGAGGCAATTGTAGTAAAGTGTCTTGCCCAAGAACACAAGCACCATGTTCCCTGTCAGGATTCGAACCCACGTACCACGGCATGCGAGTCGAACACCGTAACCATTGGACCACAGCGCCCCTCAGTTCCTCCGAACTCTCTCTTTGTAACTGATTGAGGGGGTAGTTGCGCATAGAGTTCATAATTAAGATGGAGATCCCTTTTCTGAGTTAAGGCCATCTCTTGCATTCCTGCAGTTCTCTGACATAAGTGGTCCACGCTTCTGATAAAAGTATACATTGGTTGTTTATTCAATGTTACAAAAAACTAATTATCAAGTGCACCTATCAGACCAAATTGGCTCTCAATATGCCTCATGGATGGTTTTGAAAAGAGAAAAATGTGACGGTGATCTAACAGATTTTTGAAAGCCCTTGTAAAAAAGAAGTTTTTGCCAAATAGTCTCTTGATGTTTGCTGAAATCTAGTTTTATCTTCTGGTTAAAATCTTACCGCATAGGAACATTTTGTGAAAAGACTGAAATAACAGTTAAAAACAACTTATGTTTGGAACGATTCTCAATGTTATCTTTTATTTGTTATAAAATGCCAACAGCTTATAGAAGCAGTTTTATTTTTAACTTAAAACACAACAGCAAGAAAACTAGCACTAGTGTTGTTCTTATCCTGTTTCGAATAAAATACGTCAAGATAAGTAATCATTTGAGAGAGCCTAAACAAGTTGGTACGTAAAAGAGAATTGCATAAATTGAAAATGCAGGACATTCACTCATTTGTGTGGTTTATGTATAGATTGTAACTAAAGTAGCCTGTATGATGATACAACTCGAATCTTAGAACTGAACAGCCTTAAATCCATTAAAATCCGACTCTGATCTTGTATTTTGAGGAATTCAGGACTGAAGAACCTGTGGTGCTTGATAATGATATCCTTAAATTGTTGAAGTGCAAAAAAAGTCCCTTGATTTACTAATGATTGTTGGATTTTGGTGGATTCAGAAGCTTTCTAGTGGAAATGCCCATTGAGTTTGGACTAATAACATCTATTTGGAATTTCTTAATTAATATTTTAAGAATTTTGCAATTGCAATCTTTGTATAATTTTTCATATTTTTAAATGCTTAACAGTTTGCTTAGTGGCATATGAGGTATTTGCATGCTCATTATTACGGAATAGCAGCTAAAGTTTAACTACAACTAAAGTTAAAATTTGGGTAATAGTATTAGCATAATTTTCTATAGACCTGTTGCATTGTAGCCATCTTTGAGGTACACGTTTGTGCTCAACGACCATACACTTGAGTGGACATCTTGTGCATTGGTTGTTACTGTTCATGTTGGTGATATGGACACAGGATGGGGTTTCATTAGCCAATTAAATTGTCCATTTATTTAAAAGCAATTTTAAACGGTTGCTGTTATTCTTGTCAGTACTGTACACTATATACCAACAGGTTTGGCTATACAGCGTGGATAAAAAAACCCGATATATTATTGCTAATTGGAACAAAGGTAGGGCACATGTGAATCAAAGGGAGATATCTTCTGTTAGGGTTGAATCTCCTCTTTAAAATGACACCCTGGCCATGTCATTACATTTACGGTTGACTGAGCAGTGACCAATTTTATGAAAGGGTCTATTTAGGGAATTGCGCCACTTTTCAATTGTGGTTTTTGTTGTGTCAGTTGGAGTGAAAGGCTATGGTTGCCAATCAAGGCAGGTGGGGGGGGGGGGGGGAACATATTTCACCATGAAAAGTGGTGCAAGTCTCTAAATAGACCCTTTCATAAAATTGGTCACTGCTCAGTCAATCGTGAATGTAAGGACATGATCAGGGTATCATTTTAAAGAGGAGATTCAACCCTAACAGAGGATATCTCCCTTTGATTCACATGTGCCCTACTTCTGTTCCAATTAGCAATAATATCTCGGTTTCGGTTTTTGATCCACCCTGTAGAGCGTTTCCGGATTTGAAAATGAGGATAGAATGAACAAAAGGCCTTCACTTTTATTTTTCCTCGGAACTGTGATATGTGTTAGCGCCTGAATAGAATAAAATGGTTTGTAAGAACCGATGGTAGCGCAATATTAAAGTTTGGCGGCAAAACAAGTGTGTTGTTTGCTGATTCTATCTTGTCTGAAATTTACAAAATTGCGGGTAACACCATGTGGAAAGAAATCTCTTCTTGGAAGAAGTGTGGTTCTGAAAAGAACCGGTTGGTTGAGTGTAGAACGTCTGTTGTCCTCTGAAAGCTTATATACGTCACCCGGCCCGTCGTAGTTTCATTCCTATTATACATCATGTAGCAGGCACGTAGGAAGATGATTTTAACGGGGGGGGGGGGGCAGATTATATTTTGCGAAACAACGGCGCACCCAGGATTTTGTCTTAGGTGGGCTCAAAGACAAAAATTACTCTCACAAATTGACTAGGATTATATAGCAGGCGCGGATCCAGGATTTTTTAAACGGGGGGCACACCTTTTGAGCAATTTTGCTCCGATAATTAATGCGAGCGCGGAGGGAGAAGCCCTTACGGCGTGAGGTTCGGGGCCCGCTTAAGGGCCCCGAAAAATTTTGGATTCTAGATGCTCTGTGGTGCAATCTGAGGCGATTCCTGGCCCCTTCCCCCTGAATTGTTTGCGCAATTTTTTTTTTAAAGATTATAAGGATTTTTAAAATTGCTTTTACAAATTTTGAGTTACTGTGTTCTTCAAGGTTGAAAACCATGTATTTTCGTCTTCATATACCGGTGGCAATTAGCATGAATACTTGCCAACAAAGACCCAGACAGCTGAACCGCTTCACTGCGCGCGGCGGCTTTCAAATTTGCAGGGCTCTGCGCTCGATCTGGTGTCGAATTCTGTCAAGCCAGCTATTTATATATTTGAATATTCATGATCCTACGTTTTTGGTCTTTATTATTGAATCTGATAAGTGATAACTACACAACCATGTTAACAATGTCTTTAGCTTTAAAATGAATTATGAAATGTCGCATTTGTTTTATCGGTTCGGAATCACGTCTCTCTTGATGAAAGCCTAATTAAAAACGAGATTTGGGTAAACGGTATTAAGGCCCGTTATCACGCGTCCAACCAAATTATTAAGGCAAGTCCGTTCAGTACATTTTGTACTAGAGCTCAGAACAGTTGTTCATCCTTGTGTGTAGGATCTGTGGTTGGGACGGTCCCATCTTGTTAATCCAGACAAAAAAATCCCATCCCAACCCGCCCAATACAAATCAAGTTCTATCACCGTGACCAAGGAACACTACCTTCCTGATTTCCCTTATATTTTTAACGCTCAAAACCATTTGCCTGAGGTCTCTTCAAAATGTCCGGTCGGTGAATGAAACACTTCTAGCTATTTCTCCCGTAGTCCGAAGAGGCTCTTATGCGAAATATACTTCAGTTGCATGTACATGTATTATATATATGCGCCTGCCACTTATGTGTATTACGCAACGGTGAACAAGATCGCCTGTAGCCTAAAATGGTTTTGCTGGTACGGCAGTTTACGGAGCCAATTGTCCCGTCAACAATGAGCCACGACATGCTCCAGTGAGTCCTATTGTTGTCAATGGTTGACAGAATTCAGGTCATTCTACAAGAGTCCCCCATCACGTCTTAAGCCATGTCTTGTAACACCATGATGCGTTATTGGACCTAATCGGCACGAGACGTTTCCTGGCCGCTTTCCAATCGATTATTGGTGCGGGTCCACTCGGATCTTTAAGGGACAGGGAGTAGTTCCTTCTGGAACACGCTGGTTTCGTTCTGCAGAGCCACTGAGACAACATCATGATGGCGGCATTCAGGATCAGTGTAGTCTGTGCCCTTTTGGCTCTGCTGCCAACGCCCATAATGAGCCAAGGTAAGTGGACATGTGAAGACGCTAATCCTACTGAAATGGCAGTCATCATGAAAATACATTGTTATTGGCCGAAAGATAAACGTTGGCTTATTCTTGATTTCATTTTGGAAACTCGGACGCTTCTTCGTTGGATGTGTAAAAAAAAAACTACAGGAGTAGATGCGCTTTTGTTAATTAAAACCATTTAAATAATAAAGTACTTCACTACTTTATGTTTTCTGACATCATGAATTGCAATGACTGGCCATCTGACAGTTTTATGGTAAACCGGTCCCAAACTTAGCTTATGATCAAGTGAGGAAGGTACTGTTCGAGAACTATACCAGCATTAATAAATTAATAATGACATTTTAATTTAGTCACTCTGATATGAAGATGTCGTTTTGGACGTTCTCAATAGACCTCAGGTTTATACCTAATTGGTTTTTTTAGGGGGGGGGGGTACGAATCCAATTCAAAACGGAATTCCGATTATGTTTTAAAAAAATGCTCATCAAATACATGTAGTAATAAGATCTTATTACTACATGTATTTGATGAGCATTTTTTTAAAACATAATCGGAATTCCGTTTTGAATTGGATTCGTACCCCCCCCCCCTAAAAAAACCAATTAGAAACAACGGCGCACCCAGGATTTTGTCTTAGGTGGGCTCAAAGACAAAAATTACTCTCACAAATTGACTAGGATTATATAGCAGGCGCGGATCCAGGATTTTTTAAACGGGGGGCACACCTTTTGAGCAATTTTGCTCCGATAATTAATGCGAGCGCGGAGGGAGAAGCCCTTACGGCGTGAGGTTCGGGGCCCGCTTAAGGGCCCCGAAAAATTTTGGATTCTAGATGCTCTGTGGTGCAATCTGAGGCGATTCCTGGCCCCTTCCCCCTGAATTGTTTGCGCAATTTTTTTTTTAAAGATTATAAGGATTTTTAAAATTGCTTTTACAAATTTTGAGTTACTGTGTTCTTCAAGGTTGAAAACCATGTATTTTCGTCTTCATATACCGGTGGCAATTAGCATGAATACTTGCCAACAAAGACCCAGACAGCTGAACCGCTTCACTGCGCGCGGCGGCTTTCAAATTTGCAGGGCTCTGCGCTCGATCTGGTGTCGAATTCTGTCAAGCCAGCTATTTATATATTTGAATATTCATGATCCTACGTTTTTGGTCTTTATTATTGAATCTGATAAGTGATAACTACACAACCATGTTAACAATGTCTTTAGCTTTAAAATGAATTATGAAATGTCGCATTTGTTTTATCGGTTCGGAATCACGTCTCTCTTGATGAAAGCCTAATTAAAAACGAGATTTGGGTAAACGGTATTAAGGCCCGTTATCACGCGTCCAACCAAATTATTAAGGCAAGTCCGTTCAGTACATTTTGTACTAGAGCTCAGAACAGTTGTTCATCCTTGTGTGTAGGATCTGTGGTTGGGACGGTCCCATCTTGTTAATCCAGACAAAAAAATCCCATCCCAACCCGCCCAATACAAATCAAGTTCTATCACCGTGACCAAGGAACACTACCTTCCTGATTTCCCTTATATTTTTAACGCTCAAAACCATTTGCCTGAGGTCTCTTCAAAATGTCCGGTCGGTGAATGAAACACTTCTAGCTATTTCTCCCGTAGTCCGAAGAGGCTCTTATGCGAAATATACTTCAGTTGCATGTACATGTATTATATATATGCGCCTGCCACTTATGTGTATTACGCAACGGTGAACAAGATCGCCTGTAGCCTAAAATGGTTTTGCTGGTACGGCAGTTTACGGAGCCAATTGTCCCGTCAACAATGAGCCACGACATGCTCCAGTGAGTCCTATTGTTGTCAATGGTTGACAGAATTCAGGTCATTCTACAAGAGTCCCCCATCACGTCTTAAGCCATGTCTTGTAACACCATGATGCGTTATTGGACCTAATCGGCACGAGACGTTTCCTGGCCGCTTTCCAATCGATTATTGGTGCGGGTCCACTCGGATCTTTAAGGGACAGGGAGTAGTTCCTTCTGGAACACGCTGGTTTCGTTCTGCAGAGCCACTGAGACAACATCATGATGGCGGCATTCAGGATCAGTGTAGTCTGTGCCCTTTTGGCTCTGCTGCCAACGCCCATAATGAGCCAAGGTAAGTGGACATGTGAAGACGCTAATCCTACTGAAATGGCAGTCATCATGAAAATACATTGTTATTGGCCGAAAGATAAACGTTGGCTTATTCTTGATTTCATTTTGGAAACTCGGACGCTTCTTCGTTGGATGTGTAAAAAAAAAACTACAGGAGTAGATGCGCTTTTGTTAATTAAAACCATTTAAATAATAAAGTACTTCACTACTTTATGTTTTCTGACATCATGAATTGCAATGACTGGCCATCTGACAGTTTTATGGTAAACCGGTCCCAAACTTAGCTTATGATCAAGTGAGGAAGGTACTGTTCGAGAACTATACCAGCATTAATAAATTAATAATGACATTTTAATTTAGTCACTCTGATATGAAGATGTCGTTTTGGACGTTCTCAATAGACCTCAGGTTTATACCTAATTGGTTTTTTTAGGGGGGGGGGGGTACGAATCCAATTCAAAACGGAATTCCGATTATGTTTTAAAAAAATGCTCATCAAATACATGTAGTAATAAGATCAAAAATTAGTTGAGCCCCCCCCCCCCCTGCCCAATCATTCAAACAACCCAACAAATTAACAAACAAATCGAGATTTTTACCCATATTGGTAGAGATCATTACGTCATCCAGACATGCCAAGCTCAACTCCACTCGGTAGTCTCTCCATAATATCTCTCTTGACAGATTTTTTTTAGCGTTTAGTAACTTTTTTTGGGGGTGGGGTGGGAGCGAGTATCCAATTCAAAACGGAAGTCCATATTGTTAAAAAAATAAATAAAATATGCTCATCAAATAACAAAAAAAATAAGTTAAGTCCCCCCCCCCACAAAAAATCCCAATCACTAAAACAACCTAACAAATAAACCGAGATTTAACCAAAAAATGGCAGAGATCGTTACGTCATCCAGATCATGCCAAGTTCGAGTTCTTTACTCGTTTTGTTTTCTGTAGTTTCTTTACATCTCTCTTGACATTAATTTGGTAGCTTTATAATGAAATTTACGGGTATCAACAATTACTCCTTGTCACTTTAGGAACTTGCCAATGTGAAAATGGGGGTCAGTGCTTGTACGATGAGACTGGTGCAGGGATCAGATGCGTGTGTCCAGTTGGATACAGGGGCATCCTCTGTGACATACAAGACGGTGAGTCTAAACATTGATCAGTAACTGGTTACTTAACCCTAACCTTCCCAAATCCTCAAAAAATCCTCCATGCATAAGTGGAGGATTTCGAAGGATTGAGGCTATTATGACAAAAGTAAGTGGCCAGGTCTTAGGCCGGACCTTGTGTTGTTTATGCTCAGCCGTGCATAAAATTAGGCCTCTAAATTAGGCCTATACTTGAAATCATCCGCACTGCTCCAGGAGGTCACTGGCTCTGCCTCAACATAATTACTGACAGTGATTGCCAGAGGATTTTGCAGGATTGAGGCAGTGGTAATCCCTCCACATTCAATAAATAACGGAGGATTTTGCAGGATTGAAGCTGTATGCTATTTTTATATAGAGGCAGTTGGAGGATTTTGCAGGAATGAGGTTGCATCCTAGCAAAAATGCATAGGGGTAAAATTGATGTTATCCTGGCACAAAATAAGTCTATAGAGCCTAAAAATTGAAAGCTTTCTAAGGTTAAGGCAAGGAGTGCGAAGTTATGAAGTGATGATGGCGGATGTGTAAATATACTGTTCTCTTTTGGGCATGTAAATTTCCCCAAAGCCATTTTGCAAACATTGTCCTGAAAAGGCATTTGACGTTCGCTATGTTTGCAAGGATGTGGTGGTGATTATTGTGTTGGGGGGGGGGGGGGTTGCATGAGGCGAGGTTCTTTATGAACTTCCTTGATTTAATCTTACGGCAAGTTGATGGATCATGGACCATCTTTAACAATACAACACATAGCGCGCTGACCCCCCTGTCCTGACGGCCCACAAGCGCTAGCTTTATGCTCTATGCTTTTAAAATGCATATATGGAGCGTCCGGTGACAATAACTTGAAGCCCATGTGAAAGCAACGGTTACGTAACCGCTTGAGTAGCGCTCCGTTGGCGTGAGGCTTTCATTGACAACCTTCTTTTAACTCTGAGGACTACGGCACTGGCCAGTGATACTCGAGTCATGTTTCGTCGTGTTGATTGTAGTTTTGAAGGAGAGTCAGTAGCAAGACTGTACGAAGGCTATGAGCTATTGAATATAAGAATCTCCTGTAAGTCTGCAATGACAATGTAAGTGGTAATTCAAGGACCATCAAACAACTTGATAAGTTGAAATTGTTGCCACACAGTAGCCAAATCCCTGTCATTAATCCATGAATTTTTGGGCCGCCGACCTTCTTTCTCTTATTTTGACAACTCCCCCCTTTTTCTTTTCTCAGCTAGCGTTTCTTCTTAACGATTGCAATCCATCCATCAAAACCTTTGCATGTGACCCACAATTCATGAAGTTTGCTGTTTATGAGGGAATTTATCGGCTACAATTCAAGACCGGGACGCGTGACGATTTGGAACGTTAGGCCCCTCCCGCAAATAAGGCCTTATAATTATTGACGGCCGTAAATTATTCATTATAGCCCAATAAAGTTTTCACCTTAGCATGTGGATTGGTGAGAATTCAAGTTAGAGGTTGAAAACAACGAGTTTTGTTTCTAACAGTAGCCATGAAACTGTTGGGGAAAAAACCAGGGCCACGTAGGAGATGCGCTAATGAAGACCCCCCCCCCCCCCCCCCCCACGTGCCGTGGTAGGATCACACTTTTTACGGTTTTCGAAATTTCGGCCTCGCCTCCAGCTGTGGCCTCTGGAGACTGCAGTAGTCAGAAATTTCTTGAACCCAAGAGAAACGCACGGTCGCATTCCACATCAGCTCAGTATGAATCCATGCTCTGCCCTATGAACATCTAACTTTAGTGTAATTGCATCTAGACTTTGGACATTGATTAATAAAAAAAAAATGGAAATGAAGCCGAATTGGAGATGAAATTGGAAACCCCGCATGTGCCCTACTGAATTACCCCCTCTATCGGTCATCATGAGCATCATCATGAGCATCATCAGGCCGCGGTAGTCCTCGCGAACTTGAAATAACTAAGTTGACAACAAATTCCTTCTTGTTATTGATTCCGTTTTATTCTCCTCCAGTGTTCTCTGACGTCCGGCAGGTTGTTTCAAAATAAATTGTCCACCATGTTTCAGTCAAATTTAGATCGAAAGTTAGCGCATTCTATATATTTCAATGCTAGTTTTTGCGCCTGGGAATCAACAAAGTTTTGTCTTTATTTAGGCCAATCAACATTGATTTTTACTTCAGGTTTTCATCACTCAAGATTGAAAAAAAAATCGATCGGGAGGGGAATTTGTATTTTATATTTTATAAGTTCCACTTCTTCACATTCAAAGTGCATTGAGGGGACAACGTCAGCTAAACTTAAAAGAAGACACAACAGACGTGAAAACTACTTAAACTTAACTACCAGTCAGCTCAGCTGTTTAAGGACCTAGGGTTTTGTCTAAAAATAGAAAGGGTATGGAGGAAAAATCGGGGCAGGAGTGAAAATCAAGGAGGGAGGTGATGAAAACCTAAATATGTTAATTGGCCTTAGCAGTAGCATCACACATGGGCTGGGAGGGGGAGCCTCTATAAAGTTCAGATCTTCAATATTCCGTGTTTTGTCATTGTTTTTATCAATAAATATGAAACCCCATATTTTCCTTCTTAATCCATAAAACATTAACCCGGCCATCGTTCCAATTTCCATGATATTCCTGGTACTTTTTCAATATTGGTACTTTGGTGAGTCATGCGAGTGCAACAAAAGTGGATATAGGCCCTATCCTCGATGTACCGGTTTTTGAGGGTGTAAGGCCAAGGATTTATTACAAGCAAGAGAAAAACACCGACATAACTTTGGTTTCCTAATTTTTTGGGCTGGCGGTGGGAACATGTACCGCACACACAACAAATATCAACCAGTTGTGTGATACGAATCTGTGCGTGTGCGTCACTACAAGTACAAGGTCAAACCTCGAAAACTTGATGCCTCGAAAACAGCTACATGGAAAATAGGCATAACTTGTCTTTCACCGCATGTGTCAGGAAAGGCGTCCAAAAAATGCATAAACCACAATGTGTTAGGCTGAGTTCCAAGGTCAATTGTGCAGTCATCTGTGACTCGCACGCATAAAGACCTGTATTCCAGCCCCAGCCGCCCCTGGCCCCAGGAGTTTTTATTGTGCTCACAGAATGAGACCAGGCCTAGTAGTAAACAAGATAGGATTGATGCATACGCCCTGTGATATTGTTTTGCCCATTGTCAACTCTGGATTATGTGCCAAATTTATAATGCTGAACAGTGAAAAATTAACATCGTCTCAATGTCTATCTATAGAATAGTCAAGCTGAATTACTTTCCATTCATTTAAAACCAAATTAAAAGTTATGTAACTTCTTCAACTCAAGACAAATTCATCGAAAGTTGTGTTTCTTTCAGATACAGTAGTTGTTAGGCCTATTTTTGTTCAACTCAAATTCCTGAGACGTTCAAGATAACATGTAGTGGTTTTTCTTAGTTTTAATGTGTCTCAAATTGGTTTTGTCTAACAGCGAATTGCCTATGTGAAAATGGTGGTATCTGCAGCATCAACGCTGAGGATGACTACGTTTGTTCGTGTATGGAGGGCTATGATGGGCCTCTCTGTCAGTACGGTAAGAACTGTCTTAAGAATCAAAGTACATTGTAGATTTTAAGTCACAGTTATATTGCGGGCTTCAGAGCCGTATCTAAGTGTTGATCGAGTTGACTGCTGTCGAATTGCCTGAAAATTACGAATGCACCTATGGGAGTGTCCCATAAAACAAATGATTCAGCAGCCCTGATGTGAGTTGGACTCTGTTTATACACGCGATTGGTTGACACCTTAATAGGGGCAAACACTTGGAGCATTTCTTAACTTACTTGTTTTTCACAGTTAAGATGTTTCTTGCGCATCACCCTGACGCTGTGACATAACTAATCTTTGTAGTGGATATCTCTCTATTTTTAATTATAATGTTGAGCAAAGAAATTGACTGCCCCTATGTTCAGTATGTTGGCAGTTCCCTATTTTGCCAGTGTCTTTGTTCAAGGGGCACAAGCCAGAAGCCATAAACCCATATATGCTATGTAGCCAGGGATCACGCCCAATGTCATGATTCTAGCAACATTAGCAATGCTGCAATCGTGGGAAATAGCAAACGGGGATCGCTCACTCTTTTTATTACAAATTTTCAAATAAACCACAAAGGGAAACTGATAATGTGCATTATAATAATTTTAAAGTTAAACAAAGAAGTATTATTTTGAAGCAGATTCTAACACATTCCCTCATTGTCAAAACGAGCTTGACCCTCATCCTTAAAATTCTTCTCTTGAATTACAAAAAATTCCTGCTGTATTTTTAAAGTAACCTTATGTCAAACTTTTTTTCATCACATTTCATACATCTTTAGTTCCTCTGGTGGATGACAAATCACCGCCAGATATATTCAACTGTCCGTCTGATTTTGAGGCTCGACGGCAACCTGGTGAAGATTCCGTGTACGTCACGTGGGAGGAGCCGTATGCCACCGATAACTCAGGAGAAGTGCCCTCGGTGTTTAGAAATATCGCGCCCAACTTCTATGCACGCAGCAATTATGACGTTCAGGTTTTCTACCGATACACGGACCAGACGGGCCTCACGTCTGAGTGCCGTTTCACAGTCACAGTTATATATTGTAAGTGTCTATTAAACAAGAAGGCACGTGTGGTCTAGCGGTGGAGCACAGGATTCATGATCGTGAGGTTGTGGGTTCGAGCCCCGCCGTGGCCATGCGTGTTGTGCCCTTGAGTAAGGCGCTTTACCTCAATTACTCCTCTCAACCAGTCGTTAAATGGGTACCGGCATTATTCAATGCTGGGAAGGTAACAGACTCGCTGTGGAGGAGGCATGGCAATCCCCCCACAGCAGCATATGAGTCTGGCCCGATTGCTAACGAAAGAGAGATGGGCACTCCGTTCCCTGTTAACACAGGTTCGGCCTCTTTTTTTATTAAAAACAAACTTGTGCAATGCACGTTTTATATTGACCAATTTTAGATCATACAGCCTACAGAGACGGTTATGTGCATAATTTAATCTTGTGGGCACCGCGTCCCTTATAGAAAAGGTCCACACAATTGCTCAGTGTAGATCCAGTGGGTCAAAGTTCCCAATGCCAAACTGTGGCAGAGTCCATGGTTGCCAACTGTTAGATACAACTTTATGAAGGTTCAATGGGACAGACTTCCATTGTCTCAGAGGAGCTAGTTTAGGAACCGGTATTGATAACCTAATACAGCAACATCCCACAGACTTTGACATTTACTGCATAGTGTTGCATCTGGCAGGGTTAGGGTCAAATGCTTATTTTGGAGTGTGTAGTAGGCATGAGTTTAATTACATTGTCCCATATTTGTTGGGGAAAATATCTTGAAAGTTTTCTCGAATATGTAGTAATAATTAAGGTAGAAATAATACACTTCTGATTGTAGACCAATTTGAGTGCGCCATCACTGTACACTGACTGAGGCCCACTTCAATGGTCAAAGCATGCCAGTTATTGCTGCGATAATCCATCATGGTGCAGTTGCTTTGTACACTAGCTGGCAGAGTGCTTTCGCCATTGAAGGGGCCTCGGTGAATGTACAGAGATAGTCTATTGATTGGTCTATTTATTCGCTTCTGTTTCCATTTGACCAGCCGATGGCTCTGACCCGCGGCCAGTCGTCAGCGGCTGTCCCAGCAACATCAACGTGACGGCCATGGGCAGCCTGCGTACCGCCGTGGACTGGGTGGAGCCTACCCTAGGATCCACAGGCCAGGTGGTCATCAGCGTCGACAGGAGCCATGTCCCAGGATCGCTCTTCTTCCTGGGCTCCACCCCGGTCACCTACACATTTCTCTCGGATACCAACCAAGTCATGTCCATGTGCACGTTCACTGTCACCGTTACCACAGGTATGGGGTTGTTGTCAGTTAGGATCTAAATGTTTGTTCGTTTGTATTATATTCACATCTGTCACAGATCTAGTCACAAGGAAATCACAAGTCCAGTCACAAGTCCAGTCACGAGTAACACGGGATGAACAATAACAAAGGAATGTCTTTGTCAAAGTTCATTTTAAAAACTTGTGAATTTACTTGGAAAGTGGATGACTTGTGATTGACTGTTGATTAAGTAAAATGTTTAAGTCACTAGTTGTGTCTAGTAGATTTGTTTAGCAGATATCTGGGTCCTGAATCGTAGTCAACATTTGCCAATTCCCCTAACAACTATTTGCTGTTGACATCAGATTCACTTTTCATTTACATTTTTTAAAGTGTGATGTTATCCGTAACCTGCTTTTCGCAGTGCCTACCTCAAATGCCGTATAAACCTTGCAGTAAGAATTCAACACCAAGATCTTTTTTATGCCTCAATTTACAAATAATTTTGCCGTCTTTGCTACGTTTCTGCAGACTCCTGCCGTTGTGAAAACGGCGGCATTTGCATTCCCGATGAAGTCAAGTCCGGTGTGATGTGCATGTGCCCAGCAGGATACTCAGGAATTCTCTGTCAAGAAAGTGAGTCCATTTGCCTCATTTTCTTCTATTCTCCCTCATTTTCAAGCATCTATGTCTGCAAGGGGGTGGGGGAGGGGGGTGGGGAAAGGCAGAGTTCGTGGGTTAGTGGGCTGTCATGAAGAGCCTCATGTGTTCAGTAAGCAGAAAATATGCTGAGCACAACAACGTCCTCTGCAAAAATCATCAAAATGAACATTTAAGTGCAGAATGGCACCATTACATTGGTCCCGGGTGTGTACATAGTCCAAAATAAAATATGTTAAGAATGCAAAATTAAACTAGAAATGTGTTTGTGGACAAACACTGAGCTGTTTCGACCGTTTTATTAATGACTGCCGTAAAGAAGTTTCATAAAAGGTCGAATGAACATGTACATGCGTATTCTGTATAGAAACGACTATGACCTAACAAACCTTTTGCAAAAAAGAATTTCGAATTAACCACGTTCCATTGATGAGATATGAGTAAAAGGTCCAAAAATTGGAATAATTCATATAAATCACATGATGACGTCATCATGACGTCACTGCAATTTTTGTCTATAACACTTCCTGGAATATCTGCATACCGACATTGAACCCAATCGGACATCAGGTTCTCTGAGGTTGATCGGACCGTATTTTATATAATTTTTGCAAAATTTGAAGAAAATAGTAAATTTGAAAAATTCATAAAAAATCAAGCGATGACGTCATGATGACGTCACTTAAGATTTTGAATGCTTTTATCTATACCTACCTACCCACCAAGTTTCATAACGATCGGACATACCCTTATATGTGAATCACAAAATCTCGTTTTTTATGACGTCATGATGACGTCACACATTTTATGAAATTTTGTGCATCTGTCTTTCACCTAACAAACATGTTACAAAAAGAATTTTGAATTTACCATGCTCCATTCATGAGATTTGAGTAAAAAGTAAAAAAAATTGCATAATTTATATAAAATCACATGATGACGTCATCGTGACGTCACTGCAATTTTTGTCTATAACACGTCCCGGAATACTTGCATACCAAGTTTGAACCCAATTGGACTTCCGGTTCTGTAGATATAGGGCCTTAAAGTATGCGCTTTTAGGATGACGTCATGTGACACGTGATGACGTCATGATGACGTCATGATTCGGCATACATCTTCAGATGGTTGTATAAGTGTGTGCCAGGTTTGAAGTCGATCGGACCGTATTTTATATAATTTTTGCAAAATTTTAAAAAAATATAAAAATTTGAAAAATTCATAAAAAATCAGATGATGACGTCATGATGACGTCACTTCAGATTTGGAATGCTGTTATCTATACCTACCTACCCACCAAGTTTCATAACGATCGGACATACCCTTATATGTAAATCAAAAAGTCACGTTTTTGATGACGTCATGATGACGTCATTCATTTTACGAAATTTTGTGCATCTATCTATGACCTAACAAACCTGTTACAAAAAGAATTTCGAATTTACCACATTCCGTTTATGAGATATGAGTAAAAGGTCCAAAAATTGAATAATTTATATAAAATCACACGATGATGTCATCATGACGTCACTGCAATTTTCGTCTATAACACGTCCCGGAATACTTGCATACCAAGTTTGAACCAAATCGGACTTCCGGTTCTGTAGATATAGGGCCTTAAAGTATGCTCTTTTAGGATGACGTCACGTGACACGAGGTGACGTCATGGTGACGTCATGATTCGGCATACATTGTCAGATGGTGGTCTAAGTGTGTGCCAGGTTTGAAGTCGATCGGATTTGAAAAAAGTCCAAAAGTGCCTTGTAGAACGAAAACACGTGTTATCCTATGGGAAAAAAAGTGGAAGAAAAAAAAAAAGAGAAAAAAAAAAATAACAAAAACAAGAGCTGTTTCGGTGTGTACACCGAAACAGCTAAAAAACCAATAATGAGATGTTGAACCCTGAGGTACCCTGTAAAACCCTGGAAAACCTTATGAAGCCTTGAGATAAACCTCCAGTTACTGCCTGTTTAAATTGATATTTTGAACTGGAGTCTTTTGTGTGGATTAAGATATTTGAAGAACCTGCCGCCACCAGGCATGCCAAGACAAGCTGCACTGAATTCCTCATCACAATGTCTTGCTTTGTACAGGTGCCTGTCAGTGCCTAAATGGCGGTATGTGCGTGCGTGAAGCCGGCAACACAGTCATGTGTACGTGCCCCAGAGGATACAGAGGTGTGCTCTGTGAACAAATGGATGGTAAGTACGCAGTCAGTCCATGTACAAGGGAATAAACCCAGCGATCGCTGTGCTTGGGCTTATGTTGCAAGTATTCTTAATTAGGCTCGTGTGTAATTTTAAAACCCAATGGGTCAAAAGAGCACCGAGTACATGCGTACAACCTGCATGCATGTGTGGTGCCACCAGTTTAGTTTTGATCACATAGACTGCAGGTATGTATGCCCGTACTCAAGGAAAGCTGGAGTATGTTGTTTAAATTCTTACAATTCTTTCTGGTAATTGTAGATACAAGAGACCGCAAAACACTGACTTTAATCACTACCCCAAAGAGTTATTTCAAGAAACTTCTCTTTTTCACCTATTAAATACAGATCAGTGCGATTGTGAGAACGGCGGAACCTGTGTCCACGACGCCACTGTACCCGGTGGCACAATGTGTATATGCCCTGCAGGATTCGGTGGGATTCTCTGCAATGAGTGTAAGTTGAGTGTCTTTTTATCTGTCGGGCCTTTGTAAATATTCTGTGAGAGATTAAAATCCCATGGAAGCTGACAAACCAACCACTGTGCAGAAACCTAATGCCATAGTCCTCGTTCTGTTTTTCTTATGAATTCCTTCATTTTTCCCCACTCGGCAATTCTTATAGCAACTTCTGTTGACACTGTACCCCCGACGGTAACCTTCTGCCCAGAGAGCTTCAACCTCAACCCTAACTCCAGTGATCCCATCGCAGCCACCTGGCCACAACCCCGGGCAGAGGACGATTCTGGTCTAGCGCCCTCTGTTGACCAGAATGTACCAGTGGGAACTCTGATGAACCCGGGCGACGTTCTTGACGTTGTTTACAAGTTCACTGATGCTGCTGGCAATTCAGCATTCTGCAACTTCACAATTACTTTTAAGGGTGAGTAAAACACGGTCTTCGCCTTACTATAACTTCCCTGTAAACTGGAATTCCACATCTGGGTCATTCTATTAACTGTGCATCCACTTCATTTCTGTCCCTGTCACATCTAATATCTAGGACTTTAGGATTCTGGATTTAATCCTTTATGCAGTCATCCTGCAATAATGATAATGAATAGCAAAACCCCTACTCAACAAATCCAAATCCTTTAAAGATTAGAAAGCACTCAGAGAACGCAAGCCTCCGCCAAGGCTAAACAATTCCCCGCCATATTGTCAGTTTGCTCAAAAGAAATACTCGCATAAATGGTGAAGAAACCTTTAAAAAACATCCTGGATCAAGACCCAGATCTGGATCACTTCTAAAATCTAATCGATTTGTACTTGTACCAAGGACCACCCTAAAAACATTTTCATGCAAATCCGTCCGCAACTTTTTGAGTTGTCTTGTTAGCAGACAAACCAACCAACCAACCAACAAACTAACCAAAATTTGATGAAAACATAACCTTCTTGGCGGAGGTAATAGAAATTGATTTGCAAATATAAAAACAAAGTTCAGAGGTATCAGGGATGGAAAAATGTCACTGTGGAGTCAAAATTGATAGAATAACCCAACTGCATCTGGCATCTTTGGCACTAATAGTAGCATTATGTATTCTGCTTCTACTCTTTTTCTGGCTGGGCCCTTTTTTTTTAGCATAAAAGCCAGGAATGTGCAGGGGAGGGGGGAACAGTTACATGTAGATGAATTTCACGCACTGTACCCTTACCCCTAGTTGTTCCTCAGGGCCCTGCTAAATCTAACAGAGTTCAACCGGAGTTTCCTGCTCAATCCACTGTGCCTCATTTTCAGTTGTCTGCTGAATCCAATGGAGTCCAACAATGCGTTATAATGCGGTTCAGTTGCCTGCTGAATCCAACATTTTGCATCAGAAATATGTGCACAAGGGGTTTACTGCTCAATCCAACAGGCTCCATCGGGTATATGACATAGTTGGATCCTGTTGGATTCAGCAGGGCTAAGGTTCATTATAAGCTTGGTGATTTGACAATTGAGTCTGCTAATGTATTCCACTCCTGGCTGGTACGAGGAAGGTATAAGAACTTGTACAAGTTTCCTTTTTTCTCCAATGATACAAAATGTAGATCGATGCGATTGTGAGAACGGCGGGACCTGTGTCCACGACACCATTGTACCCGGTGGCACAAGGTGTATATGCCCTGCAGGATTTGCTGGAATTCTCTGCAGTGAGTGTAAGTTGAGTGTCTTTTTATCTTTGTAAATATTCTGTGAGAGATTAAACTCCCATGGAAGCTGACAAACCAACCACTGTGCAGAATTCTGATGCCACAATCCTTGTTCTGTTTTTCTAATAAATTTCCTCATCTTTCCCCACTCTGCAATTCTTATAGCAACTTCTGTCGACACCGTACCACCGACGGTAACCTTCTGCCCAGAGAGCTTCAACCTCAACCCCATCTCCAATGATCCCATCGCAGCCACCTGGCCCCAACCCCGAGCAGAGGATGACTCTGGTCTAGCGCCCTCTGTTGACCTGAATGTACTAATGGGAACTCTGGTGAACCTGGGTGATGTTCTTGACATTGTTTACAAGTTTACTGATGCTGCCGGTAACGTAGCATTCTGCAACTTCACAATCACTGCTGTGGGTGAGTATGAACTTGCTGCATCCATTGTAAAAATCTTTGACTTTGATTTTTCCAATAATCTTTTCTTTTTTATAATTGCATGTTTTAGCTTCTTCACCAGCAAAACTGTGTTATTTTCAATTTAAATAACCCTAGCAGTCTTGAATCCTCCAATTTTGATACGATTTTGCACACCCCTAGGGTGTTAGGGTCGTGAATTCAGGGCTGCAGTATTACATGAAAGTGAGCATCTGGTATCACTTCATTTGCTTGGGCTGCCAGAATAACTGGTGATGAGCCAATACATTCAAGCTGTCAATGTCTTACAGCAGTTTGTGCAATAAGGTATCCATCCCCAGAGATTAAGATTTATGCATGATTCAATTTCCTCTGAATTCAAAAAACCTGTTTTGTCTTTTTGGTCAGAGCTAGCCATATGGCAGTAATTCTTTCAAGAGTTCTGCCTTAATCCCTCTTTTTTAACATTGAGGGGATACGTGTGTACAGATGCCAATGTTTGATGGCAAGGCTTTTTGTCTTTCTCTCTTTGTGTCATTCATCTATCATTTGTCTCTTTCTAACAGCTGATGTCGATACTGTACCACCGACGGTAACCTTCTGCCCAGAGAGCTTCAACGTCAGCCTCACATCCAGTGAGCCCATTGCAGCCACCTGGCCCCAACCCGAGGCAGAGGATGACTCTGGTCTAGCGCCCACTGTTGACCAGAACATAGCAATGGGAACTCTGATGAGCCTGGGTGATGTTCTTGACGTTGTTTACAAGTTTTCTGATGCTGCCGGTAATGCGGCGTTCTGCAACTTCACAGTCACGGTTGTTGGTAAGTAAAAAGTGGCATACACATACTAAAAAATGATCTGAATTTATTGACCCGGTTACTCATTGATTACTGTAATGTACTTATTTGTTAACAACAGGAAGGGTCGATACCATACCACCAACAGTAACCTTCTGCCCAGAGAGCTTCAACCTCAGCCTCACATCCAGTGAGCCCATTGCAGCCACCTGGACCCAACCTGAGGCAGAGGACGACTCTGGTCTAGCGCCCTCTGTTGACCAGAATGTACCGATGGGAACTCTGATGAACCTTGGTGATGTTCTTGATGTTGTTTACAAGTTTACTGATGCTGCCGGTAATGTTGCATTCTGCAACTTCACAATCACTGCTGTGGGTAAGTAAAAAATAGCATACACATACTAAAAAATGATCTGAATTTGTTTACTCTGTTACCCTCTGATTACTGTAATGTAATTATTTGTCAATAACAGGAAGGGTTGATACCGCACCACCGACGATAACCTTCTGCCCAGAGAGCTTCAACCTCAGCCTCACATCCAGCGAGCCCATTGCGGCCACCTGGCCCCAACCCGAGGCAGAAGATGACTCTGGTCTAGCGCCCTCTGTTGACCAGAACGTACCAATGGGAACTCTGATGAGCCTTGGTGATGTTCTCAACGTTGTTTACAATTTTACCGATGCTGCCGGTAATGTAGCATTCTGCAACTTCACAATCACTGCTGTGGGTGAGTAAAGACTGTTGTTACACCTCGCATATTTATGAGCCAAACAAGCTTCCGTCATTGGTCAATTTTCAATGCATGCTTGATGAACATACATTCACCCATCTGGGGCCAATTTCATGGAGGTGCTAAGCACAAAAATTTGCTTAGCACAAAAATGTCCTGCTCAGTAAAAACAGTTACTAGCCAAAAGTCCCTATGATTTTCACACAAAAGTGAACAACAGCTTAGTACCAGTCACAAGCAATATAAAACACATACACATTTGGTTGGTAACCCTGTTCTTATCCAGGAGGAATGTTCATGCTAAGCACATTTTTGTGCTTAGCAGCTCCATGAAATTGGCCCCTGGTCATTAACCCTAACCTCACCTAAAGCTACAAAATACTACTAAGTAGTAACCTGTAGTATGCATTTCTTTCCCTACAAGTGTGTACAATTTATAACACATGTAGTATTCTGTGGTTTTTGGTCCTTGACCCCCAAAGAGCCCTCAGGACGTTAGGGTTAAAACCTTCATGGCAGACAAATGGTTATATGCAATCTGTCTGAGGGATTTCCAACATAATTTTTTCCACTTATAATTTGAAATTGCATACGTATCAGCAGGTTTAATTCTGGGGAAAAAGTGCAAAATTACTGGGCCCTCAGTGTCAGCTTATTTTGACTTTCTGTGTTTAACGTTAAGCACAACCACAACAGAAAAAAACACTGCTCTTTTCGTTCTGCGTAAACGAAGTTAAAAATCGGCTTTTGTTCTTTCTTTTCCTTTTGCAGATGATATTCCTCCAACGATCCGGTTCTGCCCTTCAAACATTGAGAACCTGGCACCCAACCCCACCGCCATGATCTTTGTCACCTGGGCCATGCCACAGGTCTCCGACAACTTGGGCGGACCGCTCAGAGTCCTGGCCAGCTCCCTGCCGGGCATCTTTGTGATGGCTGGCAGTGCACAGACTGTGACCTACGTCTTCACTGACGAGTCTGGGAACGAGGCCAGGTGTATGTTTAATATCGTCATCACCGGTAAGAAATGGACCACGTGGCTTGTTGCTATTAAAGTAGTGTTGGGATTACCTCAATTTAAACGATACATTTTGATGTTGCGAAGATGACACTACAAGGTACAACATTTTCCTGTTAGCGTCGTGATTGATTGAAAAATGTTACGGGTCAATTGGCGTAAAGCTTGGGCAACTTCAAATTTTGTTTGGAATCGGTTCTGATTTTTGGCTAAGAATCTGCTCGGAAGACGCTACAATTCTCGGAGGGAAAAAAAATGTGAAAAACTCAATGTAATCTACTATTAACTGTGGTTGGGAATTGTTAATAAGAGTCAACAAGAGATGTAATCACGCTCTTAATCTTGATCATTTCCTTCCCAAATCACAGAAACAGATCAGGTAGTTGTTGGTTATGGCAAAGCTCCTTGATCTTGTGTTGGAGTTGGGTAATCTTCAGAATTGTTGGGCTTGCTGGGTATTGTCTAGTCTATTTAGACCATAATATTTGAACAGATTCGCTGATTAATTATGCAAGACAACCGCATCTTGACCTCTAGATTTTGACCAATCAGCAGGCGCTTTCTATATCGGGTCTTCGGTCATTCTCCCATTGTCACTTTATAGACATTGATAAAAAAACATAGACACAGCAACAAAGGCTGTGTCACGCGCTCTGTATTATGTTATGCGATACACGCCTGGCTGTT